>NC_069504.1:640429281-641629281 GCF_027579735.1 Bombina bombina
CCAGAATGATCAGCGCAACTCCAAACCTAGCAATGAAAACAAATTTAAAAAATTATAATTAAACTCAAGGCAGAACATGCTGTGATCTGAGATGCCAATGCAGCACATCTGCAGAAAGAATGGGACACATGCAGGAACTGTTATCACACTTACTCTGCAGCACTTCTTCACATTAGACTGTTCTCTTCAAACAAAACCGTGTTCTGGCTGCACTATGCAAGTTTTTCTTAACACAGTACATCCAGAGCAAAGTGCTGTTTGAAGAGAACAGTCAAATATGGAGCAGCTCTGCAAAGCAACAGTTCATTTATTGTTGATTGGCTCTCAGGTATTTTTTTAACCCAGCCGCCTAGCCTTTTCCAAGTCCGCAAAGCTGTGACTTCTGAATGTAAGACATTCTTGTGAGCAATGTACCTTTTTATTACTACATTTCTACTTTGTGATGCTAGACCAAGAAAAACAAATTTATTCACAAGACATTTAAAAAAACCTGACAAATCTTTTTTTTTTTGTCTGCAACTAATTTGCAATGCAATTTTCATCTGCTGCACTATATAATAAATCTTGAAAAAATACTTTATTCTCCAGCAACACATTGCAATAGAACTGTTGCTTTAGTGTAACCACCACATTTAAAATGGTATTTTATTTCAAAATGACCGGCAGAAATCTTTTCAATAAAAAAAATTAATCACATGAAGTGAAGAGAACTTCTGCCTTTGGGAATATATATATTAGTTTGCATGTAGTGCATTACCAAATAAACATGATTATAGCATTGTAATACAGTATAAATACAAATTAACTTCTCTTTAAACTGGAAACTAAAAAAAAAAACTGGCAATTGACCTGGTGCAGTACTTCTCTTAATTATGGAGGATAACAAATATATAGTAAGCGTAATTAATAATAAAGCAGTAAGGAACCTCTTCAGCATTGTTACAAGATAGGTCTAACCTGAATATAAATCACTTCATCAAGACCAAAAGAATGTATGAGAATGAGTAAGTGTTGGAGGTGAAAAGTAGAAAGAAAAAAAAGAAAGGAGAAATAATTAAAAAAAAAATTTTTTATATATATATATATATATATATATATATATATATATATATATATATATATATATATATATATATATATATATATATACACATACATATATATATATACACATACACATATATATATATATACACACACATACACACACTAATAATAAAGTCAACTGATAAATGAACAGGTCATATAAAGTGGATCTACTGTGTGGTTGTGAAAAAGGTGACGCCTTCTGCTTCACAACTGCATATGAAGTCCCTACCACCTGTTGTCTACCAAGGCAATAGATGGCTGTACCTAAGCAAGACATTTGTTACTTTGTAAGCCACAAGAACATACTTTATCCAGTGCTACAGAGCATACATGCAATTTATAAACGTGTTAGTAACGATCCCAATGCGATCATTTAGCCCATTGTTCTACTTAAAAGGAACAGTCTAGTCAAAATTAAACTCTCATAATTCCACAAGGGCAAACCCTTTTAAACAACTTTGCAATTTACTTTAATCATCAAATTTGCTTTGCTCTCTTCTTCTTTGAGGAAAGCTAAATCTAGGTAGGCTCATATGCCAATTTCTAAGACATTGAAATGCTTCTTATCTCAGTGCATTGACAGTTTTTGAAAGATGCTGCTAATTTATGAGTGCTATAAAAAATAACTTTGTACTCACTCCGGTGGATTTGTTTAAGACTCAGCACTGATTGGATAAAATGCATGCATGTCTGTCAAAAGAACTGACATAGGGAGCAGTCTGCAGAGGCATAGAAACCAGGTAATCACAGAGGTAAACATTGTATTAATATAAGTGTTGGTTATGCAAAACTTGGGAGTGGGTAGTAAAGGGATGATCTATCTTTAATGACAATTCTGGAGTAGACTGTCCCTTTAAAATACTAATTCTAAACAGTTCCTTAGTCTGAAATTGTTTTATTTTAAACAATCACCTCGGTCCAGTCTGTTGTATCCAGCCAATATAAGGTAACCTTCTTTTTCATGATGATGCTTTGCAGGGCCCTGGAGAGTAGCTTATCTATAACTTGTTGTAGCTCGATGTCTTGTTGCGTGCCAGATGCAAACTGGGCAAGTTGCGACTGTGAGTGTGGACAAGGGGACAACAGGAACACTGCATTTTTCTCGGAGGGGGAATCAGATTTCAGAGGTTCATCTACCGGTATAATGCGGCCCCCTCTACGGCTTTTTAGGAAGGCAGGTTTGGCAGGAGATGTGATGTCTGGTCGGTCCCACTGGAAATCTGACAAAGTATCCATGAGAGCAGTATGGGTGAGAACGGCCCTTGAGCCGTGTGTCCCACAAGAGCGACTACTTCGAGCCCGCTCCAAGCAGGCCTCCAGCTCGTCCTCGAACTCATTCCAGCTTCTAGGACCTAGCTCCCTCAAGTCGGAACGACGAGGAGGCCTACATCGGCCACCCATAGAGTTTAGGAAGCGATAACTCCAGCGTACTTGCCCGAGACCAACACGACAGGCCAGAAAGTTGAGTAATCTTAGGGACACTAGCCTGATCCTATCCTTGAGAACCTGATCCGCTGTATCCACCAACAGCACCACATTATAAGAGAACGCCATGTCAAACCTGGGTCCCCTCGGCTAAAACTAAGCAGTCACTACATTATCTCCCAGAACACCGCCATCTTCCATTCTCCACAAACACAGTGCTCAAACCCGCCGCGCTTGCTGATAGGCAACATTCTTCTGATTGGGCAAGCGAATGCCATTCCTGGATGTGATTGGTTAACTCATGAGTAGCATTGGACGTTCTGCAGTAGAATACACACTACCTCTGCACTCTCTAAGTGGCGTTGATTGGTTGAAACGCGTGACAGTCGCTGACTGTGACAATTTGCGCTTTACAATTGGTCAGGTTTCCTATTTAAACATTAAATGGTCTAACTCCATTGATTGTATTTGTAACTGAGAAGGATTGTAATAACCTCCTATGTAATTTATTTATAATATGCATTTTCTAAAGTATGGAAACCGCAACAAAATAATAGCAACCGAGTAAGTAATTTATTTATGAAGCGTTGCTAAAATATTTTTAAAAGTAATAATCTGTCGTGATTGGCTGTATCGGGATTGCCATTTTCACTCAAAGCATTCACTCGTTGCTAGTGAATATATTTTCGTTCTTACTTGTGGTTAGTGAATATATTCTCGTCCTTGCTATAGTTGATGTTATTGAATTTATCATATATTTATTATTTGTTTTTACTAAATATATTCTCATTTTTACACGCTATTAAAACCGATTTCCCAGACCCAAATTAAGGACACTCCCATGTCCCACTCCGGGATGTACTAAAAGGAATGACAAGGGTGAATGACAAAATGGAATGCCCATAGACTTTAATGGGATGTAAAATTAAAAGTGTTGAAGCAACAAAACTATGATACATATCAACTAGATATTTACCAGATATGTTCCCCATGTGCAGTAGCATATTCTGAACGTGAGATTATGTGAGATTATAGCTGCTTTCTATGGAATGACAAGGGTGAATGACAAAATGGAATGCCCATAGACTATAATGGGATTACATTTAAAAGTTCTATAGAAACTAAACTCTAATACATATCAAATAGATATTTACCAAATATGTTCCCCATGTACAGTAGCATATTCTGAAAGTGAGATTACTTCAGATTATAGCTGCTTTCTATGGAATGACAAGGGTGAATGACATAATGGAATGCCCATAGACTATAATGGGATTAAATTTAAAAGTGCTATAGAAACTAAACTATGATACATATCAACTAGATATTTACCAGATATGTTCCCCAGGTACAGTAGCATATTCTGAAAGTGAGATTACTTCAGATTATAGCTGCTTTCTATGGAATGACAAGGGTGAATGACAAAATGGAATGCCCATAGACTTTAATGGGATGTAAAATTAAAAGTGTTGAAGCAACAAAACTATGGTACATATCAACTAGATATTTACCAGATATGTTCCCCATGTACAGTAGCATATTCTGAAATTGAGATTACATCAGATTATAGCTGCTTTCTATGGAATGACAAGGGTGAATGACAAAATGGAATGCCCCTAGACTATAATGGGATTACATTTAAAAGTGCTATAGAAACTAAACTATGATACATATCAAATAGATATTTACCAGATATGTTCCCCATGTACAGTAGCATATTCTGAAAGTGAGATTACATCAGATTATAGCTGCTTTCTATGGAATGACAAGGGTGAATGACAAAATGGAATGCCCATAGACTTTAATAGGATTACATTTAAAAGTGCTATAACATCAAAACTATGAGACATATCAAGTACATATATAAGAGATATGTTCCCCAGGTACAGTAGCATATTCTGAAAGTGAGATTACACAAGGTAATAGCTGCTTTCTATGGAATGACAAGGGTTAATGACAAAATGGAATGCCCATATACTTTAATGGGATTACATTTAAAAGTGCAATAGCAACAAAAGTATGAGACATATCTATGAAATATTTACCAGATATGTTCCCCAGGTACAGTAGCATATTCTGAAAGTGAGAATATGTGAGATTATAGCTGCTTTATATGGAATGACAAGGGTTAATGAGAAAATGGAATGCCTATATACTTTAATGGGATGTAAAGTTCAAAGTGATATAGCAACAAATCTATGAGACATATCAAATAGATATTTACCAGATATGTTCCCCAGATACAGTAGCATATTCTGAAAGTGAGATAACGTGAGATTATTGCGGCTTTCTATGAAATGACAAGTGTGAATGACTACATGGAATGCCCCTAGTTTTTAATAGGATGTAATGTTTCAAATGCTATAGCAGCAAAACTATGACACATATTACATAGATATTATTATTTATTATTATTATTATCGGTTATTTGTAGAGCGCCAACAGATTCCGCAGCGCTATTAACAAAGACGGAGTACAACAAAACCATTATAGGGATCAAATGGGTAGAGGGCCCTGCCAAGAGTTTCACTGTTGTAGTCATCTCTTGAGAAGGTGATCAACAAACAGCTGGACTCTTATGCTTACATGCTAAGGGAGTTAAGGGGATAGCAATGGAGGAGAGGAACTGGTATAAAGAAAGGTTAGCGTAGGTAATATGCATCCCTGAACAGTAGAGTCTTTAGGGAGCACTTGAAGCTCTTAAAACTAGAAGAGAGTCTTGTGGAGCGAGGCAGAGAGTTCCACAAGATGGGAGCCAGTCTGGAGAAGTCCTGTAAACGGGAGTGTGATGAGGTGTCAAGAGAGGAGGAGAGTAGGAGGTCGTGAGCAGAGCGAAGGGGATGGAGGGAGAGTATTTGGAGACAAGGTCTGAGATATAGGGGGGGAGCAGTGCAGTTGATAGCTTTGTATGTCAGAGTGAGAATTTTGTGTTTAATCCTGGAGGCAAGAGGAAGTCAGTGATGGGATTGGCAGAGAGGTGAAGTAGATGAAGAGCGATGTGTAAGGAAGATGAGCCTGGCTGAGGCATTCATTATGGATTTCAAAAAGAGTTAGGCGGCAGCTAGGGAGACCAGAGAGGACAGAATTGCAGTAGTCGAGGAGGGAAAGGATGAGAGAGTGGATTAAAATCTTAGTTGTGTCTTGTGTAAGGAAATGTCTAATTTTAGAGATGTTTTTAAGGTTGGGGCGGCAGGATTTAGCCAATGACTGAATGTGAGTAGTGAAAGAAAGATCGGAGTCAAGTGCGACCACAAGACAGCAGGCATGCAGGGTAGGTGTCCTATCGTATTGTTTCTCCACTGTACTGTTATCCTTGTACCCATGGGCAGCACTGCGGAATCTGTCAGCGCTTTATAAATAAAGAATAATAATAATAATAGGGGTAATGATGGAGCTGTCAACAGTTAGAGAGATTAGGGGTGGAGATTTTGGAAGAAGGGGTGAAAATAAGGACCCCAGTTTTGGAGGGATTTAGTGTGAGGTAGTGAGAGGACTTCGGGTTAGCAAGGAAAGAGATAGGTCTGGTGCAGAGAAGTAGATTTGGGTGTCGTCGGCATACAAATGATATTGGAACCCGTGGGACTTGGGGAACCTAATGATGACGTGTAGATTGAGAAGAGAAGGGGACCGAAGATGGAGCCTTGCAGTACACCAACAGAAAGTGGGCAGAGGAAGCCCCAGAGAAGGCGACAATAAAGTTACGGTTAGACAGGTAGGAAGAGAACTACGAGAGGGCTGTGTCACAAATGCTGAAGGATTGGAGGGTGTGGAGCAAAAGAGGGTGGACAAAAGCTACGGACAGATCAAGGAGGATAAGCAAAGAGAAGTGGCCTTTTGATTTTGCAGTAAATAGGTCGATGGTAACCTTAACGATTGCTGTAACAATTGTTTGATTGCTCTGTGGAGTGATGGGGACGAAATCCAGATTGCAGTGGGTCAAGGAGGGAGTTTAATGTAAAGAAATGGGATAGGTGTGCATATACTAGCTTTTCGAGAAGCTTTGAGAGAAGATGGAGTAGGGAAATAGGGCATTAGTTGGATGGGGAGGTTGGATCGAGAGAAGGTTTTCTGAGGAGAGGTGTGACCAGTGCATGTTTCAGAGATGAGGTAAATATACAGAGTGAGAGGTTGAAAATGTGTGTTAGTATAGGGGTAAGGGTAGAAGAGAGGGAGCGGAGTAGCTGTGAGGGGATAGGGTCGATAGGGTCAAGGGGACAGGTAGTGAGATGAGAGCACAGTTTAAGTGCAGAGACTTCTTCCTCAGTTACAGGGGAGAAAGGGCTACATTTATGGCTATGTAGGTTGTGGTTGATTGCAAGCATTTGAGGAGGTGAGAGAATGGAAGTATGTTGAGAGCTGATTTAGTTTCTAATGGAGTTGATTTGCTATTGAAGTAGCTGGTAAATTCTTGAGCTGACAGAGAAGTTGTGTTAGGAGGTGGGGGTGGGCGGAGAAGAGTATTGAATGTGGAGAACAGACATTTTGGGTTTGAAGAAAGTAAAGATAAGAGTAGAGAAGTAATGTTGCTTATAGTGATTTATGGCAGAATAGTAGGAGTTCAAGATGAACTTGTAGTGAGCTGAACTCTGAGATTTTCTCCAGTGCCACTTAGCAGTATGGGAACATCTGCATAGGTACCGTGTCAAAGGAGTATGTCAGGGCTGAGGATGAGTGTGTGATTTCCAGCTATGGTAAGAGAGATTGTCAAGGACCGATGTAAGGGTGGAATTATAGTGGCAGATAGATTGATCAAGGCAGGAAAAGGAGGAGATGGATGAGAGGAGAGGTTTGAGGGAATTAACAGGCTGTTGCTGATCTAAGACATAATGCTTCTGTGAAGTTTGGTGTGAGGAGTAGACGGAGGGAGAGTTGTAGGGAGGGAGGTGATGTTGCAAGTGAGGAGATGGTGGTCAGTCAAGGGAGTGACCACCTTTATGAGTGGGAGAGTCAGTCCATTGTGACAAAAAAGAATGAGGGCAGGGGTGTCTGAGGAAATAAGGTAACCAGGCAGCCAAGTGATCTAGAAATTGAGTTGAGTAGCCAGAGGGTCGGTATATGACTGAAACACGTATAGAGAGAATAAGCAAATAATGTGGTTTTCGAATGAGGAAAATGTGAGGGAAGAGATTGGTTGAATTTGTTGAAAGGTGCAAAGAGGGGAAAGTAAAATACCTACACTACCTCCTTGTCTATTACCAGACCTAGAAGTGTGGCTAAAGTGGAGACACCCATGTTACAGAGCAGCAGTGGATGCTGTGTCTAAGGGAGAGAGCCAGGTTTCTGTTAAAGCCAGAAGGTTGAGGGAGCGGGAGATAAAGAGGTCATGGATAGAAGTGAGCTTGTTGCAAACAGAGGGAGATTTCCAGAGTCCAAAAGTGAAGGGGTTAGTGGCTTTAGATACAAGAAAAATGTGAGTAAGGTTACCAGAGTTTTGTTTTCTGAGTCTATGGAAGGGTACACATGGATGTGCACGGCTAGGAAGTTGCTGGGGACCAGGATTAGGGGAGATGTCACCAGCAGCTAGTATAAGATAGTATAAGTTATAATAGTGAGGTTATTTTGTATAATTTCTTAGTGAGGTAGATTGCATGATGTAGATGTAGGCATTCTGTGGGAGTTAACTGGGCATTCCAGTTGAGTTTAGGGAAGACATGCAGTAGGTGTAGGCGGTCTGCGGGAGTTAGCCGGGCAATCCAGGGGAGTATAGCGAAGTCATGCCGTAGGTGTAGACGGTATTAGGGAGTTAGCTGGGCATTCAAGGGGAGTATAGTGAAGACATGACGTATCTATAGGCCTTCTGTGGCAGTTAGCAAAGCGTTCAAGGGGATTAATCTGCACTTTGATTGGGATACATCACCAGCAGTGAACATATTCCAATCTCTGAAATCATTAAGGTTTATTTTGGATTTGACTGTCTCTTTAATTAACTTTCCAATTCACTTTTATCAAATTTGCTTTGTTCTCTTGTTATTCTTTGTTCAAAGCTAAAAGTAGGTAGGCACATATGCTAATTTCTAACTCCTTGAAGGGCCCTCTTATTTTAGTGCATATTGACAGTTTTTTCATAGTTACATACGGCTAGTTCATGTGTGTCAAATAGATAACTCCCGTGGAGTTATTTATGAGTCAGCACTGATTAGCTAAAATTCAAGTCTGTCAAAATAATTTAAATAAGGGGGAAGCCTGCAGAAGCTTAGATACAATTTAATCAAAGAGATAAGATGTTTAATAATATAAAAGTGTCGGTTATGCAAAACTGGGGAATGGGTAATAAATGGAGTACTGTATCGATCTTTTTAAACAATACAAATTCAGGAGTAGACTGTCCCTTTAAGCCCTTAATGACAGCAAAAATACCTAATTTGGAAGCATAGGTCTCTCATTTCAGCGGGAACACAATGCAATTTCTGCGTGCCTCAGGCAATGACAGCCACCATCAGTCACTTATGTTGGGCATCCTATTTTGTCATTCACTCTTATGAATCCATACAAAGCAGCAACAGTACTTTTAGATTATTCTACTTTACCTAGTAAAGCTATTTGGTAAAAGTCTACTTGATGTGTTTCATAGTTTTGTTGCTATAACACTTTTAAGTTTAAAACCCTTTAAAGTCTATGGGCATTCCATTTTGTCATTCACCCTTGTCATTCCATACAAAGCAGCTATAATCTGATGTAATCTCACTTTTAGAATATGCTAGTGTACCTGGGGAACATATATGGTAAATATCTATTTGATATGTCTCATATTTTAGTTTATATAGCACTTTTAAATGTAATCCCATCATATTCAATGAGCATTCTATTTTGTCATTCACCCTTGTCATTTCATAGAAAGCAGCTATAATCTGAAGTAATCTGAGTTTCAGATTATGCTACTGTACCTGTGGAACATATCTGGTAAATATCTATTTGATCTGTCTGATATTTTTGTTGCTATAGCACTTTTAAATGTAATCCCATTATAGTCTATGGGCATTCCATTTTGTCATTCACCCTTGTCATTCCATAGAAAGCAGCTATAATCTCAAATAATCTAATTTTCAGAATATGCTACTGTACCTGGGGAACATATCTGGTAAATATCTATTTGATATGTATCATAGTTTAGTTTCTATAGCACTTTAAAATGTAACCCCATTATAGTCTATAGGCATTCAATTTTGTCATTCACCCTTGTCATTCCATAGAAAGCAGCTATAATCTGAAGTAATCTCACTTTCAGAATATGCTACTGTACATGGGGAACATATCTGGTAAATATCTAGTTGATATGTATCATAGTTTAGTTTCTATAGCACTTTTACATTTAATCCCATTATAGTCTATGGGCATTCCATTATGTCATTCACCCTTGTCATTCCATAGAAAGCAGCTATAATCTGATGTAATCTCACATTCGGAATATGCTACTGTACATGGGGAACATATCTGGTAAATATCTAGTTGATATGTATAATAGTTTAGTTTCTATAGCACTTTTAAATTTAATCCCATTATAGTCTATGGGCATTCCATTATGTCATTCACCCTTGTCATTCCATAGAAAGCAGCTATAATCTGATGTAATCTCACTTTCAGAATATGCTACTGTACCTGGGGAACATATCTGGTAAATATCTATTTGATATGTATCATAGTTTAGTTTCTATAGCACTTTTAAATGTAATCCCATTATAGTCTATGGGCATTCCATTTTGTCATTCACCCTTGTCATTCCATAGAAAGCAGCTATAATCTGAAGTAATCTCACTTTCAGAATATGCTACTGTACCTGGGGAACATATCTGGTAAATATCTATTTGATATGTATCATAGTTTAGTTTCTATAGCACTTTTAAATGTAATCCCATTATAGTCTATGGGCATTCCATTTTGTCATTCACCCTTGTCATTCCATAGAAAGCAGCTATAATCTGATGTCATCTCACTTTCAGAATATGCTACTGTACATGGGGAACATATCTGGTAAATATCTAGTTGATATGTATCATAGTTTAGTTTCTATAGCACTTTTAAATGTAATCCCATTATAGTCTATGGGCATTCCATTATGTCATTCACCCTTGTCATTCAATAGAAAGCAGCTGTAATCTGAAGTAATCTCACTTTCAGAATATGCTACTGTACCTGGGGAACATATCTGGTAAATATCTAGTTTATATGTATCATAGTTTAGTTTCTATAGCACTTTTAAATGTAATCCCATTATAGTCTATGGGCATTCCATTTTGTCATTCACCCTTGTCATTCCATAGAAAGCAGCTATAATCTGAAGTAATCTCACTTTCAGAATATGCTACTGTACCTGGGGAACATAACTGGTAAATATCTAGTTGATATGTATCATAGTTTAGTTTCTATAGCACTTTTAAATTTAATCCCATTATAGTCTATGGGCATTCCATTATGTCATTCACCCTTGTCATTCCATAGAAAGCAGCTATAATCTGAAGTAATCTCACTTTCAGAATATGCTACTGTACCTGGGGAACATAACTGGTAAATATCTAGTTGATATGTATCATAGTTTAGTTTCTATAGCACTTTTAAATGTAATCCCATTATAGTCTATGGGCATTCCATTTTGTCATTCACCCTTGTCATTCCATAGAAATCAGTTACTGTACCTGGGGAACATATATGGTAAATATCTATTTGATATGTCTCATATTTTAGTTTATATAGCACTTTTAAATGTAATCCCATTATATTTAATGAGCATTCTCTTTTGTCATTCACCCTTGTCATTCCATAGAAAGCAGCTATAATCTGAAGTAATCTGAGTTTCAGATTATGCTACTGTACCTGTGGAACATATCTGGTAAATATCTATTTGATCTGTCTGATATTTTTGTTGCTATAGCACTTTTAAATGTAACCCCATTATAGTCTATGGGCATTCCATTTTGTCATTCACCCTTGTCATTCCATGGAAAACAGCTATAATCTGAAGTAATCTCACTTTCAGAATATGCTACTGTACCTGGGGAACATATCTGGTAAATATCTAGTTAATATGTATCATAGTTTTGTTGATTCAACACTTTTAATTTTACATCCCATTAAAGTCTATGGGCATTCCATTTTGTCATTCACCCTTGTCATTCCATAGAAAACAGCTATAATCTGAAGTAATCTCACTTTCAGAATATGCTACTGTACCTGGGGAACATATCTGGTAAATATCTAGTTAATATGTATCATAGTTTTGTTGATTCAACACTTTAAAATTTAATCCCATTAGTCTATGGGCATTCCATTATGTAATTCACCCTTGTCATTCCATAGAAAACAGCTATAATCTGAAGTAATCTCACTTTCAGAATATGCTACTGTACCTGGGGAACATATCTGGTAAATATCTATTTGATATGTATCATAGTTTAGTTTCTATAGCACTTTTAAATGTAATCCCATTATAGTCTATGGGCATTCCATTTTGTCATTCACCCTTGTCATTCCATAGAAAGCAGCTATAATCTGAAGTAATCTCACTTTCAGAATATGCTACTGTACCTGGGGAACATATCTGGTAAATATCTAGTTGATATGTATCATAGTTTAGTTTCTATAGCACTTTTAAATTTAATCCCATTATGGTCTATGGGCATTCCATTATGTCATTCACCCTTGTCATTCCATAGAAAGCAGCTATAATCTGAAGTAATCTCACTTTCAGAATATGCTACTGTACCTGGGAAACATATCTGTTAAATATCTATTTGATATGTATCATAGTTTAGTGTCTATAGCACTTTTAAATGTAATCCCATTATAGTCTATGGGCTTTCCATTTTGTCATTCACCCTTGTCATTCCATAGAAAGCAGCTATAATCTGATGTCATCTCACTTTCAGAATATGCTACTGTACATGGGGAACATATCTGGTAAATATCTAGTTGATATGTATCATAGTTTAGTTTCTATAGAACTTTTAAATTTAATCCCATTATAGTCTATGGGCATTCCATTATGTAATTCACCCTTGTCATTCAATAGAAAGCAGCTATAATCTGAAGTAATCTCACTTTCAGAATATGCTACTGTACCTGGGGAACATATCTGGTAAATATCTAGTTTATATGTTTCATAGTTTAGTTTCTATAGCACTTTTAAATGTAATCCCATTGTAGTCTATGGGCATTCCAATTTGTCATTCACCCTTGTCATTCCATAGAAAGCAGCTATAATCTGAAGTAATCTCACTTTCAGAATATGCTACTGTACCTGGGGAACATAACTGGTAAATATCTATTTGATATGTCTCATAGTTTAGTTTCTGTAGCACTTTGAAATGTAACCCCATTATAGTCTATGGGCATTCCATTTTGTCATTCACCCTTGTCATTCCATAGAAATCAGTTACTGTACCTGGGGAACATATATGGTAAATATCTATTTGATATGTCTCATATTTTAGTTTATATAGCACTTTTAAATGTAATCCCATTATATTCAATGAACATTCTATTTTGTCATTCACCCTTGTCATTCCATAGAAAGCAGCTATAATCTGAAGTAATCTGAGTTTCAGATTATGCTACTGTACCTGTGGAACATATCTGGTAAATATCTATTTGATCTGTCTGATATTTTTGTTGCTATAGCACTTTTAAATGTAATCCCATTATAGTCTATGGGCATTCCATTTTGTCATTCACCCTTGTCATTCCATAGAAAACAGCTATAATCTGAAGTAATCTCACTTTCAGAATATGCTACTGTACCTGGGGAACATATCTGGTAAATATCTAGTTAATATGTATCATAGTTTTGTTGATTCAACACTTTTAATTTTACATCCCATTAAAGTCTATGGGCATTCCATTTTGTCATTCACCCTTGTCATTCCATAGAAAACAGCTATAATCTGAAGTAATCTCACTTTCAGAATATGCTACTGTACATGGGGAACATATCTGGTAAATATCTAGTTAATATGTATCATAGTTTTGTTGATTCAACACTTTTAAATTTTATCCCATTATAGTCTATGGGCATTCCATTATGTCATTCACCCTTGTCATTCCATAGAAATCAGCTGTAATCTGAAGTAATCCCACTTTCAGAATATGCTACTGTACCTGGGGAACATATCTGGTAAATATCTATTTGATATGTATCATAGTTTAGTTTCTATAGCACTTTTAAATGTAATCCCATTATAGTCTATGGGCATTCCATTTTTTCATTCACCCTTGTCATTCCATAGAAAGCAGCTATAATCTGAAGTAATCTCACTTTCAGAATATGCTACTGTACCTGGGGAACATATCTGGTAAATATCTAGTTGATATGTATCATAGTTTAGTTTCTATAGCACTTTTAAATTTAATCCCATTATGGTCTATGGGCATTCCATTATGTCATTCACCCTTGTCATTCCATAGAAAGCAGCTATAATCTGAAGTAATCTCACTTTCAGAATATGCTACTGTACCTGGGAAACATATCTGGTAAATATCTATTTGATATGTATCATAGTTTAGTTTCTTTAGCACTTTTAAATGTAATCCCATTATAGTCTATGGGCATTCCATTTTGTCATTCACCCTTGTCATTCCATAGAAAGCAGCTATAATCTGATGTCATCTCACTTTCAGAATATGCTACTGTACATGGGGAACATATCTGGTAAATATCTAGTTAATATGTATCATAGTTTTGTTGATTCAACACTTTTAATTTTACATCCCATTAAAGTCTATGGGCATTCCATTTTGTCATTCACCCTTGTCATTCCATAGAAAGCAGCTATAATCTGAAGTAATCTCACTTTCAGAATATGCTACTATACCTGGGGAACATATCTGGCAAATATCTAGTTGATATGTATCATAGTTTAGTTTCTATAGCACTTTTAAATGTAATCCCATTATAGTCTATGGGCATTCCATTTTGTCATTCACCCTTGTCATTCCATAGAAAGCAGCTATAATCTGATGTAATCTCACTTTCAGAATATGCTACTGTACCTGGGGAACATATCTGGTAAATATCTATTTGATATGTATCATAGTTTAGTTTCTATAGCACTTTTAAATGTAATCCCATTATAGTCTATGGGCATTCCATTTTGTCATTCACCCTTGTCATTCCATAGAAAGCAGCTATAATCTGATGTAATCTCACTTTCAGAATATGCTACTGTACCTGGGGAACATATCTGGTAAATATCTATTTGATATGTATCATAGTTTAGTTTCTATAGCACTTTTAAATGTAATCCCATTATAGTCTATGGGCATTCCATTTTGTCATTCACCCTAGTCATTCCATAGAAAGCAGCTATAATCTGAAGTAATCTCACTTTCAGAATATGCTTCTGTACCTGGGGAACATATCTGGTAAATATCTAGTTGATGTGTATCATAGTTTTGTTGCTTCAACACTTTTAATTTTACATCCCATTAAAGTCTATGGGCATTCCATTTTGTCATTCACCCTTGTCATTCCATAGAAAGCAGCTATAATCTGAAGTAATCTCACTTTCAGAATATGCTACTCTACCTGGGGAACATATCTGGCAAATATCTAGTTGATATGTATCATAGTTTAGTTTCTATAGCACTTTTAAATGTAATCCCATTATAGTCTATCGGCATTCCATTTTGTCATTCACCCTTGTCATTCCATAGAAAGCAGCTATAATCTGATGTAATCTCACTTTCAGAATATGCTACTGTACCTGTGGAACATATCTGGTAAATATCTATTTGATCTGTCTGATATTTTTGTTGCTATAGCACTTTTAAATGTAATCCCATTATAGTCTATGGGCATTCCATTTTGACATTCACCCTTGTCATTCCATAGAAAACAGCTATAATCTGAAGTAATCTCACTTTCAGAATATGCTACTGTACCTGGGGAACATATCTGGTAAATATCTAGTTAATATGTATCATAGTTTTGTTGATTCAACACTTTTAATTTTACATCCCATTAAAGTCTATGGGCATTCCATTTTGTCATTCACCCTTGTCATTCCATAGAAAACAGCTATAATCTGAAGTAATCTCACTTTCAGAATATGCTACTGTACCTGGGGAACATATCTGGTAAATATCTAGTTAATATGTATCATAGTTTTGTTGATTCAACACTTTTAAATTTTATCCCATTATAGTCTATGGGCATTCCATTATGTCATTCACCCTTGTCATTCCATAGAAAGCAGCTGTAATCTGAAGTAATCTCACTTTCAGAATATGCTACTGTACCTGGGGAACATATCTGGTAAATATCTATTTGATATGTATCATAGTTTAGTTTCTATAGCACTTTTAAATGTAATTCCATTATAGTCTATGGGCATTCCATTTTGTCATTCACCCTTGTCATTCCATAGAAAGCAGCTATAATCTGAAGTAATCTCACTTTCAGAATATGCTACTGTACCTGGGGAACATATCTGGTAAATATCTAATTGATATGTATCATAGTTTAGTTTCTATAGCACTTTTAAATTTAATCCTATTATGGTCTATGGGCATTCCATTATGTCATTCACCCTTGTCATTCCATAGAAAGCAGCTATAATCTGAAGTAATCTCACTTTCAGAATATGCTACTGTACCTGGGAAACATATCTGGTAAATATCTATTTGATATGTATCATAGTTTAGTTTCTTTAGCACTTTTAAATGTAATCCCATTATAGTCTATGGGCATTCCATTATGTCATTCACCCTTGTCATTCCATAGAAAGCAGCTATAATCTGATGTCATCTCACTTTCAGAATATGATACTGTACATGGGGAACATATCTGGTAAATATCTAGTTAATATGTATCATAGTTTTGTTGATTCAACACTTTTAATTTTACATCCCATTAAAGTCTATGGGCATTCCATTTTGTCATTCACCCTTGTCATTCCATAGAAAGCAGCTATAATCTGAAGTAATCTCACTTTCAGAATATGCTACTGTACCTGGGGAACATATCTGGCAAATATCTAGTTGATATGTATCATAGTTTAGTTTCTATAGCACTTTTAAATGTAATCCCATTATAGTCTATGGGCATTCCATTTTGTCATTCACCCTTGTCATTCCATAGAAAGCAGCTATAATCTGATGTAATCTCACTTTCAGAATATGCTACTGTACCTGGGGAACATATCTGGTAAATATCTATTTGATATGTATCATAGTTTAGTTTCTATAGCACTTTTAAATGTAATCCCATTATAGTCTATGGGCATTCCATTTTGTCATTCACCCTTGTCATTCCATAGAAAGCAGCTATAATCTGATGTAATCTCACTTTCAGAATATGCTACTGTACATGGGGAACATATCTGGTAAATATCTAGTTGATATGTATCATAGTTTAGTTTCTATAGCACTTTTAAATGTAATCCCATTATAGTCTATGGGCATTCCATTTTGTCATTCACCCTAGTCATTCCATAGAAAGCAGCTATAATCTGAAGTAATCTCACTTTCAGAATATGCTTCTGTACCTGGGGAACATATCTGGTAAATATCTAGTTGATATGTATCATAGTTTTGTTGCTTCAACACTTTTAATTTTACATCCCATTAAAGTCTATGGGCATTCCATTTTGTCATTCACCCTTGTCATTCCATAGAAAGCAGCTATAATCTGAAGTAATCTCACTTTCAGAATATGCTACTCTACCTGGGGAACATATCTGGCAAATATCTAGTTGATATGTATCATAGTTTAGTTTCTATAGCACTTTGAAATGTAATCCCATTATAGTCTATGGGCATTCCATTTTGTCATTCACCCTTGTCATTCCATAGAAAGCAGCTATAATCTGATGTAATCTCACTTTCAGAATATGCTACTGTACCTGTGGAACATATCTGGTAAATATCTATTTGATCTGTCTGATATTTTTGTTGCTATAGCACTTTTAAATGTAATCCCATTATAGTCTATGGGCATTCCATTTTGTCATTCACCCTTGTCATTCCATAGAAAGCAGCTATAATCTGATGTAATCTCACTTTCAGAATATGATACTGTACATGGGGAACATATCTGGTAAATATCTAGTTGATATGTATCATAGTTTAGTTTCTATAGCACTTTTAAATGTAATCCCATTATAGTCTATGGGCATTCCATTTTGTCATTCACCCTAGTCATTCCATAGAAAGCAGCTATAATCTGAAGTAATCTCACTTTCAGAATATGCTTCTGTACCTGGGGAACATATCTGGTAAATATCTAGTTGATGTGTATCATAGTTTTGTTGCTTCAACACTTTTAATTTTACATCCCATTAAAGTCTATGGGCATTCCATTTTGTCATTCACCCTTGTCATTCCATAGAAAGCAGCTATAATCTGAAGTAATCTCACTTTCAGAATATGCTACTCTACCTGGGGAACATATCTGGCAAATATCTAGTTGATATGTATCATAGTTTAGTTTCTATTGCACTTTTAAATGTAATCCCATTATAGTCTATCGGCATTCCATTTTGTCATTCACCCTTGTCATTCCATAGAAAGCAGCTATAATCTGATGTAATCTCACTTTCAGAATATGCTACTGTACCTGGGGAACATATCTGGTAAATATCTAGTTAATATGTATCATAGTTTTGTTGATTCAACACTTTTAATTTTACATCCCATTAAAGTCTATGGGCATTCCATTTTGTCATTCACCCTTGTCATTCCATAGAAAACAGCTATAATCTGAAGTAATCTCACTTTCAGAATATGCTACTGTACCTGGGGAACATATCTGGTAAATATCTAGTTAATATGTATCATAGTTTTGTTGATTCAACACTTTTAAATTTTATCCCATTATAGTCTATGGGCATTCCATTATGTCATTCACCCTTGTCATTCCATAGAAAGCAGCTGTAATCTGAAGTAATCTCACTTTCAGAATATGCTACTGTACCTGGGGAACATATCTGGTAAATATCTATTTGATATGTATCATAGTTTAGTTTCTATAGCACTTTTAAATGTAATTCCATTATAGTCTATGGGCATTCCATTTTGTCATTCACCCTTGTCATTCCATAGAAAGCAGCTATAATCTGAAGTAATCTCACTTTCAGAATATGCTACTATACCTGGGGAACATATCTGGTAAATATCTAATTGATATGTATCATAGTTTAGTTTCTATAGCACTTTTAAATTTAATCCTATTATGGTCTATGGGCATTCCATTATGTCATTCACCCTTGTCATTCCATAGAAAGCAGCTATAATCTGAAGTAATCTCACTTTCAGAATATGCTACTGTACCTGGGAAACATATCTGGTAAATATCTATTTGATATGTATCATAGTTTAGTTTCTTTAGCACTTTTAAATGTAATCCCATTATAGTCTATGGGCATTCCATTTTGTCATTCACCCTTGTCATTCCATAGAAAGCAGCTATAATCTGATGTCATCTCACTTTCAGAATATGCTACTGTACATGGGGAACATATCTGGTAAATATCTAGTTAATATGTATCATAGTTTTGTTGATTCAACACTTTTAATTTTACATCCCATTAAAGTCTATGGGCATTCCATTTTGTCATTCACCCTTGTCATTCCATAGAAAGCAGCTATAATCTGAAGTAATCTCACTTTCAGAATATGTTACTATACCTGGGGAACATATCTGGCAAATATCTAGTTGATATGTATCATAGTTTAGTTTCTATAGCACTTTTAAATGTAATCCCATTATAGTCTATGGGCATTCCATTTTGTCATTCACCCTTGTCATTCCATAGAAAGCAGCTATAATCTGATGTAATCTCACTTTCAGAATATGCTACTGTACCTGGGGAACATATCTGGTAAATATCTATTTGATATGTATCATAGTTTAGTTTCTATAGCACTTTTAAATGTAATCCCATTATAGTCTATGGGCATTCCATTTTGTCATTCACCCTTGTCATTCCATAGAAAGCAGCTATAATCTGATGTAATCTCACTTTCAGAATATGCTACTGTACATGGGGAACATATCTGGTAAATATCTAGTTGATATGTATCATAGTTTAGTTTCTATAGCACTTTTAAATGTAATCCCATTATAGTCTATGGGCATTCCATTTTTTCATTCACCCTAGTCATTCCATAGAAAGCAGCTATAATCTGAAGTAATCTCACTTTCAGAATATGCTTCTGTACCTGGGGAACATATCTGGTAAATATCTAGTTGATATGTATCATAGTTTTGTTGCTTCAACACTTTTAATTTTACATCCCATTAAAGTCTATGGGCATTCCATTTTGTCATTCACCCTTGTCATTCCATAGAAAGCAGCTATAATCTGAAGTAATCTCACTTTCAGAATATGCTACTCTACCTGGGGAACATATCTGGCAAATATCTAGTTGATATGTATCATAGTTTAGTTTCTATAGCACTTTTAAATGTAATCCCATTATAGTCTATGGGCATTCCATTTTGTCATTCACCCTTGTCATTCCATAGAAAGCAGCTATAATCTGATGTAATCTCACTTTCAGAATATGCTACTGTACCTGGGGAACATATCTGGTAAATATCTAGTTGATATGTATCATAGTTTAGTTTCTATAGCACTTTTAAATGTAATCCCATTATAGTCTATGGGCATTCCATTTTGTCATTCACCCTTGTCATTCCATAGAAAGCAGCTATAATCTGAAGTAATCTCACTTTCAGAATATGCTACTGTTCCTGGGGAACATATCTGGCAAATATCTAGTTGATATGTATCATAGTTTAGTTTCTATAGCACTTTTAAATGTAATCCCATTATAGTCTATGGGCATTCCATTTTGTCATTCACCCTTGTCATTCCATAGAAAGCAGCTATAATCTGATGTAATCTCACTTTCAGAATATGCTACTGTACCTGGGGAACATATCTGGTAAATATCTAGTTGATATGTATCATAGTTTAGTTTCTATAGCACTTTTAAATTTAATCCCATTATAGTCTATGGGCATTCCATTATGTCATTCACCTTTGAAATTCCATAGAAAGCAGCTATAATCTGAAGTAATCTCACTTTCAGAATATGCTACTGTACCTGGGGAACATATCTGGTAAATATCTATTTGATATGTATCATAGTTTAGTTTCTATAGCACTTTTAAATGTAATCCTATTATAGTCTATGGGCATTCCATTTTGTCATTCACCCTTGTCATTCCATAGAAAGCAGCTATAATCTGATGTAATCTCACTTTCAGAATATGCTACTGTACCTAGGGAACATATCTGGTAAATATCTATTTGATATGTATCATAGTTTAGTTTCTATATCACTTTTAAATTTAATCCCATTATAGTCTATGGGCATTCCATTATGTCATTCACCCTTGTCATTCCATAGAAAGCAGCTATAATCTGAAGAAATCTCACTTTCAGAATATGCTTCTGTACCTGGGGAACATATCTGATAAATATCTAGTTGATATGTATCATAGTTTTGTTGCTTCAACACTTTTAATTTTACATCCCATTAAAGTCTATGGGCATTCCATTTTGTCATTCACCCTTGTCATTCCATAGAAAGCAGCTATAATCTGAAGTAATCTCACTTTCAGAATATGCTACTGTACATGGGGAACATATCTGGTAAATATCTAGTTGATATGTATCATAGTTTAGTTTCTATAGCACTTTTAAATGTAATCCCATTATAGTCTATGGGCATTCCATTATGTCATTCACCCTTGTCATTCCATAGAAAGCAGCTATAATCTGAAGTAATCTCACTTTCAGAATATGCTACTGTACATGGGGAACATATCTGGTAAATATCTAGTTGATATGTATCATAGTTTAGTTTCTATAGCACTTTTAAATGTAATCCCATTATAGTCTATGGACATTCCATTATGTCATTCACCCTTGTCATTCCATAGAAAGCAGCTATAATCTGAAGTAATCTCACTTTCAGAATATGCTACTGTACATGGGGAACATATCTGGTAAATATCTAGTTGATATGTATCATAGTTTTTTTGCTTCAACACTTTTAATTTTACATCCCATTAAAGTCTATGGGCATTCCATTTTGTCATTCACCCTTGTCATTCCTTTTAGTACATCCCCTCTCCCATTAATATTGAAAAGGTGGTAAAGAAAAAGCAAAACGGCTAAGGTAAAACTGTTATCTTTATTTTAAAATAAAGAAGAGTTGCACACTTCCCCCCCATCTTAGTAATGGTTTTCAGTGTAGGTTAACTATTTTCACATAGTTGTACACATTCAACATTTAAAAAACATTTTTGACCCACCTCCTACAATACATATAGAGAATAGACATGTAAAATAAGCACCCACAACTTTATTGGCCTTACACATATAGATCATGTGTGGTGAGGTCAGAGGCTGGCGAGGCACTGGCTATGAAATTCCAGAGAAACGGATATATGGACGCGATAGAGGTATTAAATTGGCAGGTTGCACAATGATGATTGGCATTCTTTACAACACAAGCATACAGGTGGTAAGAAACTAATTTGATTCTCGTTATATATGCAAATGCAATTCCACAATTTTTAGTCATTCAACACAAATGAAAAAATATAGTGTGTGGTCTTACACAGACACATACAAAAACACTAATGCATACAGACACACACACTCTAATGCACCTCCACACCCGCTGTCATACACTCACTTTATTGCACAGACACTCTCTAATGCGCACACACTTATACACACACACACTCAAATTAATGCACTCACACACATTCACTCTGATACACACTCATACTCTCTCTCACACACACTCAAATGCAAACACACACTAATGCACATGCCCAAACCCACACTCTAATGAACACATACTTACACACACATTTACACACGTATACATACAAACACACACACATGCATACTCACATATACATACAAACACACACATATGCATACAAACATATATACTCACATATACACATGTACACAAACACACATATAAAAACACACACAAACATACATACTGTATGTACATACATACACATAGAGCAACTACTGAGAATAGCAGTAATATGTCTGCACAATTAAATCCTTTGCTGCTGAGAAAATACAGGCCGAAGTAGTTGCCTATAATATCAGTTAAACTGAGTGTATTTAGCATTAGATGTATAGAGGCTAATACAAATACAGGAATTACCATGGTAAGGATACATGTAAAAATAAAGTATATATTTAAATTTCAGAAAACCCTGTTTTTGTATGCTATTGTTTGAAGGCATCTCTTGGTTTGTGGAGTAAACATAGAGGGTGATTTATCAAGCTGTGGCGGACAGGGGCGCACATATGCGCCCATGGCTGCCCGAGCTCGCCTCTGGTGGGCTGAATTCCCCTGGCGGAATTCAGCATTGCACACGAGCACTATTTTGCACTTGTGTACAATTCCCCCTCCTTCCCGCGCACAGCCAATCACGCGCTGGCAGGAGCTGTCAATTTAGAGGTGGCGAAAGATTAGGGAAGCAGCGGTCTAATGACCGCTGCTTGTTAAATACAACTTGCAGGTTCCCTTGTGAGAACCTGCAGCCGTAGTGGGTCGAAAGGCTTGTGAAGCCCTTGATAAATCGACCCCTTATAGGCAACATAACAGCAGTTTTCATCTATCATGTATTACATCACTCTCCTCTAATCTCACTAATTGTATAACAGCTATAAACACTCCAATCTGATTTATGACAGTGTAAACGACAGCTGAGGATATTACGGCACCATCTGGCTGGCGTCCTTAGCAACCCTTACATTACCAAAGCAGGGGCAGATCCAGAGCCCAACATCGGGAGGGGCAATGTGGTAAATTTTCTTGTTGCAATATGGCCCCATCCCAATCATGATTCACCCAACCATGTCCACTCGTACACACACAACACACATACATGTACACACACATTACACAACATATACATGTACACACAGCATACACACATACATGTACACACACTACACAGCATGCACATATACATGTACACACAACACAGCATATCACTCTCTGTGCTGCTGCTACATCACATAACATATGCATTAAAGGACCAGCCAATACGGTAGATTTGCATAATCAACAAATGCATGATAAGAAGACAATGCAATAGCACTTAGTCTGAACTTCAAATGAGTAGTAGATTTTTTTTAAATAAATTGCAAAGTTATGTCTATTTCCACTCCCACTGTATCATGTGACAGCCATCAGCCAATCACAAATGTACGTATATGCTGTGAACTCTTGCACATGCTCAGTAGGAGTTGGTGACTCAAAAAGTGTAAATATTAAAAGACTGTGCACATTTTGTTAATGGAAGTAAATTGGAAAGTTGTTTAAAATTGCTGCTCTATCTGAGTCATGAAGTTTAATTTTGTCTTGAGTGTCCCTTTAAGTAGAAAGTTTAAAGGGACATGAAACCCAGACTTTTTCTTTTATGATTCAGATAGAACATACGTTTGTAAACAACTTTCCAATTTACTTATGTTATAAATTTGACTTCATTTGTTCGGTATCCTTTGTTGAAGAAGCAGTAAAGCACTACTGGGAGTTAACTGAAAACATCAGAAAGTCAATCACAAGAGGAATGTATGTGCAGCCACCAATCAGCAGCTACTTCCAGCTCGTGAGCCTATCTACGCATGCTTTTCAACAAAGGATACCATGAGTACAAAGCAAGTTTGATAAAAGAAGCAAATTGCAAAGTTGTTTAAAATTGTATACCCATGAAAGAAAATGTTTGGGTTTCATGTTCCTTTAAAATAAAGACAGGGAAGTTAATATAGCTCTATTCATAATCTTGTGATAGACTAACTATCATAAACGTCCTGTGGAGGATAGTTTAAATATAATGAATGTAAGGATCACAACTGCAGAATAAATTCTTAACTAAATTTATGTATGTATGTAAATCTCTTGCTAGGTGTGGGAGGCTGAACATATAAGAAACTTTATATTTCGCAAGAATCTTTACAAGTTAATCTATGGCTTTTGGTGTGCATCTGTATACAACCTTATATACAGATGGTTAACCTTGCCAATACTCACATGAGGATAAGTTATATATATATAATTATATGTAGAAAATTAGGCAAAGACAATATGGAAAGGAATTCACTTAGATGAAAAAATGACACATTGAAATCACAGTAAATAAGGAAATGGCAGGCACTGAGAACAGATGATAAACAGTATATAAAGTACTTGCAGAATGAGGCTGAAGTCAATAAGTATGTTAAACGTTGCGGTATAAAGATAGCACATGTTTGGCAAACATTAATTAGCAGAAGATTGTGTAAGCAGCATAAGTTGAGGGAGGCTAAAGATTAGATCAAACCTGAGCTGATAGAAAGTTGCGTGGAGCGACAGCGGGCTGAAGCGATAGCAGCTGAGTGAGACCGGTCGGCGTGTGACGTCACCGCTTGTGATACCGGAACTTGCGAGGAACAGCAGCAGCTGGATGATGGGGAAGCCAGGAAACGAAGAGACCATTCAGATGAGGTCCAAGAGGAGGGGCTTGACACGGAGCTCAGAGAGGAACAATACCAAGCAAAGAGGAGAGCTGTAAGGTGAGCTTTATAACAAGAGCAATGATCCAATTACAGGTGTATCACAGGATAAGTTTAATGAAACTGAAAGTTAAGATGTGGAAATAATATGACAGGACACCCCTTCCAAAGATCACCTCCGGAGATCAGGTGAGGGTCGGTCTGGATGTCGCCGATGAAATAAAGCTGTCAAACGAGGTGCGGAAACTTGTGAAGCAGGCTCCCAAGAGTCATCCTCCTCAGTGTAACCCTTCCAATGTATCAAATACTGAAGAACACCTCCAACTCTTCGAGAGTCAAGAATGTTATGAACCTCATATTCGTCAGATGGAACTATGAGTTGAGGTATACTTGGTGTGGTAGGGCTGTGGCCTCGAAGCTTCTTATATGGTTTGAGGAGAGACACATGGAAGGTTGGATGTATCTTCATGTTAGCTGGTAGTATAAGCGTAACTGCATTTTGATTTATGATTCTAGAAATTGGAAATGGTCCTATGAAAACTGAGCAGAGTTTTTTCGAGGGATATTGTAGTTTTAGGTTACGGGTTGAAAGCCAAACATAATCGCCTACTGCATAATTCAGGGAGGAAGTTCTCCGGTTATCATAGTAAAACTTTTGTTGTTTCTTTGCTAGCGTTATGTTGTCCTTAATTGAGGTGAAGGTATCGGAAATTGTGTTAATCAGTTGGTTAACCATTGGGCAGTTACTTTGGGAACTACTTTCCCAATGATAGGTTGGGTGGAAGCCGTAATTTACGAAGAATGGTGTGTTCTTTATGGAATTGTGGTATTTATGTGTTATTGAAAGCAAATTCAGCATGTATCAATAAATCGGACCAATTATCCTGTTGAGCGGTGGTGAAACAACGTAGGTACTGTTCTACCCATTGATTCGTTTTTTCAGTCTGTCCATTACTTTGTGGAAGGTATGCACTTGACAACCTTCTTGTGATTCCGAGTTTTGCACAAAGTTCCTTCCAAAATTTACTAGTAAATTGTGTACCTCGGTCAGAGGTGATTGAATTGGGTAATCCATGTAATTTGAAAATGTTGTTGAAAACGATATTAGCTGTTTCATAAGCGGTGGGAAGCTTATGGAAAGGTACAAAATGGACCATCTTGCTGAACAAATCAACTATAACAACTATTGTGTTAAATTTGTTAGCTGGAGGTAAGTCTACTATAAAGTCTATAGCGATATCCTGCCATGGTCTGTCTGGAGTAGGTAAAGGTAGAAGTTGTCCATATGGAGCTTTCTTCCCCTTTTTAGAGGTTACGCATATTTTACATGTCTGTACATATTCAGCTACATCATGTGCTAAAGTAGGCCACCAGAAGAATCTTTTAGTTAATTCTTGTGTCTTAATAATACCTGGATGACCAGAGATTGTTGAGTCATGTAAGGTCTGAAGTACCAAAGCTCGGAGAGATTCTGGTACATAAATTTGTTGATCATGGTAGTACAACCCATCTTCTTGAAGATGAAGTTCTGTTGTAGGAATTTGAGAATCAGATAACTGTTTAGATGAAAACAGTTGTTGTTGATCGAGAGTAAGGCCTACAAAATGGTCAGGTGTGATGATTGTTCCCTCTTTGTTTGAGTTGTATGTGGTATCAAACTGACGGGAAAGAGCGTCTGCCTTACGATTTTTCATGGCCGGTCTGTAGGTTATGATGAAGTTGAACCTGTTAAAGAATAAATTCCAACGGATCTGTCTTGAGGTTAAAGTCCTGTTAGTCTTCAGATACTGCAGATTCCTATGATCCATATAAATCAGTATATGAGTTGAGGTGGCCTCAAGTAGGTGTCTCCAATGTTCCATGGAACTTTTAATGGCAAGAAGTTCTTTCTCTCCTACTGGGTAGTTTTCTTCTGCTGAAGAAAGGGTTCGTGAATAGTAGGCGACTGGATGTAATGGTTTTGCCAAATTCTCTCTTTGTGAGAGAATAGCTCCAATTGCTACATTCGAGGCATCTACCTCTAAAATGTATTGGAGTTTGGGGTTTGGGAAGTGCAAGATGGGTGCAGTAGTGAAAGATTTCTTTAAGTTGTCAAAAACTGTTTGGGCTTCATATCCCCAAACGAAGGGTGTATTATTTTTAGTAAGATTTGTTAACGGTTTTGTTATGTGTGCAAAGTTTCGTATAAATTTCCGATAAAAATTAGCAAAGCCCATGAATCTCTGAACTTGTTTCTTATTAGTTGGCCTGGGCCAATCTAAAATTGCTGAAATCTTATCTTTTTCCATGTTAATTCCATCTGGGCTAATAGTGTAAACTAGAAAGGTTATCCTATTAGTGTGAAATTCACATTTCTCTAGTTTTACATAGAGGTGATTCTCACGCAGCCTGGTAAGAACCACTTTTACATGTTGAATATGTTCATCGAGAGTTTTAGAATAGATCAAAATGTCGTCTAAATAGATCACTATGAATATATCAAGAAGGTCTCTAAAAATATCGTTGATCAGATACTGGAATGTTGCGGGCGCATTACATAGCCCGAAGGGCATAACTGTGTATTCATATAACCCGTATCGGGTTCGGAAGGCTGTTAGCCATTCATGCCATGATTTAATTCGGACTAAATTATACGCTCCACTTAAATCCAATTTAGTAAAATATTTCGCACCTTGTAACCTTTCTATCAGGTCAGGAATTAGAGGAAGGCGATAGCGATTTTTTTATGGTGCGCTTATTCAGTTCACGGTAATCCACTATAGGTCTAAGGCTATGATCTTTATTTCGAACAAAGAAAATCCCTGCTCCAGCAGGGGAAGTTGAGGGTTTAATGAACCCCTTTTTTAAATTCTCCTCCAAGTAATTTTTTAGGAACTCTAGTTCTGAATCAGATAGTGGGAATATATGCCCATATGGAATGTCCACACCAGGTAATAAATCGATTGGACAATCGTACTTTCTATGGGGAGGCAAATTTTCAGCCTCTTCCTTGTCAAAAACATCAGAAAATGTCTGATACTGTGGGGGTATGGAGGATGTATCTGTAAGTAACACATGTGACTGAAAACATGTCTTATTGCAGTAATCTGAGGTGAAATCTATTGTAGAAAGTGACCAAGTAATGTTGGGGTCATGTAAAGATAACCAGGTAATTCCTAGAATTACAGGGTAAAGAGGTGATGGAATAACATCAAACGTTATATATTCAGTGTGGTTCTGTTTGGAAGTTACTCTTAATGGTGTCAAGGTATATGTGAGATTAATAAATATATATTTTGATCATATATTTCAAGATTAATAAATCTGTATCTTTGACCAAATATTTTCACTGATCAGTAGAAAATAACTCATTGCATTCAGAACTGACTTCAGACAGGTTCAGTTCTCTCCCACTTCTTCAATTACACAGGAGATCTCACACACTCAATATGTTAAATTATGCAATTGTATAATTTAGCAAGGAACTAAAATTAACACAGTTTCAGGAACCTCTGTATGATTGCCTGGGAACCAATGTTAAATGACAGCACTTTGATACAATGGAACATTTGGCCTGCCCAATTTAATACAGTCACTTAGAGGAATGTTGGGGGAAGTAATTTTGAAAGAGAACAGGATGAGTCATAAAAGGCAAATTAAGAGGATAGATTGTCAGATAAGTAAGACCACACAAAATATATGGAGACGAAATGTCTGAAATACCCATTTTGGAACTGATCAAAATCATAGAGAAACAGCTTTTATGCACATAGGTGTTAGTTAAACATCAAATACACATCTACACTGCTGGCTAAACAGGAGAGATGCTGTATTAAGACTTTTACAACTACTCGTGGATTGACCCCATGTGGAGCAATGAAGGCCTTGGAAAACAAAAGACAGATGCTGAGGTGTGACTCTGGAAGCTCACATAAGCAGGCAGCAAATAAACATTAATTTATTTTTTTTCTGTTTGAATGCATGCCCCAGAATGTATTAAATATAGAAATTTGAGAAATTGTCTAATTCTCTATTATTATTACATGGGTATTTGCTAAGCTTGGGAGGTAACTGTTTTAGTCAGTCAAAAATGTGTAATAACCTCTGTTTTGTTTATATTTTTCAGACAGATAATCTCAGCTCTACATAGAAATGAATGTGCATATATATGTGTGTATATATATATATATATGTTTTGAAAACATAAAAGATCTTACTTAACCTCTGTGTTTTTAAGAATATAAATAAATACGTGTGGACCTGGAAAGAAATAATTAATGACACTTATTACTTTATTTCAGATGGAATGCCTGCCTGAAATGAAATGTCATATCATATGAATGTGAAATAAATGTTTATAAAGTTTTAAATACATCTTTTAAAATATAGTGAGATGAAGATATGGAAGTTACTTTGATGTGATATGACTATGAGATATAAATTTTCTGTTAGGCTAAATGAAATATAAATTATTTTAATATAATGTTAGATATATGTGATGTTTCATATCAAAACGATCAGGAAATTAATCTGATGCCGCTTCACCTATAATTAATATTGGGAGAGATTAATACAAGAAATTATGGGAGTTATTATACATTTTAAAGAAAGATGCTTAAATGTATAACTGTATTTCTTTGTCATGCTGAAATTGTTTATGCTGTCTAATTGTAATGCTGCCACCCGGTGTTGATATGAGAGAACTACAGACAGAAAGCTTTTTGGCTGTTGGAAATGGGATATTCAGATTATCCAATAGAGGGACAAGGTTTCGAAGGGCCACCCATATTTCACACCTATGATTAGACTAATAAGTTGTATGCAGAAGGAAGGACACTGGCTGCAGAGTTTTGGTAACTGACTGAAACTGTTTTGCGTGGGACACAGTCAAACTATAAAAACAAAGTGGGCCATACTACTCCTATTCCATTGCAATTACACTTATTTTATATGAGGTGTGAAAAAAATCTTGAAGTTGGATCTCATTTTGGTAACGTATATATATATACAGAGTATAAGAAAAGGGCTGCTAATTACATGTGATATTTTAAAGTCACTGCAGTTTAAAGATACAGTTTTCTGGGTTTTGTAAGATAAGTCATATGCATAGCCTTTACAGTTAATAGATTTAAAGAGCAGATTATACTTTTAAACTGTGTGTCATTGTCCTAGATAGCTCTTAGCCTACCTATTTGTATGCAAGCATTTAAAGTAAACAATTACTATTGCTGGGCCTGACAGAGTCAAATAAATAAATTGTATTTTAAATTGATAACCCCAGCCTAGATATTATTTAAATTTGTATTTGGTAGACTAAGTGATTTATCTGTGAAAGTTCTGGTGTTTTAAGTCAATATTGTATTAGGATAAATTGCAGTTAAATAGCAGAATATATATATTATCCTATTTTTTTATAAACACTGTTTAGAATTGTATTGCTTGGATGTTAAAAGACTTGTATATAAGGCTGGTTTCTTAAGATAAGTGTGTAGGAATTTTGCATAGCATATTTAAATAGTTTTCAAGCGCCTATAATATTATTTAGTTTCCTTTTATTGCAAATATATTTCAATATGTTCATGGATATTAACTAAATAAAATAATTCAGGTATTTATATTAATTGTATGGTCTAGTAGATGCATGGTTGATTAGGGTTGCTATTTTTTATATTGTGTTTGTAACCCTGCCATAAACTGATATATTATTTGGATAGCACTACTAAGATTCTTATAAATATACTGACATAATAATTGGAGGCACTTTTCTGAGATTTATTAATATTCCATCATATTTGATATAATATATTTGTAAGTAAATAGAAATTATTATAAAAGAAAAAAAAAATCATATTTCGATATTAATATTTTGAAGATATAATTTTTGAAGAGTTGAAATATTGAATTTCATATTTCGAGATTGATATTAATATCTTGAAATATTATTAAAGATTAATTTTGAAAAATTAATAAAAATATAAATTTTTCATATTTCAAAATTAATTAAAAATATTAATTTCTCCAACATAGGTGTGTCCGGTCCACGGCGTCATCCTTACTTGTGGGATATTCTCTTCCCCAACAGGAAATGGCAAAGAGCCCAGCAAAGCTGGTCACATGATCCCTCCTAGGCTCCGCCTACCCCAGTCATTCTCTTTGCCGTTGTACAGGCAACATCTCCACGGAGATGGCTTAGAGTTTTTTAGTGTTTAACTGTAGTTTTTATTATTCAATCAAGAGTTTGTTATTTTAAAATAGTGCTGGTATGTACTATTTACTCAGAAACAGAAAAGAGATGAAGATTTCTGTTTGTATGAGGAAAATGATTTTAGCAACCGTTACTAAAATCCATGGCTGTTCCACACAGGACTGTTGAGAGCAATTAACTTCAGTTGGGGGAACAGTGAGCAGTCTCTTGCTGCTTGAGGTATGACACATTCTAACAAGACGATGTAATGCTGGAAGCTGTCATTTTCCCTATGGGATCCGGTAAGCCATTTTTATTAAGATAGTAAATAAGGGCTTCACAAGGGCTTATTAAGACTGTAGACTTTTTCTGGGCTAAATCGATTCATTATTAACACATATTTAGCCTTGAGGAATCATTTAATCTGGGTATTTTGATAAGATTATATCGGCAGGCACTGTTTTAGACACCTTATTCTTTAGGGGCTTTCCCAAATCATAGACAGAGCCTCATTTTCGCGCCGGTGTTGCGCACTTGTTTTTGAGAGGCATGACATGCAGTCGCATGTGTGAGGAGCTCTGATACTTAGAAAAGACTTTCTGAAGGCGTCATTTGGTATCGTATTCCCCTTTGGGCTTGGTTGGGTCTCAGCAAAGCAGATACCAGGGACTGTAAAGGGGTTAAAGCTAAAAACGGCTCCGGTTCCGTTATTTTAAGGGTTAAAGCTTCCAAATTTGGTGTGCAATACTTTTAAGGCTTTAAGACATTGTGGTGAAATTTTGGTGAATTTTGAACAATTCCTTCATATTTTTTCGCAATTGCAGTAATAAAGTGTGTTCAGTTTAAAATTTAAAGTGACAGTAACGGTTTTATTTTAAAACGTTTTTTGTACTTTGTTATCAAGTTTATGCCTGTTTAACATGTCTGAACTACCAGATAGACTGTGTTCTGAATGTGGGGAAGCCAGAGTTCCTTCTCATTTAAATAAATGTGATTTATGTGACAATGACAATGATGCCCAAGATGATTCCTCAAGTGAGGGGAGTAAGCATGGTACTGCATCATTCCCTCCTTCGTCTACACGAGTCTTGCCCACTCAGGAGGCCCCTAGTACATCTAGCGCGCCAATACTCCTTACTATGCAACAATTAACGGCTGTAATGGATAATTCTGTCAAAAACATTTTAGCCAAAATGAACACTTATCAGCGTAAGCGCGACTGCTCTGTTTTAGATACTGAAGAGCATGACGACGCTGATAATATTGGTTCTGAAGGGCCCCTAAACCAGTGTGATGGGGCCAGGGAGGTTTTGTCTGAGGGAGAAATTACTGATTCAGGGAACATTTCTCAACAAGCTGAACCTGATGTGATTACGTTTAAATTTAAGTTGGAACATCTCCGCATTCTGCTTAAGGAGGTATTATCCACTCTGGATGATTGTGACAAGTTGGTCATCCCAGAGAAACTATGTAAAATGGACAAGTTCCTAGAGGTCCCGGGGCTCCCAGAAGCTTTTCCTATACCCAAGCGGGTGGCGGACATTGTAAATAAAGAATGGGAAAGGCCCGGTATTCCTTTCGTCCCTCCCCCCATATTTAAAAAATTGTTTCCTATGGTCGACCCCAGAAAGGACTTATGGCAGACAGTCCCCAAGGTCGAGGGAGCGGTTTCCACCTTAAACAAACGCACCACTATACCCATAGAAGATAGTTGTGCTTTCAAAGATCCTATGGATAAAAAATTAGAAGGTTTACTTAAAAAGATGTTTGTTCAGCAGGGTTACCTTCTACAACCAATTTCATGCATTGTCCCTGTCGCTACAGCCGCGTGTTTCTGGTTCGATGAGCTGGTAAAGGCGGTCGATAGTGATTCTCCTCCTTATGAGGAGATTATGGACAGAATCAATGCTCTCAAATTGGCTAATTCTTTCACCTTAGACGCCACTTTGCAATTGGCTAGGTTAGCGGCTAAGAACTCTGGGTTTGCTATTGTGGCGCGCAGAGCGCTTTGGTTGAAATCTTGGTCAGCTGATGCGTCTTCCAAGAACAAGCTACTTAACATTCCTTTCAAGGGGAAAACGCTGTTTGGCCCTGACTTGAAAGAGATTATCTCTGATATCACTGGGGGTAAGGGCCACGCCCTTCCTCAGGATCGGCCTTTCAAGGCAAAAAATAAACCTAATTTTCGTCCCTTTCGTAGAAACGGACCAGCCCAAAGTGCTACGTCCTCTAAGCAAGAGGGTAATTCTTCTCAAGCCAAGCCAGCTTGGAGACCAATGCAAGGCTGGAACAAGGGAAAGCAGGCCAAGAAACCTGCCACTGCTACCAAGACAGCATGAAATGTTGGCCCCCGATCCGGGACCGGATCTGGTGGGGGGCAGACTCTCTCTCTTCGCTCAGGCTTGGGCAAGAGATGTTCTGGATCCTTGGGCACTAGAAATAGTCTCCCAAGGTTATTTTCTGGAGTTCAAGGGGCTTCCCCCAAGGGGGAGGTTCCACAGGTCTCAGTTGTCTTCAGACCACATAAAAAGACAGGCATTCTTACATTGTGTAGAAGACCTGTTAAAAATGGGAGTGATTCATCCTGTTCCATTAGGAGAACAAGGGATGGGGTTCTACTCCAATCTGTTCATAGTTCCCAAAAAAGAGGGAACGTTCAGACCAATCTTAGATCTCAAGATCTTAAACAAGTTTCTCAAGGTTCCATCGTTCAAGATGGAAACCATTCGAACAATTCTTCCTTCCATCCAGGAAGGTCAATTCATGACCACGGTGGATTTAAAGGATGCGTATCTACATATTCCTATCCACAAGGAACATCATCGGTTCCTAAGGTTCGCATTCCTGGACAAGCATTACCAGTTCGTGGCGCTTCCTTTCGGATTAGCCACTGCTCCAAGGATTTTCACAAAGGTACTAGGGTCCCTTCTAGCTGTGCTAAGACCAAGGGGCATTGCCGTAGTACCTTACTTGGACGACATTCTGATTCAAGCGTCGTCCCTTCCTCAAGCAAAGGCTCACACGGACATTGTCCTGGCCTTTCTCAGATCTCACGGATGGAAAGTGAACGTGGAAAAGAGTTCTCTATCTCCGTCAACAAGGGTTCCCTTCTTGGGAACAATAATAGACTCCTTAGAAATGAGGATTTTTCTGACAGAAGCCAGAAAAACAAAGCTTCTAGACTCTTGTCGGATACTTCATTCCGTTCCTCTTCCTTCCATAGCGCAGTGCATGGAAGTGATAGGTTTGATGGTAGCGGCAATGGACATAGTTCCTTTTGCGCGCATTCATCTAAGACCATTACAATTGTGCATGCTCAGTCAGTGGAATGGGGACTATACAGACTTGTCTCCGAAGATACAAGTAAATCAGAGGACCAGAGACTCACTCCGTTGGTGGCTGTCCCTGGACAACCTGTCACAAGGGATGACCTTCCGCAGACCAGAGTGGGTCATTGTCACGACCGACGCCAGTCTGATGGGCTGGGGCGCGGTCTGGGGATCCCTGAAAGCTCAGGGTCTTTGGTCTCGGGAAGAATCTCTTCTACCGATAAATATTCTGGAACTGAGAGCGATATTCAATGCTCTCAAAGCTTGGCCTCAGCTAGCGAGGGCCAAGTTCATACGGTTTCAATCAGACAACATGACAACTGTTGCGTACATCAACCATCAGGGGGGAACAAGGAGTTCCCTAGCGATGGAAGAAGTGACCAAATTCATTCTATGGGCGGAGTCTCACTCCTGCCACCTGTCTGCTATCCACATCCCAGGAGTGGAAAATTGGGAAGCGGATTTTCTGAGTCGTCAGACATTGCATCCGGGGGAGTGGGAACTCCATCCGGAAATCTTTGCCCAAGTCACTCAACTGTGGGGCATTCCAGACATGGATCTGATGGCCTCTCGTCAGAACTTCAAAGTTCCTTGCTACGGGTCCAGATCCAGGGATCCCAAGGCGGCTCTAGTGGATGCACTAGTAGCACCTTGGACCTTCAAACTAGCTTATGTGTTCCCGCCGTTTCCTCTCATCCCCAGGCTGGTAGCCAGGATCAATCAGGAGAGGGCGTCGGTGATCTTGATAGCTCCTGCGTGGCCACGCAGGACTTGGTATGCAGATCTGGTGAATATGTCATCGGCTCCACCATGGAAGCTACCTTTGAGACGAGACCTTCTTGTTCAGGGTCCGTTCGAACATCCGAATCTGGTCTCACTCCAGCTGACTGCTTGGAGATTGAATGCTTGATCTTATCGAAGCGAGGGTTCTCAGATTCTGTTATCGATACTCTTGTTCAGGCCAGAAAGCCTGTAACTAGAAAGATTTACCACAAAATTTGGAAAAAATATATCTGTTGGTGTGAATCTAAAGGATTCCCTTGGGACAAGGTTAAGATTCCTAAGATTCTATCCTTCCTTCAAGAAGGATTGGAAAAAGGATTATCTGCAAGTTCCCTGAAGGGACAGATTTCTGCCTTGTCTGTGTTACTTCACAAAAAGCTGGCAGCTGTGCCAGATGTTCAAGCCTTTGTTCAGGCTCTGGTCAGAATCAAGCCTGTTTACAAACCTTTGACTCCTCCTTGGAGTCTCAACTTAGTTCTTTCAGTTCTTCAGGGGGTTCCGTTTGAACCCTTACATTCCGTTGATATTAAGTTATTATCTTGGAAAGTTTTGTTTTTGGTTGCAATTTCTTCTGCTCGAAGAGTTTCAGAATTATCTGCTCTGCAGTGTTCTCCTCCTTATCTGGTGTTCCATGCAGATAAGGTGGTTTTACGTACTAAACCTGGTTTTCTTCCAAAAGTTGTTTCTAACAAAAACATTAACCAGGAGATTATCGTACCTTCTCTGTGTCCGAAACCAGTTTCGAAGAAGGAACGTTTGTTGCACAATTTGGATGTTGTTCGCGCTCTAAAATTCTATTTAGATGCTACAAAGGATTTTAGACAAACATCTTCCTTGTTTGTTGTTTATTCCGGTAAAAGGAGAGGTCAAAAAGCAACTTCTACCTCTCTCTCTTTTTGGATTAAAAGCATCATCAGATTGGCTTACGAGACTGCCGGATGGCAGCCTCCCGAAAGAATCACAGCTCATTCCACTAGGGCTGTGGCTTCCACATGGGCCTTCAAGAACGAGGCTTCTGTTGATCAGATATGTAGGGCAGCGACTTGGTCTTCACTGCACACTTTTACCAAATTTTACAAGTTTGATACTTTTGCTTCTTCTGAGGCTATTTTTGGGAGAAAGGTTTTGCAAGCCGTGGTGCCTTCCATTTAGGTGACCTGATTTGCTCCCTCCCTTCATCCGTGTCCTAAAGCTTTGGTATTGGTTCCCACAAGTAAGGATGACGCCGTGGACCGGACACACCTATGTTGGAGAAAACAGAATTTATGTTTACCTGATAAATTACTTTCTCCAACGGTGTGTCCGGTCCACGGCCCGCCCTGGTTTTTTAATCAGGTCTGATATTTTATTTTCTTTAACTACAGTCACCACGGTATCATATGGTTTCTCCTATGCAAATATTCCTCCTTAACGTCGGTCGAATGACTGGGGTAGGCGGAGCCTAGGAGGGATCATGTGACCAGCTTTGCTGGGCTCTTTGCCATTTCCTGTTGGGGAAGAGAATATCCCACAAGTAAGGATGACGCCGTGGACCGGACACACCGTTGGAGAAAGTAATTTATCAGGTAAACATAAATTCTGTTTTTTCATATTTTCAAAGTTAATCAAAAATATTAATTTTTCATATTTCGAAATATTAATTTTTCATATTTCAAAATTAATAATATATTTTTTTTTTAAATATAATTTTTTTTTTTCTTCTCTCTTTTTATTGGCAAAAATTGTATTAGCGTTTTATTTAAATAAATACTAAACCAATACAATAATGTCTGTAGCCAGAAGTGACTCATTTAATTCTATACATAGCGATGAAATTGGTCCCATTACAATACCCATTACTAAAGGTCAGGTCCTTAAGAAAGATATCTTAAGTTACATTAAAGGGAAGTTAAATATTGCTGGTGAATTAAATGATTTTGTGGATATGCTTGAAACTAGGGCTAAAAATATTACCGTTAATAATAATATGTGGAATGAAGAGAATGAATTCTTCCAGGAATTATTAATGATTAATCAATGCAAGGCTCTCAAAAAGCGAGACGAACTAATACTAAAATGCTGGCCCCTCTTAATATGCATGATTGACGAAATGTCGTTTTGTGTCACAGACAAACGATTGCAAATACAGGAGCTAGAAAATAGTATTCGTTCCTCGCGCAGACGCGAAGAGGGTTTAAAAATAGCCAAAAATAAAATGGATGAACTTGCCCAAAACCTAACAGCCTTAGATAAGCATAATACAGATTTAATCGCACAGATACAAGATTTAAATAAACAACTTGCGCAAAGCCAGAGAGAATTAAGCGATTTAAAAAGGTCATATCGCCATAATGAAAACCCCTATATTAACAGTGAGAATAATGCAGATAATGCTAACTCCTTTAGCGAACGCGTCAGGGACGAGGTACAAAAATATATAGAACAATACAGACAAACGACCCCTAACGGGTCAGAAATAGATTTCCCGAATAGACAATCCCCTCAGGATGTAAATCCAGAGGATTGCCGTAGCGCAGCTGATGCGGGGGAGGGAAACTCTAACAGAGAATCCCAAAATAAGTCTGATAAAGTCTATGATTCCCATAAAATAATCACCTTCGTACAACGTGCAGTACCTATATTCTCCAATAAGGGAACAACATCTGTAATTGATCATTTACAGGCTTTTGAAAATGCGTTAGCTATAATGAATGTTACAAGTGAGAAATTGAAAATTGAATTTCTGCCTTGGGTATTTGACAGTAAGCATCACAAATTCTTTGCTTCACTAAAGGATATGAATATTCATTCCTGGAATGGGGTAAAACGACAATGCAGAAAAGAATTCGGGCAATATCGCACTAAAACTGCCACGAAAATAGCGGTATATGGTTTAAAGTGTCGTGTGAATCAGAGTCCAATCGAATTCCTTTCTGTATTGAAAAATGCGTACAGTATGGCTGAAGATAATCCCAGATTTGATGGCTCAGAATTTGTAAATTTATTTTTTGAAGCATTGCCTACACCCATCAAAATTAACTTAGCTAGAGATTTTGATGAGGACTGCTCATTGGAATGGCTGATCAAAGAGAGTACAAAATTATACTCTATTCAGCAGTCCAGTGAGCAGGGGGTTAAAAAGGAATCAAAACCCAAAATTGTAGCAGAAACTAGGGTGTCACCTGAACCCCTCAATTTGGAGTCTAAAAACAGAACTTATGCAGAGGTGGCCAGTCAAAACAGGCCATCTCCACAGAGGTTTAATTCCGCCCCTCCCCCTACACAGGTTGAGGCGCAGGGAGACTATAACCAAAGTGGGGGACATAATCAGGTGAATAATTACTCACAAAGAGAATACCCACCAAATAATTGGTATCCGCGCAAGGGTAGATACAATAGACGGCGAAGATATTCTCAGGGTAACCAGACACCCCAGGTATATAATGCTCCCCAAAATACTAATGCTGAACAAGCTGAACCCCAGGGGCAACCACGCCAGAATAGAAATAACGGCCCTGATTCTGAGGGAACCCAATGGTCCAGGAATCAGTACAATGGGGAACCAGGAGATAGGCCCAGGGGTAGAGGTAACTTGTACAATCAGGTAGATATGCTGTTTACCCAGTTAAATCGGTTGAGCGAACAAATCGCTAATATGAGTCAAAAATCTACGGCTCAGCAACCGAACAATACTTTTTTAGGGGTACAGCCAGTGGTCAGCAGTGGACCACAGGCACAGTCATAAATACTGCAGTGTCACCTGAAGGGGAGGGGAGAGATATACAAAATGTAATAATAAATATCCATGATACTAATCATGTTCTCTCCCCACAGACCGAAAACCGACAATTTAGCTGTTTTGACAAGCAACCTTATCCGGGAAAAGTTAACGAATCTCTTCCCTTGCAGCTCTCTCCTAACCTTATCTCCACAGATGCAGTACAAAAGAATCCAACCGACCCTGTCATAGAGGAAACAGGTAGGTATGAAGGTTCCTCTGCATCGAATGACATGGCAAACTCAGGTAACACGTGGCGAAGCCCACAAATGTATGATAATGCCAATTTTATGTGTAAAATGGTAGAAACTGCAGGAAGATATTATGTATTAGTTGAGCTGCAAGATTCAGTCTCCAACCCTATCAGGGGATTAATTGACACTGGGTCACAGGCAACTATCTTATCCCACAGGTACTACACACAGCTAAATGAGCTAACACCCCACAAACCTAAAATAAAAGAATTTGACGGTTCTCTAATAGGTGTTGGGGGTGACTCCCTAAACGTTTACGGTACTGCATGGTTAAAATTTAAATTGGGGAACAGGGTCATAAGACACCCTGTCATTATAGTGGATCTGCCAACTGATCGTTTAATTATTGGTAGTGATCTCCTGAAACGATTAAGCACCATAATTGATTGGATAAATAATGTAATTTGGTCACAAGTTAAACGGCCTATCAATTATGAAAAATCTGGTATATCTCACGCCCGACATAGCTGTCACGTGGTGGAAGAGAAACCAGATGCTGTGGAGATTCATTTCAGGAATAACTCTGTACCTGAAATCACTATTCTACAAATAGATGATCAGACTCCTTTTAGTGGCTCTGATGGTAATACTTTTAAAATTTCGCCCGGAAAGATAGCGAATATCTTCCTAGATGGCGATATATTAACTATATCACTCCACAAGGGGGATCCTAAAATCCCTAAAGGGGGAGACCATGCTCAATACCTCACAGGGATTGAGAGAGTTAAAGAGGATCTATTTATCCCTATACAAGTACATGACCTTGGTAAAACCAAGTATGCTAAAATAAACTTAAAACAGGAAGCTAGCTATATAAGCAAAGGTTTATTAGCGCAGATAGCTGAACCTAAAGTGATTAAATATCTTTCTCCCCAAGACCACTGTGTCAACAGCCTGGATGACAGGTCTGAAAGCTATAACATCACAGCTAAGTGCTTATTATCTATCTCTATAGGTAATAAGTCAGTGAAGCACCTATTTTTAGTTTTAAATATTCCCCATAATCAAATATACATTGGCAATGATATCTTACATAGATATGCCATACAAATAGATCTGATTAATTCTTGCCTTTGGAGCAGGTTAAAGGGGGACCCTGAAGTATTTCAGGATGAAAATGCAGCCCTAAAATCAAACCAGCAATTGCCATATGCTGTGAATATGCAGATATCTAGCGATGTTATAATTCCTGCTGGGGCTGATAAATTTATTTTACCCTTACAGGTAAAAAGAGGTCAGAAATTAAAAACTTCTGAAACACTGATTTGCCTCTCCCATAGAATACAAAATCTGGGTGTCACAGTGACTTACACTCCTATGGTGAATATTGGAACTATTCCAATACATATTATTGTACATAACATGACCCCACAGGATATAACCTTATCCAAGGGAACTACCATAGGATATTCACTGGAATCAAGTTATTACACTTTTGGATTCCAGAATAATATAATTGGGCTAATACCTGAAGGATACCTAACTGAAGAACAATTAATAGAACAATCCTTTGCATCTATGCCAGAGGGTCTATTTAATGTTCAGTCTATTTATCCCTTCAGCTCAGAGGAAGGCATCTGTAAAATTGAAGAAGCCTCTCTAGTGTTTGATCAACCAATCAAACAGCACGATTACCCCAATACCCAGGGTCATGGGAGCAATGTAAATTATAATCAAGGGGATCTCACCTCTAGGTTGGAAGAAGCCTATGAAATAGGACAGCCTGAAATCTTTCCAGGATTTCAGCAAATAGTCGAAGAGCAAATATCCTTAGCTAATGGCTGTTCCAGCGATGATGAACGCCAACAGCTGCGAGAACTCCTGATGGAATACAAGGATATTTTCGCTAAGGATTCTTATGACTGTGGTACTACAGACTTGCACATTGCAAGAATACAAACAGATCCCGATGCGCCACCTGTATTTGTCAAACAATACAGACTTCCCTTAGCCTCATTTGATTCTCTTGCAGAGATCATAAGGAATTTGGAAGAAAGAGGTATTATCAGACAGGTGCACAGCTCTTATAATAATCCCATTCTAGGTGTCCTTAAGCTCAATGGACAATGGCGTTTGTGTGCTGACTTAAGACAGCTAAACAAACGAGTATACATGTCTGGCTGGCCTGTACCATACATTGACCAGTGCCTAGCACAAATGCAGGGATCCAAAATATTCACTGCCATTGATTGTGCACAGGGATATTGGACCATAAAGGTACATGAAGAGGACCAATATAAGCTAGCATTCTCCTTCCAAAAGGTTCAGTATGCATTCCAGAGACTTCCATTTGGATACATAAATTGTGGACATGAATTTGCTGTATTCATGCATAAGGCTATGCCTGACGCACTGGAAAGGGGGACCTTATCTTATGTTGATGATGTTTTAATCAAAAGCACAGACTTTGAAAAACACATCGCAGAGCTTAAACACGTCCTCAGTCAACTTAAAAGGGCAGGTGTCAAATTATCCCTGCAAAAAGCTCAATGGTGCCGCACTCGTGTAAACTTCTTGGGACATGAAGTTACCTCTGACGGATTAAATCCCCAGAAGAAAAAGGTGGAAGCGATAGTGAATTCTAAAAACCCAACTAACTTAAAGGAATTGAGATCATTCCTGGGTATGACAAATTATTCTCGCAAATTCATTGATAATTATGCGGAATTAGCTAAACCACTACTACTTCTCCTAAATAAAGAGGTGAAATGGCACTGGAGTGAGTCTCAAGAGACAGCCATCAGAGAGTTGAAGAGAAAACTCACTCAAGCACCTTGCTTAGCGTACCCTGAAGGTGGTAAACCTTTCTTCTTAGAAACCGGTTACACAGATGTAAGCATGAGTGCTGTTTTATACCAAAAGCATGATAATTTGAACAAAGCCATTGCTTATGCGAGCAAAAATCTATCCCCAGTAGAAATAAAGTTCAACAATTGCGAAAAAGCCCTCTTATCTACTGTATGGGCTCTACAAAATTTCTGCAGCTATATACAGGGCGAGAAAATAATTGTGGAAACGGCCCACCAGCCTTTGCTATATTTGCAAAGTGAGAGAATAAGAGATGGGAATTTGTCTAATAGCCGCATAACAGCGTGGACTCTTTCCTTACAAGGCTGGCCCTTAGAAATTCGCTACAAGCAGAATAAAAAGAATCCAGTCACACAAGGGCTTGCTGAGCTCCACGACTGTACTGCTAGAGATCCTGGGGAAGAATTATCAGAAGATGATTTTCTGGAAGAAAAATTGCTTTCCCCATATAAAATGTACAATGAGGACCATTGTCAAACATTACCTTGGGTGTATGTTGATGGTTGTTCTTACCATGCCACTATTGATAATGAGCGCAGATTAGTCGCTGGCATTGGTATAACTAGGGCAAATGGATTCCCAAATATATCTATAGGTTTCAACATTGGACCAAGATCCAGTCAAGTTGCAGAACTAACTGCTGTTTTCAAAACCATTGAAATGGCTACTGAACATGGTATTCATGAATTTGTGATCATAACTGACTCAAATTATGTGCGTGACAGTTTTGTTGAATACCTGCCAACTTGGAAAAGAAATGGCATGCAGAAAAGCAATAACAAACCAGTCAAGCATGGCAAGTTGTTCTGCGAGATTGATAATCTGGTAGTATCCAATGATTTAACCTTACACTGGAAAAAGACCAAGGGTCATTCCAGAGTTCCAGGTCCTGATAAGGAAGGCAATGATCTTGCGCATTCGTTAGCCAAACAAGGAGCCATAACTGGAGAACTCCTTAATATTGACCACTTAATGGGTGCAATTCAGGTAGAAGCCATTACCAGAAACCAGGCAAAACAACAAAATGAGCCTAACTTGGTACAATGGAGTCAGGATTCTCCTAGTAAGGACCTGATCACTAGTCAAAAAGAAGACCCCATTGTAGGCATCTTCTATAAACACATAGAAGATCCTGAAAGCAACCCCATCTCAAAAGATGATTGTATTGGCAAGGAAGATCTTACAATCTTAATAAAATCTAAATCACAATTCAAGTTACAGGAGGGTTTGTTAATTAGAACCTCCAAAACTGGCATCCAGCAGTGGGTAGTACCCACCAAGTTCAGAGGTCTAATGCTTCAACATGCCCATGATGCTCCCACATCTGGTCATCGTGGTGCCAAACTCACGTATGAAATATTACGTAATTATGCTTTTTGGCCACACATGTTGAAAGATGTTCAAACCTACTGTCAAGGGTGTTTAATCTGCCCACAGTTTCAACCCACTGCACCAACGCATAGAGCGCCATTGCAGAAAAGGGGGAAGGTAATGCCATGGTCAGATATACAAATTGATTTTATTGGCCCAGTAACAAGATCATCAAGAGGTAACAAATACATGTTAACCGTGACATGCCTGTTCACTAAATGGGTAGAATGCATTAGTGCACCTAACAATAGTGCTGAAACATGTGCAGCGTTGCTCATCAACCATGTATTTTCCAGATTTGGTTTGCCCCAAAGAATCGAATCAGATCGGGGAACCCACTTCACTAGCGAAGTGATGACGAAAATGTGGAAAATACTAGGGGTTAAAAGAAAGCTCCATATTGCTTATAGAGCTGCCTCAAGTGGTGGTGTAGAGCGTTACAACCAGTCCATTGTTAAAATCCTCAAAAAGTTTGTGAGTGAAACTGGTAAAGACTGGGATGTAAAACTACCTATAGTCTTAATGGCATTAAGAGCAACTCCAAGTAGTGCTACCAAGATGTCACCTTTTGAACTGATGACTGGTAGAAAAATGGTTCTACCTCAGCATCTGCTGTACCGTACATCAGACCAAAACTTGATAAACGCTGCCAATACACATCAATATGTGGAAAACCTAAGAAAGCACCTGCAATATGCCTTTGCATTTGCTCAAAGGAATTTAGAAAGAGCCGCAACTGCCACTAAAACCTATTATGATCTCAAAACATCCAAAAAGGAATATGAAATAAATGATAAAGTTTATCTTTATAACTTTGGAAGAGATCAGGTTAGGGAGAAGAAATTTCTTCCCTCATGGAAAGGTCCTTTTGCCATTACTGACAAAATATCTCCAGTGGCCTATAAAATAAGAATCCCCAAAAATGAAGGTTTCATAGATAAATGGGTCCATATCAATCAATTGCGAGCGTGTCATCCAAGATCCCAACTACAAGTTATAGAGGGAGAATGAAGTGTCATAAAATGAACTGAGATATACGGTTGATCCTCATGAAATTCCATTGACTTTAGGCCAATTTAAATACATGTGTCCTACATCTATTTAAAATTGGAAGGGGGATTTATGTCAAGGTATATGTGAGATTAATAAATATATATTTTGATCATATATTTCAAGATTAATAAATCTGTATCTTTGATCAAATATTTTCACTGATCAGTAGAAAATAACTCATTGCATTCAGAACTGACTTCAGACAGGTTCAGTTCTCTCCCACTTCTTCAATTACACATGAGATCTCACACACTCAATATGTTAAATTATGAAATTGTATAATTTAGCAAGGAACTAAAATTAACACAGTTTCAGGAACCTCTGTATGATTGCCTGGGAACCAATGTTAAATGACAGCACTTTGATACAATGGAACATTTGGCCTGTCCAATTTAATACAGTCACTTAGAGGATGTTGGGGGAAGTAATTTTGAAAGAGAACAGGATGAGTCATAAAAGGCAAATTAAGAGGATAGATTGTCAGATAAGTAACACCACACAAAATATATGGAGACGAAATGTCTGAAATACCCATTTTGGAACTGATCAAAATCATAGAGAAACAGCTTTTATGCGCATAGGTGTTAGTTAAACATCAAATACACATCTACACTGCTGGCTAAACAGGAGAGATGCTGTATTAAGACTTTTACAACTACTCGTGGATTGACCCCATGTGGAGCAATGAAGGCCTTGGAAAACAAAAGACAGATGCTGAGGTGTGACTCTGGAAGCTCACATAAGCAGGAAGCAAATAAACATCAATTTATTTTTTTTCTGTTTGAATGCATGCCCCAGAATGTATTAAATATAGAAATTTGAGAAATTGTCTAATTCTCTATTATTATTACATGGGTATTTGCTAAGCTTGGGAGGTAACTGTTTTAGTCAGTCAAAAATGTGTAATAACCTCTGTTTTGTTTATATTTTTCAGACAGATAATCTCAGATCTACATAGAAATGAATGTGCATATATATGTGTGTATATATATATATATATATATATATATATATATATATGTTTTGAAAACATAAAAGATCTTACTTAACCTCTGTGTTTTTAAGAATATAAATAAATACTTGTGGACCTGGAAAGAAATAATTAATGACACTTATTACTTTATTTCAGATGGAATGCCTGCCTGAAATGAAATGTCATATCATATGAATGTGAAATAAATGTTTATAAAGTTTTAAATACATCTTTTAAAATATAGTGAGATGAAGATATGGAAGTTACTTTGATGTGATATGACTATGAGATATAAATTTTCTGTTAGGCTAAATGAAATATAAATTATTTTAATATAATGTTAGATATATGTGATGCTTCATATCAAAACGATCAGGAAATTAATCTGATGCCGCTTCACCTATAATTAATATTGGGAGAGATTAATACAAGAAATTATGGGAGTTATTATACATTTTAAAGAAAGATGCTTAAATGTATAACTGTATTTCTTTGTCATGCTGAAATTGTTTATGCTGTCTAATTGAAATGCTGCCACCCGGTGTTGATATGAGAGAACTACAGCCAGAAAGCTTTTTGGCTGTTGGAAATGGGATATTCAGATTATCCAATAGAGGGACAAGGTTTCGAAGGGCCACCCATATTTCACACCTATGATTAGACTAATAAGTTGTATGCAGAAGGAAGGACACTGGCTGCAGAGTTTTGGTAACTGACTGAAACTGTTTTGCGTGGGACACAGTCAAACTATAAAAACAAAGTGGGCCATACTACTCCTATTCCATTGCAATTACACTTATTTTATATGAGGTGTGAAAAAAATCTTGAAGTTGGATCTCATTTTGGTAACGTATATATATATAGAGTATAAGAAAAGGGCTGCTAATTACATGTGATATTTTAAAGTCACTGCAGTTTAAAGATACAGTTTTCTGGGTTTTGTAAGATAAGTCATATGCATAGCCTTTACAGTTAATAGATTTAAAGAGCAGATTATACTTTTAAACTGTGTGTCATTGTCCTAGATAGCTCTTAGCCTACCTATTTGTATGCAAGCATTTAAAGTAAACAATTACTATTGCTGGGCCTGACAGAGTCAAATAAATAAATTGTATTTTAAATTGATAACCCCAGCCTAGATATTATTTAAATTTGTATTTGGTAGACTAAGTGATTTATCTGTGAAAGTTCTGGTGTTTTAAGTCAATATTGTATTAGGATAAATTGCAGTTAAATAGCAGAATATATATATTATCCTATTGTTTTATAAACACTGTTTAGAATTGTATTGCTTGGATGTTAAAAGACTTGTATATAAGGCTGGTTTCTTAAGATAAGTGTGTAGGAATTTTGCATAGCATATTTAAATAGTTTTCAAGCGCCTATAATATTATTTAGTTTCCTTTTATTGCAAATATATTTCAATATGTTCATGGATATTAAGTAAATAAAAGAATTCAGGTATTTATATTAATTGTATGGTCTAGTAGATGCATGGTTGATTAGGGTTGCTATTTTTTATATTGTGTTTGTAACCCTGCCATAAACTGATATATTATTTGGATAGCACTACTAAGATTCTTATAAATATACTGACAATGGTATAGTTTGATAGTGTATAGGACCTGAGGAAATTTGTTTTCCATCAATAAAACGTAACACAGTAGGGATAGCTTTTTTGATTAATGGAATTTTATTTTGATGAATAAAGTCTACATCAATATAGTTTAAACTAGCCCCTGAATCAAGGATAGTCTGCGTTTGAACTTGATGTTGATCCCACGGTAAAAGAATAGATAACAGACAGTGAGAGATAAGCTTGTTACACGTTGTGAAACAGTTAGCGATAGTTTTTTGCTTACCCTTCCTTGTGCGCAATTGAGGGCAATCTTTTACTGTGTGATCTGGCGCTCCACAGTACATGCAGAGGTTGTTACTGCGTCTTCTTAGTTTCTCCTGTTGGTTCAAAGGTCCTCTAAGAAATCCTAACTCCATTGGTTCCGATGGATCTTTGTTAGTCACTTTCATGCTATGCTCTGGATAACTGGGAGTGTATGTTTTTTTTATTGGGTGATCTGACTGATACCTCTCAGCTCTCCTTTCTCTAATTCTTCTATCAAGAACTATGCAAAGATTGATTAAATCTTCAAGAGAGTCAGGTAGCTGAACTCTCGCCAACTCATCTTTTAGGGCATCAGATAACCCTAACCGAAATTGATTTCTAAGCGACAGGTCGTTCCAAAGTGTATCTTTTGACCATTTTTTAAAGTCAGTAACATATTCTTCCACCTGTCGTTTATTTTGTCTTAAAGACCTCATGGTATTTTCTGCAGTGAGTTGTTTATTGGGGTCGTCATATAATTGACTCATGGCTTTGAAGACATTTTCTAAGGAGTACAAGATGGGGTCATCAGTCTCAAAGAACGTGTTAGCCCAGCTACGGGGTTCTCCTCTCAGATATGATATAGTAGTTAATACCTTAGAGTGATCATTTGGATAAGACCTGGGTTTTAATGCATAATATAAAAGACAAGCATTTTTAAATTCTCTGTATTGCCTTCTATCACCAGAGGCCTGGGTTGGGGATCTGGTGCTAAATTTGAGGAGGTCAAAGTCTGTAGTTTCTCATTTATATACAATTTCAAGTTTGTATTCTCTTGGTGTAGACTATTGTAACCCTGAGTGAGAGTCTCTACTCTTTCTGTTAGCACCTGTACATGTTTAACTAAGTCTGCTGGATCCATGTTTCAGGCTTGGTATTCTATCATAAACGTCCTGTGGAGGATAGTTTAAATATAATGAATGTAAGGATCACAACTGCAGAATAAATTCTTAACTAAATTTATGTATGTATGTAAATCTCTTGCTAGGTGTGGGAGGCTGAACATATAAGAAACTTTATTTCTCCAACATAGGTGTGTCCGGTCCACGGCGTCATCCTTACTTGTGGGATATTCTCTTCCCCAACAGGAAATGGCAAAGAGCCCAGCAAAGCTGGTCACATGATCCCTCCTAGGCTCCGCCTACCCCAGTCATTCTCTTTGCCGTTGTACAGGCAACATCTCCACGGAGATGGCTTAGAGTTTTTTAGTGTTTAACTGTAGTTTTTATTATTCAATCAAGAGTTTGTTATTTTAAAATAGTGCTGGTATGTACTATTTACTCTGAAACAGAAAAGAGATGAAGATTTCTGTTTGTAAGAGGAAAATGATTTTAGCAACCGTTACTAAAATCGATGGCTGTTCCACACAGGACTGTTGAGAGGAATTAACTTCAGTTGGGGGAACAGTGAGCAGACTTTTGCTGCTTGAGGTATGACACATTCTAACAAGACGATGTAATGCTGGAAGCTGTCATTTTCCCTATGGGATCCGGTAAGCCATTTTTATTACAGACAGTAAATAAGGGCTTCACAAGGGCTTGTTAAGACTGTAGACATTTTCTGGGCTAAATCGATTCATATATAAACATATTTAGCCTTGAGGAATCATTTTAATCTGGGTATTTTGTAAAATAATATCGGCAGGCACTGTTTTGGACACCTTATTCTCTAGGGGCTTTCCCTAATCATAGGCAGAGCCTCATTTTCGCGCCGGTATTGCGCACTTGTTTTTGAGAAGCATGACATGCAGTCGCATGTGTGAGGAGCTCTGATACATAGAAAAGACTTTCTGAAGGCGTCATTTGGTATCGTATTCCCCTTTGGGCTTGGTTGGGTCTCAGCAAAGCAGATACCAGGGACTGTAAAAGGGGTTAAAGATAAAAACGGCTCCGGTTCCGTTATTTTAAGGGTTAAAGCTTCCAAATTTGGTGTGCAATACTTTTAAGGCTTTAAGACACTGTGGTGAAATTTTGGTGAATTTTGAACAATTCCTTCATACTTTTTCGCAATTGCAGTAATAAAGTGTGTTCAGTTTAAAATTTAAAGTGACAGTAACGGTTTTATTTTAAAACGATTTTTGTACTTTGTTATCAAGTTTATGCCTGTTTAACATGTCTGAACTACCAGATAGACTGTGTTCTGAATGTGGGGAAGCCAAGGTTCCTTCTCATTTAAATAGATGTGATTTATGTGACACAGAAAATGATGCCCAAGATGATTCCTCAAGTGAGGGGAGTAAGCATGGTACTGCATCATTCCCTCCTTCGTCTACACCAGTCTTGCCCACTCAGGAGGCCCCTAGTACATCTAGCGCGCCAATACTCCTTACTATGCAACAATTAACGGCTGTAATGGATAATTCTATCAAAAACATTTTAGCCAAAATGCCCACTTATCAGCGTAAGCGCGACTGCTCTGTTTTAGATACTGAAGAGCATGAGGACGCTGATGATAATGGTTCTGATATGCCCCTACACCAGTCTGAGGGGGCCAGGGAGGTTTTGTCTGAGGGAGAAATTTCAGATTCAGGGAAAATTTCTCAACAAGCTGAACCCGATGTGATTACATTTAAGTTTAAGTTGGAACATCTCCGCGCTCTGCTTAAGGAGGTGTTATCCACTCTGGATGATTGTGAGAATTTGATCATCCCAGAGAAACTATGTAAAATGGACAAGTTCCTAGAGGTCCCGGGGCCCCCAGAAGCTTTTCCTATACCCAAGCGGGTGGCGGACATTGTAAATAAAGAATGGGAAAGGCCCGGTATACCTTTCGTCCCTCCCCCCATATTTAAAAAATTGTTTCCTATGGTCGACCCCAGAAAGGACTTATGGCAGACAGTCCCCAAGGTCGAGGGGGCGGTTTCTACTTTAAACAAACGCACCACTATACCCATAGAAGATAGTTGTGCTTTCAAAGATCCTATGGATAAAAAATTAGAAGGTTTGCTTAAAAAGATGTTTGTTCAGCAAGGTTACCTTCTACAACCAATTTCATGCATTGTCCCTGTCACTACAGCCGCGTGTTTCTGGTTCGATGAGCTAGAAAAGGCGATCGATAGTGATTCTCCTCCTTATGAGGAGATTATGGACAGAATCCGTGCTCTCAAATTGGCTAATTCTTTCACCCTAGACGCCACTTTGCAATTGGCTAGGTTAGCGGCGAAAAATTCTGGGTTTGCTATTGTGGCGCGCAGAGCGCTTTGGTTGAAATCTTGGTCAGCGGATGCGTCTTCCAAGAACAAATTGCTTAACATTCCTTTCAAGGGGAAAATGCTGTTTGGCCCTGACTTGAAAGAGATTATCTCTGATATCACTGGGGGTAAGGGCCACGCCCTTCCTCAGGATAGGTCTTTCAAGGCCAAAAATAAACCTAATTTTAGTCCCTTTCGTAGAAACGGACCAGCCCCAAGTGCTACGTCCTCTAAGCAAGAGGGTAATACTTCTCAAGCCAAGCCAGCCTGGAGACCAATGCAAGGCTGGAACAAGGGAAAGCAGGCCAAGAAACCTGCCACTGCTACCAAGACAGCATGATATGTTGGCCCCCGATCCGGGACCGGATCTGGTGGGGGGCAGACTCTCTCTCTTCGCTCAGGCTTGGGCAAGAGATGTTCTGGATCCTTGGGCACTAGAAATAGTCTCCCAAGGTTATCTTCTGGAATTCAAGGGGCTTCCCCCAAGAGGGAGGTTCCACAGGTCTCAATTGTCTTCAGACCACATAAAGAGACAGGCATTCTTACATTGTGTAGAAGACCTGTTAAAAATGGGAGTGATTCATCCTGTTCCATTAGGAGAACAAGGGATGGGGTTCTACTCCAATCTGTTCGTAGTTCCCAAAAAAGAGGGAACGTTCAGACCAATCTTAGATCTCAAGATCCTAAACAAGTTTCTCAAGGTTCCATCGTTCAAAATGGAAACCATTCGAACAATTCTTCCTTCCATCCAGGAAGGTCAATTCATGACCACGGTGGATTTAAAGGATGCGTATCTACATATTCCTATCCACAAGGAACATCATCGGTTCCTAAGGTTCGCATTCCTGGACAAGCATTACCAGTTCGTGGCACTTCCTTTCGGATTAGCCACTGCTCCAAGGATTTTCACAAAGGTACTAGGGTCCCTTCTAGCGGTACTAAGACCAAGGGGCATTGCAGTAGTACCTTACTTGGACGACATTCTGATTCAAGCGTCGTCCCTTCCTCAAGCAAAGGCTCACACGGACATAGTCCTGGCCTTTCTCAGATCTCACGGATGGAAAGTGAACGTAGAAAAGAGTTCTCTATCTCCGTCAACAAGGGTTCCCTTCTTGGGAACAATAATAGACTCCTTAGAAATGAGGATTTTTCTGACAGAGGCCAGAAAAACAAAACTTCTAAACTCTTGTCAAACACTTCATTCCGTTCCTCTTCCTTCCATAGCGCAGTGCATGGAAGTAATAGGTTTGATGGTAGCGGCAATGGACATAGTTCCTTTTGCGCGCATTCATCTAAGACCATTACAACTGTGCATGCTCAGTCAGTGGAATGGGGACTATACAGACTTGTCTCCGACGATACAAGTAAATCAGAGGACCAGAGACTCACTCCGTTGGTGGCTGTCCCTGGACAACCTGTCACAAGGGATGACCTTCCGCAGACCAGAGTGGGTCATTGTCACGACCGACGCCAGTCTGATGGGCTGGGGCGCGGTCTGGGGACCCCTGAAAGCTCAGGGTCTTTGGTCTCGGGAAGAATCTCTTCTACCGATAAATATTCTGGAACTGAGAGCGATATTCAATGCTCTCAAGGCTTGGCCTCAGCTAGCAAAGGCCAAGTTCATACGGTTTCAATCAGACAACATGACGACTGTTGCGTACATCAACCATCAGGGGGGAACAAGGAGTTCCCTGGCGATGGAAGAAGTGACCAAAATCATTCAATGGGCGGAGACTCACTCCTGCCACCTGTCTGCAATCCACATCCCAGGAGTGGAAAATTGGGAAGCGGATTTTCTGAGTCGTCAGACATTACATCCGGGGGAGTGGGAACTCCATCCGGAAATCTTTGCCCAAATTACTCAACTGTGGGGCATTCCAGACATGGATCTGATGGCCTCTCGTCAGAACTTCAAGGTTCCTTGCTACGGGTCCAGATCCAGGGATCCCAAGGCGACTCTAGTAGATGCACTAGTAGCACCTTGGACCTTCAAACTAGCTTATGTATTCCCGCCGTTTCCTCTCATCCCCAGGCTGGTAGCCAGGATCAATCAGGAGAGGGCGTCGGTGATCTTGATAGCTCCTGCGTGGCCACGCAGGACTTGGTATGCAGATCTGGTGAATATGTCATCGGCTCCACCATGGAAGCTACCTTTGAGACGAGACCTTCTTGTTCAAGGTCCGTTCGAACATCCGAATCTGGTCTCACTCCAGCTGACTGCTTGGAGATTGAACGCTTGATCTTATCAAAACGAGGGTTCTCAGATTCTGTTATTGATACTCTTGTTCAGGCCAGAAAGCCTGTAACTAGAAAAATTTACCACAAAATATGGAAAAAATATATATGTTGGTGTGAATCTAAAGGATTCCCTTGGGACAAGGTAAAGATTCCTAAGATTCTATCCTTTCTTCAAGAAGGATTGGAGAAAGGATTATCTGCAAGTTCCTTGAAGGGACAGATTTCTGCCTTGTCTGTGTTACTTCACAAAAAGCTGGCAGCTGTGCCAGATGTTCAAGCCTTTGTTCAGGCTCTGGTTAGAATCAAGCCTGTTTACAAACCTTTGACTCGTCCTTGGAGTCTCAACTTAGTTCTTTCAGTTCTTCAGGGGGTTCCGTTTGAACCCTTACATTCCGTTGATATTAAGTTATTATCTTGGAAAGTTTTGTTTTTGGTTGCAATTTCTTCTGCTAGAAGAGTTTCAGAATTATCTGCTCTGCAGTGTTCTCCTCCTTATCTGGTGTTCCATGCAGATAAGGTGGTTTTACGTACTAAACCTGGTTTTCTTCCGAAAGTTGTTTCTAACAAAAACATTAACCAGGAGATAGTCGTGCCTTCTTTGTGTCCGAATCCAGTTTCAAAGAAGGAACGTTTGTTGCACAATTTGGATGTTGTTCGCGCTCTAAAATTCTATTTAGATGCTACAAAGGATTTTAGACAAACATCTTCCTTGTTTGTTGTTTATTCTGGTAAAAGGAGAGGTCAAAAAGCAACTTCTACCTCTCTCTCTTTTTGGATTAAAAGCATCATCAGATTGGCTTATGAGACTGCCGGACGGCAGCCCCCTGAAAGAATCACAGCTCATTCCACTAGGGCTGTGGCTTCCACATGGGCCTTCAAGAACGAGGCTTCTGTTGATCAGATATGTAGGGCAGCGACTTGGTCTTCACTGCACACTTTTACCAAATTTTACAAGTTTGATACTTTTGCTTCTTCTGAGGCTATTTTTGGGAGAAAGGTTTTGCAAGCTGTGGTGCCTTCCATTTAGGTGACCTGATTTGCTCCCTCCCTTCATCCGTGTCCTAAAGCTTTGGTATTGGTTCCCACAAGTAAGGATGACGCCGTGGACCGGACACACCTATGTTGGAGAAAACAGAATTTATGTTTACCTGATAAATTACTTTCTCCAACGGTGTGTCCGGTCCACGGCCCGCCCTGGTTTTTTAATCAGGTCTGATAATTTATTTTCTTTAACTACGGTCACCACGGTATCATATGGTTTCTCCTATGCAAATATTCCTCCTTAACGTCGGTCGAATGACTGGGGTAGGCGGAGCCTAGGAGGGATCATGTGACCAGCTTTGCTGGGCTCTTTGCCATTTCCTGTTGGGGAAGAGAATATCCCACAAGTAAGGATGACGCCGTGGACCGGACACACCGTTGGAGAAAGTAATTTATCAGGTAAACATAAATTCTGTTATTTCGCAAGAATCTTTACAAGTTAATCTATGGCTTTTGGTGTGCATCTGTATACAACCTTATATACAGATGGTTAACCTTGCCAATACTCACATGAGGATAAGTTATATATATATAATTATATGTAGAAAATTAGGCAAAGACAATATGGAAAGGAATTCACTTAGATGAAAAAATGACACATTGAAATCACAGTAAATAAGGAAATGGCAGGCACTGAGAACAGATGATAAACAGTATATAAAGTACTTGCAGAATGAGGCTGAAGTCAATAAGTATGTTAAACGTTGCGGTATAAAGATAGCACATGTTTGGCAAACATTAATTAGCAGAAGATTGTGTAAGCAGCATAAGTTGAGGGAGGCTAAAGATTAGATCAAACCTGAGCTGATAGAAAGTTGCGTGGAGCGACAGCGGGCTGAAGCGATAGCAGCTGAGTGAGACTGGTCGGCGTGTGACGTCACCGCTTGTGATACCGGAACTTGCGAGGAACAGCAGCAGCTGGATGATGGGGAAGCCAGGAAACGAAGAGACCATTCAGATGAGGTCCAAGAGGAGGGGCTTGACACTGAGCTCAGAGAGGAACAATACCAAGCAAAGAGGAGAGCTGTAAGGTGAGCTTTATAACAAGAGCAATTATCCAATTACAGGTGTATCACAGGATAGGTTTAATGAAACTGAAAGTTAAGATGTGGAAATAATATGACACTAACCTACTCATGCTCAGAATGTTTTTAGCACAGGAAGGGATGGGGAGTGCTAAGGAAGAGGTTTACATTTTCCTCTAGGGCAGTCACACCGTACTTCAATCTAAAGCAACTTTATCGGTTGCTTTTATGTAAAAGCATTTTATATGAAAATTGTGAAGTACTGCATTATAGCAGCTTGACTTGCAGGCACTTAGGAGGCTGGACTTGTACTGCCTGTGCCTCCCTCTCGCAGGCACAGCCTGCATGCCAAGTTATGAGAGTCAAAGATTTTTTAGGAACTCAACAGGCACAGCCCATAAATGCAAACATAGAAGAAGGGGGTGGAGACATAGAAACAAGAAATCCTGTGAGACCTCTCAGAAACTGGGGAAGATGGGCCTACAAGGGCAACAACTCAGGTCAAGCAAACAGGGAGGAGTGGGGGAAGAGACCGAAATGGTGAATAGACAGAATTTTGAAATATCTAAGAGAATATTATCAGATACTCAAAAGGAAATTCTATCTGTCAGTTGCCCCTACCTCTAAAATTTATATATTTTAATTTGTTAAAGATCTACACCTGTTTGTTCGAAAATTAGCTCTTAAAAAAAAATTCTTCTCCCCAAGTGTTCCAAGTGAAGAACAGGCCATTCAGGATTTAGTTCAGCTTCTGGATGAAAGTGATAATCCACAAAACTATGATAAAGTATGGTTAAAGAAACTCACCACCAAATCCAAATATATGCTCTTGATATCTAAATACTTTGAGATGGATATTTTTTTGAAAATGGTAATTAATGATGTGACATTGTTACATGATAAACCCTACTCCAATTTTACACCTGAGGAACTCACCTCTGTAAAACAAATGAAAGAATGGCAGTATGTGGTGATTAAACAATCCGACAAGGGTGGAAATGTGGTAATCTGGCCAACTGTAATGTATAAAGCTGAAGCTCTAAGACAGCTAAGTGACATGATGTGCTATAGAAGGTTGAGTCAGGACTCCACCTAAGTCTTTAAAACCAAGTATGATGAACTCATTCTTTTGGCTAAAACTTTAAACATTATCTCTTCTAAGAAATACAAATTCATAAAAATGGATAAACCTAGAGTTGCTACTCTATATTTATTACCCAAGATTCATTAGGCTTGTGGGAACGGGAGATAGTGTTCAATGATGATCTTTCACATTATACAGACCATGGGGCCGATTTACTAATGTCACCTTTAGTGAGTTTTTAACAGTTAGAAGAAACTGCTATGATATTACTGACTTTAAAATCAAAGCCAAATAATTAAAAATTGTGTTTCAGAGAGAGAGGCTACCCTAGAAAGTTGATAAAGAAGGCATTCTATAAAGCCCTTTGCACACCAAGAGAAAGCTTACTAGTACCAAAGAGACACTTTGAAAACACATATGACAACAAAAACACAATTAGTTAGCACATTCAAATTAGGTGGTGATGAGCCCCTACCTTAAGGGATACATTGGTCAATAGTCACTTTGTACAGAATAAAAACAAACAGAAGTGTGTTAACAGAGGTATATATATATATATATATATATATATATGTGTGTCTCCTGTTCTTTTTGCACATATATGCTTAACATCAAGGTAATAGAAGTATTCCCCAGAGGAGTCAGACACATAAATGGCCATCATAATTGTCGATCCAAAAACATTATCTATTGCCTACAATGTTCATGCAATCAAAGATATGTGGGAATGTCTACAAGAGAAGTCAGAACTAGATTAAGTAAACATATCTAATATTCAGAATGGTAAAAAAGATCAAGAAATAAAAATAATATTTATAATATGCTTATTACTTAAAGGGACATTAAACCCAAATTTTCTCTTTCATGATTCAGATAGAGAATACAATTTTAAACAACTTTCTGATATACTTCTGTTATCTAATTTGCTTCATTCTCTTGATATTCCTTCCGGAAAAGCATATCTAGATAGGCTCAGTAGATTCACAGATAAGTGCATAAGGCCATGTCATTAGATTTTCTTCTTTTATACCCTTTCTTGCCAGCCACGCTGGGGAGTACTTGGACGCGTGTGATGGAGCATTGTCCTGCATGAAAATCATGTTTTTCATGAAGGATGCAGACTTCTTCCTGTACCACTGCTTGAAGAAGGTGTCTTCCAGAAACTGGCAGTAGGACTGGGAGTTGAGCTTGACTCCATCCTCAACCTGAAAAGGCAAAACAAGCTCATCTTTGATGATACCAGCCCAAACCAGTACTCCACCTCCACCTTGCTGGCGTCTGAGTCGGACTGGAGCTCTCTGCCCTTTACCAATCCAGCCACTGGCCCATCAAGACTCACTCTCATTTCATCAGTCCATAAAACCTTAGAAAAATCAGTCTTGAGATATTTCTTGGCCCAGTCTTGACGTTTCAGCTTGTGTGTCTTGTTCAGTGGTGGTCGTCTTTCAGCCTTTCTTACCTTGGCCATGTCTCTGAGTATTGCACACCTTGTGCTTTTGGGCACTCCAGTGATGTTGCAGCTCTGAAATATGGCCAAACTGGTGGCAAGTGGCATCTTGGCAGCTGCACGCTTGACTTTTCTCAGTTCATGGGCAGTTATTTTGCGCCTTGGTTTTTCCACACGCTTCTTGCGACCCTGTTGACTATTTTGAATGAAACGCTTGATTGTTCGATGATCACGCTTCAGAAGCTTTGCAATTTTAAGAGTGCTGCATCCCTCTGCAAGATATCTCACTATTTTTTACTTTTCTGAGCCTGTCAAGTTCTTCTTTTGACCCATTTTGCCAAAGGAAAGGAAGTTGCCTAATAATTATGCACACCTGATATAGGGTGTTGATGTCATTAGACCACACCCCTTCTCATTACAGAGATACACATCACCTAATATGATTAATTGGTAGTAGGCTTTCATGCCTATACAGCTTGGAGTAAGACAACATGCATAAAGAGGATGATGTGGTCAAAATACTCATTTGCCTAATAATTCTGCACTCCCTGTATATATCAGACGGGCAGCTCTCCTCAGGCCATCCACTTCAAAGTAATCCTATAAAAGAGTAGAGAAGGCGCCACATAACGTAATTCTGTAGGGGTATATATTAAATAGTGCTGGATAGTATACACTTGCATTAAATAAAGCACTAATACGTAGTGCTGACTGACCAGACCGGATCCTTGGAGTTGCCCGGCAGACTCTCCTCTCGTGTCAGAGCTAGGAAAATAATCTGTTCACGATCCCACCTCAGTTCGCATAAGTCGGCCAAAGGTCATATGATGGTAATCCAGTATGACAGGTTTCTTGGGATAAGTTGACAGGCAAATAGAAAGTGCTTTATATCATATGTGTGTATACTATCCCGCACTATTTGATATATACCCCTACAGAATTACGCTATGTGGCGCCTTCACTACTCTTTTATATGTATACGTCTATCATTATATAAACAGTGGGTCACTATGCCAACAGCATTATGATCCACTGTATAAAATGCAGAGGAAATGTTATACTATGCGCATGCGTACGCTAAACTGTGAGCACGCTCGGAACAGGACTGATAGAGAAAAAAATAGCATGGACTCTGTGGGAGAGCAACCAGATGGAGCGTGTGTGTCGCCTTCTTAAAAGCATTAGAGTGCGTTTCATCAAACCAGAGTAAGTTAATTTGGAGTTACAGAACACAATCTTTTGAAATGTATACAGTTATTAGCAATGGCAAGATATGAGGTAGTGGGTGGCCCACGTGAGTTGCACTTGTATGGAAAATGGCCCGCAAATCAAATGAGTTTGACACCTGCCTTAAACTGTGTGGATGTTTATAGAAACTGGTAAATGTGAAGAAGTGAGAAAAGAGAATGTGAGGATGTGAGAGTGACGCTGAAAGTGATCAAAATTAAGTGTGATAAAGTGCGTTAATAAAAAAGGTATTGCTGAATAATCAAAAAAGTGCAAAATATGGACCGGCGTTTAAAAATAAATATATTTTTTTAACAAAAGGCAACCAGATCTACATGTTCGTTCAAACCAGATGGAAAAATAGTTCTCTATTCGAAGATCTAAAATCACGCTGTCTAAGTCTAACCAAACGATTGATTAGACATTACATTGGTTCTATCACTTATTTGTGATTGCACTATATGTCAATTGTGTAGTTGTTTGTGAGGCTTGTGTGAGAAACTGCCTTTCTGGCCTCGTCGGCCTCTCAGTCTGTCAGTCTATCGATATTTTCTAAAAAAAAAGGTGGGGGACCCACAAAGCGCCAGCGAGTGACGATGTGTCTCCCATAAGATATAATGGGGAGCATTTCGTCAGCTAAAAAATGTCCAACCAAATGCCCTTTTTAGGGCAATTTTTTTTTAGTTTAGTTTTTTTTGGTGGGAGGTTACTTTAATTGTAGAATGGGGTTGTAGTATTCTTATAGTAATTGTTAGTTTAGGGTTTTTTATTTTGGGGTGTTCTTTTTTTTTTAAAGGGGTCCTTAGTTTTAGTATAGCCATAACTATGGATTTTTATTTTTGGTAGTGTTGTTTTTTGATTTCTGTAATGTTAGGGTTTTTTTGTTTTTTGTTTTTTGTAAGTTTAGTGTTTGTTCTTTTTTGTATCTTAGGGGGTTTAAGCTTAGAGTTGGTGGGGTTAGGTGTCAGGTAGTTAAGTAGTGTAGAGGTAGTTTGCGTTGGGGCTAATAGGTTAGGGGGACTTGGCAGTATAGGGGTTAAGTAGTGTAGAGGGTGTTTGCAATGGGCTATTGGTGGTATAGGGGTTGATAGGATAGAAAGTTTACTGCTGTGGACTATTTGTGGTATGGGGTTAATAGGTTAGTAAGATTATTGCTGTGGACTATTGGCGGTTTAGGGGTTAGTTTGTGCAGGTTTAGTTTGCGGTGGTGGGTTATGTTGCTTCAGGGGTACATATGTATAGTTATTAGGTTGTGTGCGATATATTTAAATGGGATCCTTTACTTACATCACCAATGTCTGTGCAAATGCTGCTTGTAATATGTAGCCAGCATCAGCATCCATTGTGATGTATAGTAAAACACCCTTCTGTGATGCTGCCTTTAACTGGTAATGTCGGCACTTTTTAATATTTCACCAGCATCCTCAACATCGGATCGGATTCCTTTTAAATATATCGCCGCCTTGCAGCACTTTCGATCATCAGGCCGAAGAGAGAAATAGTGGAGTTCTTCAAAGTTTTAAGCTATGTTTTTAAATTTGTATCTATCCACTACTGTGCAAAAGTTTTAGGCAGTAATCACAAAAAAGGTAATGTCCACAGCACTCCAAATAGGAAACTCTTTATTTCAGGACTTTAAAAAACAGCGATGTTTCGGGATTAATTTCCCTTAATCATGCATGGGTTAATGCAGTGTTATACAAACTTTTATACCCTGTATATTGGCGCCAAATGGAAACTTCTCATCACTTAATGCATCTCTATCACCATCTAGTGGTGACAACATGTATGACTTTACAATGTTAAAATAATTAAAAACAAAAAATATTACAAAATTGTTACACTATTGGTACAGAATGTTGTTACATGTATTAAACATAGTATATGTGTACATACTGTGTATCTTATTTAAAATTAAATATTTATTGAAATATTTTTTTTTTTATGTATATCTCAAATGTACTTTTTTACAGGTATACAGACATACCCAATTCTTTATTTAAACCTTTAGGAATCATGGTTTCCAATTTATGTATCCACCAGGATTCTCTTTGTTTGAGTACTTTCTCCCTATCCTGTCCATTTCTCTGAATTTTTACATGGTCTATAATTTGCCACCTCATCTGGCTGATGTTGTGCCCTTTTGTAATAAAATGGCTTGACACTGGTGCTTCAGTATTGTCACAACGTATATTTGAGCGATGTTGGCTCATTCTATCTTTTACCTTACGAGTGGTCTCGCCAATGTAGAACAAAGAACATGGGCATTTAATGAGGTATACCACGTAGGTGGTATCACATGTATAATAGCCATTAATTTCATACTTTGTACCTTTGTATGGATGGTAGAAAAATGTACCTTTTGTTATAGAACTGCAACTCATGCAATTCAGACAGGGATATGAGCCCAAATTTTTCTTGGTGATACAAGACTGTACAATATTTTTGCTAGGTCCCACACCAGATTTTACCAAGTGGTCCCTTAAGTTTTTTACTCTCCTATGGGCTATGAGTGGAGGGTTCTTAAATATGGATATTTTCTCATTACAGTCCCTCAGCACATGCCAGTGCTTACGTGTGCTTTTTGAAACCTTTTTACTGAGAGGACTGTATTGAGAAATGAAAGCCATTCTATTATCCTTATCTTTGGAATTACTCATTACTTGTTCTCTTTGAAAGATGTCTAATTTCTCCAACATAGGTGTGTCCGGTCCACGGCGTCATCCTTACTTGTGGGATATTCTCTTCCCCAACAGGAAATGGCAAAGAGCCCAGCAAAGCTGGTCACATGATCCCTCCTAGGCTCCGCCTACCCCAGTCATTCTCTTTGCCGTTGTACAGGCAACATCTCCACGGAGATGGCTTAGAGTTTTTTAGTGTTTAACTGTAGTTTTTATTATTCAATCAAGAGTTTGTTATTTTGAAATAGTGCTGGTATGTACTATTTACTCAGAAACAGAAAAGAGATGAAGATTTCTGTTTGTATGAGGAAAATGATTTTAGCAACCGTCACTAAAATCCATGGCTGTTCCACACAGGACTGTTGAGAGCAATTAACTTCAGTTGGGGGAACAGTGTGCAGTCTCTTGCTGCTTGAGGTATGACACATTCTAACAAGACGATGTAATGCTGGAAGCTGTCATTTTCCCTATGGGATCCGGTAAGCCATGTTTATTACGAGCGTAAATAAGGGCTTCACAAGGGCTTATTAAAACTGTAGACTTTTTCTGGGCTAAATCGATTCATTATTAACACATATTTAGCCTTGAGGAATCATTTTATCTGGGTATTTTGATATAATAATATCGGCAGGCACTGTTTTAGACACCTTATTCTTAGGGGCTTTCCCAAAGCATAAGCAGAGCCTCATTTTCGCGCCGGTGTGGCGCACTTGTTTTTGAGAGGCATGGCATACAGTCGCATGTGAGAGGAGCTCTGATACTTAGAAAAGACTTTCTGAAGGCGTCATTTGGTATCGTATTCCCCTTTGGGCTTGGTTGGGTCTCAGCAAAGCAGATACCAGGGACTGTAAAGGGGTTAAAGTTCAAAACGGCTCCGGTTCCGTTATTTTAAGGGTTAAAGCTTCCAAATTTGGTGTGCAATACTTTTAAGGCTTTAAGACACTGTGGTGAAAATTTGGTGAATTTTGAACAATTCCTTCATGTTTTTTCGCAATTGCAGTAATAAAGTGTGTTCAGTTTAAAATTTAAAGTGACAGTAACGGTTTTATTTTAAAACGTTTTTTGTACTTTGTTATCAAGTTTATGCCTGTTTAACATGTCTGAACTACCAGATAGACTGTGTTCTGAATGTGGGGAAGCCAGAATTCCTATTCATTTAAATAAATGTGATTTATGTGATAATGATAATGATGCCCAAGATGATTCCTCAAGTGAGGGGAGTAAGCATGGTACTGCATCATTCCCTCCTTCGTCTACACGAGTCTTGCCCACTCAGGAGGCCCCTAGTACATCTAGCGCGCCAATACTCCTTACTATGCAACAATTAACGGCTGTAATGGATAATTCTGTCAAAAACATTTTAGCCAAAATGAACACTTATCAGCGTAAGCGAGGCTGCTCTGTTTTAGATACTGAAGAGCATGACGACGCTGATAATAATATTTCTGAAGGGCCCCTAACCCAGTCTGATGGGGCCAGGGAGGTTTTGTCTGAGGGAGAAATTACTGATTCAGGGAACATTTCTCAACAGGCTGAACCTGATGTGATTGCATTTAAATTTAAGTTGGAACATCTCCGCATTCTGCTTAAGGAGGTATTATCCACTCTGGATGATTGTGACAAGTTGGTCATCCCAGAGAAACTTTGTAAAATGGACAAGTTCCTAGAGGTGCCGGGGCTCCCAGAAGCTTTTCCTATACCCAAGCGGGTGGCGGACATTGTTAATAAAGAATGGGAAAGGCCCGGTATTCCTTTCGTCCCTCCCCCCATATTTAAAAAATTGTTTCCTATGGTCGACCCCAGAAAGGACTTATGGCAGACAGTCCCCAAGGTCGAGGGAGCGGTTTCCACTTTAAACAAACGCACCACTATACCCATAGAGGATAGTTGTGCTTTCAAAGATCCTATGGATAAAAAATTAGAAGGTTTGCTTAAAAAGATGTTTGTTCAGCAAGGTTACCTTCTACAACCAATTTCATGCATTGTCCCTGTCGCTACAGCCGCATGTTTCTGGTTCGATGATCTGATAAGAGCGGTCGATAGTGATTCTCCTCCCTTGGAGGAGATTATGGACAGAATCAATGCTCTCAAATTGGCTAATTCTTTCACCCTAGACGCCACTTTGCAATTGGCTAGGTTAGCGGCTAAGAATTCTGGGTTTGCTATCGTGGCGCGCAGAGCGCTTTGGTTGAAATCTTGGTCGGCTGATGCGTCTTCCAAGAACAAGCTACTTAACATTCCTTTCAAGGGGAAAACGCTGTTTGGCCCTGACTTGAAAGAGATTATCTCTGATATCACTGGGGGTAAGGGCCACGCCCTTCCTCAGGATCGGCCTTTCAAGGCAAAAAATAAACCTAATTTTCGTCCCTTTCGTAGAAACGGACCAGCCCAAGGTGCTACGTCCTCTAAGCAAGAGGGTAATACTTCTCAAGCCAAGCCAGCTTGGAGACCAATGCAAGGCTGGAACAAGGGAAAGCAGGCCAAGAAACCTGCCACTGCTACCAAGACAGCATGAAATGTTGGCCCCCGATCCGGGACCGGATCTGGTGGGGGGCAGACTCTCTCTCTTCGCTCAGGCTTGGGCAAGAGATGTTCTGGATCCTTGGGCGCTAGAAATAGTCTCCCAAGGTTATCTTCTGGAATTCAAGGGACTTCCCCCAAGGGGGAGGTTCCACAGGTCTCAGTTGTCTTCAGACCACATAAAAAGACAGGCATTCTTACATTGTGTAGAAGACCTGTTAAAAATGGGAGTGATTCATCCTGTTCCATTAAGAGAACAAGGGATGGGGTTCTACTCCAATCTGTTCATAGTTCCCAAAAAAGAGGGAACGTTCAGACCAATCTTAGATCTCAAGATCTTAAACAAGTTTCTCAAGGTTCCATCGTTCAAGATGGAAACCATTCGAACTATTCTTCCTTCCATCCAGGAAGGTCAATTCATGACCACGGTGGATTTAAAGGATGCGTATCTACATATTCCTATCCACAAGGAACATCATCGGTTCCTAAGGTTCGCATTCCTGGACAAACATTACCAGTTCGTGGCGCTTCCTTTCGGATTAGCCACTGCTCCAAGGATTTTCACAAAGGTACTAGGGTCCTTTCTAGCTGTGCTAAGACCAAGGGGCATTGCTGTAGTACCTTACTTGGACGACATTCTGATTCAAGCGTCGTCCCTTCCTCAAGCAAAGGCTCACACGGACATTGTCCTGGCCTTTCTCAGATCTCACGGGTGGAAAGTGAACGTGGAAAAGAGTTCTCTATCCCCGTCAACAAGGGTTCCCTTCTTGGGAACAATAATAGACTCCTTAGAAATGAGGATTTTTCTGACAGAGGCCAGAAAAACAAAGCTTCTAGACTCTTGTCGGATACTTCATTCCGTTCCTCTTCCTTCCATAGCTCAGTGCATGGAAGTGATCGGGTTGATGGTAGCGGCAATGGACATAGTTCCTTTTGCGCGCATTCATCTAAGACCATTACAACTGTGCATGCTCAGTCAGTGGAATGGGGACTATACAGACTTGTCTCCGAAGATACAAGTAAATCAGAGGACCAGAGACTCACTCCGTTGGTGGCTGTCCCTGGACAACCTGTCACAAGGGATGACATTCCGCAGACCAGAGTGGGTCATTGTCACGACCGACGCCAGTCTGATGGGCTGGGGCGCGGTCTGGGGATCCCTGAAAGCTCAGGGTCTTTGGTCTCGGGAAGAATCTCTTCTACCGATAAATATTCTGGAACTGAGAGCGATATTCAATGCTCTCAAGGCTTGGCCTCAGCTAGCGAGGGCCAAGTTCATACGGTTTCAATCAGACAACATGACAACTGTTGCGTACATCAACCATCAGGGGGGAACAAGGAGTTCCCTAGCGATGGAAGAAGTGACCAAAATCATTCTATGGGCGGAGTCTCACTCCTGCCACCTGTCTGCTATCCACATCCCAGGAGTGGAAAATTGGGAAGCGGATTTTCTGAGTCGTCAGACATTGCATCCGGGGGAGTGGGAACTCCATCCGGAAATCTTTGCCCAAGTCACTCAGCTGTGGGGCATTCCAGACATGGATCTGATGGCCTCTCGTCAGAACTTCAAAGTTCCTTGCTACGGGTCCAGATCCAGGGATCCCAAGGCGGCTCTAGTGGATGCACTAGTAGCACCTTGGACCTTCAAACTAGCTTATGTGTTCCCGCCGTTTCCTCTCATCCCCAGGCTGGTAGCCAGGATCAATCAGGAGAGGGCGTCGGTGATCTTGATAGCTCCTGCGTGGCCACGCAGGACTTGGTATGCAGATCTGGTGAATATGTCATCGGCTCCACCTTGGAAGCTACCTTTGAGACGAGACCTTCTTGTTCAGGGTCCGTTCGAACATCCGAATCTGGTTTCACTCCAGCTGACTGCTTGGAGATTGAACGCTTGATTTTATCGAAGCGAGGGTTCTCAGATTCTGTTATTGATACTCTTGTTCAGGCCAGAAAGCCTGTAACTAGAAAGATTTACCACAAAATTTGGAAAAAATATATCTGTTGGTGTGAATCTAAAGGATTCTCTTGGGACAAGGTTAAGATTCCTAGGATTCTATCCTTCCTTCAAGAAGGATTGGAAAAAGGATTATCTGCAAGTTCCCTGAAGGGACAGATTTCTGCCTTGTCGGTGTTACTTCACAAAAAACTGGCTGCTGTGCCAGATGTTCAAGCCTTTGTTCAGGCTCTGGTTAGAATTAAGCCTGTTTACAAACCTTTGACTCCTCCTTGGAGTCTCAATTTAGTTCTTTCAGTTCTTCAGGGGGTTCCGTTTGAACCCTTGCATTCCGTTGATATTAAGTTATTATCTTGGAAAGTTTTGTTTTTAGTTGCAATTTCTTCTGCTAGAAGAGTTTCAGAATAATCTGCTCTGCAGTGTTCTCCTCCTTATCTGGTGTTCCATGCAGATAAGGTGGTTTTACGTACTAAACCTGGTTTTCTTCCAAAAGTTGTTTCTAACAAAAACATTAACCAGGAGATTATCGTACCTTCTCTGTGTCCGAAACCAGTTTCAAAGAAGGAACGTTTGTTGCACAATTTGGATGTTGTTCGCGCTCTAAAATTCTATTTAGATGCTACAAAGGATTTTAGTCAAACATCTTCCTTGTTTGTTGTTTATTCTGGTAAAAGGAGAGGTCAAAAAGCAACTTCTACCTCTCTCTCTTTTTGGATTAAAAGCATCATCAGATTGGCTTACGAGACTGCCGGACGGCAGCCTCCCGAAAGAATCACAGCTCATTCCACTAGGGCTGTGGCTTCCACATGGGCCTTCAAGAACGAGGCTTCTGTTGATCAGATATGTAGGGCAGCGACTTGGTCTTCACTGCACACTTTTACCAAATTTTACAAGTTTGATACTTTTGCTTCTTCTGAGGCTATTTTTGGGAGAAAGGTTTTGCAAGCCGTGGTGCCTTCCATTTAGGTGACCTGATTTGCTCCCTCCCTTCATCCGTGTCCTAAAGCTTTGGTATTGGTTCCCACAAGTAAGGATGACGCCGTGGACCGGACACACCTATGTTGGAGAAAACAGAATTTATGTTTACCTGATAAATTACTTTCTCCAACGGTGTGTCCGGTCCACGGCCCGCCCTGGTTTTTTTAATCAGGTCTGATAATTTATTTTCTTTAACTACAGTCACCACGGTACCATATGGTTTCTCCTATGCAAATATTCCTCCTTAACGTCGGTCGAATGACTGGGGTAGGCGGAGCCTAGGAGGGATCATGTGACCAGCTTTGCTGGGCTCTTTGCCATTTCCTGTTGGGGAAGAGAATATCCCACAAGTAAGGATGACGCCGTGGACCGGACACACCGTTGGAGAAAGTAATTTATCAGGTAAACATAAATTCTGTTTTCTTTTCTTCAATTAATTTTTTTGGATAGCCTCTATTCAAGAACTTATTGGACATCTCCTCAATCCTCAGATTGCATTTTTGTTCATTGCTCACAATTCTCTTTACTCTGAGCAATTGGCCCTTTGGGAGTGATTCCACCAATGGCCTGGGGTGAAAGCTGTCAAACCTTAGTAGTGTGTTCTTATCAGTATCTTTAGTATATAAATCTAACTTTCCAAGAGCAGAAATTGCTTGACAATGGTCTTTCCTTTTGCCCTTATACTAATGTTAATTTTTTTGAGCTAGAAAAAGATTTGTTCAAATTCTTTAGCAACATAAAGTTAAAATACTGGTTTGCAAATAAAGTCAACAATGTTAATGCACTAGAGAGACATCAAAGTTGTGATTGGTCATTATCAAAATTGGGGCTAAGCAAGAAAAACTGTTCTTTTAACCCCAATGTAAATGAACATAGTGTAAACACATATGTAAATTTGGTAGAGAACGATATTGCGAAATTGAAAGAAACATGTAAACATAAAAAAGTTGTCAATACCAACTTCACATATGATGATAAAAAAGCTTTAAAATCCTTAAAAGGGCAAACCAACCTCATATTGAAAGGGGCTGATAAGGGAGGGGCCACAGTCCTGATGGACAAAAGTTACTATATTGGGGAGATTCAGAACCAGTTACAGGATAAAAATACATACAAGAAATTAAACAATAACCCAATTTTTTTCTATACAAAAGGAGATAACTCACATATTGGATAAGGCATATAAATATGGTGTTATTGATAAGAAATTGAAGGAGTATTTATATGTACAAAATCCATGTACTCCAATTTTTTATTCAGTCCCAAAAATCCATAAAAACAACAAAAGGCCCCCAGGCAGACCCATTGTCTCAAGTGTACAATCAGCATATTCTAATATTTCTATCTTTTTAGATAAAATCTTGCAACCAGAGGTTAACAAAATGTCATCTTATGTAAAGGATACTAACCATTTTTTAGAAAGGGCTAGATCACTTGAATTTGTTTCCAATAGGTACATACTTTATACTATGGATGTAAAAAGTCTGTACACATGTATTAAACATGAGACAGGCATCGCTATTGTTATGAAAAATCTTCTAAACAATAATGTTTGCACAAGAAAACAGGGCATGTTTATTGAAGATATGCTTAGACTTATACTTTTTTGGAACTATTTCCTATTCCAAGATGATTGGTATGTGCAACTGAGAGGCACAGCCATGGGGTCCAATGTTGCCCCATCATATGCCAATTTATTCATGAACGAAATTGAAAAACGTTTTATTTATGAAAACAAAAAATTTAACAATTTGGATCAGTATGGTGGAGATATATAGATGATGTCTTTGGCATATGGTGGGGCAGCATTGGATCCCTGGAAGAATTTGTAAGGGAGGTCAATTCATCTGTTGAAGGCCTGGAACTCACTATTACTTATAGTGAAGAAAGTATAACTTTTCTAGACACTAGAATAATTAAAGTAGGTAACACTTTAGAGTTTGATTTATATACTAAAGATACTGATAAGAACACACTACTAAGGTTTGACAGCTTTCACCCCAGGCCATTGGTGGAATCACTCCCAAAGAGTCAATTGCTCAGAGTAAAGAGAATTGTGAGCAATGAACAAAAATGTAATCTGAGGATTGAGGAGATGTCCAATAAGTTCTTGAATAGAGGCTATCCAAAAAAATTAATTGAAGAAAAGAAATTAGACATCTTTCAAAGAGAACAAGTAATGAGTAATTCCAAAGATAAGGATAATAGAATGGTTTTCATTTCTCAATACAGTCCTCTCAATAAAGAGGTTTCAAAAAGCATACGTAACCACTGTCTGAATTGCATGAGTTGCAGTTCTATAATAAAAGGTACATTTTTCTACCATCCATACAAAGGTACAAAGTATGAAATTAATGGCTATTATACATGTGATACCACCTACGTGGTATACCTCATTAAATGCCCATGTTCTTTGTTCTACATTGGCGAGACCACTCGTAAGGTAAAAGATAGAATGAGCCAACATCGCTCAAATATACGTTGTGGCAATACTGAAGCACCAGTGTCAAGCCATTTTATTACAAAAGGGCACAACATCAGCCAGATGAGGTGGCAAATTATAGACCATGTAAAAATTCAGAGAAATGGACAGGATAGGGAGAAAGTATTCAAACAAAGAGAATCCTGGTGGATACATAAATTGGAAACCATGATTCCTAAAGGTTTAACCCCCTAAGGACCAGCGACGTACCCTGTATGTCACTGGTCTTTTTTTGGGACTTGATTATTTTATAGCGCAGTCTTGACACCAGCATTAAGACTGCTCTATTTCACAAAGCCTGCTGGAGGAAGGGCATTAATAGCGTGTTTTTGCAAGACTAATGCTATTATGTCCTGAAAAAACACTTAACGACATGTGACATACAGGGTACATTGTGGTCATTAAGGGGTTAAATAAAGAATTGGATATGTCTGTATACCTGTAAAAAAGTACATTTGAGATATACATAAAAAAAAAAATTCAATAAATATTTAATTTTAAATAAGATACACAGTATGTACACATATACTATGTTTAATACATGTAACAACATTCTGTACCAATAGTGTAACAATTTTGTAATAATTTTTGTTTTTAATCTAATTATTTTAACATTGTATAGTCATACATTTTGTCACCACTAGATGGTGATAGAGATGCATTAAGTGATGAGAAGTTGCCATTTGGCACCAATATACAGGGTATAAAAGTTTGTATAACACTGCATTAACCCATGCATGATTAAGGGAAATTAATCCCGAAATGTCGCTGTTTTTTAAAGTCCTGAAATAAAGGGTTTCCTATTTGGAGTGCTGTGGACATTACCTTTTTTGTGATTACTGTGAGGTGAATAGGCAGTTCACCGGTCTACACGAGCACCCACTTTACAGAAGGTGCTGTTCCTTTCTACTTTTTTCCAAAGTTTTAGGCAGGTGTGAGAAAAATGCTGTGATTAATAGAATACTGCATGGAACTAACAGGAGCTGAAGGAAAACGGTCAGGGGAAGATATCTAGTGGCATGGGAGCTTAAACAATTATGGATTTAACTGAGTATACCTGGAACAATGGGGCATGTATATATGTATAAACCCTGTAGTGTGTTTTTGAACGCTGTGTCCCTGCATGGTCTGTAAATCTAGGGAGGAATAATAACTCATTCTGGAGTAGAATATTTGTTGTTTATTTGGGCTAAGTAAGTGAGATTATTTACACCCAGAAATAAGTGGTCTGTACTTTGAATATTGCCTAGTGAAGAAGCCGGCAGGGGCTGAAGATAAAAAATACTGGGTAAGAATTTATATAAACTGGCCCTATGTTGACTCATGACTATATAAATAATAAGTTAATTTATTTAAGTGTTCTATGTTTTGTTTCTTTGGAGCATAAATTTATATGAAGTGAACTTGCATAATAAAAGGAGCAAAACAAAGTCTGTGAAATCTGGGAAATTTTATTGCATGACTGTTAAGTCCTAGGAATACTCTACTGCTGTTAGCACACTCAAGGAAAAATAACTTTTAACATTAGAATATTCTGTTAAGTACAGTTAAAAGGATTACATTTCTTTTTTATAAGTACCTTTGTCATAGTGGTCTATTTATTATTGTGCGGACGGACATGATAATATGTAGCGTATCATGTCCGCCGCACAACGATAAATGCTGAGAGCATACGCTGTCAACATTTATCATTGCTTTTTTTAAAGTCAAATATAGGCACAGTATCAATGAGTAAAGATAGGATAAAGGAGGTAATGTGTAGCCTCGGTGCTGCCCCTTTAAATTAATATAAAAAAATAGGAAAAGGAAATGGGAGAGTATAGAGGGGATATTAAGCACTCTTACACTTATCGCTTGTAATAAGCTGTAAAATTACAGCATGAAATATCTGCTAGCGAATAATAAATGTATATACTGGTATTAAAACCTATAATCTTTATTAAGGAATTTATTTAAAAATTAATGACTACTAAGGTGATAAACATCACCTATCATTACCCACACAGATATATTACCTAAAGGTACACCACAATTACTGCACTGCTGCAAAAATAATTATAAGTGGTATAAGTTGAGTAATAAAAGTAGTTTACCATGGTCAGTTCACTTGCTGAATCACATTGAGAAAGGCTGTGCAACAGCTGAAATATGTTTGTATAGTTCAACTTGTTTTTAAACTACTTTTATTACTCAACTTATACCACTTATAATTACTTTTGCTGCATTAACTGTTGCCTCATGCTACCCCTGACACCTGAAGCCGACGGTTCCTGATATAGGACAGGAATACAGGGGGGTGACATGATAGCAGCAGTGCAGTAATTGTGGTGTACCTTTAGGTAATATATCTGTGTGGGTAATGATAGGTGATGTTTATCACCTTAGTCATTAATTTTTAAATAAATTCCTTAATAAAGATTATAGGTTTTAATACCAGTATATACATTTATTATTCGCTAGCAGATATTTCATGCTGTAATTTTACAGCTTATTACAAGCGATAGGTGTAAGAGTGCTTAATATCCCCTCTATACTCTCCCATTTCCTTTTCCTATTTTTTAACATTTATCATTGCACCAGCAGTTCTTGTGAACTGCTGGTGCAATGCCGCCCCCTGCAAATTCGCCGCAGGGATAGGCAAGGTGTCCGTGACTAGCCCTTGCAGTGTCCGCCACAAAGTTAGTAGCTTGTGAAGAGACTGCAAGTGATATTGGGTGATAAGTTATGGAATAAATAAAGCCTGAGTGAAATAATGGATGTGTATCTGCATCTGTATAATAACACCCAGCTCTATACAATGACACAGTAGTAACACTGGCACATGTGTATAGCCAGACAAGGGCTGGTTATAGGGTCAGTAGTATCTGCATCAGTATAACACCCAGCACTATATAATGACACAGAAGTGACACTGGCACATAGGTATAGCCAGAGGAGCACTGGTTATAGGATCAGTGGTATCTGCATCAGTAAAATAACACCCAGCTCTATACAATGACACAGTAGTAACACTGGCACATGTGTATAGCCAGACAAGGGCTGGTTATAAGGGTCAGTGGTATCTGCATCTGTATAATAACACCCAGCTCTATACAAAGACACAGTAGTGACACTGGCACATGGGTATAGCCAGACAAGGGCTGGTTATAGAATCTGTGTTATCTACATCAGTATAATAACACCCAGCACTATATAATGACACTGGCACATGGGTATAGCCAGAAGAGGGCTGGTTATAGTATCAGTGGTATCTGCATCAGTATAATAACAGCAAGCACTATATAATGACACAGTAGTGACACTGACTCATGGGTATAGCCAGAGGAGAGCTGGTTATAGGATCAGTGGTATCTGCATCAGTATAATAACACCAAGCTATAATGACACAGTAGTGACACTGACTCATGGGTATAGCCAGAGGATGGCTGGTTATAGGATCAGTGTTATCTGCATCAGTAAAATAACACCAAGCTATAATGACACAGTAGTGACACTGGCTCATGCGTATAGCCAGACAAGGGCTGGTTATAGGATCAGTGGTATCTGCATCAGTCTAATAACACCCAGCACTATATAATGACACAGTAGTGACACTGGCTCATGCGTATAGCCAGACAAGGGCTGGTTATAGGGTCAGTGGTATCTACATCAGTATAAAAACACCCAGCGCTATATAATGACACAGTAGTGACACTGGCACATGCGTATAGCCAGAGGAGGGCTGGTTATAGGATCAGTGGTATCTGCATCAGTATAACACCCAGCACTATATAATGACACAGTAGTGACACTGGCACATGGGTATAGCCAGAGGAGGGCTGGTTATAGGATCAGTGGTATCTGCATCAGTAAAATAACACCTAGCGCTATATAATGACACAGTAGTGACACTGGCTCATGGGTATAGTCATACAAGGGCTGGTTATAGGATCAGTGGTATCTGCATCAGTATAATAACACCAAGCACTATACAAAGACACAGTAGTGACACTGGCACATGCGTATAGCCAGACAAGGGCTGGTTATAGCATCAGTGGTATCTGCATCAGTATAATAACACCAAGCACTATATAATGACACAGTAGTGACACTGGCACATGGGTATAGCCAGAGGAGGGCTGGTTATAGGATCAGTGGTATCTGCATCAGTATAATAACACCCAGCGCTATATAACAACACAGTAGTGACACTGACTCATGGGTATAGCCAGAGGAGAGCTGGTTATAGGATCAGTGGTATCTGCATCAGTATAATAACACCAAGCACTATAAAATAATGTTTTTCATTTCAAATGTACCTTGGTGTCCTTCACTAAGGTCTGTACTTTGGAAAATGTCCGCCACAGCCTTTGTCTTTGTCTATCCCTGATTCGCCGCTAGCAGAGGGTTTCTATCAACCTGATCACATTCGATCGGGTTGATTTCTGTCTTCCGCCTCAAAGCAGGCGGACAGGTTATGGAGCAGCGGTCTTTACACCACTGCTTCATAACTGCTCAGGCTCGCCGGAAACATGGGGCATCAAGCTCCATACGGAGCTTGAAAAAATTGACATCATAGAGTGTGTTTTGGTACCTATTTCGTCTGGAATTTGAAATAAATATCAGTGTGAGATCATTAAACTCAAGGAATAGTATCTATTTCTATATAGTATCTATACTATTATATAAAACAAAGAAAAGAAAACTCCATAAAGAAAGACTTGCTGACATTAGTTAAAAGAAAAGATAAGCATTAATATTATAGGTCTTGTTTTGGTAGTGATAAAAGTTATGTCTAGGTATAAATAAGTAGAAGAGGTACATAGGATATGTAGAGTTTTTTTGTAAAGGTATAAAGAACCCATTTAGGGACAGATTAAAGCAGTCCTTCTTAAGTATTTTATACGAAACAGTGGTGGTTGGTAGAAAACTATAATGTATTCTGCTAAATGACTAGAAGAAAATATATATGTAAATTAAAGGTACAGTATACTCCATAATTGTTATTGTTTAAAAAGATAGATAATCCCTTTATTACCCCTTTTTACCTCTGTGATTACCATGTATCTAAGCCGCTGCAGTTTGCCCCTTTATTTCAATTCTTTTGACAGACTTGCATTTTAGCGAATCAGTGCCCGCTCATAAGTAACACCACAGGCGTAAGCACAATGTTATCTATATGGTACACATTAACTTTTACCCTCTAGCTATGGAAATCTGTCAAATGCATTCAGATAAGAGGCAGCCTTCAAGGGCTTAGAAATTAGCTAATGAGCCTACCTAGGTTTAGCTTTCAACTAAGAATACCAAGAGAACAAAGCAAATTTGATGATAAAAGTAAATTGGAACGTTGTTTAAAATTTCATGCCCTATCTGAGTCATGAAAGTTTAATTTTAACTACAATGTCCCTTTATTAATAGCAAGTGTTTTACTTAATACTAATTTAATTAAGGGAATTTATCTGAATATTTAAGATTTTCTCTTTCTTTTACTTGGAAGATTTTAAAGTCAGACAACCTGGCTTAATCACATACCACTAGATATTAAGGGTCTTTACAGGGCAGGGAGGAAAGTGGAAGCTATAGGCTGGTATTTGAATAGATACGTCATTTGTTTTGTTTTTCTCTCTCACTGTTTGGTCTAGTGAGTAATCACTTGAGTATTTTTTGTCACTGATTTATATGGATAAATATGTATCACAGATGAAGAATAAACTCCAGGGATGTCTGTCAGGAGTAAAGTGAAAAAGAATAGTAAGAGTAATGAGACCCTTTCAGTGGCGTATTTAGGTTTTGTGCTGCCCTAGGCACTTAAAATTCTGCAGCCCCCTCCCATTCCCCCCACCCCCCCAAAAAAAGGTCTTAGGCCCTTTTCCCCCTTAATATTTTTTGGGTCAGTGTGTAAAATGTTTGTTTGTTTTTCATATTGATTCAAAAGAAAATGGACTAACAAAACACTTGCATACAGGTGGGTTGAATTGCTTGCATCTCATACCATTTTCTCCCTGAGAGAAGGGAGAGAAAAGAAGGGGAGGGGATAAAAGAGAGGGGGAAAGGAAAGAAGGGAGGGTGAGATAGAGAAGAGAAAAGTGGGGAGGGAGAGGAGAAAAGGGGGAGGGAAAGAAGGGAGCAAGGGAGGAAGTTGAGAGAAAGAAGTGAGGGAGGGAAAGGAGGGAGGGAGGGAGGGAGGGAAAGAAATAAGGGAGGGAGTTGAGAGGGGAGGGAGGGAGAGAGAAAAGAAGGGAGAGAGGAAGCGAGGGAAGGAAGAATACACTTTGAAACAATCACTGCCCTTTACATGCAACAACATACAGTAATTACCATCATTCAAGTAATGAAACTTTCTAAGTGTCCGTTTACTACTTACTCTGTGGGTTCATGAATTCAAAGAAAGCTAGCTATTAGTAGCTAACATACATTAGTGCTGAGAATTTATGATTAGACATCACAAGCTGATCTAAGCAGTGCACAGACGCATCAAGTCTGTTAGTTACAAAGATATGCAATAAGCACTGCGCTCGAGACCCACCACAGCTGACAAGGGGAGGCAGTATATCGGCACAAAGTCTTCTCCTCCAGCCGCATATCCCCAGGTAAGTTTCTCACCAAGAACGCTTCCACTACAATGCCAGTGGCTCTAAATGAAGCAATGGTTTAAAGGAGCACTGCCTGTGAAGAGCGACCTTAATCAGCACACGTGCCTTGTCTTCTCTGTAAAAGCCTGCTCTTTATTGCTCACTGTACTGTGTGTAGAGAGAGGGTAGGGCAGATGTGCTGCCCCTCTCAAATCCGTTGCCCTAGGCACCGGCCTTGTTGGCCTAGGCCATAATACGCCCCTGGACCCTTTTAGAAATTAGTAATGGGAATATTAATACACAAATGACTCAAAATGATTTTCAGCAATTGGTTAATTCTATTTCAAATATCTTTTGACCACAGTTTGCAGATATAAAATCTAAGATCTCAGCCTTGACAATGGAAGTTAAGCAGTTTTCATAAAGACTACTAGAGGCCGAACAACGTATTTCTGAAGATAGTAAAGAAAATCAGAAAAAATACATGAAGCCGAATGAGAAAATAGTTAAGGCCTTACAATTAAAGATTTGGAGAACAGGTTGAGAAAAAATAATTTCCTTCTTAATATGAGGAGAGTCCACGGCTTCATTCCTTACTTGTGGGAAATACTGAACCTGGCCACCAGGAGGTTTTCTCTTTCTTTTACTTGGAAGATTTTAAAGTCAGACAACCTGGCTTAATCACATACCACTAGATATTAAGGGTCTTCACAGGGCAGGGAGGAAAGTGGAAGCTATAGGCTGGTATTTGAATGATACGTCATTTGTGTGTTGGGTTTTTTTTGTTTTGTTTTTCTCTCTCACTGTTTGGTCTAGTGAGTAATCACTTGAGCATTTTTTGTCACTGATTTATATGGATAAATATGTATCACAGATGAAGAATAAACTCCAGGGATGTCTGTCAGGAGTAAAGTGAAAAAGAATAGTAAGAGTAATGAGACCCTTTCAGTGGCGTATTTAGGTTTTGTGCTGCCCTAGGCACTTAAAATTCTGCAGCCCCCTCCCATTCCCCCCACCCCCCCAAAAAAAGGTCTTAGGCCCTTTTCCCCCTTAATATTTTTTGGGTCAGTGTGTAAAATTTTTGTTTGTTTTTCATATCGATTCAAAAGAAAATGGACTAGCAAAACACTTGCATACAGGTGGGTTGAATTGCTTGCATCTCATACCATTTTCTCCCTGAGAGAAGGGAGAGAAAAGAAGGGGAGGGGATAAAAGAGAGGGGGAAAGGAAAGGAGGGAGGGAGAGATAGAGAAGAGAAAAGTGGGGAGGGAGAGGAGAAAAGGGGGAGGGAAAGAAGGGAGCAAGGGAGGAAGTTGAGAGACTGGGGCCTAGTTATCAAGCCGTCAACCTCAAATACGCTGGAATTCCGCAGCGTATTTGTGGCGAGGCTGATACGCCTTAGTTATCAAAGGCTCGAGACCGGCAAAAGTAGAATTTTGTGACGTAAGCATCTATCCGCCGGACTCCGTCCGACACAGATCGATTCTTACATCACTCCAGATGTTCCGCACACAAGTGCGGCACATTCTCACTACTTTTGCTAGTTATCAAAAAATTAGCAGGTACGCTCGGCACTTTTACGGCCCAGCGTACCTGGTTTTCAATCCGCCACCCCTGGAGGCGACGGATCCCATAGGAATCAATGGGAGTCTGACCATAGCGAAAGTACAAGTTCGCTGCTGACAGACATCCCATTGATTCCTATGGGAGCTGTCTACACCTAACACCCTAACATGTACCCCGAGTCTAAACACCGCTAATCTGACCCCCCCTACACCGCCGCAACTAAATAAAGTTATTACCCCCTAAACCGCCGCTCCCGGAGCCCACCGCAAGCTACTCTATACATATTAACCCCTAAACCGCCGCTCCCGGAGCCCACCGCAACTATAATAAATGTATTAACCCCTAAACCGCCGCTCCCTGAACCCGCCGCAACCTATATTAAATGTATTAACCCCTATCCTGCCCCCCCTACACCGTCGCCACCTATAATAAATTTATTAACCCCTAATCTGCCCCCCCTACACCGTCGCCACCTATAATAAATTTATTAACCCCTATCCTGCCCCCCACTACGCCGCCGCCACTGTAATAAAATTAACCCCTAAACCTAAGTCTAACCCTAACCTTAACGCCCCCCTAACTTAAATATTAATTAAATAAATCTAAATAAATTAACTCTTATTAACTAAATGAATCCTATTTAAAACTAAATACTTACCTTTAAAATAAACCCTAATATAGCTACAATATAAATAATAATTATATTCTAGCTATCTTAGGATTTATATTTATTTTACAGGTAACTTTCAATTTATTTTAACCATGTACAATAACTATTAAATAGTTATTAACTATTTAATAGCTTACCTAGCTAAAATAAAGAGAAATGTACCTGTGAAATAAATCCTAACCTAAGTTACAATTACACCTAACAGTACACTATACTTTAATAAATTATTCCTATTTAAAAATAAATACTTACCTGTAAAATAAACCCTAAGATAGCTACAATATAATTAATAATTATATTATAGCTATCTTAGGATTTATATTTATTTTACAGGTAACTTTGTATTTATTTTAGCTAGTTAGAATAGTTATTAAATAGTTATTAACTATTTAATAACTACCTAGCTAAAAGAAATACAAAATTACCTGTAAAATAAATCCTAACCTAAGTTACAATTAAACCTAATACTACACTATCATTAAATTAACTAAATAAACTACCTACAAATAACTACAATTAAATACAATTACATAAACTAACTAAAGTACAAAAAATAAAAAAAGCTAAGTTACAAAAAATAAAAAAATAAGTTACAAACATGTTAAAAATATTACAACAATTTTAAGCTACTTACACCTAATCTAAGCCCCCTAATAAAATAACAAACCCCCCCAAAATAAAAAAAATCCCTACCCTATTCTAAATTAAATAAATTTCAAAGCTCTTTTACCTTACCAGCCCTTAAAAGGGCCATTTGTGGGGGCATGCCCCAAAAAGTTCAGTTCTTTTGCCTGTAAAAGAAAAATACAACCCCCCCCAACATTAAAACCCACCACCCACATACCCCTAATCTAACCCAAACCCCCCTTACAAAAACCTAACACTAATCCCCTGAAGATCATCCTACCTTGAGTCGTCTTCACTCAGCCGAGACACCGATGGAACTGAAGAGGACATCCGGAGCGGAAGAAGTTAATCCTCCAAGCGGCGCTGAAGAAATCTTCCATCCGATGAAGTCATCATCGAGGCGGCGCTGAAGAAGTCTTCGATCCGGCCGATGTCATCTTCAAAGAGGCGCTGAAGAGGTCTTCTATCCGGGCGAAGTCATCTTCCAAGCCGGGTCTTGAATCTTCCTTCCGCCGACGCGGAACCACCTTCTTCACCGACGGACTACGACGAATGACGGCTCCTTTAAGGGACGTCATCCAAGATGGCGTCCCCTCAATTCCGATTGGCTGATAGGATTCTATCAGCCAATCGGAATTAAGGTAGGAAAAATCTGATTGGCTGATGGAATCAGCCAATCAGATTGAGCTCGCATTCTATTGGCTGTTCCGATCAGCCAATAGAATTCGAGCTCAATCTGATTGGCTGATTGGATCAGCCAATCGGATTGAACTTGAATCTGATTGGCTGATTCCATCAGCCAATCAGATTTTCCTACCTTAATTCCGATTGGCTGATGACTTCGCCCGGATAGAAGACCTCTTCAGCGCCTCTTTGAAGATGACATCGGCCGGATCGAAGACTTTTCTTCAGCGCCGCCTGGATGATGACTTCATCGGATGGAAGATTTCTTCAGCGCCGCTTGGAGGATTAACTTCTTCCGCTCCGGATGTCCTCTTCAGTTCCATCGCTGCTCGGCTGAGTGAAGACGACTCAAGGTAGGATGATCTTCAGGGGATTAGTGTTAGGTTTTTGTAAGGGGGGTTTGGGTTAGATTAGGGGTATGTGGGTGGTGGGTTTTAATGTTGGGGGGGGGTTGTATTTTTCTTTTACAGGCAAAAGAGCTGTTTTCTTTGGGGCATGCCCCCACAAATGGCCCTTTTAAGGGCTGGTAAGGTAAAAGAGCTTTGAAATTTATTTAATTTAGAATAGGGTAGGGCATTTTTTTATTTTGGGGGGGTTTGTTATTTTATTAGGGGGCTTAGATTAGGTGTAAGTAGCTTAAAATTGTTGTAATATTTTTAACATGTTTGTAACTTATTTTTTTATTTTTTGTAACTTAGCTTTTTTTATTTTTTGTACTTTAGTTAGTTTATGTAATTGTATTTAATTGTAGTTATTTGTAGGTAGTTTATTTAATTAATTTAATGATAGTGTAGTATTAGGTTTAATTGTAACTTAAGTTAGGATTTATTTTACAGGTAATTTTGTATTTCTTTTAGCTAGGTAGTTATTAAATAGTTAATAACTATTTAATAACTATTCTAACTAGCTAAAATAAATACAAAGTTACCTGTAAAATAAATATAAATCCTAAGATAGCTATAATATAATTATTAATTATATTGTAGCTATCTTAGGGTTTATTTTACAGGTAAGTATTTATTTTTAAATAGGAATAATTTATTAAAGTATAGTGTAGTGTTAGGTGTAATTGTAACTTAGGTTAGGATTTATTTCACAGGTACATTTCTCTTTATTTTAGCTAGGTAAGCTATTAAATAGTTAATAACTATTTAATAGTTATTGTACATGGTTAAAATAAGTTGAAAGTTATCTGTAAAATAAATATAAATCCTAAGATAGCTAGAATATAATTATTATTTATATTGTAGCTATATTAGGGTTTATTTTAAAGGTAAGTATTTAGTTTTAAATAGGATTCATTTAGTTAATAAGAGTTAATTTATTTAGATTTATTTAATTAATATTTAAGTTAGGGGGGCGTTAGGGTTAGACTTAGGTTTAGGGGTTAATAATTTTATTACAGTGGCGGCGGCGTAGTGGGGGGCAGGATAGGGGTTAATAAATTTATTATAGGTGGCGTCGGTGTAGGGGGGGCAGATTAGGGGTTAATAAATTTATTATAGGTGGCGACGGTGTAGGGGGGGCAGGATAGGGGTTAATAGGTTTAATATAGGTTGCGGCGGGTTCATGGAGCAGCGGTTTAGGGGTTAAACTATTTATTTAGTTGCGGAGAGGTGCGGGATCAGCAGGATAGGGGTTAATAATTTTATAATAGAGGGCGACGGTGTAGGGGGGGCAGGATAGGGGTTACTAGGTATACTGTAGGTGGCAGCGGTGTCCGGGAGCGGCGGTTTAGGGGTTAATACATTTATAAGAGTTGCGGCAGGGTCTAGGAGCGGCGTTTTAGGGGTTAATACATTTATAAGAGTTGCGGCGGGGTCTAGGAGCGGCGGTTTAGGGGTTAGTAACTTTATTTAGTTGCGGGGGGCTCCGGGGGCGCCGGTATAGGGGGTAGAACAGTGCAGTTTAGTGTGAGTGCTTAGTGACAGGCTAGCAATAAAGCTGGGAAAAAGCCGAAGGGCAGCGAGATTGGATGAGTGATAACTGTCACAGTCCGCTGCTCATCGCCCCGTGGCTTTTTGACAGCTTTATTTGATAACTTAGGCGTATTTTTTCAGGTCCGCGGCGGCGAAGGTAGGCGAGCTTAGGCGGGCGTATTGGGCCGGCGAAGCCAGAAAAGTAGACGGCTTGATAACTACCCCCCAAAGAAGTGAGGGAGGGAAAGGAGGGAGGGAGTGAGGGAGGGAAAGAAATAAGGGAGGGAGTTGGGAGGGGGAGGGAGTGAGTTGAGGGAGGAAGGGAGAGAGGAAGCGAGGGAAGGAAGAATACACTTTGAAGCAATCACTGCCCTTCACATGCAACAACATAAAGTAATTACCATCATTCAAGTAATGAAACTAAAGTGTCCGTTTACTATTTACTCTGTGGGTTCATGAATTCAAAGAAAGCTATTAGTAGCTAACATACATTAGTGCTGAGAGTTTATGATTAGACATCACAAGCTGATCTAAGCAGTGCACAGACGCATCCAGTCTGTTAGTTTAAAAGATATGCAATAAGCACTGCGCTCGAGACCCACCACAGCTGACAAGGGGAGGCAGTATATCTGCACAAAGTCTTCTCCTCCAGCCGCATATCCCCAGGTAAGTTTCTCACCAAGAACGCTTCCACTACAATGCCAGCAGCTCTAAATGAATCAATGGTTTAAAGGAGCACTGCCTGTAAAGAGCGACCTTAATCAGCACACTTGCCATGTCTTCTCTGTAAAAGCCTGCACTTTATCGCTCACTGTACTGTGTGTAGAGAGAGGATAGGGCAGATGTGCTGCCCCTCTCAAATCCGCTGACCTAGGCACCGGCCTTGTTGGCCTAGGCCATAATACGCCCCTGGACCCTTTTAGAAATTAGTAATGGGAATATTAATACACAAATGACTCAAAATTATTTTCAGCAATTGTTTAATTCTATTTCAAATATCTTTTGACCACAGTTTGCAGATATAAAATCTAAGATCTCAGCCTTGACAATAGAAGTTAAGCAGTTTTCATAAAGACTACTAGAGGCCGAACAACGTATTTCTGAAGATAGTAAAGAAAATCAGAAAAAATACATGAAGCCGAATGAGAAAATAGTTAAGGCCTTACAATTAAAGATTTGGAGAACAGGTTGAGAAAAAATAATTTCCTTCTTAATATGAGGAGAGTCCACGGCTTCATTCCTTACTTGTGGAAAATACTGAACCTGGCCACCAGGAGGAGGCAAAGACACCCCAGCCAAAGGCTTAAATACCTCCCCCACTTCCCTCATATCCCAGTCATTCTTTGCCTTTCGTCACAGGAGGTTGGCAGAGAAGTGTCAGAAGATACGGAGTAGTTCCTTATGAAGGGTATCTACCCTTCGGAATGGGACTGGAGTTTTAAGTAGTCTTGTCAGCCTCTCAGTGAGAGTATTGATGAATGTTAGGATCTGGAGATGCAGGGAGAGTCTTTCTGTGAACCCTTCCAGACTCGTTTTAACAGCTCCTTAGGCAATCAGTGTTGATGAGTTTCATTGCCTGCTTTTTCACTCAAGTCCATGTCAGGATCGATGCTACAAGACTGTCAAACTTGAGAGGCTGTGTTTCTGTTCCACGGCATAGATTCCGGTAAAATCGTTTCATTTTATACATTTATGATAACGCAAGAAGACAGGGTCACAGTGTGGCTCCTTTTATCTGTATAGAATCAAGGGTTAATATCTCCGGAAGGGGATTATTGAACAGGGGGGATTAATCACATAATGTAAATATTGTGTTTATGCTGCGACATGTGTGAGATGAGGCTCAGGCAGATGTTGGAACGTACAGGTTTTACCTTTATTTTGATTAGCTGCCCAGCCTGTTAGGCTTGGCGCGCTTTTAGCTGCAGCAGAGGTGGTCCTGAGTGGCGCACCACGTGACCGGGTGTGGTAACACTGATCTTCTCTTCTTCCTGACCATGTGGTTTACTGGAGACGAAGTTTTTTCTCTGTTGTGCCTGGGTCATAGGAGGTGGTGAGTGCCTCAGCCATTTTCTGTTGTCCATTTTATAAGCGCAAGCTGTGGAGGACTCTGATACGTTAGAGGGTACTCCCTCTTTACCGAAATCCAATGCCTGTCTATATTGTGAGGAGGTTACGGTATACCCGCCTGCTCAATTATGTTCCACATGCCTTGATAAAGTAATTTTATCAAAGAAAACTAATATGTTTAGTACTACTGAGCCATCCACCTCTGAGGAGTCTCCGTCTTGTGAGGTGCGCACCCTACATTCATCTCCAAATACACATGCAGCTTCCCGTAGCACTTCTAATCCTCCATCTGGAGGGGCCCTTTTACCACCAGACTTTACTGAGCAGTTACAAACGGCAGTGTCTGTGGCCTTCAGTGCTTTACCTTGCCCTGCTAAGCGCAAGCGAAAGGTCAAATATTGCTATCCTTCTCAGGGGTCATCTACTAGCTTACTGGAATTATCTGATACTAGATTATCTGCTCTTTCTGAGTTAGAATCTGCTGCCTCTAAGCCTCCGGCCGTGGAGGAACCAGACTTTAGATTTAGGATTGAACACTTACGCCTTCTGCTAAAGAAAATTTTGGCTACTTTCGAGGTTCCAGAACCTAAATGACCTGAGAAACCTTGTATTCCTAAATTAGATAAGGTCTATGAGGACAGGGTTGTACCACAAACTTTCCCGGTTCCCGTTAAGATGGCGAACATTATTAAGAACGAATGGGAAAGACTTAGCTCTTCTTTTTCCCCTTCTTCTTTTAAGAAATTGTTCCCGGTTCCGGATTCTTAATTAGAGTTGTGGGGTTCTGTCCCTAAGGTGGATAGCGCTATCTCCACTCTAGCTAAACGCACTACTATCCTGCTTGAGGACAGTTCGTTGTTTAAGGAGCCCATGGATAAGAAGCTGGAAACTCTATTAAGAAAAATGTTTCAGCATACAGGATATCTGTTTAAACTGGCAGCGGCTGTCGCTGCAGTTGCTGGAGCGGCTACCTACTGGTGCGACTCCTTATCTGAGTTGATCGAGATGGAGGTCCCCTCAACAAGATCCAGGAAAGAATTAAGGCCTTAAGGGTAGCTAATTCGTTTATTTGTGACGCAAATATGCAGATTATTCACCTGAATGCCAAGACTTCAGGTTTTTCTGTCCTAGCACGTAAGAAAAGATTCTTTTTGGTCCAGGCCTGGACTCAATCATCGTCATGGTTACTAAAGGCAAGGGCGCCTTTTTGCCGCAGGATAAGATCAAACCTAAGGGTCCAAGGGAACTTGGAAGCCGACTCAGTCCTGGAATAAATCCAAGCAGAACAAGAAGCCCGCCGAGTCAAAGTTGAAATGAAAGGACGGCCCCCGATCCGGCTCTGGATCTGGTAGGGGGCAGACTGTCACTCTTTTCAGAAGCTTGGTTTGGGAACGTGCAAGACCTGTGGGTCCTAGAAGTCATCGCTCAGGGATACAGGAAAGGTTTCAAGTCTAATCCTCCCAGGTGCAGATTCCTCTTATCAACCTGTCTTCAAGACCAGAAAAGAGGGAGGCTTTTCTAGGGTGCGTGAGGGATCTCTCCTCCATGGGGGTCATTGTGTGAGGAATCCGTTTCATGTTTTACCTGTTCCCTACTCTGATCACATGTTTTCCCTACCTTACCCTACTTAAGTGATCACCTGACAACAAACAGGTGCTTAGTTATTTCTCATAGTAGCTGTGCTGTGCTGTGCTGGATAGTGAACCTGTGTTTCCAAAAGCCTTTATCTTTGGATTACAAACATTTCCTCTTATATACCAAGTTCCAGGATCTGTACACTTCTCCCACTACCTCAGCATTGGAAGTTGCAAATCTTCAATACGGATCTGTTTCTACTTTTCATCTACTTTCTCTGAGCTGTCAGCTACAATGGAACCTGTTGTATTCCCAGCAAACGTCACTGCTGCCTGCATTAGACGCTCCTACTACCTACTCATTACAACCTCTCAAGTTTACTACCGAAGGGTAGTAAACTTGAGAGGTTGTAATGAGTAGGTAGTAGGAGATACCTTGTATCAGTCTGGATATTTACCGGGACTCCCACGATAAGTACCTGTGTTTAACGGCTTTTACTTTTCAGCCGATTGACAACGATCTCGCTCCTGAGTCTCCTCCAACAGTCTACAGCTGCCTCTAAGCCGCAGGAGCGGTCACACAGACCTCTGCACTTTGCAGCTATCACATCTACAATGAGCTGTGTCAGGCTGACTCACAGAACGAACTTGTTCATGCCTAATTAAGGGGTTATAAATTTTGCTACGCTGCAGGAAGAAATAAGCAGCCTTGGGAATCTTTTATTTAAAGCTTCTATATTACTTTGGCTCACTCCAAGTCTAAAGCATTATTATCTCCATTGTTGTATATCCCACTCTGTGCTACATAAACAGAGCTGGGAATACAACTCTATGTGTTGAATTTTTAGTTGTTTCACTAAGCAACCCAAACCCATTTATTATATTTCACTAAAGGCTAACTGGTCTATGCTTTTACAATAGCCCATTATGCCCAGGTGATACAAGACTTCACCTCCACTGTCCGCAGTTGCGATCCTTCACATAAAAGTACTCAGCTACATAACAGAATAACTAAGCCTTTTACAAAATGGATCCAGCGGATCTCCCTAATATTGTGTACAATCTCTCACAATGACTTGATGAAGTCATCCAAGGTCTCAGGGACTTGAGGGTTGAAAATGAGACCCTAAGGAAAGTAATAAAGGATACAGTGTCTAGCAAACCCTTTCCTGGGCTTTCCACAACTGAGCCGCAAACAGCTCCTCCTGATCTATTTAATGGGGATAGACATCTATACCATCAATTTAAGAATGCATGTCTTCTCATCTTCAACCTGAAACCTCTTACCTATACTAACGACAGAGCTAAGGTCCTTACTATGATATCATATCTGCGTGGGGAACCCCGCATCTGGGCTGATACCCCTTTTGAGTCTAATAGTCCCGTACTCTCTTCACTACAGTCATTTCTAGCCATGATGGATGAACTAGGTATATTCGGATTCTAACCTGCAGCTTACAGCAGAAACTAGGATGAGAAAGCTGAAACAAGGTAACCGTCTGGTTGAAACTTATATTACCGAGTTCAAGCAATACGCAATAGATTCCCAATGGAATGCAATTGCCTTAAAGAACCAATTCCGTTTGGGTCTCTCGAACCAGTGAAAGACGAGCTAGCCCGCACAGATCTTCCTGAGACCCTAGAAGGCCTTATGAGATTAACTACGCATATTGACCAGAGATTAAGAGAAATAAAGGCCGAACGTCAGTTTACCGCCTTCCACCCGCAAACCAATGGTCAAACCGAAAGATTGAACCAATGGCTTGAACAGTATCTCCGCTGTTACTGCTCCTACCACCAATCTAATTGGGCCCAGTTTCTATACATGGCAGAATTTGCGTATAACAACTCTAAAAACAGTTCAACTAACCTCTCTCCGTTCTTCGCAAATTATGCTTTTCACCCTAGCTTCTCTATTCGAGACAAGGAAATTCCAACCAACCCTTCGGTTGACGACCTCCTACGATCAATTGCTGAAAACTTCCAGTTCCTACAAACGAGTATCCACAATGCACAAGCCATACAAAAAAAAATACTACGATCTACGTCGTAGACCTTCCCCAAACTACGTTGTAGAAGATAAGGTTTGGCTTTCAACAAAGAACATTAAAATACCTGTTCCTTTCGTCATCACTCATGTCGTTAACCAGAATGCAGTCACACTTGAGCTTCCTCCATCAATACCCATCCATCCTACCTTCCACGTCTCACTCCTTAAACCAGCTAAACCTTCCTCTACTCCATTGACCGTCCTCCCACCTAAGGCTGTACCCCTGGATACTGACTCCTTTGAGGTACACGATCTTCTGGATTCTAGGATTTGTAATGGTGTGTTGCAATATCTCGTCAGATGGAAGGGTTATTCTCCGGAGGATGACAGTTGGGAACCTTACACCCACATCAATGCCCCATGTCTTTTGTCTTGTTTCCATAGACGCTTTCCTCATAGACCTAAGCATCAAGCCGAGAATCGGCTTCCTTGAAGGGGGGCCTATGTGAGGAATCCGTTTCATGTTTTACCTGTTCCCTACTCTGATCACATGTTTTCCCTACCTTACCCTACTTAAAGGGCCACTAAACCCAAAATCTTTCTTTCATGATTCAGATAGAGAATAGAAATTTAAACATTACAATTACTTCCATTATTTATTTTGCTTCATTTTTTAAATATCCTTAGTTGAAGAAAAAGCAATGCACATGGTGAGCCAATCACAAGAGGCTTCTATGTGCAGCAACCAATCAGCAGCTAGTGAGCATATCTAGATATACTTTTCATCAAAGAATATCAAGAGAATAAAACAAATTAGATAATATAAGTAAATTAGAAATATGTTTAAAATTGCATTCTCTTTCTAAATCATAAAAGAAAAAATGTGGGTGGCATGTCCCTTTAAGTGATCACTTGACAACAAACAGGTGCCTAGTAGCTGTGCTGTGCTGGATAGTGAACCTGTGTTTCCAAAAAAGCCTTTATCTTTGGATTACAAACATTTCCTCTTATATACCAAGTTCCAGGATCTGTACACTTCTCCCACTACCTCAGCATTGGAAGCTGCAAATCTTCAATCTTTAGGTCACGCCCACTTTACGCAACGCAGGACGTACTCTGACGAGTGTGTTAGTACCTAGACTGAAGCCGGCTAATTACAGTACAGCGTCTATCGCATGAGAGCAGAGAGGGTCCGGTTTTCTTCTGAGAGGACTTACCCGCTGGCTATTGAATATCTTGGGAGAGAGAGAGGAGAAGACCAGCAGTGGAACGCACTCTCTTATAATTTTATGATGTGCTGACATACGTCATATGTTTGAGGGCTACTATGTGAGTCTGAAATTATTTGTTTGGATATCTATATATGTATTGTTACCATTAAAATCGTTTTAAATCTACACTTAGACTATCCGTGTACTGCTTGGTGCACGGAGTTGCCCTCCTGTCTTCTTGTGTCTTTTGACAGAGATTTTCTTAAATCTTCAATCTGTTCAATCTGTTTCTACTTTTCATCTACTTTCTCTGAGCTGTCTGTCAGCTACAACGGAACCTGTTGTATTCCCAGCAAACGTCACTGCTGCCTGCATTAGACACTCCTACTACATACTCATTAAAACCTCTCAAGTTTACCACCCTTTAGGATACCTTGTATCAGTCTGGATATTTACCGGGACTCCCATGATAAGTACCTGTGTTTAACGGCTTTTACTTTTCAGCCGATTGACAACGATCTCGCTCCTGAGACTCCTCCCACACTCTACAGCTGCCTCTAAGCCTCAGGAGCGGTCAAACAGACCTCTGCACTTTGCAGCTCTCACATCTACTACGAGCTGTGTCAGGCTGACTCGCAGAACAAACTTGTTCATGCCTAATTAAGGGGTTATAAATTTCGCTACGCTGCAGGAAGAAATAAGCAGCCTTGGGAATATTTTATTTAAAGCTTCTATATTACTTTGGCTCACTCCAAGTCTAAAGCATTATTATCTCCATCGTTGTATATCCCACTCTGTGCTACATAAACAGAGCTGGGAATACAACTCTATGTGTTGAATTTTTAGTTGTTTCACTAAGCAACCCAAACCCATTTATTATATTTCACTAAAGGCTAACTGGTCTATGCTTTTACAATAGCCCATTACGCCCAGGTGATACAAGACTTCACCTCCACTGTCCGCAGTTGCGATCCTTCACATAAAAGTACTCAGGTACATAACACATTGTACCCCCAAAGAAGGAGGGTACTTTTCACACGATTCTGGACCTAAAGTGTTTGAAAAAATTCCTGTCCCCTTGTTCAAGATGGAGACAATAAGGTCCATGATTCCCTTAGTTCAGGAAGGACAGTTAATTACCACGATAGACCTGAAGGATGCCTACCTTCACATCCTTATTCTCAGGGAACATGTCAAGTTCCTATGATTTGTGTTCCTGGACCAACACTTCCAGTTTATTGCACTTCCGTTTGATCTAGCTACTGCCCCAAGAATCTTTCGAAGGTTCTTGGGGCTCTGCTCGCAGTGGGCAGAACCAGGGGTATAGCAGTGGCGCCTTACTTAGACAATATTCTGGTTCAGGCACCATCCTGTCATCTGGCAGAAGACCATTCGAAAGCCCTTCTTTCTCTTCTTCAATCTCATGGATGGAAGATAAACTTAGAAAAGAGTTCTCTTATTCCCAGTACCAGGGAACGATAATAGACTCCATATCCATGAGGATAATCCTTACAGACCAGAGACGTTACAAGCTAACTTCCAATTGTCTTGCCTCCAGACCTCCTTAAGGCCTTCTGTGGCTCGGTGTATGGAGGAAATTTGATTTTGAGGAAATGAAAAGAAAAAAATGAGCCAAGATTGTCTGAATGAGTAAATTTTATTAAAAAAACAATTTGATATCCCCATACATTGTAAAAAAGAGATACAGATTTATTTATTTTTCAAAAATGGGCCCTGTATATCAAAGCTCACCCAGCAAGAGAACAATATCAATTAAAGGGACACTGAACCCAAATATTTTCTTTCGTGATTCAGATAGAGCATGCAATTTTAAGCAACTTTCTAAATTACTCCTATTATCAAATTTTCTTCATTCTCCTGGTATCTTTATTTGAAAAGCAAGAATGTAAGTTTAGATGCCGGCCCATTTTTGGTGAACAACCTGGGTTGTTCTTGCTGATTGGTGGATAAATTCACCCACCAATAAAAAGAAGACCTGTAGAGGAAAAACAGAGGTGCCACATTGATTAGTATAGTCTAGTAAATCCAGCGATAGAAGGATCCAGAGCCTCTATTAGTGGCAACTCACCAGATGCAGCGGAACAACCGTAGTGCCGTCCAGTGCAGCACGGGACCCACACAGTCGCCTGTATGACTCAGAGAAGCGTCAGGATGCGTCCGACATAGAGGCAGGTGACCGGATGAGCCAATCGGGTGAGGCCAAAGAGGAATGCAGTCAGAGTGAAGACCGCAAGCTCAAATAAAAATTAAAGTCCAGGAGCACGGATAGTGTAAACTTTATTTTTTGCACAGAAGGTAGCAATAGCGACGCGTTTCTCAGCAACAATTTATGCTGTTTCATCAGGCTAGATGCACTATTCAAACACTTGCTCCTTATTAAAGCGTTAGTTGGCCAATTAGATGCCAGGTCAGTTGCAACACCTTTTATGATGTCATATGACACTCACATAAAAAGGGGCTAAAAAAGCAACCAGCCATCAGTAATGGGAGAACTAACGATCATAAACCAGTAAACATAGAATTAAAAATAGAACACACAGTAAATATATATATATATATATATATATATATATATATATATATAAGATAAATTAGAAAAAATACATACATTTCTAAATAAAATATATTTTTTAAAATCAGTAAAAACATTGCTAGACAAGATATTATAACTATCCAACTATAAAGCGCAAAAATATACATACATGTAAACGTACCTATATATGATAAACAATGTGAAAAGAAGGACCTTACATATAGACACCCATATTAAGGAAGTAAATGGTTGTTACACTTCACAAGGGTACCATAATGCACTATATAGCAGAGGGACTCATCTAATACTAGTAATAAGTGGAATATATCTTAGATAAGAGAGGAACTAAGATAGCCGGGTTATATATTAGTATATATCAGATATTTTGAAAATCCATATAATAGTAGGGTAGTAATAGTGACCCATAACCAATAAATACACATAGAGCCATTAGTGGAGCTGACAGTCAAAGATTGCCAGGGAGCAGTCATAAATTGTAGATTATAAATCATCTAAAATCTGCTAGATCAATATTGAGATTGAGTCCAGTGGGATGCATGATTTTTAACACATGAATCCAATAAGTCTCTCTCTGTCTTAATCTAAAAAACCAATTGTAGAGATGAGATTTGAGGACAAATTCTATTGGTGTTATAGTGTAACAATTTGTCCCCAAATCTCATCTCTACAATCGTTTTTTTAGATTAAGACAGATAGAGACTTATTGGATTCATGTGTTAAAAATCATGCATCCCACTGGACTCAATCTCAATATTGATCTATCAGATTTTAGATGATTTATAATCTACAATTTATGACTGCTCAATCTCAATATTGATCTAGCAGCTTTTAGATAATTTATAATCTACAATTTATGACTGCTCCCTGACAATCTTTGACTGTCAGCTCCACTAATTTGATTTTAAATAGATTTTAGGTTCCCATATGATCTACTCCTCTATATATTTAAGCCATCTACTTTTTACAATATTTTATATGCATTTTCCTATATGATTACACCATCCTATGTGGGTCTAGATATGGCTCTATGTCTATTTATTGGTTATGGGTCACTATTACGACCCTACTATTATATGGATTTTCAAAATATCTGATATATACTAATATATAACTCGGCTATCTTAGTTCCTCTCTTATCTAAGATATATTCCACTTATTACTACACAGTATTAGATGAGTACCTCTGCTATATAGTGCATTATGGTACCCTTGTGAAGTGTAACAACCATTTACTTTCTTAATATGGGTGTCTATATGTAAGGTCCTTCGTTTCACATTGTTTATCATATATAGGTACATTTACATGTATGTATATTTTGCGCTTTATAGTTGGATAGTTATAATAGCTTGTCTAGCAATGTTTTTACCAATTTTAAATAATGTATTTTATTTAGATATTTATGAATTTTTTCTAATTTATCTTATATATATATATATATATATTTTTACTGTGCGTTCTATTTTTAATTCTATGTTTACTGGTTTATGATCGTTAGTTCTCCCATCACTGACGGCTGGTTGCTTTTTAGCCCCTTTTTATGTGAGTGTCATATGACATCATAGAAGGTGTTGCAACCGACCTGGCATCTGATTGGCCAACTAACGCTTTAATAAGGAGCAAGTGTTTGGATAGTGCATCTAGCCTTATGAAACAGCATATATTGTTGCTGAGAAACGCATTGCTATTGCTACCCTCTGTGTAACAAATAAAGTTTACACTTTTACACTATCCGTGCTCCTGGACTTTAATTTTTATTTGAGCTTACGGTCTTCACTCTGACTGCATCCCTCTTTGGCCTCACCCGATTGCCTCATACGGTCACCTGCCTCTACGTCGGACGCATCCTGGCGCTTTTTTGAGTCATATGGGCAACTGTGTGGGTCCCGTGCTGCACTGGACGGCACTCCGGTTGTGCCGCTGCATCTGGTGAGTTGCCACTAATAGATACTCTGGATCCTCCTATCGCTGGATTTACTAAACTATACTACTCGATGTGGCGCCTCTGTTTTTCCTCTACAGTTCTTCTTTGAATCATCTATTTACTAAGAGTGCGGCCTACCACTGACTAGTCTCTCCATCTGTTTGCGGCCACAGGCGCACCTCCTGTTGGGATCTTTGCCATCTCTCCTTTTGAATCGACCCACCAATAAACAAGTACTGTCCAGTGTTCTGAACCAAATATTGTCTGGTTCCTTAGCTTAGATGCCTTCTTTTTCAAATAAAGATAGGAAGAGAAAGAAGAAAAATTGATAATAGAAGTAAATTAGAAAGTTGGTTAAAATTGCATGCTCTATCTGAATTACGATAGAAAAAAGAAAAAAAATTGGGTCCAGTGTCCCTTTAATTTAGTGATATGGTACTTTTTGGGTTTGTGGTAAAGAGAGAAGTAGAATGTAAGTGTTAGGGGGGAGGAGGAGAGAATACCTTTTTTGTTTGTTTGATTGTTTGTTTTACTATAAGGAAGTTAATGGATGGTTTAAAAATAAAATGATTATTTAAGTGCCTGTATCCGGGGAACTGGGTTTTGCATAGAAGTTATGCATCTGGACTATTTATTTATTGAGCATTATTATGTGTATATTTGCTGATACTGATAAGCATTTATTGAATATTTCTCTTGCAAGGTGTATCCAGTCCACGGATTCATCCTTTACTTGTGAGATATTCTCATTCCCTACAGGAAGTAGCAAAGAGAGCACACAGCAAAGCTGTCCATATAGCTCCCCCTCTAGCTCCACCCCCCCCCAGTCATTCTCTTTGCTGGCTCTAAGCACTAGGGTCTCTCTCGGGAGTGTAAAGTGAATGTGGTGTTAGAATTGTAGTTTTATTATCTTCAATCAAAAGTTTGTTATTTTAAATGGTACCGGTTTGTACTATTTACTCTCTAGCAGAAAAGTGATGAAGATTTCTGCTGAGAGGAAAATGATTTTAGCATGTTGTAACTAAAATCCACTGCTGTTCCCACACAGGACTGAGGAGTACCAGAAAACTTCAGTTGGGGGGAACAGTTTGCAGGGGAACTGCAATAAGGTATGTTCAGTCATTTATTTCTAGACAAGACTGAGATAATGCTAGAAGAGACTGACAATATCCCCATGAGGGGAGGGTAAGCTATGTTCCCAGACTTAGTAAGGAATTGAATGCTTACATAATAGGGCTAATATACTGGTTGACACTTATTCAGGGCAATCGATTGTTTGGCTAAGGAAAAATCGTTTTGCAAGACACTTTGAAAGCCCTTTTGGGTTTTTTCTGGGGTTATTACCACATGGCTGTTTTTTAGTCACTTAGGTGATTTACTAGGCCTCACAGCTCCGGAGTATAGTGGGAGGGGCCTAATTGCCTCAGATGCGCACTTAGAATTGCAGATAAGTTCATGTTGTTTCACATGGAGGGTCCTGCTGATGTTTGAGGGCCTAAAAGAAGCTATATTCCCCCAAATCTGATCCCTAAAGGAAGGTAGGGCCACAGCAAGGCTGTGGCAAGGTGCTGTAGTGATTTAACAAGGTGTTGGCTTTAGGCTGCTCCGGTTTGGGCATTAAGGGGTTAATCGTTTTGAAACTTGGGATGCAATGTTATTAAGGCTTTAGCTACATACTGTGAAAATTTCAGAAAGATTGCTGCATTTTTCACCGTTTTGTAAAATTGTGTGCTCTTTTTATCTCTTAAAGGCACAGTAACGTTTTTTTCAAATTGTGTTTTTTATTTGATTAAAGTGATTCCAAGCCTGTTTGTGTACTCTACTAGTCTGTTAAACATTTCTGACACTAAGGAAAATCCTTGTTCAATGTGTTTAGAAGCCATGGTGGAACCCCCTCTCAGAATGTGTCCCACTTGTACTGATATGTCTATACACTTTAAAGATCATATTGTTGCACTTAAGAATGTGGCCCAAGATGATTCTCAGACTGAAGGTAACGAGGGTAGCCCGTCTGCCTCTCCCCAAGTGTCACAACCAGTTACGCCTGCGCAAGCGACGCCTAGTACCTCTAGTGCGTCTAACCCTTTTACATTACAAGACTTAGCGGCAGTCATGGATAATTCTCTTACAGCCTTCTTATCTAAACTGCCCGTGTTACCTGCAAAGCGTGATAGCTCCGTTTTAAGAACAGATTATGAGCATTCTGACGCTTTGGTAGCCGTATCCGATATACCCTCACAATGCTCTGAAGTGGGAGCGAGGGATTTGATGTCTGAGGGAGAAGTCTCTGATTCAGGAAGGGTTCCTCCCCAGACAGATTCAGATACATTGGCTTTTAAATTTAAACTAGAACACCTCCATGTTTTACTTAGGGAGGTATTAGCTACTCTGGATGACTGTGACCCTTTGGTGATCCCAGAGAAATTGTGTAAAATGGACAAGTACCTAGAGGTCCCTGTTTACACGAATGCGTTTCCGGTCCCTAAGAGGATTGCGGATATCGTTACTAGGGAGTGGGATAGGCCAGGTGTCCCTTTTGTTCCCCCTCCTGTTTTTAAGAAAATGTTCCCCATATCTGACCCCATGCGGGACTCGTGGCAGACGGTCCCTAAGGTGGAGGGAGCTGTTTCTACACTAGCTAAACGCACAACCATACCAATTGAAGACAGTTGTGCTTTTAAAGACCCTATGGATAAAAAATTAGAGGGTTTACTTAAGAAAATTTTTGTTCAACAAGGTTTTCTTCTCCAACCTATTGCCTGCATTATTCCTGTAACTACTGCAGCTGCTTTCTGGTTTGAGGCGCTGGAAGACTCGCTCCAGACGGAGACCTCATATGAGGAAATTATGGATAGAATTAAGGCTCTAAAGCTAATTCCTTTATCACTGACGCCGCTTTCCAAATAGCTAAGTTAGCAGCGAAAAATTCAGGTTTCGCCATTTTGTCGCGCAGGCTAAAGTCCTGGTCTGCCGATGTGTCGTCTAAATCCAAGCTTTTGAACATTCCTTTCAAAGGGAAGACCCTATTCGGGCCTGAATTGAAAGAGATTATTGTAGATATCACCGGGGGAAAAGGGCATGCTCTCCCTCAGGACAAAGCCTTTAAAACAAAGAACAAGGCTAATTTTCGTTCCTTTCACAATTTCAGGAATGGCCCCGCTTCATCCTCTCCGGCTGCAAAGCAAGAGGGTAACGCTTCACAGCCCAAGGCAAACTGGAAACCTTACCAGGGCTGGAATAAGGGTAAACAGGCCAAAAAGCCTGCAGCTGCCACCAAGACAGCATGAAGGGGTAGCCCCCGATCCTGGACCGGATCTAGTAGGGAGCAGACTCTCTCTCTTCGCTCAGATCCTTGGGCATTAGAGATTGTAGCCCAGGGATACTTTCTAGAATTCAAGGACTCTCCTCCAAGGGGAAGGTTCCACATTTCTCGTCTGTCTACAGATCAGACAAAGAAAGAGGCGTTTTTACGCTGTGTAGAAGATCTACATACAATGAGAGTGATCCACCCAGTTCCAATTGCAGAACAAGGACTGGGGTTTTACTCAAACCTGTTTGTGGTTCCCAAAAAAGAAGGAACTTTCAGACCAATCCTGGATCTCAAAATTCTAAACAAATTCCTCAGAGTCCCATCATTCAAGATGGAGACCATTCGGACAATCTTACCAATGATCCAGGAGGGTCAATATATGACTACCGTGGGTCTAAAGGATGCGTATCTGCACATTCCTATCCACAAAGATTATCACCAGTTTCTCAGGTTTGCCTTTCTGGACAAGCATTTTCAGTTTGTGGTTCTTCCTTTCGGGTTGGCCACTGCTCCCAGAATTTTCACAAAGGTGCTAGGGTCCCTCCTGGCGGTTCTAAGACCGCGGGGCATAGCAGCGGCGCCTTACCTAGACGACATCTTAATTCAGGCGTCAACTTTCCAAAGAACCAAGTCTCACACGGAGATTGTATTGGCCTTTCTGAGGTCTCATGGGTGGAAGGTGAACATCAAAAAGAGTTCTCTCTCCCCCCTCACAAGAGTTCCATTCCTAGGAACCCTGATAGACTCGGTAGAAATGAAAATATTTCTGACGGAGGTCAGAAAGCTAAAACTCTTAACTACTTGCCGAGCTCTTTATTCCATTCCTCGGCCATCTGTGGCTCAGTGCATGGAGACAATCGGACTAATGGTTGCGGCAATGGACATAGTCCCTTTTGCTCGGATACACCTCAGACCACTGCAACTATGCATGCTCAAACAGTGGAATGGGGATTATGCAGATTTGTCTCCTCAAATTCAGTTGGACCAGGAGACCAGAGATTCTCTTCTCTGGTGGTTGTCTCAGGATCACCTGTCTCAAGGAATATGTTTCCGCAGGCCAGAGTGGATCATCGTAATGACCGACGCCAGTCTGTTAGGCTGGGGTGCGGTCTGGGACTCCCTGAAAGCTCAGGGCTTATGGTTTCGGGAAGAAACTTTTCTCCCGATAAACATTCTGGAACTGAGGGAGATATTCAACGCTCTTCAGGCATGGCCTCAACTAGCGGCGGCCAAATTCATCAGATTTCAGTCGGACAACATCACGACTGTAGCTTACGTCAATCATCAGGGGGGAACAAAGAGTTCCCTAGCGATGACGGAAGTAACCAAAATAATCAGGTGGGCGGAGGATCACTCCTGCCATCTCTCAGCAATTCACATCCCAGGAGTAGACAACTGGGAGACGGATTTTCTAAGTCGTCAGACTTTTCACCCGGGGGAGTGGGAACTCCACCCGGAGGTATTTGCCCAGCTGACTCAGCTATGGGGCACCCCAGAGTTGGATCTGATGGCGTCCCGTCAGAACACCAAACTTCCTCTCTACGGGTCCAGGTCCCGGGATCCCAAGGCGGTATTGATAGATGCTCTAGCAGTGCCTTGGTCCTTCAATCTGGCTTATGTTTTTCCACTGTTTCCTCTCCTCCCGCGTCTGGTTGCCAGAATCAAGCAGGAGAAGGCTTCAGTGATTCTGATAGCGCCTGTGTGGCCACGCAGGACTTGGTATGCAGACCTAGTGGACATGTCATCTGTCCCACCATGGTCAATGCCAATGAGGCAGGATCTTCAGGATCCGTTCAAGCATCCAAATTTAGTTTCTCTACGTCTGACTGCTTGGAGATTGAACGCTTAATTCTATCAAAGCGTGGGTTCTCTGAGTCAGTGATAGATACTCTGATTCAGGCTAGAAAGCCTGTCACCAGGAAAATCTACCATAAGATATGGCGGAAATATCTTTGTTGGTGTGAATCCAAGGGTTACTCATGGAGTAAGATTAGGATTCCCAGGATATTGTTCTTTCTCCAAGAAGGACTGGAGAAAGGATTGTCAGCTAGTTCCTTAAAAGGACAAATATCTGCTTTGTCTATCCTGTTACACAAGCGTCTGGCAGAGGTACCAGACGTTCAAGCGTTTGCTCAGGCTTTAGTCAGTATCAAGCCTGTCTATAAACCTGTGGCTCCGCCATGGAGTTTGAATCTAGTTCTTTCAGTTCTTCAAGGGGTTCCATTTGAACCTTTACATTCTATAGACATTAAGTTGTTATCTTGGAAAGTTTTGTTTTTGATAGCTATCTCTTCTGCTCGAAGAGTTTCAGAATTATCTGCCTTACAGTGTGATTCACCTTACCTGGTGTTCCACGCAGATAAGGTAGTTTTGCGTACCAAGCCTGGTTTTCTTCCTAAAGTTGTTTCTAACAAGAATATTAACCAGGAAATAGTTGTTCCTTCTCTGTGTCTGTCCTAATCCATCTTCGAAGAAGGAACGTCTATTACACAATCTTGATGTAGTTCGTGCTTTAAAGTTCTATTTACAAGCAACTAAGGATTTCAGACAAACATCTTCCTTGTTTGTTATCTATTCTGGTAAGAGGAGAGGTCAGAAAGCGACTGCTACCTCTCTTTCCTTTTGGCTGAAAAGCATCATCCGTTTTGGCCTATGAGACTGCTGGCCAGCAGCCTCCTGAAAGAATTACTGCTCATTCTACTAGAGCAGTGGCTTCCACATGGGCTTTCAAAAATGAGGCTTCTGTTGAACAGATTTGTAAGGCAGCGACTTGGTCTTCACTGCATACTTTTGCCAAATTTTACAAATTCGATACTTTTGCTTCTTCTGAGGCTATTTTTGGGAGAAAGGTTTTGCAAGCAGTGGTGCCTTCCGTTTAAGGTACCTCTCTTGTTCCCTCCCTTCATCCGTGTCCTAAAGCTTTGGTATTGGTATCCCACAAGTAAAGGATGAATCCGTGGACTGGATACACCTTGCAAGAGAAAACAGAATTTATGCTTACCTGATAAATTACTTTCTCTTGCGTTGTATCCAGTCCACGGCCTGCCCTGGCATTTAAGTCAGGTAATTTTTTTTTTGTTTAAACTACAGTCACCACTGCACCTTATGGTTTCTCCTTTTTCTTCCTAACCTTTGGTCGAATGACTGGGGGGGGTGGAGCTAGAGGGGGAGCTATATGGACAGCTTTGCTGTGTGCTCTCTTTGCTACTTCCTGTAGGGAATGAGAATATCCCACAAGTAAAGGATGAATCCGTGGACTGGATACACCGCAGGAGAAAGTAATTTATCAGGTAAGCATAAATTCTGTTTTTTTACATAAATTTTGTATATCTGATGATTTATTTGATTTTGAATGTACAATCCCTACAAAACACGTAAGGCCACGCCCACCGTTTTACGTCATCACGTCATCCGCTCAGGCTCTTGCAAATAGCTGGCTTTTAACTTGTGACACAGCTGTTTGAGGATCGAGCGTGGTGGTATTTATGTTATACAAATTTTAAAAGTATTGACTGCATGTACTTTGCACACGTATTGCTTTATTGTGTGTGGGGACTATATAAGGACATAAGGCTTATCGGGATCTGTGAGTGGAGTCATCTGACACGGGTGTAATGGTACATCATACACCGGACCTCCAGACAGAGTGGGCTGCTTGAGATCTGCAGTGTATTTGCCTTGAGAGACCTTTTGCTCTTCCCCAGTGTTTTTATCATACCTCATAACGTTTGAGGTTTTATCTTGTGAGTGTGAATTTGTGCTATGTAATACATTTTGTTTATAACTAACATATTACACTTAGAGGGGTTGCGTCCTGTTTTCTTTCTTTTATATATATATATATATATATATATATATATATATATATATGATTTTTTATTAATAAAAATGTTTAAACATTGAGTTATAGGGATATGGTATATGATAACCTACTGAACTGGGAAGGGCTCAAAGGCACATATCTATGTGTTTGTATGTATGTGTAAGCACATACATATGTACACACATAGGGTAGATTTATCATGCGCATATGCTGCTGTTTCCACACAAGTATTCTGGCTCGCCGGAAACATAAGTTAAGAAGCAGCGGTCTTAAGACCGCTGAAGGCTGTTTGTTTGCTGAAAGCATCAAGATTACTTATTGGGATCTTACTTAAAGGAACAGTTTACTCAAAATTGTTCTCCCCTTTAATAATTTGTCCCAATGATCCACTTTACCTGCTGGAGTGTATTAAATTGTTTACAAGTATTTCCTTTACCCTTATATTGGCATTTGAAATAGTTACTTTAACCTGTGGTATCCCCACCTATTCTGAATGTTTCTGGCCTTACAGTGGGTATTGAAAAGAATCACCCCCCTTGAGAATAATCACATTTTGTTGCTTTGCAGCCTGAAATAACGACAGGCACATTTTTGTTTATCCAGTTGTAATTACTCAGAGCAACTTATAACATCCAAGTGAAAGATATAACAACAACATTTCAGGCAAAAATAAAGACAATTCAAAAACAGAATCACTGAGTTGGAAAAATGATCATCCCCTCCTAAAATTACTTGTAAACTTAATCAGGGACGCGATCCGATATAGATTGTAGTTTGCGGCACAAGTGAGGGAACCCCCGCCGCCCGTAGTTTCAGCTCGCAATCAGTCAGATGCTAAAGTGCCTTAAGTCGGATAAACCAGCGATGTCCAGAAATCTGCGTAAGTACAAATTTCTGGAGTCGCCAGTGACTTACGGCACTTTAGAAACTGCCGGCGCCTACAAAACCTGACTAAAGTATTAAATCTCCTAGGGGGGGGGGGGGGGGGGCGGAGCCGGCTGCTGCCATGAGTGCAGCGTAAATCCGGAGCTCCGGATCAATGAAGAAACGGAGCTGATGAACATCATCAAAATTCGAAATTGCATGCAAAATTTGAAGCGCAAATCAGCTGCTAAATCTCACCGGGCAGCATAATTGAGCAGATCTCCTTCCGCCATTGACCGGAGCGCACCGACCTCTCAGCGGAGCGTGGCAGGTGGTTCACTGACATCAGACCACACCGGACAGTCTTGGTAAACAGCAGACCAACCCCCACACCGGGGCCACCAAGAGCGACACAGGTATCTTCGCAGAAGCGCTGCTACCACCATTACCGCCGCAATATACCAGCTGCTAAAGGTACGCAGCGCACATTTTGCATAATTACCCCTGCCGCTGCCCCTTCCTGTTAACTAACCCCTCGGCCACTTACTTAGAGAGACTCCAACAGTTGGAACACCTTTCCTAGCTATAGGCCATAGCGCCCGAGCGGCAGCAGGGGAGGAGCATCTTCACGGAAGCGTGTTGGCCGCCATAGCAGCTCCCGCATCAAACTGCGCCACACTTGCCAGCGGCGCTCCCACACAAGAAATACAAATAATAGCGGCAACACATGTAAAGCACTACAAGCTACTCACAACCAAACCATAACAAAGTCGCTAAGCCTCAGCTGTTAGAAACAAGCACCTAAGGCTAGCTTCTGGTCAATCAAAAATAGTTAAATGCAATAAAGGAGGAGGCCTATTTTGTTTTGAAATCAACCAATTAACCCCTATACACTCAAAAGTGTACCTGAAATATCACCATCATAACAGAAAGATACGCATCTGCATGGTCAGAAGTATAGGTTGAAAGCCACAAAACAAGAAGGACTAAAGTAACCATACTTACAGAGCCTTCCACCTTACCTTTACTATCTTTTCTACTAATGAAATCCTAGGAAAGGCACTTGCAGACATTTACATCTGAGCCACTACTGATCATCTCCCAGAAACAGTACCACAAGATCCGACCTCAAAAGATCTCCCATACCCTTCCCCCTACTCAGTCCACCATCATGGCATCGAGGAGGCTGAAGCATGATAAACCCCTGAAAGCATCTGCATTAAAAACAGCTACCATCTCCTCCTATATGCAAACAACTGAGGCATCTGAAGCAAGGGACAAGAGACTCTCTACAGACCAACAGGCCCCAAACATGCCTACATCGCAAGATGAAGACACTAACTCCACCTCTCTAATTCTTCAAGGTTTACCCTCTAAGCAATACATCGCAGACATTGTCCGCATGTGTATTCGCGAAGAGCTAGCGGGTATGAAACAAGACATCCATACTATCGGTCTCCAGGTAGACTCCCTCGAAACTAATCAAGACGAGATAAAAGAAGATGTTCAGTCCCTCACTGATCAAGTAACCTCTCACCAAGAAACCATCACCCTACTCCAAGAAAAACTTGAGGAATTTGGAGAACAGGAGTCGCCGGAAAAATATAAGGATTAGAGGTGTTCCCGAGAGTGTCCTCCCACGCGACTATCCGGTCTATCTACAGTCCCTATTTCAACAGATAAAGGAGTCTGCCTGCACCACGGAAATCCAGTGGGTGCGAGCCCACAGATCTCTCAGGCCTAAGCCCCCGGACACTGCACCCCCAAGAGACATCATAATTCGCTTTAAAAACTTCCTAGAAAAGGAGATGCTCCTTAACAAATCCAGAAAGTTACAACCAATTAGATTCCGTGGCAATGTTCTCCAATTCTACCAAGATCTGGCCTCACAAACACTACAGAGAAGAAAGGAGTTTAGCCCATTGACCACCCTCCTTCGCAACAAAAAAATTCCATATAGATGGGGCTTCCCCACGCAGGTCTGGGTACTAAGAAACAACACCCGACTGACATGCAGATCCCCAGAAGAATCGGACTCTTTTTGCAAACAATTGGGGATAGACCTTCCATCTGATACTACCACACAGAACAAGTCGGGACCCTCAACATCCAGAGACAACAGAGACCCGCTCACACCAGAGAGGATTGCCTCCGGCAGACAGAGCAAAAACTACACCCAGCCACAGTCCCCTCATGTCCACACGGCACTACTATCTGCCCCAAAGCAAGGCCACGATACCTATAGAGACTCAACCCACTGAACTTTTGAATGTCTCACCATATGGACTGAAGTTGAGATAAGTATATAGAGATTGCCTCTATGCATGCTTTCTGTTGATTGTCGTTATGCATTGTTCTTTATTAGCAGCTATGTTTATTAATGTTGTTGTAAGATAACCCTACACTCTTGCACCAGTCACCCTTGTAGGTTACTGGTGAACTAACCCTCGACCTACATAATCTGTAAATGCGGATGGCCCCAATCCACTAGTGCTCGTTCTCTGTAAATACAAATCTAAGTTAAATCTCTAGAGGGGATGTATAGACCCTACCTCACCACCACCCCCATTTATCGCATCTATAGAACATATAGAACCTACATCGCAATCATATAGCTAGAATGGAAAACCCCTGAGCCATAAACATAGAATGCATTTACCAGCGCTTAAGGGCACATGCCTCATACTAAGAGGAAATAACTTCCTGATATATATGATTGCGCCATGTTTCAATATTTTCCAGCTCCGCTAAACAAAGAATCCATTAAGCACCTGAGCTATAAAATCTACTGTATCACTATAAACCATGGAATAGATAACCAAGGGTATATCCTCCAGGATTAGCCAACAATTTTCCCCTTCACGAACGCTCTCAAAAATGACCTATATTAGGCAGAGAGCCAAATGTTTGTTTATTTTGTTCATTATGTTTAATATGTTTGTTATGCTTTGTTCTCAGAAACAATTGTTTTACTGTTACGAGATTCATGTACACCTCTTTGTAACTTCACCACTAGTTACAATGACTACAACCATACAGATCACTCTCGAGTCTAGTACCAATCTATGCCCCAATACTCAAACATATCATAAGCACCCACAGCAGTGCAATGTTAACACTGTCACGTAGCCCGGCCCCTCAACTGACCCTCCTGACTCAGAATGTAAAAGGGTTTAACTCACCGATAAAGAGATCCAAAGCCTTATCCGATTTAACAAAGAGACACATAGATATTCTTTTCCTCCAAAAAACACACTTCAAAGCACAACATATACCTAAGTATTTCGGAAAGCACTTTACCACACATTTCCACAGTACAGGTCCTACAAAAAAAAATGGAGTGAGCATTCTACCACACAAATCCACCCCTTCACCATTATCAAAAGAGTCGCAGATCAAGAAGGCCGCTTCCTGGGCCTGATGGGCCTCCTGTATGGGAGACCTATAACTCTCATAAATATAAATGCTCCAAATACCCAACAGCTTCCCTTTTTTCGCACTATGTTCACAAGGATTTTAGACCTAGCCAAGGGCCCAATCTTTCTATCCGGCGACTTCAACGTACCTATACAGCCCATTATAGATAGTACTAACACAAACATTCAAATCCCCAAGAAACTGTCCAAAACCATCTGGCAGGGAATGAAAGACATGACCCTTTATGACACTTGGAGATTCATGCATAGAGATAGAAGGGATTACACCTTCTTCTCCCACCCCAACAAGTCTTACAGTAGACTAGACTACATCTTTACTAACCAGAATGGCCTCTCCCATATAAACAGATGCGACATAATCCCCACCTTTTGGTCAGACCATTCATCGGTCCAACTTAAATTTACTTGGCCAAACACTCCCCTCACCCCTTACCAGTGGAAATTAGATGACAGCCTTTTGGACTATCCGGACTTAATCCCTAAACTCACTAAATCTATCGAGGAATATTTCGCCGTAAATTCACACTCAATTGATGACAATTTTGCTATTTGGGAGGCAAACAAATGTGTAATTCGGGGGGAATTAATCAAAATCAGAGCCCATTACACATAGACTCACCGTAAACGGTACCATGCACTCACAACAAGATACGCACAACTTGAACACGCACATAAGAAATCTCCGGCAAACGCTGAGATTCTAACCGAAATCCAAACAACCAGAGACGAACTGGATAACTTTTTAGATATGGAATACCAATCACAACGTAGAAAAACCAACAGCATGTTTCATTTCGAGAACAATAGGGCAGGCAAACTTCTAGCCAGAGAACTAAAGAAAAAAAGGTTCAAGTCACACATTCACGAACTACAAAACCCAAAAGGGAATCCACACCAATCTACCCCAGAGATTCTTCAGGCCTTTCACGAATATTATACCTCACTATATAACCTACAAAAAGACACTCCTGTCACAGACCACCCTACTACACTCGTAGAATACATCACAAAATACCCAACGCCAGAATTGACAAATGACCAAAAGAATCAACTTAACCAGCAAATATCCTCACGGGAAGTCCAATTAGCCATTAAATTAAATCTGGGCCAGATGGCTTTACAGCCAAATACTATAAGACCTTCTCATCCACATTAACACCCCACCTCACCACAATGTTCAATGAAGTGGCCGACGATAATCACTTTCCATCCGCTATGCTAGAAGCCCTAGTAGTAGTACTCCCGAAACCAGGAAAACCCCCAGATAAACCTGCAATTTCCCTCCTAAATTTCGATGTAAAGCTCTTCGCAAAGATTATAGCCACAAGAATAAACCTAATCTTACCCTCTATCCTGCACACAAACCAAGCAGGCTTTACACCCTCCAGAGAAGCCAGAGATAACACCACCAAAATATTAGACCTTATGGAATATACCTCCACCCAAAAAATCCTGTCAATATTCCTTGCCATGGACGCGGAAAAAGCCTTTGACAGGCTTGACTGGTCTTTTCTAAAACAAACCATGTACACATTTGGCTTTCCCCAGGAAATTGTAGGCAAAATATTCACCCTTTACAACAACTCACAGGCCAAAATCAAATTAAATGAATCTATTTCACCTCCCTTTAAAATTAATAATGGTACCAGGCAGGGCTGCCCGCTCTCGCCTCTTCTATTTATATTGGCAGTGGAGGTGCTTGCCATACATGTTAGACACAATACTGACGTTCACGGAATAGATATTGGACCCGTAACATACAAAATAACCTTATATGCAGACGATATCTTCTTAACGCTAACTGATATCGAGACGTCACTACCCCCTTTGATCAAAACATTACAAACATACGGTAAATATTCCAACTTCAAAATTAACAACACAAAATCCGAACTATTGGCCATTCATGTACACCCAGAGGTAATAAACAACACAGAACAACGATACCACTTCCATATACAGCCCAAGGCTATCAAATACCTAGGAGTTCACATCTCACCATCCGTTGACACCATAATATCCTTAAATTATAAAACCCTTAATTCGACAATTCAAACCACTCTTGGGGCATGGAACCGCAAACCTCTTTCCTGGCTAGGGAAAATCAACGCAGTAAAAATGATCATCTTACCAAAAATGTTATACTTCTTACAAACTCTCCCAGTTCCCATCCCAGAACATCTCCTATTCTCCTTGCAAAAGCAAATCAACTGTTTTATCTGGTCACACAAAAGACCCCGTATTGCCACTTCCACTCTATATCGCCCAAAGGAATTAGGAGGGATCGGAGCCCCAAACCTAACGCGGTACAGACAGGCAATTTTCCTCACACGAGTTGTAGACTGTTGCAAACACAGCGCGAACAAAGAATGGATCCAATTAGAACAGATACTTTCAGATACACACTATCTGTGCGGGAACTGCTGGATTCCCAAAGCCCAGCGCAAACTACTATACACAACTCCCAGATTAGTGCATGAAACCTTTAAGCAGTGGGACAAAATACTCCAGAAACACCCCAAAATCTCCACTACATGCTCTCCCTTGACACCGGTCAGCAAAAATACACCATTCTCATCCAAAATAAACATAGTGGCCGCAACCCATTCCACCCCCCCTTTACAAAACTCAATCCCGCACCACCTTCTATATAAGGACAGAGAGATCCAACCACAACAGGCAATTTGCGACATCCTGGAGACACACTTTCAAAATTGGTACTCCTATATACAACTACCTAACCACGCACCCCTTCAAACCCCAGCTACAAAGGCCCCTCTCTCAATTCGAGGCAATATGCTTCCATCCCAACCCACAAAAGGGAATATTATCATTAACGTACAGAATACTATCACAGGTAGCTCATCTGATACCCCCCACATACGTAGCTAAATGGGAGGCGGATTTAGAAACTACCCTAGACCCATCTGAGTGGACAACCATTTCCCAACAGATGATGAAAGCTTCTTCGTCCATCTCGACCTTAGAGATGAACATCAAACTATTGAGTTGATGGTACTACACACCTGTTAGACTGCACCACTTATTTCCCAACACAACAACCACATGCTGGAGGGAGTGTGGGGAAACTGCAACTTTTGCACACATATGATGGACATGCCCGAAAGCAACCTCCTTCTGGGGCTCTCTCAAACCAGAAATTGAAAAAGCTCTAGGCACCCCGCTCCCGCTCACGCCCTGGGTTTTTCTTTTCAACAAATTTCCTAAAATCCCCTGCAAATTGAAACAAGCACTCCTCACTGTCATGATAAACTCTGCAAAAAGGCTTATCCCACTCAATTGAAAAAAAACAGATTTACCACCCCCAGCCGTCTGGAAAACCAAAGTCACTCACTACCTCCAACTGGAGAAATACCATTATACCTGCACCAAACGAATAGAAGAATTCCAAAATATAACCTTCTTGTGGGAAGAATATGTAAATAGCCCATAGAAATCCATCCCCCCTCCCCCACCCCTCCTGCACACTTTTAAAGACCAGACTACATAATGGGACCTACACTCTCGATACCCATAGACTCATCTTATGCAATATATACGTATAGCAGGGCCAGTCTATAATAGAAAAGAGGGCGCCAGCGCCATTCCACTTCTAGCCATCCCCTACTCTCAGGCATCGGCAGATTGGTACTCCAAACCTAATCCACTTATAATAACTGATCTCGAGTTCTACCAGCATGAATATATCCATTGTAAACATAACCGTATAATTGTAACACAGCTTTATTTTTATCTTTTCTTGTAACAAAAGATGTTGATTTGAAAGTTTTCCTTCTGTTTTATCTATGTATACCTTGGAAAATTCTTAATAAAGCATTTGAAAAAAAAAAAAAGTATTAAATCTCCCGTACTGTCTAACACGCCTCCCAAACATAGCCCGACACATCTAACCCTCTATCCGCTATCCCCCCTCACTCTCCTAATAATAAAAAATGTATTAACCCCTAAACCGCCGCTCCCGGACCCCGCCGCCACCTAATAAAGTTATTAACCCCTAAACCGCCGCTCCCAGACCCCGCCGCCAGCTACATTAACTACCCCCTAATGTGAGCTCCTACCCCGCCGCCACCTACATTAAACTACCCCCTAATGTGAGCCCCTTACACCGCCGCCAGCTACATTAAACTACTCCCTAATGTGAGCTCCTACCCGCCGCCAGCTACATTAAACTACCCCCTAATGTGAGCTCCTACCCCGCCGCCAGCTATATTAAAATTATTAACCCCTAATCTAATCCCCCTACCCCACCGTCAGCTATATTAAAATTATTAACCCCTAATTTAATCCCCCTACCCCGCCGCCAGCTATATTAAAATTATTAACCCCTAATCTAATCCCCCTACACCGCCGCCAGCTATATTAAATTAATTAACCCCTAATTTAATCCCCCTACACCGCTGCCAGCTAGATTAAATTAATTAACCCCTAATCTAATCCCCCTACACCGCCGCCAGCTATATTAAATACATTAACCCCTAATCTAATCCCCCTAAAGTAATTACCTCTATTACCAGCCCTTAAAAGGGCCTTTTGCTTCACATTGCCCCAAAGTAACAGCTCTATTGCCAGCCCTTAAAAGGGCTTTTTGCGGGGCATTTCCCCAGAGTAATCAACTCTTTTACCAGCCCTTAAAAGGGCTTTTTGCGGGGCATTGTCACAAAGTAATCAGCTCTTTTGCATCTAATCTAAATCCCCCTACACCGCCGCCACCTATAATAAATGTATTACCCCCTAATCTAATCCCCCTACACCGCCACCACCTATATTAAATATATTAACCCCTAATCTAATCCCCCTACACTGCCGTCACCTATATTAAATAGATTAACCCCTAATCTAATCCCCCTACACCGCTGCCAGCTATATTAACTATATTAACCCTAATTATAGAATCCTATCAGCCAATTGGAATTCGACGGACGCCATCTTGGATGACGCCATTTAAAGGAACCTCATTCGTCGGGAAGTCGTCGTGCCGGATGGATGTTCCGCGTCGGAGGAGCGAAGAGAGAAGATTGAAGATGCCGCTTGATTGAAGACATAGCCCGGATGGAAGACTTCTGCTCTGCCGCTTGATTGAAGACATCGCCCGGATGGAAGACTTCTTCTTTGCCGCTTGGATGAAGACATCGCCCGGATCGAAGACTTCTTCTCTGCCGCTTGATTGAAGACATCGCCCAGATCGGATGAAGAGTTCGGCCCGGCTGGGTGAAGACAAGGTAGGGAGATCTTCAGGGGGGTAGTGTTAGGTTTATTTAAGGGGGGTTTGGGTTAGAGTAGGGGTATGTGGGTGGTGGGTTGTAATGTTGGGGGGTGGTATTGTGTTTTTTTTACAGGCAAAAGAGCTGATTTCTTTGGGGTATGCCCCACAAAAAGCCCTTTTAAGGGCTGGTAAGGTAATAGAGCTGTTAACTTTTTTAATTTAGATTAGGGTAGGGAATTTTTTTTATTTTGGGGGGCTTTGTTATTTTATTAGGGGGCTTAGAATAGGTGTAATTAGCTTAAAATTCTTGTAATCTTTTTTTATTTTTTGTAATTTAGTGTTTGTTTGTTTTTGTAATTTAGTTTAGTTTATTTAATTGTATTTTAGTTTAGATATTTGTAGTTTATTTAATTTATTGATAGTGTAGGTGTATTTGTAACTTAGGTTAGGATTTATTTTACAGATAAATTGGTAATTATTTTAACAAGGTAGCTATTAAATAGTTATTATCTATTTAATAGCTATTGTACCTAGTTAAAATAAATACCAAGTTACCTGTAAAATAAATATAAACCCTAAAATAGCTACAATGTAATTATTATAGGTAAGTATTTAGATTTAAATAGGAATATTTTAATTAATAATATTAATATTAATTAGATTTATTTTAATAAGAATTTAGTTAGGGATGTTAGAGTTAATAGGGTTATTATACTTAATATATATATAATATAATAACGATATTAACTATATTAACCCTAATATAATTAGGGTTAATATAGTTAATATATATAATATAATAACTATATTAACCCTAATATAATTAGGTGTAGGGGGATTAGATTAGGGGGAAATCTATTTAATATAGGTGGCAGCGGTGTAGGGGGATTAGATTAGGGGTTAATATATTTAATATAGGTGGCGGCGGTGTAGAGGGATTAGATTAGGGGTAATAGGGGGATTAGATTAGGGGTTAATTAATTTAATATAGCTGGCGGCGGTGTAGGGGGATTAAATTAGGAGTTAATACATTTAATATAGCTGGCGGCGGGGTAGGGGGATTAGATTAGGGGTTAATAATTTTAATATAGCTGGCGGCGGGGTAGGAGCTCACATTAGGGGGTAGTTTAATGTAGCTGGCGGCGGGGTAGGAGCTCACATTAGGGGGTAGTTTAATGTAGCTGGCGGCGGTGTAAGGGGCTCACATTAGGGGGTAGTTTAATGTAGCTGGCGGCGGTGTAAGGGGCTCACATTAGGGGGTAGTTTAATATAGCTGGCGGCGGGGTAGGAGCTCACATTAGGGGGTAGTTTAATGTAGCTGGCGGCGGGGTAGGAGCTCACATTAGGGGGTGGTTTAATGTAGCTGGCGGCGGTGTAAGGGGCTCACATTAGGGGGTAGTTTAATGTAGCTGGCGGCGGTGTAAGGGGCTCACATTAGGGGGTAGTTTAATATAGCTGGCGGCGGGGTAGGAGCTCACATTAGGGGGTATGTAATGTAGCTGGCGACAGTGTAGGGGGATCGCATTAGGGGGTTATACTTTTAATGTAGGTGGCGGCGGTGTCCAGGATCGGCGGTTTAGGGGTTAAATACTTTGTTAGGGATTGCGGCGGGGGATCGCGCTTGACAGGTAGATAGACATTGCGCATGCGTTAGGTGTTAAGTTTTATTTTGCAGGTAGTTTAGGGAGTTACGGGGCTCCAATACACAGCGTAAGGCTTACTACGGCTGCAATTTGTGGCGAGGTTAAAATGGAGTAAGATTTCTCCATTTTCGCCATGTAAGTCCTTTCGCTGTATATTGGATACCAAACTGCGTGGGTTTGGCATACCTGTCTATGGCCCAAAAAACTACGGGCGAAGGCAGAAATATACGAGCGTAACTTCTAGGTTACGCCGTATATGTGATACCAAACCCGCACAAAATTCGGCGTCGCTGGCTTTTGCAGGCGACGCTGCATATCGGATCGGGCCCCAGGTGTAGTTAATCACCTTCTTAACCGGACACACATAGCCATTTGACCTTCAAGTTGTATCAGCTGTGGGCATATTGATTAGTTCAGCATGAAAAGAGCTTTTCTGTAGCATCTCAGTCCCTGGAAGTGCAACTGAAGCAAAAATCAACTATGGGTGGCAAGGCACTGGCAAAAGATCTCCGTTATAATGTTGTGGACAGGCACAAGTCAGGAGATGGATACAAGAAAATATCAAAGGATTTATCAATAGAATAGAAGCACAGTGAAGTCCCTCTCTGGATCAGGACGTCGCTCAAAACTGGATGAAAGAGCCAGGAGGAAACGGGTCAGAGAGGCTACCAATAGGCCCACAGCAACTCTGAAGCAGTTGCAGGAATTTATTACAAAGAGTGGTTATTCTCCACAAATGTGGCTTGTATGGGATGGTTGCGAGAAAAATGACACTCCTCAAGAAAGGCCACATGCAGTCATGACTGAGCTTTGCCATAACACACCTAGGAGATTCTGAGGCCACATGGAAATGATGAGACTAAAATTGAATTATTTGGCCTCAACACCAAACGATATGTCTGTAGGAAATCCAATACTGCTCACCATCAAAATAACACCATACCTACAGTAAAGCATAGAGGTGGTTGTGACGAATACCCCCGGCTACCCCGACTGGGTAGCTCCGCCAAACAGGTTCTGCTTCCTCCCTGCCGACTTCAGCTATGTAGCTGGCAAGTGACGACAGCCTATAGCCACCCCTGATGCCCGACAGCACCAGTACTCAGGGTCCCACCCTGTTGCAGACTCCAGCTACCCCGATGAGTAGCTCTGCCAGCGGGTCCTTCCTTTGCCTGGAACCGGCTGCTATGTAGCCAAGGAAAGTGATTTCTATGTAGCCCAGGAAAGTGATTTTAGCTGAGCTCACCCAAATAACTAGACAGACTAGCTTCAGGTGAACAAGAACTGATTTTATTGAGAACACACACTCCTTTTATACACACATCTCATCTTGATAACACAAAAGACAATCCCACAATTTTCCCACCATTCCCGCCCCTCCAGACAGCCCAGCACCTCCATAGGAGCCACAGTCTCACATAATCCCAATACTTAGGGGTGGCGGTTTCGGGTGATCCCAGTGGATCACTTGCAGGGTGTCATTTTAAAGCTCTCGTTCCCCAGATGCCACAGTCCAAAAATCAGCATTATTATTATTATTATTATTCTTTATTTATAAAGCACCAACAGATTCCGCAGCGCTGTTCATAGGTAACAAAGATAAAAGGACAGTACAATATGAGGCACCAGACAAAATTTAACAAACAAATACAGGAGGAATTGGGAGCCCTGTTCCCGTGGGTACTTACAATCTAAATGGGTAGGAGGGTGAGAAACAGGAGGTGGGGACTGCAAAGGTGGGAATGATGTTAGTGTGAAGTTAGATGAGGGCAACTATTAGGCAAGTGGAATTCATTAGTTACTGATTTGGTTATAGACTTCCCTGAACAAGAAGGTCTTTAGGGAGCGTTTAAAGGAGGAGAGGTTGGGGGAAAGTCTGACAGCACGAGGAAGTGCGTTCCAGAGGGTTGGTGCCGCACAAGAGAAGTCCTGTAGTATGGCATGAGAGGAGGTGATGGTAGAAGAGGCAAGGAGTAGATCGTTGTTGGATCTTAGGGGACAGGCTGGAGTATATTTGTTGATGAGTGAGGACAGGTATTGGGGGGCTGCATTGGTAAGGGCTTTGTAGGTCAAAGTGAGAAATGATTGGGGACCGGAGTTACAGTCCGTTGAAGTTATGGGGTTAGGGGTGTCCAAAACCCCTAGTTCCCAAAGGAGCTCCCCACCGGTAATTCCCCCACCTCTTGTCCTCCCTAGGAGCTTCTAATCCCCAAAAGAGCGGAGCTCTGGGGAGCATGGTTGCTGGAGCGATGAGGGGTAAAGTTAGTGGGTGTCCTGCTGTCCTGTGGCCAACCGGGAGTTCCAGGAGCCTGGACAGCCTGAGAAGGGTTAGGCGGGTGTCCATTGTGAGGCGGCCGACCGGGAGTTCCAGGAGCCTGGACAGCCTAGGAGGGTTTTCCTGGTCATACACAAGCTCTTTTCAAAACAAGTTTGGAACACAAAACCATGCAACCAAAAGCTTCCAGAGATGGTGGTTGCTCTGAGGAGCCCAAAACCACTGATAAACAACAGGGGTGTGGTTGTAGTGGGGGTTGGGGGTATCTTTAGCTGTCTGGTATCCGTGACAGTGGTAATATCCTGTTATGGGGTGTTTCTCTGCAGCAGGCACTGGAGCACTTGTCAGGATACAATGAATAATGTATGGGGCAAAATTATGTCAAATTCCTGAGGAAAATCTGGTGCCCTCTGCCAGGAAGTTGCCAGTGGGAAGGTTTACCTTTCAACATGACAATGACCCAAAGCACATAGCAAAAATGACCACACAGTGGTTGAAGGAGAAAAAGGGGAATTTCCTTGCATAGCCTAGTCAGAGCCCAGACTTAAACCCCATTGCATATCTGGGGCATGACTTGAAGACTGCAGTCCACAGTGACCATCAAATGTAACAGAACTGGAGCAGTTCTGCAAAGAAGAGTGGGCAATTATTGCACAGTCTAGATGTGCAAAGTTAATAGAGACATATCCTAACAGACTAAAGGCTGTAATTAAAGCAAAAGGTGGTTCAACAAAATACTGACACAAGGAGGTGATTCTTTTTCCAACTCAGTGATTCTTTTTCCAACACAGTGATTCTGTTTTTGAATTGTCTTTATTTTTGCCTGACATGTTGGTGTTATATCTTTCACTTGGATGTTATAAGTTGCACTGAGTAATTACAACTGGATAAACAAAAACTGTGTCTGTCTTTATTTCAGGCTGCAAAGCAACAAAATGTGATTATTTTCAAGGGGGTGATTCTTTTCAATACCCACTGTAGGTCCAAGCTATAGAAGAGATAAGGTAATAAAATGTTAATTTTCCATTGTTCTCTCCAATTATTAGTCTTTAGTTTATGGACAGATATAAGATAAGGAAGCAGGTATATGTACACAATGCGATAAAGTAACCCGTTTTATTAGGTTGTAGCTTCAAAACACCAAACTATCTCATTCATATACATAAATAAACCTTAAAAAGCAAATTATCATACATTTTCTGTATACTCTGCAGTTTGTAAAAAAAAAGTAATTGGAAAGACATTAAGGGAAAAACAGAATTTATGCTTACCTGATAAATTACTTTCTCCAACGGTGTGTCCGGTCCACGGCGTCATCCTAACTTGTGGGAATATCTCTTCCCCAACAGGAAATGGCAAAGAGTCCCAGCAAAGCTGGCCATATAGTCCCTCCTAGGCTCCGCCCACCCCAGTCATTCGACCGACGGACAGGAGGAAAAAATAGGAGAAACCATAGGGTACCGTGGTGACTGTAGTTAGAGAAAATAATTCATCAGACCTGATTAAAAAACCAGGGCGGGCCGTGGACCGGACACACTGTTGGAGAAAGTAATTTATCAGGTAAGCATAAATTCTGTTTTCTCCAACATTGGTGTGTCCGGTCCACGGCGTCATCCTTACTTGTGGGAACCAATACCAAAGCTTTAGGACACGGATGAAGGGAGGGAGCAAATCAGGTTACCTAAACGGAAGGCACCATGGCTTGCAAAACCTTTCTCCCAAAAATAGCCTCCGAAGAAGCAAAAGTATCAAATTTGTAAAATTTGGCAAAAGTGTGCAGTGAAGACCAAGTCGCTGCCTTACATATCTGATCAACAGAAGCCTCGTTCTTGAAGGCCCATGTGGAAGCTACAGCCCTAGTGGAGTGAGCTGTGATTCTTTCAGGAGGCTGCCGTCCGGCAGTCTCATAAGCCAATCGGATTATGCTTTTAAGCCAAAAGGAAAGAGAGGTAGAAGTTGCTTTTTGACCTCTCCTTTTACCAGAATAGACGACAAACAGAGAAGAAGTTTGTCTGAACTCTTTTGTAGCTTCTAAGTAGAATTTTAGAGCACGGACTACATCTAAATTGTGTAGCAAACGTTCCTTCTTTGAAACTGGATTCGGACACAATGAAGGTACAACTATCTCCTGATTAATGTTTTTGTTGGAAACAACATTTGGTAGAAAACCAGGCTTAGTACGCAAAACAACCTTATCTGAATGGAACACCAGATAGGGCGGAGTACACTGCAGAGCAGATAACTCAGAAACTCTTCTAGCAGAAGAAATAGCAACCAAAAACAAAACTTTCCAAGATAACAACTTAATATCTATGGAATGTAAAGGTTCAAACGGAACCCCTTGAAGAACTGAAAGAACTAGATTTAAACTCCAGGGAGGAGTCAAAGGTCTGTAAACAGGCTTGATCCTAACCAAAGCCTGAACAAATGCTTGAACATCTGACACAGCTGCCAGTCGTTTGTGTAGTAAGACAGATAAAGCAGAAATCTGTCCCTTTAGAGAACTCGCAGATAATCCTTTATCCAAACCTTCTTGTAGAAAGGAAAGAATCTTAGGAATTTTTATCTTATTCCATGGGAATCCCTTGGATTCACACCAGCAGATATATCTTTTCCATATTTTATGGTAAATCTTTCTAGTTACCGGTTTTCTGGCTTGAACCAGAGTATCTATCACAGAATCTGAAAACCCACACTTTGATAGAATCAAGCGTTCAATCTCCAAGCCGTCAGCTGGAGGGAGACCAGATTTGGATGTTCGAATGGACCCTGAACAAGAAGGTCCTGTCTCAAAGGTAGCTTCCATGGTGGAACCGATGACATATTCACCAGGTCTGCATACCAAGCCCTGCGTGGCCACGCAGGAGCTATCAAGATCACCGAGGCCCTCTCCTGTTTGATCCTGGCTACCAGCCTGGGAATGAGAGGAAACGGTGGAAACACATAAGCTAGGTTGAAGGTCCAAGGCGCTACTAATTTTTCCACTATAGTCGCCTTGGGATCCCTGGATCTGGACCCGTAGCAAGGAACCTTGAAGTTCTGACGAGACGCCATCAGATCCATGTCTGGAATGCCCCATAATTGAGTCAACTGGGCAAAGATCTCCGGGTGGAGTTCCCACTCCCCCGGATGGAATGTCTGACGACTCAGATAATCCGCTTCCCAGTTTTCCACACCTGGGATGTGGATCGCAGATAGGTGGCAGGAGTGATCCTCCACCCATTGTATTATTTTGGTCACTTCTTTCATCGCCAGGGAACTCCTTGTTCCCCCCTGATGATTGATATACGCAACAGTCGTCATGTTGTCTGATTGGAATCTTATGAATCTGGCCTTTGCAAGCTGAGGCCCAGCCCTGAGAGCATTGAATATCGCTCTTAGTTCCAGAATGTTTATCGGGAGAAGAGACTCTTCCCGATACCATAGTCCCTGAGCTTTCAGGGATTCCCAGACCGCGCCCCAGCCCACTAGACTGGCGTCGGTCGTAACGATGACCCACTCTGGTCTGCGGAAGCTCATTCCCTGGGATAGGTGGTCCAGGGTTAGCCACCAACGGAGTGAATCTCTGGTCTTCTGATCTACTTGAATCACTGGAGACAAGTCTGTATAGTCCCCATTCCACTGTTTCAGCATGCACAGTTGTAATGGTCTTAGATGAATTCGCGCAAAAGGAACTATGTCCATTGCTGCAACCATCAACCCTACTACTTCCATGCACTGAGCTATGGAAGGACGTGGAACAGAATGAAGAACTTGACAAGCGCTTAGAAGTTTTGACTTTCTGACATCTGTCGGAACTCTTGTCGACGGAGACAGAGAACTTTTTTCTATGTTCACCTTCCATCCGTGAGCTCTGAGAAAGGCCAGAACGATGTCTGTATGAGCCTTTGCTTTTGAAAGGGACGACGCTTGTATTAGAATGTCGTCCAAGTATGGTACTACTGCAATGCCCCTCGGTCTTAGAACCGCTAGAAGGGACCCGAGTACCTTTGTGAAAATCCTTGGAGCAGTGGCTAACCCAAATGGGAGGGCCACAAACTGGTAATGTTTGTCCAGAAAGGCGAACCTTAGGAACTGATGATGTTCTTTGTGGATAGGAATATGTAGGTACGCATCCTTTAGATCCACGGTAGTCATAAATTGACCTTCCTGGATAGTAGGTAGAATCGTTCGAATGGTTTCCATTTTGAACGATGGTACCCTGAGAAATTTGTTTAGGATCTTTAAATCCAGAATTGGTCTGAAGGTTCCCTCTTTTTTGGGAACTACGAACAGATTTGAGTAAAATCCCATTCCTTGTTCCGTCATTGGAACTGGGTGTATCACTCCCATCTTTAACAGGTCTTCTACACAATGTAAGAACGCCTGTCTTTTTATTTGGTTTGAGGATAAGTGAGACATGTGGAACCTTCCCCTTGGGGGTAGTTCTTTGAATTCCAGAAGATAACCCTGAGAAACTATTTCTAGCGTCCAGGGATCCTGAACATCTCTTGCCCAAGCCTGAGCAAAGAGAGAGAATCTGCCCCCCACTAGATCCGGTCCCGGATCGGGGGCTACTCCTTCATGCTGTTTTGTTAGCAGCGGCAGGCTTCTTGGCCTGCTTACCCTTGTTCCAGCCTTGCATCGGTTTCCAGGCTGGTTTGGTCTGTGAGGCATTACCCTCTTGCTTAGAGGATGCAGAATTAGAGGCCGGTCCATTCCTGAAATTACGAAAGGAACGAAAATTAGACTTATTCTTGGCTTTGAAAGGCCTATCTTGTGGAAGGGCGTGGCCCTTTCCCCCAGTGATGTCTGAGATAATCTCTTTCAATTCTGGCCCAAAGAGAGTTTTACCCTTGAAGGGGATATTAAGCAATTTTGTCTTGGATGATACATCCGCTGACCAAGACTTTAGCCAAAGCGCTCTGCGCGCCACAATTGCAAACCCTGAATTTTTCGCTGCTAATCTAGTTAATTGCAAAGCGGCATCTAAAATAAAAGAGTTAGCCAACTTAAGTGCGTGAACTCTGTCCATAACCTCCTCATATGGAGTCTCTCTACTGAGCGACTTTTCTAGTTCCTCGAACCAGAACCACGCTGCTGTAGTGACAGGAACAATGCACGAAATGGGTTGAAGAAGGTAACCTTGCTGTACAAAAATCTTTTTAAGCAAACCCTCCAATTTTTTATCCATAGGATCTTTGAAAGCACAATTATCCTCGATAGGAATAGTAGTGCGCTTGTTTAGAGTAGAAACTGCCCCCTCGACCTTAGGGACTGTCTGCCATAAGTCCTTTCTAGGGTCGACCATAGGAGATAATTTCTTAAATATAGGAGGGGGGACAAAAGGTATGCCGGGCTTCTCCCACTCCTTATTCACTATGTCCGCCACCCGCTTGGGTATAGGAAAAGCGTCTGGGTGCACCGGAACCTCTAGGAACTTGTCCATCTTGCATAATTTTTCTGGAATGACCAGGTTGTCACAATCATCCAGAGTAGATAACACCTCCTTAAGCAGTGCGCAGAGATGTTCTAATTTAAATTTAAATGTCACAACATCAGGTTCAGCCTGTTGAGAAATTTTTCCTGAATCTGAAATTTCCCCATCTGACAAAACCTCCCTCATGGCCCCTTCAGATTGGTGTGAGGGTATGACAGAGCAATTATCATCAGCGCCCTCCTGCTCTTCAGTGTTTAAAACAGAGCAATCGTGCTTTCTCTGATATGCAGGCATTTTGGATAAAATATTTGCTATGGAGTTATCCATTACAGCCGTCAATTGTTGCATGGTAATAAGCATTGGCGCGCTAGAAGTACTAGGGGCCTCCTGCGTGGGCAAAACTGGTGTAGACACAGAAGGAGATGATGTAGAACCATGTCTACTCCCTTCATCTGATGAATCATCTTGGGCAACTTCATTATCTGTGACAGTACTGTCCTTACCTTGTTTGGACGCTATGGCACAATTATCACACAATTTTGAAGGGGGAGACACATTGACTTTCATACATATAGAACATAGCTTATCTGAAGGCACAGACATGTTAAACAGGCTTAAACTTGTCAATAAAGCACAAAAACCGTTTTAAAACAAAACCGTTACTGTCTCTTTAAATTTTAAACAGAGCACACTTTATTACTGAATATGTGAAAAAATATGAAGGAATTGTTCAAAATTTACCAAAATAATAAATAATAATGTATTAAAGCATTAAAAGTATTGCACACCAATTTTCAGAGCTTTAACCCTTAAAATAACGAAACCAGAGCCGGTTACAGGTTTAACCCCTCTACAGTCCCAGCTACAGCCTTTGCTGCGACTTTACCAAGCCCAGAGGGGAATACGATACCAAATGACGCCTTCTAGGAACTTTTCCAACTATTTTCAGATCCTCACACATGCATCTGCATGTCTTGTTCTCAAAAACAACTGCGCAGTAATGGCGCGAAAATGAGGCTCAGCCTACAACTGGGAAGGCCCTTCCTGACTGGAAAAGGTGTCTAACATAGTGCCTGATGTTAAAAAACGTTCCCCAAGTTTATAAGTGTGAATTACCAGCATAAACATGTATAAAATGCCCAAAAAAAGCAATCGATTTTGCCCATAAAAGTGTCTACCAGTTTTATAGCCCATATTAAGCCCTTTATTCTGCTTGAGACTAAGAAAATGGCTTACCGGTCCCCATGAGGGGAAATGACAGCCTTCCAGCATTACACAGTCTTGTTAGAAATATGGCTAGTCATACCTTAAGCAGAAAAGTCTGCTAACTGTTTCCCCCAACTGAAGTTACTTCATCTCAACAGTCCTATGTGGAAACAGCAAAGGATTTTAGTTACTGTCTGCTAAAATCATCTTCCTCTCACAAACAGAATTCTTCATCTTTTTCTGTTTCAGAGTAAATAGTACATACCAGCACTATTTTAAAATAACAAACTCTTGATAGTAGAATAAAAAACTACAACTAATCACCACATACTCTTAACCATCTCCGTGGAGATGTTGCCTGTGCAACGGCAAAGAGAATGACTGGGGTGGGCGGAGCCTAGGAGGGACTATATGGCCAGCTTTGCTGGGACTCTTTGCCATTTCCTGTTGGGGAAGAGATATTCCCACAAGTAAGGATGATGCCGTGGACCGGACACACCAATGTTGGAGAAAACAATTTTACAGTATACTGTCCCTTTAAAGGGCCGTTATAGTCATTTTTAAAAACAGCGTTTTTCAAAGGTTCATTACTGTCATAAATGTTCATCAATATACATGTATTAAATATTATTTATTGTTTTTGCAAATCCTAATTGCTTCCACTGCCCAAAAAATGTGCAGATTCCAGATCCAATAACTTATTGAGAGCTCGCTTCCATTGAGTCGAAATTCAGTTTGCGTGCATTCGCAAACCGTTAAATATGCTGTTGAAAGCAATATCGTTTATCGACTGTTTCCAATGGCGCGCTATACCTCAATATCGGCAGCTGGACTCCGGCTGCCGAAAAAATCTTTGCGTCCTATAGAAAGTAATAGAAGCCGTTAATCGATAAATTATACCAGGTTTCCAATGAAAGCACAAACCCTTAATATATTGTCGGAGGCTGTTGATACATTGAGAAATATTACACCCAGCTCAACTAGGTGTAAAAGAGGAAAATTTTGCTTTTTGAGACCTATTTTCTTTTGAAATTATAAAACTTGCAAATAATGCAAGTGTTTTATTGTAGAAATAAATTGTTATAAGTAATATTTATTGTTGTCTCATGTATAGGAATAGTTGAACTTATATTCTAATAGAAATATCAGTATATATTTAAATATAATAATATATGCAAGAACATATCTACAGAACGCAAACTAGACCTATGCCTAGGGCAGCAATACATATTACTTATATTTATGAAGTGTTAAATATAATTATATTAAAAAATAGTATTTGATTATTAAAAATATGGATAAGTGTATCTTTATTTTTCATGAGAGGTGATCACAGGTAAGGAGCACGGACGTTAAACGTAAATTCTATAGCGTAAGGTCGGGTTACCTTAGCAACTAATTGATTTTCAAGAAATCCGATGTCAGATGGAAGCGTTAACACAACGTTAACGTACAGCTACACGAAAAGAGCGACTGCACGCTATCCGCAAAATATTTCAATGGAAACCTGGTACTAAAATGGAGCCGTAAATTACTTTTAGCTGTCGGCCACTTCGGTAGCGTATGGCTCCATTTTTAACAACTCAATGCAAGCGAGCTCTGAGTCGGGCGACCGACATGTAGGTCAGAGCCTGCACAGTTCATTGCTCATACAGCTCCTCTGCCCCTTTCCTAAGGTGCGCAGGCTGCAGCATTACAGAAACCTGTCAGTCTGAAGCTGACCCGGACTATCGGCTATGGTTGCTATAGCAACCGTTTTAGCGTTATAAAAGAACTGTACATAAAAAATATTTTTATAATATATATCTAAAACCATCTAGTAGCACTAATGTGTTGTTTGCATTTAAGTATGACATGCATAATGACAAACAAGCTAAAGATCCAAAACATGCATCACATTTTAAAATACCGTTTTTACATTTTACAACTTTATTTTTTGAAACAGTGGGCAAATGGATCCTAAAGCATATTGCCTAAACTGAGACGCTAGGAGAGCTGGTGTAAACATTGTTATGGGCAACCAGTTCCTCTTCTAGATTACATATGCCGCGAGTCACCAGCAAAAGCCGGCGACTCCGGTTTTTATGTGGTTTTAGTATCACATATATACGGCGCCGCATATAAATGTGTTGCCATATATGTGCGTCGCCAGCTTTTGCTGGCGACGCCGGGTTTTACGCGGTTTTGGTATCACATATACGGCACCGCATATAAAAGCAGCGCATATATTTCACCCGTCGCCTGCAATTTTTACACCCATAAGCTAGCATAGAACCGCATCGCAAATCGGTATCACATATTCAGTGCAAGGATTTACGCTGCGAAAATGGAGAAATGTTACTCCATTTTAAACTTGCCAAACATAGGCAGGCGCAGCAAGTCTTGTGCTGAAAATGTGAGCACCGTAACTGGCTGAAAATATTAACAGCTAGCGCATGCGCAATATCTATCTACCTGTTAACCGCCAACCCCCACCGCAATAGCTAATAAAGTATATTAACCCCTAATCCGCCATTAACCCATTTTGCAGTAAACCTAATAAATGTATTAAACTCTGCTTTTCACCCACATCACAATAAACCTAATAAATGTATTAACCCCTAATCCGCCATTCATCCACATCACAATCAACCTAATAAAACTATTAACCCCTAATCCACCATTCACCCACATCACAATAAACCTAATTTAATTACTAAACCCCATAATTTAACACCCCCTAAATTAACCCCAAATTACAATTAAAATAAAAAATCATAACACTACTTAAAAAAACAAAAACCTAAAATTAAATTAAAATAATCTAATATTACAAAAAATAAAAAAGTCTAACATTACAGAAAATAATAAACCAAATTATCAAAAATAAAAGAATTAATCCTAATCCCTATAAAAATAAAAAAGCCCCCCAAAATAAAAACACCCCCTAATCTAATACTAAACTACCAATAACCCTTAAAAAGGCTTTTTGTAGGGCATTGCCCCAAGTTAAACAGTTCCTCTGCATTAAAAAAATGACGAAATGATTTCAGTAGCTCTCATCCTATTGGCTGATTTGAATTTGAAGATTCAAATCAGCCAATAGGAATGCGCCATAATATTTAAACGCGTAACTTGCATTCAATATTCAGTGTACGATGGTGATCGTACGAAGAGGATCCTCCACGCTCCATGGCTCCGTGGTGGCCGGTCTTCAGTTCCGCGGTCATCTCAGCTCCGTGCCGGCTTGGTCCTGGATTATTATTTTCTGTAATGTTAGACTTTTTTTTAGACAGAAGCATTGTATTTTAGCTGAGTTCACAGCTTCTAGGCATGCTCCAGCAGATAATCCCTATTCAATTCTGCATTTTACCAAAACAAAGGTGGCTATAGCTACAGCCATAGAAGGAAATGTGTGGGGGGAGTTAGAGCTGTGCAATTCAGAAACTAAAAAGAAAGGGTTAATGATGAGGCACTGCAGTAAAAAAAAATGCAGGTAAAGTAATTAAAGTATTTATTATATTATTTTGTCTCTATCCCAACTTGTTTTATGTCCCTTTAAGTGCTGTTCAGTTTACTTTGTGATAAACACTGCCTAGAGGGAAAATTAGCTAAGAACTTTAAGTTACTAATTTTTAACCCCTTAATGACCGAGGACGTGCAGGGTACGTCCTCTTAAAAAAGTCACTTAACGACCAAGGACGTACCCTGCACGTCCTCGGTTTGGAAAGCAGCTGGAAGCGATCCTGATCACTTCCAGCTGATTTCCGGTTATTGCAGGATGCCTCGATATTGAGGCATCCTGCAATAACATTTTTTACCCCTCCGGTGCAGAGAGAGCCACTCTGTGGCCCTCTCTGCACCGGACATCGATGGCCGCATTCGTTGGTGGGTGGGAGCTGAAGTGGGAGGTGGGTGGGCGGCCATCGATGGCTTCTTAGTTAGAGAGGGGGGCGGGATCGGTTGCGGTATCGCCGGGGGCGCGCACGGGTGCGCGCGCGTGCACGGGGGGTGGCGGGCGGGCGCGTGCACGGGGCGGGAGCGGGTGGGAACCGCTACACTACAGAAAAAAGGTACAAGTTGATTGTCAAAAAATATATAATAAACTTATTTTTTTTAAAACATCTAAGGGATCAGGAAGGGGTGGGGGGTTGGTATTGGGGGGGGGGAAGCTACACTACAGAAAAGGGACATTTTTTTAATATATAACAGCATATTTTTCACTAAAATGGGTACTGGCAGACAGCTGCCAGTACCCAAGATGGCGCACATTAAGTCAGAGGGGGAGGGTTAGAGAGCTGTTTGGTGGGGGATCAGTGAGGTTGGGGGCTAATGGGGATCCTACACATAAGCATATGTAAATATGCTAAAAAAAAATGCACAAAAAAGCCAAAATTCTCCTTTTATTTTAGTACTGGCAGAGTTTCTGCCAGTACTTAAGATGGCGGGGACATTTGTGGGGTAGGGGAGGGAAGAGAGATGTTTGGGAGGGATCAGGGGGTCTGATGTTTCAGGTGGGAGGCTGATCTCTACACTAAAGCTAAAATTAACCCTGCAAGCTCCCTACAAGCTACCTAATTAACCCCTTCACTGCTAGCCATAATACACGTGTGATGCGCAGCGCCATTTATCAGCATTCTAATTACCAAAAAGCAACGCCAAAGTCATATATGTCTGCTATTTCTGAACAAAGGGGATCCCAGAGAAGCATTTACAACCATTTGTGCCATAATTGCACAAGCTGTTTGTAAATGATTTCAGTGAGAAACCTAAAATTGTGAAAAATGTAACATTTTTTTTAATTTGATCGCATTTGGCGGTGAAATGGTGGCATGAAATATACCAAAATGGGCCTAGATCAATACTTGGGGTTGTCTACTACACTACACTAAAGCTAAAAATACCCCAAAAAGCTCCTTACATGCTTCCTAATTAACCCCTTCACTGCTGGGCATAATACACGTGTGGTGGGCAGTGGCATTTAGCGGCCTTCTAATTACCAAAAAGCAAAGCCAAAGCCATATATGTCTGCTATTTCTGAACAAAGGGGATCCCAGAGAAGAATTTACAACCATTTATGCCATAATTGCACAAGCAGTTTGTAAATAATTTCAGTGAGAAACTGAAAGTTTGTGAAAAAATTTGTGAAAAAGTGAACGATTTTTTGTATTTGATCGCATTTGGCGGTGAAATGGTGGCATGAAATATACCAAAATGGGCCTAGATCAATACTTTGGGATGTCTTCTAAAAAAAAATATATACATGTCAATGGATATTCAGGGATTCCTGAAAGATATCAGTGTCCCAATGTAACTAGCGCTAATTTTGAAAAAAAATGGTTTGAAAATAGCAAAGTGCTACTTGTATTTATGGCCCTATAAGTTACAAAAAAAGCAAAGAACTTGTAAACATTGGGTATTTCTAAACTCAGGACAAAATTTAGAAACTATTTAGCATGGGTGTTTTTTGGTGGTTGTAGATATGTAACAGATTTTGGGGTTCAAAGTTAGAAAAAGTGTGTTTTTTTCCATTTTTCCTCATATTTTATAAATTATTTTATAGTAAATGATAAGATATGATGAAAATAATGGTATTTTTAGAAAGTCCATTTAATGGCGAGAAAAACGGTATATAATATGTGTGGGTACAGTAAATGAGTAAGAGGAAAATTTCAGCTAAACACAAACACCGCAGAAATGTAAAAATAGCCTTGGTCCCAAACGGACAGAAAATGGAAAAGTGCTCTGGTCACTAAGGGGTTAAAGGAAAAAGACTGTTTATATTTTTTGTTGAGTTTGGTTTCTGTTTGGCCTTTTCAGCATTACACACTATAGCTGAATAATACAGTAAGAATCCTGTGTAAAGTTCTCCTTTTAAAAGGAAATGTGTTTGCTTTTATTTGATTTAGTACTCAGTTTTCAGAATCTGAAAGAAGTTACTCTCTTAAAGGGACAGTAAATCACAGTATGCCACAAATCTCTTTACAAAGAAAACAAATTGGATTCTTACTCTGAGCTACACAATGGACCAAGCCTCAAAAACACAGCTGGCATACACAGTGGATAAACTGGACACATCCATTCATTGGATACAACTGGACGCATCTTGCTACAATGGAAACTCCAGAACCTGGATGCATCCTCACTACAGCAGACAGACTACAGAACTTTTTTCAATTACCTATAGACTGACGCATATCAAACAAAAATGACTCATATCTGGTAAAGTAACTTTTGCAAATCTTGAATTTTTCCTCCTTTATTTGGTAGAGGAAACTGTTAATTTCACATACCCATGTGGCCTTATCAGACTGGATCTATAAAATTTACAACTCAAAGAATTCTCTCACCTCAGTCTAGCTAAAATCTTCACACATCACGCAAGCCTCAAAGAAAATGTATTCGTCAACCTCTTGTATCTTGTGTGCATTATGCAAACCAAGAGCAATTCAGACTATTACATTATAACACATATCCATTTAACAGGCTCTTTGAGTTTTGGAATAACACACAGAAGCTGCAGACGTGGACAGACTAAAGTTCAAATTAAAGGAGCCGTAAATAAAGTAGATTTGCATAATCAACAAATGCATGATAAAAAGACAATGCAATAGCATTTAGTCTGAACTTTAACTGAGTGGTAGATTTTTTAAATGAGTGGTAGATTTTGTTCTGACAAATGTCATAGTTATGTGTATTTCCACTCCTTCTGTACCATGTGACAGCCGTCAGCCAATCACAAATGCATCTATGTATATTCTGTGAATTCTTGCACATGCTCCAGTAGGAGCTGGTGACTTAAAAATTGTAAATATTAAAAGACTATGCACATTTTGCTAATGGGAGTAAATTGGAAAGTTGTTTAAAATCGCATGCTCTATCTGAATCATGAAAGTTTATTTTTGACCTGAGTGCCCCTTTAAGTGTTCATGATTGAGATAGAGCATTGAAAGAAATATATAATTAAAAAAATATCCAATTTACTTCCATTTCCAAAATATGCCTTTTATGTATTTTTTTAATGTAAACTTTTTGAGGCACCAGCACCTACATGTGTAAGAGTATATACGTATATGCGTTTGTGATTGGCTGATGTATGTTACTTGATACAGGGTGGCGGAGAGATGGAAGGAAACTTTAAAACTTGTCAGCAACAAATCTACTGTTCATTTGAAATTCAATTAGATGGCCTGTTCAAAGAATCAGCCCAATAGTGATATGTTCTGAATCAGCATTGCAATTGAAATTACAGGTGAAATATTCTAGATGGACTCTTTTGTTACAATAGTTATCCAATAAAAGACGATGACTGAGATTGCGAGTTTTGCGGTAACAGGGGTGCGTTGCTAACGAGGATTTTTTTTTTCCAACACTCCCTTAAGACAACGCTGGTATTACAGGTTTTTTTAAACCCGGCGTTAGCCGCAAAAAGGTGAGCGTAGAGCAAAATTTAGCTCCACATCTCACCTCAATACCAGCATTGCTTACGGTAGCGGTAAGCTGGCTAAACGTGCTTGTGCACAATTTCCCCATAGGAAACAATAGGGCAGATTCAGCTGAAAAAAAACCTAACACCTGCAAAAAAGCAGCGTTCAGCTTCTAACGCAACCCAATTGATTCCTATGGGTAAATAAAATTAATGTGTACACCTAACACCCTTACATGAACCCCGAGTCTAAACACCCCTAATCTTACATTTATTAACCCCTAATCTCCGTCCCGACATCGCTGACACCTGCATTATATTATTAACCCCTAATCTGCCGCTCCGGACACTGCCGCCACCTACATTATCCCTATGAACCCCTAATCTGCTGCCCCCAATATCGCAGACACCTACATTATATTAACCCCTAATCTGCCCCCCCAATGTCGCCGTAACCTACCTACATTTATTAACCCCTAATCTGCCGCCCCCATCGTCGCCGCTACTATATTAAATTTATTAACCCCCTAAACCTAAGTCTAACCCTAAGTCTAACACCCCCTAACTTAAATATATTTTAAATAAAACTAAATAAAATTACTACAATTAAATAAATTAATCCTATTTAAAACTAAATACTTACCTATAAAATAAACCCTAAGCTAGATACAATATAACTAATAGTTACATTTGTATCTATCTTAGGGTTTATTTTTATTTTACAGGCAACTTTGGATTTATTTTAACTAGGTACAATAGTTATTAAATAGTTATTAACTATTTAATAGCTACCTAGTTAAAATAAGTACAAATTTACCTGTAAAATAAATCCTAACCTAAATTACATTTACACCTAACACTACACTATCATTAAATTAATTACATAAACTAACTACAATTAACTACAATTAAATTAAATAAACTAAAGTACAAAAAAAAACAAACACTAAATTACAGAAAATAAAAAAAATTACAAGAATTTTAAACTAATTACACCTAATCTAATCCCCCTAATAAAATAAAAGAGCCCCCCAAAATAATAAAATTCCCTACCCTATACTAAATTACAAATAGCCCTTAAAAGGGCTTTTTGCGGGGCATTGCCCAAAAGTAATCAGCTCTTTTACCTGTAAAAAAAAATACAATACCCCCCAACATTAAAACCCACCACCCACACTCCCAACCCTACTCTAAAACCCACCCAATCCCCCCTTTATAAAACCTAACACTACCCCCTTGAAGATCACCCTACCTTGAGCCGTCTTCACCCAGCCAGGCACAAGTGTTTCTCCAAAGGGGCAGAAGTCTTCATCCAATCCGGGCAGAAGACGACCTCCAGACGGACAGAAGGCTTCATCCAGGCAGCATCTTCTATCTTCATCCATCCGGAACGGAGCGGGTCCATCTTCAAGCCATACGACGTGGAGCATCCTCTTCTTCTGACGGCTAAGACTGAATGAAGGTTCCTTTAAATGACGTCATCCAAGATGGCGTCCCTTGAATTCCGATTGGCTGATAGGATTCTATCAGCCAATCCGAAATTAAGGTAGGAAAAATCCTATTGGCTGATGCAATCAGCCAATAGGATTGAACATCAATCCTATTGGCTGATCCAATCAGCCAATAGGATTGAGCTTGCATTCTATTGGCTGTTCCAATCAGCCAATAGAATGCAAGCTCAATTCTATTATATGATTGCATCAGCCAATAAGATTTTTCCCACCTTAATTCCGATTGGCTGACAGAATCCTATCAGCCAATCGGAAATTCAAGGGACGCCATCTTGGATGACGTCATTTAAAGGAACCTTCATTCAGTCTTAGCCGTCGGAAGAAGAGGATGCTCCACGTCGGATGTCTTGAAGATGGACCCGCTGCGCTCCGGAAGGATGAAGATAGAAGATGCCGTCTGGATGAAGCCTTCTGCCCGTCTGGAGGTCCTCTTCTGCCCGGATTGGATGAAGACTTCTGCCCCTCTTCAGGACCACTTGTGCCCGGCTGGGTGAAGACGGCTCAAGGTAGGGTGATCTTCAAGGGGGTAGTGTTAGGTTTTATAAAGGGGGATTGGGTGGGTTTTAGAGTAAGGTTGGGAGTGTGGGTGGTGGGTTTTAATGTTGGGGGGTATTGAATTTTTTTACTGGTAAAAGAGCTGATTACTTTTGGGCAATCCCCCGCAAAAAGCCCTTTTAAGGGCTATTTGTAATTTAGTATAGGGATTAGATTAGGTGTAATGAGTTTAAAATTCTTGTAATTATTTTTTTATTTTCTGTAATTTAGTGGGGGGTTTTTTTTGTACTTTAGTTTATTTAATTTAATTGTAGTTAGTTTATGTAATTAATTTAATGATAGTGTAGTGTTAGGTGTAATTGTAATTAAGGTTAGGATTTATTTTACAGGTAAATTTGTACTTATTTTAAAGGGACAGTTTACTCAAAAAATTTCTCCCCTTTAATTTAACTAGTGTTTGGGAGACGGGAGTGTGGCGGTTTTGGGGTTAATATATTTATTACAGTGGCGGCGATGTCCGGTCGGCAGATTAGGGGTTAAAAGCTTTATTAAAGTGTTTCCGATGTGGGGCGGGGGGCTCGGTTTAGGGGTTAATAGGTCGTTTATGGGTGTTAGTGTACTTTGTAGCATTTTAGTTAAGAGTTTTATGTTACGGCATTAGCCCATAAAACTCTTAACTACTGACTTTTAAATGCGGTAGGAGTCTTGACAGGAGAGGGTCTACCGCTCACTTCTTCCAAGACTCGTAATACCGGCGTTAGGCAAGTCCCATTAAAAAGATAGGATACGCAATTGACGTAAGGGGATTTGCGGTAAGATCGTGTCGGGTTTTACGCGGTTTTGGTATCACATATACGGCACCGCATATAAAAGCAGCGCATATATTTCACCCGTCGCCTGCAATTTTTACACCCATAAGCTAGCATAGAACCGCATCGCAAATCGGTATCACATATTCAGTGCAAGGATTTACGCTGCGAAAATGGAGAAATGTTACTCCATTTTAAACTTGCCAAACATAGGCAGGCGCAGCAAGTCTTGTGCTGAAAATGTGAGCACCGTAACTGGCTGAAAATATTAACAGCTAGCGCATGCGCAATATCTATCTACCTGTTAACCGCCAACCCCCACCGCAATAGCTAATAAAGTATATTAACCCCTAATCCGCCATTAACCCATTTTGCAGTAAACCTAATAAATGTATTAAACTCTGCTTTTCACCCACATCACAATAAACCTAATAAATGTATTAACCCCTAATCCGCCATTCATCCACATCACAATCAACCTAATAAAACTATTAACCCCTAATCCACCATTCACCCACATCACAATAAACCTAATTTAATTACTAAACCCCATAATTTAACACCCCCTAAATTAACCCCAAATTACAATTAAAATAAAAAATCATAACACTACTTAAAAAAACAAAAACCTAAAATTAAATTAAAATAATCTAATATTACAAAAAATAAAAAAGTCTAACATTACAGAAAATAATAAACCAAATTATCAAAAATAAAAGAATTAATCCTAATCCCTATAAAAATAAAAAAGCCCCCCAAAATAAAAACACCCCCTAATCTAATACTAAACTACCAATAACCCTTAAAAAGGCTTTTTGTAGGGCATTGCCCCAAGTTAAACAGTTCCTCTGCATTAAAAAAATGACGAAATGATTTCAGTAGCTCTCATCCTATTGGCTGATTTGAATTTGAAGATTCAAATCAGCCAATAGGAATGCGCCATAATATTTAAACGCGTAACTTGCATTCAATATTCAGTGTACGATGGTGATCGTACGAAGAGGATCCTCCACGCTCCATGGCTCCGTGGTGGCCGGTCTTCAGTTCCGCGGTCATCTCAGCTCCGTGCCGGCTTGGTCCTGGATTATTATTTTCTGTAATGTTAGACTTTTTTTTAGACAGAAGCATTGTATTTTAGCTGAGTTCACAGCTTCTAGGCATGCTCCAGCAGATAATCCCTATTCAATTCTGCATTTTACCAAAACAAAGGTGGCTATAGCTACAGCCATAGAAGGAAATGTGTGGGGGGAGTTAGAGCTGTGCAATTCAGAAACTAAAAAGAAAGGGTTAATGATGAGGCACTGCAGTAAAAAAAAATGCAGGTAAAGTAATTAAAGTATTTATTATATTATTTTGTCTCTATCCCAACTTGTTTTATGTCCCTTTAAGTGCTGTTCAGTTTACTTTGTGATAAACACTGCCTAGAGGGAAAATTAGCTAAGAACTTTAAGTTACTAATTTTTAAAGGAAAAAGACTGTTTATATTTTTTGTTGAGTTTGGTTTCTGTTTGGCCTTTTCAGCATTACACACTATAGCTGAATAATACAGTAAGAATCCTGTGTAAAGTTCTCCTTTTAAAAGGAAATGTGTTTGCTTTTATTTGATTTAGTACTCAGTTTTCAGAATCTGAAAGAAGTTACTCTCTTAAAGGGACAGTAAATCACAGTATGCCACAAATCTCTTTACAAAGAAAACAAATTGGATTCTTACTCTGAGCTACACAATGGACCAAGCCTCAAAAACACAGCTGGCATACACAGTGGATAAACTGGACACATCCATTCATTGGATACAACTGGACGCATCTTGCTACAATGGAAACTCCAGAACCTGGATGCATCCTCACTACAGCAGACAGACTACAGAACTTTTTTCAATTACCTATAGACTGACGCATATCAAACAAAAATGACTCATATCTGGTAAAGTAACTTTTGCAAATCTTGAATTTTTCCTCCTTTATTTGGTAGAGGAAACTGTTAATTTCACATACCCATGTGGCCTTATCAGACTGGATCTATAAAATTTACAACTCAAAGAATTCTCTCACCTCAGTCTAGCTAAAATCTTCACACATCACGCAAGCCTCAAAGAAAATGTATTCGTCAACCTCTTGTATCTTGTGTGCATTATGCAAACCAAGAGCAATTCAGACTATTACATTATAACACATATCCATTTAACAGGCTCTTTGAGTTTTGGAATAACACACAGAAGCTGCAGACGTGGACAGACTAAAGTTCAAATTAAAGGAGCCGTAAATAAAGTAGATTTGCATAATCAACAAATGCATGATAAAAAGACAATGCAATAGCATTTAGTCTGAACTTTAACTGAGTGGTAGATTTTTTAAATGAGTGGTAGATTTTGTTCTGACAAATGTCATAGTTATGTGTATTTCCACTCCTTCTGTACCATGTGACAGCCGTCAGCCAATCACAAATGCATCTATGTATATTCTGTGAATTCTTGCACATGCTCCAGTAGGAGCTGGTGACTTAAAAATTGTAAATATTAAAAGACTATGCACATTTTGCTAATGGGAGTAAATTGGAAAGTTGTTTAAAATCGCATGCTCTATCTGAATCATGAAAGTTTATTTTTGACCTGAGTGCCCCTTTAAGTGTTCATGATTGAGATAGAGCATTGAAAGAAATATATAATTAAAAAAATATCCAATTTACTTCCATTTCCAAAATATGCCTTTTATGTATTTTTTTAATGTAAACTTTTTGAGGCACCAGCACCTACATGTGTAAGAGTATATACGTATATGCGTTTGTGATTGGCTGATGTATGTTACTTGATACAGGGTGGCGGAGAGATGGAAGGAAACTTTAAAACTTGTCAGCAACAAATCTACTGTTCATTTGAAATTCAATTAGATGGCCTGTTCAAAGAATCAGCCCAATAGTGATATGTTCTGAATCAGCATTGCAATTGAAATTACAGGTGAAATATTCTAGATGGACTCTTTTGTTACAATAGTTATCCAATAAAAGACGATGACTGAGATTGCGAGTTTTGCGGTAACAGGGGTGCGTTGCTAACGAGGATTTTTTTTTTCCAACACTCCCTTAAGACAACGCTGGTATTACAGGTTTTTTTAAACCCGGCGTTAGCCGCAAAAAGGTGAGCGTAGAGCAAAATTTAGCTCCACATCTCACCTCAATACCAGCATTGCTTACGGTAGCGGTAAGCTGGCTAAACGTGCTTGTGCACAATTTCCCCATAGGAAACAATAGGGCAGATTCAGCTGAAAAAAAACCTAACACCTGCAAAAAAGCAGCGTTCAGCTTCTAACGCAACCCAATTGATTCCTATGGGTAAATAAAATTAATGTGTACACCTAACACCCTTACATGAACCCCGAGTCTAAACACCCCTAATCTTACATTTATTAACCCCTAATCTCCGTCCCGACATCGCTGACACCTGCATTATATTATTAACCCCTAATCTGCCGCTCCGGACACTGCCGCCACCTACATTATCCCTATGAACCCCTAATCTGCTGCCCCCAATATCGCAGACACCTACATTATATTAACCCCTAATCTGCCCCCCCAATGTCGCCGTAACCTACCTACATTTATTAACCCCTAATCTGCCGCCCCCATCGTCGCCGCTACTATATTAAATTTATTAACCCCCTAAACCTAAGTCTAACCCTAAGTCTAACACCCCCTAACTTAAATATATTTTAAATAAAACTAAATAAAATTACTACAATTAAATAAATTAATCCTATTTAAAACTAAATACTTACCTATAAAATAAACCCTAAGCTAGATACAATATAACTAATAGTTACATTTGTATCTATCTTAGGGTTTATTTTTATTTTACAGGCAACTTTGGATTTATTTTAACTAGGTACAATAGTTATTAAATAGTTATTAACTATTTAATAGCTACCTAGTTAAAATAAGTACAAATTTACCTGTAAAATAAATCCTAACCTAAATTACATTTACACCTAACACTACACTATCATTAAATTAATTACATAAACTAACTACAATTAACTACAATTAAATTAAATAAACTAAAGTACAAAAAAAAACAAACACTAAATTACAGAAAATAAAAAAAATTACAAGAATTTTAAACTAATTACACCTAATCTAATCCCCCTAATAAAATAAAAGAGCCCCCCAAAATAATAAAATTCCCTACCCTATACTAAATTACAAATAGCCCTTAAAAGGGCTTTTTGCGGGGCATTGCCCAAAAGTAATCAGCTCTTTTACCTGTAAAAAAAAATACAATACCCCCCAACATTAAAACCCACCACCCACACTCCCAACCCTACTCTAAAACCCACCCAATCCCCCCTTTATAAAACCTAACACTACCCCCTTGAAGATCACCCTACCTTGAGCCGTCTTCACCCAGCCAGGCACAAGTGTTTCTCCAAAGGGGCAGAAGTCTTCATCCAATCCGGGCAGAAGACGACCTCCAGACGGACAGAAGGCTTCATCCAGGCAGCATCTTCTATCTTCATCCATCCGGAACGGAGCGGGTCCATCTTCAAGCCATACGACGTGGAGCATCCTCTTCTTCTGACGGCTAAGACTGAATGAAGGTTCCTTTAAATGACGTCATCCAAGATGGCGTCCCTTGAATTCCGATTGGCTGATAGGATTCTATCAGCCAATCCGAAATTAAGGTAGGAAAAATCCTATTGGCTGATGCAATCAGCCAATAGGATTGAACATCAATCCTATTGGCTGATCCAATCAGCCAATAGGATTGAGCTTGCATTCTATTGGCTGTTCCAATCAGCCAATAGAATGCAAGCTCAATTCTATTATATGATTGCATCAGCCAATAAGATTTTTCCCACCTTAATTCCGATTGGCTGACAGAATCCTATCAGCCAATCGGAAATTCAAGGGACGCCATCTTGGATGACGTCATTTAAAGGAACCTTCATTCAGTCTTAGCCGTCGGAAGAAGAGGATGCTCCGCGTCGGATGTCTTGAAGATGGACCCGCTGCGCTCCGGAAGGATGAAGATAGAAGATGCCGTCTGGATGAAGCCTTCTGCCCGTCTGGAGGTCCTCTTCTGCCCGGATTGGATGAAGACTTCTGCCCCTCTTCAGGACCACTTGTGCCCGGCTGGGTGAAGACGGCTCAAGGTAGGGTGATCTTCAAGGGGGTAGTGTTAGGTTTTATAAAGGGGGATTGGGTGGGTTTTAGAGTAAGGTTGGGAGTGTGGGTGGTGGGTTTTAATGTTGGGGGGTATTGAATTTTTTTACTGGTAAAAGAGCTGATTACTTTTGGGCAATCCCCTGCAAAAAGCCATTTTAAGGGCTATTTGTAATTTAGTATAGGGATTAGATTAGGTGTAATGAGTTTAAAATTCTTGTAATTATTTTTTTATTTTCTGTAATTTAGTGGGGGTTTTTTTTTGTACTTTAGTTTATTTAATTTAATTGTAGTTAGTTTATGTAATTAATTTAATGATAGTGTAGTGTTAGGTGTAATTGTAATTAAGGTTAGGATTTATTTTACAGGTAAATTTGTACTTATTTTAAAGGGACAGTTTACTCAAAAAATTTCTCCCCTTTAATTTGTTCCCAATAATCCACTTTACTTGCTGGAGTGTATTAAATTGTTTACAAGTAGCTCATTTACCCTTATATTGGCATTTGAAATAGTAGATTTAGCCAGTGGTATCCACACCTATTCTGAAAGTTTGTGGCCGCAGGTCAAAGCTATAGATAAGCTGTGTAAACACAGCCAGCAGAAGAAATTACACTCCCAGTGGGATATAGCAGAGATAAGGTAATAAAATGTTGATTTTCTATTGTTCTCTCCAAGTATTGGTGATTGGTTTTATGGACAGATATAAGATAAAGAAGCAGCTATATTTACACAAAGTGATAACATAATGAGATCTGATTATACCTACAAGCTCAACCCATTTTATTAGGTTGTGGCTTCAAAACACAAAATCAGAGCTTTAATATACACAAATAAACCTTAAAAAGCTAATTCTCATACACTTTTACTCTGCAGTTGGTAAAAAAGCAATTGTAAACACATTAAAGGGACATTAAACACTAAATACATGCTAGATAGAATGATGCATTCAAAGAAATGATTAGCCCATGGGTAACATGTAGATGTATTTTTTAAAGTTTCATTAGTTGTTTAAAAAGTGACAAAATAAGTATAAAGTTTTAGTGTCTATAAAATACTGGGAGCTGCCATGTTGTAACTTGTGTTACCTTCTCTGCTGTGGCCAATTAGGGACAGTTATAAATAGGTCACTAGAGTGTGCAGCCAATGATTGTGCTGGATTTAACAGTGTTCTGCACTTCCATTTCTAACAGGAACTGAAAAGCTCACAATTTCAGAATGGAATTACAGGCAAAGAGGACAAAATAAATAATGAAAGTATATTGCAGAGTTGTTTTATATATACAATTTTTCATTTTATATTACCATCTCAAAGTGTTTAATGTCCCTTTAAGGGAAAAACTATTTTACAGTATACTGTCCCTTTAACTAGGTAGCTATTAAATAGTTAATAACTATTTAATAACTATTGTACCTAGTTAAAATAAATACAAAGTTGCCTGTAAAATAAATATAAACCCTAAGCTAGCTACAATGTAACTATTAGTTATATTGTATCTAGCTTAGGGTTTATTTTTTTAGGTAAGTATTTAGTTTTAAATAGGATTAATTTATTTAATTGTAGTAATTTTATTTTGTTTTATTTAAATTATATTTAAGTTAGGGGGGGTGTTAGGGTTTGGGTTAGACTTAGGTTTAGGGGGTAATAAATTTAATATAGTAGTGTTGAGACGTTGGGGGCGGCAGATTAGGGGTTAATAAATGTAGATAGGTTGCGGCGATGTTAGGGACGGCAGATTAGAGGTTAATAAAATTTAACTAGTGTTTGGGAGACGGGAGTGTGGCGGTTTTGGGGTTAATATATTTATTACAGTGGCGGCGATGTCCGGTCGGCAGATTAGGGGTTAAAAGCTTTATTAAAGTGTTTCCGATGTGGGGCGGGGGGCTCGGTTTAGGGGTTAATAGGTCGTTTATGGGTGTTAGTGTACTTTGTAGCATTTTAGTTAAGAGTTTTATGTTACGGCATTAGCCCATAAAACTCTTAACTACTGACTTTTAAATGCGGTAGGAGTCTTGACAGGAGAGGGTCTACCGCTCACTTCTTCCAAGACTCGTAATACCGGCGTTAGGCAAGTCCCATTAAAAAGATAGGATACGCAATTGACGTAAGGGGATTTGCGGTAAGCTCGTGTCGTGGAGAAAAAGTGAGACCCTCTCCTGCCAGACTCGTAATACCAGCGGGCATTCAAAAGCAGCGTTGGGACCTATCAACGCTGCTTTTTAAGGCTAACGCAAGGCTCGTAATCTAGCCGAATAGATGCAAGCTTTTAGTTTCACAATAGTACATTTAAAAATAAAAAAAAATTGAACTACATAAAACGTGTATTTTTGAAAATTGATGTCTTTTTAAAGTTGCAGTTATTCAGCCACTACAATTGCACTATTTTAAGTTCATAAGGTACAGAACAGGTTTCGTTCTAATATTGTGGTTGCACTGTAACAAACTTGTTTACTTTAATAAGTGACTTTAGCATTCTGTCGAAGCAGTGTTTACAACTAAGACTGCGACAAATATTGTTGCTTCTGCCAAACAGCTAAAGACACATGCACGCTCCTGAGCTCACCTATTATAACTCTTTAACAAAGGATACCAAGACAACTAAGCAAACTTAGAAGAGAATTGGAAAGTTGTTTAAATGTCATGCTCCCTCCAATCCATAAGACACACACACATGCATATTAAATGTAAAATAGAGTTTTTAAAATGTTTTAACAGTGATTTAATGGGATATGGATATGACAAGGTGTTGGACTGGGAAGGGCTCAAATGTGTACATGTATGTATGTGTAATTGTATGTGTGGGTACATATGTATGTGTGAAGTGTTTTAAAAAATATATGTTACAATAAAAAATCATAGTTGGGCAACATTCTTTACATTGTATATTAAAAGCCAACCTTAAAGGGATAGTAAAGTCCAAATTAAGGGAGTGTGGCGGTTTTGGGGTTAATATATTTATTACAGTGGCGGCGATGTCTGGTCGGCAGATTAGGGGTTAAAAGCTTTATTAAAGTGTTTCTGATGTGGGGCGGGGGGCTCGGTTTAGGGGTTAATAGGTCGTTTATGGGTGTTAGTGTACTTTGTAGCATTTTAGTTAAGAGTTTTATGTTACGGCATTAGCCCATAAAACTCTTAACTACTGACTTTTAAATGCGGTAGGAGTCTTGACAGGAGAGGGTCTACCGCTCACTTCTTCCAAGACTCGTAATACCGGCGTTAGGCAAGTCCCATTAAAAAGATAGGATACGCAATTGACGTAAGGGGATTTGCGGTAAGCTCGTGTCGTGGAGAAAAAGTGAGACCCTCTCCTGCCAGACTCGTAATACCAGCGGGCATTCAAAAGCAGCGTTGGGACCTCTCAACGCTGCTTTTTAAGGCTAACGCAAGGCTCGTAATCTAGCCGAATAGATGCAAGCTTTTAGTTTCACAATAGTACATTTAAAAATAAAAAAAAATTGAACTACATAAAACGTGTATTTTTTAAAATTGATGTCTTTTTAAAGTTGCAGTTATTCAGCCACTACAATTGCACTATTTTAAGTTCATAAGGTACAGAACAGGTTTCGTTCTAATATTGTGGTTGCACTGTAACAAACTTGTTTACTTTAATAAGTGACTTTAGCATTCTGTCGAAGCAGTGTTTACAACTAAGACTGCGACAAATATTGTTGCTTCTGCCAAACAGCTAAAGACACATGCATGCTCCTGAGCTCACCTATTATAACTCTTTAACAAAGGATACCAAGACAACTAAGCAAACTTAGAAGAGAATTGGAAAGTTGTTTAAATGTCATGCTCCCTCCAATCCATAAGACACACACACATGCATATTAAATGTAAAATAGAGTTTTTAAAATGTTTTAACAGTGATTTAATGGGATATGGATATGACAAGGTGTTGGACTGGGAAGGGCTCAAATGTGTACATGTATGTATGTGTAATTGTATGTGTGGGTACATATGTATGTGTGAAGTGTTTTAAAAAATATATGTTACAATAAAAAATCATAGTTGGGCAACATTCTTTACATTGTATATTAAAAGCCAACCTTAAAGGGATAGTAAAGTCCAAATTAAACTTTCATGATTCAGATAGGGCATGTATTTTCAAACTACTTTCCAATTTACTTTTTTTTCATCAAATTTGCTTTGTTCTCTTGGTATTCTTAGTTGAAAGCTAAACCTAGGTAGGCTCATATGCTAATTTCTAAGCCCTTGATGGCCGCCTCTTATCTGAACTCATTTGACAGTTTTTCATAGCTAGAGGGTGTTAGTTCATGTGTTTCATTTAGATAACATTGTGCTCATGAACGTGGAGTTATTTAAGAGTCAGCACTAATTGCCTGAAATGCAAGTCTGTCAAAAGATCTGAGATAAGGAGGCAGTCTGCAGAAGCTTAGATACAAGGTAATGACATTAACCAAGTTTACAAGTTGTGCACTATACCGGGTGCGTAAATAACGCAAACAAAATGAGCGGTTTCACACTTTGCATAGCTCTGCCATTACAAGTTACTGAAAAACCTCTTGTTATGCGGTATGGTGCGTTAAGCTCCATACCACACAAAAGCCAAGGCCTGACTTTACGTGCTTGTGCACGCTTCCCCCATAGACATCAATTGGTAGAAAGTGTCAGAAAAAAACGAACACCTGCAATCGCGGAATGGAGATCGCCGTAACCCAACCCCATTGATGTCTATGGGGAAAATAAAGTTATGTTAAAAACTAACACCCTAACATAAACCCCTAGTCTAAATACCAATAATCTGCCGCCCCCCCCCAATATTGCTGACACTAATTAAAGTTATTAACCCCTTATCCGCCGCCCCCGACATCTCCAACACTAAATAATCTCATTAACCCTTAAACCGCCAGCCCCCCACATCGCAAATAATAAACTAAACCTATTAACCCCTAAACTGCCGGCCCCCCACATTGCTACTATGAAAATAAATGTATTAACCCCTAAACCGCTGCCCCCACATTGCAACTACTACCTAAACATATTAACCTCTAAACCGCCAGCCCCACATCTCAAAACACTAAATTAAACTATTAACCCCTAAACCTAAACCCCCCCAACTTTAAATTAAAATTAGAATATAACGGGGGGCGGAGCTAACCGCCGAAAAGGTCAGACGTGTCTGAGCAGAGCTCCTGGCATATGGACTAAAGAATAGAAAATATCTTAATATTACAAGCCTCGATTTCCTATTATAATACCTAAGAGCTCATAGGCACTCACATAAGAATGTAGGGCAGAGCGAAGCCCTATGCAGAGGAAACACACATAGTTCAAGCCCTTCAACTTCGCCATGTGGTAAGCACTGCCATTTTCTTGCTGGGCCTTCTCACATCGGCAACATATGTTGGCAGAGGAACCACTGGATTACAATATACTCCCTACCCGGGTACCTGGGTCCACATAGCCACTATTATTCTACATCACTAAGGGCAAACTTATTGAGTCATCAGAACAACCGGCGTAAGCCCATTGAGACCGGCTGTACTTACAGTGTGGATTGAAAGATGAGTGTTAGCAACGTCATTGAGGAGTTAGTTCACATACTCGTGAAGCACCATGCTGCCTTTGATGAGACCATATGCATGGCGCTCAAAACGAGCGGCTTCTGCGCAACCCAGCTATCTACTCAGCCAAATCCTAAACAAATAGAAAATGCGGAGGGTAGTGTTTTGGAGCCCCGGTGCTTGCCCTTCTCCATGAGTCATATTAAACAGGAAATTGGTTATATCCAAGTGTCCACTATGATTGCCTTTACTGCTGGGAACTTTATGCAAGCAGAAATCATAGACAACACTCTGGTCGCAAGACAGGAAGAAGCATGGCTGCAAGCAGCACATACCTCTACAGCCTGTTTACTGCTGTCTGGCTGGGATACTGTGGATCTGTGTGCCGTATATATTAACAAGTTGGTGAGTCAAGAGGAAGCAGGGTCACAAACGGCACATTCTTCTACTTCTTGTTTACTTCCCAGCACTTGCCACTACATGGAGATCCTGCAGCCTGGCTGGGTCACTGCTGATTTGTGTGCTGGAAAGACAATAGAGGACACAGCTTCAAAGTATATGTTTTCCAGAGATTTCTCTACCGCCAAGTCCACTCCGCTATTGGGACTCACTTTTATCTGGCTGGGACTTTGAAGACCCATTAGCCATAACTGGGAGCTGTTATCCCTTTCTGAAGATTGGTGTGGGATAACTGTGCACTGTACCACATAGAGCTCCTGTGTGCTCTTAATATACCGTATGTCTAATTATGCCGTCACGCTATTTTGGTTTATGTTGGTAGAATGTGATTCTAGTTGTTCAGTTTAGGATTCAACATCATAGATGCCCTGTGTGTTTTCTTATTGTACTTATGCTCCTTTTATTGTTACCATAAGGTTATTGAACTTAATTTATAGCCTAGTTATGATAGTAGGGCAGATTATGTTATAGGTTGGTTGTACCCAGGGGGACCTATTTGTGTTGAGTTATGACATTGAATATGTTTACAATAGCGACCCAGGTACTGGCAAACCCATTTTTCCTACTGCCCATTTAGAACATTCTGAACAAAATATACCCCGTCTTTCAATGGGGCAACTTATCTATAAACTATTATTACTCCTTCTAGAACACAAGTTGTTAGTTAAAATCCGAAGATAAGGTCAAATATTGCTTTAAAACAAAATAACTATGATATAGTTTACTGTGGTCTAGACAATTGCTCCTACTTTTAATTGAATCTAAAATTTAACTTGATGTTTTACTAATATGGTAAACTCAATACCCAGATAGAGCAGCTGTTCTAAACCTAATCTACGACCAGGATACTCAACAGGTTATTTTTTTATCACTTATTCTAAATGGGAGGAGCTGTTTCTAAATACTAATTCATTACGACATTACTCTTTAAGGGTTGAATATAGTTTATTTGTGTTTATACATGTATTCAAACTGTTTATTTTACCAGATGGGTAGCTTTAGTAGTTAAAACATATTTTTGCTAGCTGCCTATACTTCATTATTTTTTCATTATGCTTCAGCTGTTCCGGTTGTCTCTCCATTTGAGACCACTCACCATGAAGGCCACGCAGCCAGATTATAGAGTAAATGGAGAGGCAAAATACCCAGATATCATACATGTTATTGTTAACGGTCCCAGTTACAACTCCCCATACCTATTCCTCATTGCTGGAATTTATCAATTAAAATTATTCACTGTTAAGTGTGCTGATCACTGTAATTATTTTTGTTGTTATTATATATGCTATTCTTATGGGTTTCTTGTGATACCACTTCTTTATGTTATGTTAAGGCACTAAATTGCTTGGTATAGATTATAAATGTAGTTCATATAACTTAGTAAGTGCTATTCTGTGATAGAGCTTTACTGCATTTACATCTTGACTTATGTTCACATTATATGGGCCTCTATTCTCGTACAGTAAGCTTGCATAACAAGTATATGTTTCAGCATACAGTATGTATCTTTATTAGAGTGTTTCATACGTCTTAAGTTTGGCTGGTACCACAGGGGACAGTCTAGCTTAGAATGTTAATATACTTTTTATTATTTTCCCAGGTTCATGAGTACCTATAGGACTGGGTATTATATTAGATCTCCGATATATAAATATCTGCAGAGTACTATGACCTGAAACCATATTTTGAACAGTGCCTTTGAAAACTGCAGGCTCTTCATTGTATTATGACTAATAACAAAACTCTCATCTTGAAAATATTAGGCAACCATTAGATATAACTAACATCCGCTTTACCAGCTTATAACATATATATTATATTATTCTCCGCCTCCCCTATTTACAGTTCTCTGAGTGCATCTGTTAGCCACCAGAGATGGCTAATGGTGTGTGGATTAAGCAGAATGGTGTGTGGATTAAGCAGGAGTTAGAAGGCTGTATACCCTCTGACCTCAGGTAATGGTGACCTCTCTAACCAACCTCTGGTAGTGATGACATCTAACCCCTGGTGATAATACTAGCATGCCTTCAGTTTTATACGATGAGCAGTGCTAACACCAGGGTAATGAACAGTGGCAGCCTCAGACTGCCAGCTAATGAGCTTGCCAACGACGGGACCCCATACAATGAGTTACAGATACCCATATATGATGTAATGTGTGTCTATCTGTATCTATAAGTGTGTATCTGCATGTATAAGTGTAAGCTGTGTAGTGTGTGTGTGTATCTGTATGTATAAGTGTATGCTATGTAGTGTGTGTGTCTGCATGTATAAATGTAAGCTATGAAGTGTGTGTATCTGCATGTATAAGTGTATACTATGTAGTGTGTGTGTATCTGCATGTGTAAGTGAATACTATGTAGTGTGTGTGTATCTGCATGTATAAGTGTATGCTATGTAGAGTGTGTGTATCTGCATGTATAAGTGTATGCTATGTAGTGTGTGTTTCTGTATGTATAAGTGTATGTTATGTAGTGTGTGTGTGCGTATCTGCATGTATAAGTGTATGCTATGTAGTGTGTGTGTGTGTATCTGTATGTATAAGTCTATGCTATGTAGTGTGTGTATCTGCCTGTATAAGTCTATGATATGTAGTATGTGCCTGCATGTGTAAGTGTATGCTATGTAGTGTGTGTGTATGTGCATATGTGTGTGTGGGTATGTGCATGTGTAAGTGTATGCTATGTAGTGTGTTTGTATGTGCATATGTAAGTGTATGCTATGTAGTGTGTGTGTATGTGCATATGTAAGTGTATGCTATGTAGTGTGTGTGTATGTGCTAGACATGTGCATGTGGAAAAAATTCGGTTCGGTTCTGATCGATTCAGATTTTTTCTAATTTCGGTTCGGATCGATTCGAATTCGGAAAAAATCGAATCAATTCGTTTTGGATTCATTTCGGATTCATTCAGATTCGAATTAATTCGGCTGGATTCGGTTCGGTTTGGAAATTCGGAATTTCGGTAAGTGTTAGGTGGGATGTGCTGTGTATTAGACTAGTATTATGTACTGTATATTAGGTGTAACCCATAGCAGAGTGATATAACCTAATATACTGTACAATACTAGTGTAATCCATGGCCATCCGAATCTACAGAATTAATTCGGATTTATTCGGTAGATTCGGGACTATTTTAATTCGGAAATTCAAATCGATCCGAATCCCGAATTTTACGAATTTGGCCGAATTTCCGAATCGATCCGAAACGAATCGCACATTTCTAGTATGTGCATATGTAAGTGTACGCTATGTAGTGTGTGTGTATGTGCATATGTAAGTGTATGCAATGTAGTGTGTGTGTATGTGCATATGTAAGTGTATGCTATGTAGTGTGTGTGTGTATCTGCATGTATAAGTGTATGCTATGTAGTGTGTGTGTATGTGCATATGTAAGTGTATGCTATGTAGTGTGTGTGTGTATCTGCATGTGTAAGTGTATGCTATGTAGTGTGTGTGTGTATCTGCATGTGTAAGTGTATGCTATGTAGTGTGTATGTATCTGCATGTGTAAGTGTATGCTATGTAGTGTGTGTGTGTATGTGCATATGTAAGTGTATGCTATGTAGTGTGTTACTGTGCATTTTTGCTGACTTTAAAGGCCAGAATCCAGAATATTAATGGGGAATGCAGAGAGCAGTTTTAAAGAATCTATTATTAAATGTCCAATTAAGATAAAAAATATTTAGCACTGTCTCTGCAAAGTTTAATTAAATACAGAGCTCATATAGCTATACCAGTGGTTTGAGCTTGTGTTTGATTTGCTGCCTAAAAGTATTAAAAGATATGACTTTATTTAGAATTTTATTTATATTACTTTGGTCTTATGATTTTTTAGGCCCTGTCCCTGCTCCTGCCCACCACTTTTACATTTTTTGCCGCGGGGGGTGGGGGGGTTTCCCTCTTTTGAATTTTGAATTGTTGGGACGTATGGTTTTTGCGTAGGTTGACTAAATGATAAGCCTAGTTCATATAGATCTATAGTTTTATTTCACTATTTCAGTTTTATGCATTGTGCTTGTTTATATAATTTTATACCTTGTACATCGACTTGCTTATCAATACAACTTGTATTAATCAATGTTGTCAATGTTTAATATATTTGAAAAATTCAATAAAATAAATAAAAAAATTACAATATAACTATCTTAAAATAAATAAAAACTTACCTGTGAAATAAAAAAAAACTAAGATTAAACTAAAAATTAACCTAACATAAATATTTTAATAAAATAAAATAAACTCTACAATTAAAAAAACCCTAAATTTACAAGATTAAAAAACCTAACACTACGAAAAAAATAAAAAAAATCTAACATTACCAAAAAAAAACGCTAAAATTACGAAAAATAAAAAAACACTAAGATTACAAAAAATAATAAGCGAAATTATCCAAAATAATTAATATTGCACCTAATCTAATAGCCCTATAAAAACAAAAAAACCACCCCAAAATAAAAATACCCCCTAACCTAACAATAAACTACCAATAGCCCTTAAAAGTGCTCATTTTAGTTAATTGCCCTAAGTTAAACAGCTCTTTTACATTAAAAAAAAGTTCAAATCTTTGTTAAAATCAGCCAATAGGATTTTAGTAGCTCTCATCCATTTTTAAACGGGTACCTTGCATTCAAACTTTAGTGTATGGCGGGGATCGTATGAAGAGGATCCTCCCCGCTGACAAAGATGCTCCGCCTCCATAGCTCCACGCCTCCACAGCTCCGAGCCACCGGGATGAAGATAGAGGATGCCCCCGTGATGGATCAAGACTTCTAGCCGCCTGGATTAAGATGGATGTCCAGACTTCAGAAACCGTGAGTAGATTTCCTGGGGTTAGTGTTAGTTTTAGTTTTTTTTTGTTTTTGCAGTGTTTTTTTTTAAGGTTAGGGATGGGCAGTAAAAGAGCTGAATGTTTTTTATTTTGGGGGGTTTTACTGTTGGGGGGACTTTGTAATTTTTTTGTAGGTAAAAGAACTGTTTAATTTAGGGAAATACCCTACAAAAGGCCCCTTTAAGGACTATTAGTAGTTTATTGTTAGGTTAGGGGGTGTTTTTATTTTTTTATAGGGCTATTAGATTAGGTGTAATTTTTATTCTTTTGGATAATTTTTTTATTATGTTTTGTAATCTTCGATTTTTTTTTTTCGTAATGTTAATGTTTATTATTTTTTGGAATCAGCCAATCAGAATATTCCTACCTTAATTCCGATTGGCTGATAGAATCCTATCAGCCAATCGGAATTCGAGGGACGCCATCTTGGATAACGTCCCTTAAAGGAACCGTCATTCTTCAGTTGGACGTCGCCGGATGAAGATGGGTCCGCGGTGGAGGTCTTAAGGATGGAGCCGGTCCTCATCGGATGAAGATAGAAGATGCCGCTAGGAAGATGATGGTTGCCGGTCTGGATCTACTCTTCTTCCCGGATAGGATGAAGACTTTGGAGCCTCTTCTGGACCTCTTCAGCCACCGGATGATGGATCGCCAGCCCCCGCTTGGGTTGGATGAAGATTTTGGAGCCAGGACCGATCGGTGATACCCGGTGAGGTGAAGACAAGGTAGGATGATCTTCAGGGGCTTAGTGTTAGGTTTATTTAAGGGGGGTTTGGGTTAGATTAGGGGTATGTGGATGGTGGGTTGTAATGTTGGGGGGGGGTATTGTATGTTTTTTTTTACAGGCAAAAGAGCTGAACTTCTTGGGGAATGCCCCGCAAAGGGCCCTGTTCAGGGCTGGTAAGGTAAAAGAGCTTTGAACTTTAGTAATTTAGAATAGGGTAGGGCATTTTTTATTTTGGGGGTCTTTGTTATTTTATTAGGGGGCTTAGAGTAGGTGTAATTAGTTTAAAATTGTTGTAATATTTTTCTTATGTTTGTAAATATTTTTTTATTTTCTGTAACTTAGTTCTTTTTTATTTTTTGTACTTTAGTTAGTTTATTTCATTGTAGTTATTTGTAGGTATTGTATTTAATTAATGTATTGATAGTGTAGTGTTAGGTTTAATTGTAGGTAATTGTAGGTATTTTATTTAATTAATTTAATGATAGTATAGTGTTAGGTTTAATTGTAACTTAGGTTAGGATTTATTTTACAGGTAATTTTGTAATTATTTTAACTATTTTAGCTATTAAATAGTTCTTAACTATTTAATAGCTATTGTACCTGGTTAAAATAAATACAAAGTTACCTGTAAAATAAATATTAATCCTAAAATAGCTATAATATAATATAATTATAATTTATATTGTAGCTATATTAGGATTTATTTTACAGGTAAGTATTTAGCTTTAAATAGGAATAATTTATTTAATAAGAGTTAATTAATTTCGTTAGATTTAAATTATATTTAAATAAGGGGGGTGTTAGTGTTAGGGTTAGACTTAGCTTTAGGGGTTAATACATTTATTAGAATAGCGGTGAGCTCCGGTCGGCAGATTAGGGGTTAATAATTGAAGTTAGGTGTCGGCGATGTTAGGGAGGGCAGATTAGGGGTTAATACTATTTATTATAGGGTTAGTGAGGCGGATTAGGGGTTAATAACTTTATTATAGCAGCGGTGCGGTCCGCTCGGCAGATTAGGGGTTAATAACTTTATTATAGTAGCGGTGCGGTCCGCTCGGCAGATTAGGGGTTAATAAGTGTAGGCAGGTGGAGGCGACGTTGAGGGGGGCAGATTAGGGGTTAATAAATATAATATAGGGGTCGGCGGTGTTAGGGGCAGCAGATTAGGGGTACATAAGGATAACTTAAGTAGCGGCGCTTTGCGGTCGGCAGATTAGGGGTTAATTATTGTAGGTAGCTGGCTGCGACGTTGTGGGGGGCAGGTTAGGGGTTAATAAATATAATATAGGGGTCGGCGGTGTTAGGGGCAGCAGATTAGGGGTACATAAGGATAACGTATGTGGTGGTCGGCAGATTAGGGGTTAAAAAAATTTAATCGAGTGGCGGCGATGTGGGGGGGCCTCGGTTTAGGGGTACATAGGTAGTTTATGGGTGTTAGTGTACCTTAGAGTACAGTAGTTAAGAGCTTTATGAACCGGCGTTAGCCCAGAAAGCTCTTAACTACTGACTTTTTTCTGCGGCTAGAGTTTTGTCGTTAGAATTCTAACGCTCACTTCAGACACGACTCTAAATACCGGAGTTAGAAAAATCCCATTGAAAAGATAGGATACGCAATTGACGTAAGGGGATCTGCGGTATGGAAAAGTCGCGGCTGAAAAGTGAGCGTTAGACCCTTTTTTGAGTGACTCCAAATACCGGAGGTAGCCTAAAACCAGCGTTAGGAGCCTCTAACGCTGGTTTTCACGGCTACCGCCAAACTCCAAATCTAGGCCATAGTGTTTGGACTATTTAATATTGTAATGTATTTTTTTTCTTCAGTTTATTTATTTAAAGGGAAAGTCTAGGCCAAAATAAACTTTCATGATTCAGATAGAGCATGTAATTTTAATCAATTTTCCAATTTACTTTTATCACCAATTTTGCTTTGTTCTCTTGGTATTCTTAGTTGAAGCTTAACCTAGGAGGTTCATATGCTAATTTCTTAGACCTTGAAGCCCACCTCTTTCAGATTGCATTTTAACAGTTTTTCAACACTAGAGGGTGTTAGTTCACATATTTCATATAGATAACACTGTGCTTGTGCACGTGAAGTTATCTGGGAGCAGGCACTGATTGGCTAGACTGCAAGTCTGTCAAAAGAACTGAAAAAAGGGGCAGTTTGCAGAGGCTTAGATACAAGATAATCACAGAGGTTAAAAGTATATTATTATAACTGTGTTGGTTATGCAAAACTGGGAAATGGGTAATAAAGGGCTTATCTATCTTTTAAAACAATAAAAATTCTGGTGTAGACTGTCCCTTTAAAATAGTAATGTTAGTTTAATTTATAGTTTTTTATTTCACAGGTAAGTTTTTATTAGTTATATTGTAAGTTTAATTTAAAATTAGGGAGGTATTAGGTTTAGGGGTTAATAGTTTAATTTAGTGTGTTGCGATGTGGGGGGCTGGTGGTTTAGGGGTTAATAGGTTTAGTTTATTAGTACCGATGTGGGGGGCCAGCAGTTTAGGGGTTAATAGGTTTAATTTATTAGTACCGATGTGGGGGGCCGGTGGTTTAGGGGTTAATAGGTTTAGTTTATTAGTACCGATGTGGGGGGCTGGCGGTTTAGGGGTTAATCATTTTATTTAGTGTTGGGGTGGCGGTTTAGGGGTTAATAATTTTATTTAGTGTCGGGGGTGACAGATTAAGGGTATTTAGACTAGGTGTTTATGTTAGGGTGTTAGGTTTAAATGTAACGTTCTTTTCCCCATAGACATAAATGGGGTTGCGTTACGTCGATCTCTATTCCGTGATCGCAGGTGTTAGTTTTTTTTAACACTTTCCCCCCTTTGATGTCTCCGGGGAAAGCCTGCACAAGCATGTAAACTCAGCCCTTGGCTTTTGTGTGGTACGGATCTTATCGCACCATATCACACAGCACAAGGAGGTTTTTCAGTAACTTGTAATGGCAGCGCTATGAAAGTGCGATAATGCAAATTTTTTTGCGTTCTTTACGCACCCGGTTTAGCGCCCAATTTATAATCTAGGTTTTAGTTTGCATATATATTACAGTGAGGGAAAAAATTATTTGATCCCCTACTGATTTTGTACGATTGCCCACTGACAAAGAAATGATCAAACTATAATTTTAAGGTTTATTTAAACAGTGAGAGACAGAATAACAAAGACAAAGAGATCATTATGATTTATTTATTGTAATTTATTTATTGTAATTGTATAACTACAGTGAGGGACAGAATGATTTGACCTCCTGCTGATTTTGTACGATTGCCCACTGACAAAGAAATTATCAATTTATTATTTTAATGGTAGGTTTATTTAAACAGTGAGAGACAGCATAACAACAAAAAATCCAGAAAAACGCATTTCAAAAAAGTTATAAATTGATTTGCATTTTAATGAGTGAAATAAGTATTTGATCCCCTATCAATCAGCAAGATTTCCGGCTCCCAGGTGTCTTTTATACAGGTAATGAGATGAAATTAGGAGCACTCTCATAAAGGGAGTGCTCCTAATCTCAGTTTGTTACCTGTATAAAAAGACACCTGTCCACAGAAGCAATCAATTAGATTCCAAACTCTCCACCATGGTTAAGACCAAAGAGCTGTCCAAGGATGTCCGGGACAAGATTGTAGACCTACACAAAGCTGGAATGGGCTACAAGACCATTGACAAGCAACTTGGTGAGAAGGAGACAACAGTTGGTGCGATTATTCGCAAATGGAAGAAACACTAAATAACTGTCAATCTCCCTCAGTCTGGGGCTCTATGCAATATCTCACCTTGTGGAGATACAATGATCATGAGAATGGTGAGGAATCAGCCCAGAACTACACAGGGGGATCTTGTCAATGATCTCAAGGCAGCTGGGACTGTAGTCACCAAGAAAACAATTGGTAACACACTACGCCGCGAAGGACTGAAATCCTGCAGCGCCCGCAAGGTCCCCCTGCTAAAGAAAGCACATGTACATGTCTGAAGTATGCCAATGAACATGTGAATGATTCAGAGGAGAACTGGGTGAAAGTGTTGTGGTCAGATGAGACTATAATCAAGCTCTTTGGCATCAACTCAATTCGCTATGTTTTGGAGGAGGAAGAATGCTGCCTATGACCCCAAGAACACCATCCCCCCCGTCAAACATGGAGGTAGAAACATTATGCTTTGGGGGTGTTTTTCTGCTAAGGGGACAAGACAACTTCACCGCATCAAAGGGACGATGGACGGGGCCATGTACCGTCAAATTTTGGGTGAGAACTTCCTTCCCTCAGCCAGGGCATTGAAAATGGGTAGTGGATGGGTATTCCAGCTTGACAATTACCCAAACACACGGCCAAGGCTACAAAGGAGTGGCTCAAGAAGAAGCACATTAAGGTCCTGGAGTGGTCTAGCCAGTCTTCAGACCTTAATCCCATAGATATTCTGTGGAGGGAGCTGAAGGTTCGAGTTGACAAACGTCAGCCTCAAACCTTAATGACTTGTAGAGAATTTGCAAAGAGAATAGGACAAAATCCCTCATGAGATGTGTGCAAAACTGGTGGCCAACTACAAGAAACGTTTGACCTCTGTGATTGCCAAAAAGGATTTTGCCACCAAGTACTAAGTCAAGTTTTGCAAAGGGGTCAAATACTTATTTCACTCATTAAAATGCAAATCAATTTATAACTTTTTCGAAATGCGTTTTTTTTCTGGATTTTTTTTGTTATTCTGTCTCTCACTGTTTAAATAAACCTACCATTAAAATTATAGATTGATAATTTCTTTGCCAGTGGGCAAACGTTCAAAATCAGCAGGGGTTCAAATCCTTCTTTCCCTCACTGCAATTATACAATTACAATAAATAAATCATTGTTATATTTATTAAACACATATTGTACATTTTGTAAACATGTTTTGTAAATATGCCCTCTCCAAACTGCTGAGATTCACATTTAATGGCAATGTGCTTGGAATGTTCAAAGGAAGCAAACTCTATACTTTCCTATGGAAGTCACATTGCCACTTATCTGTACAGCAAAAGTCATCCTACTCCTTTAGAACATATCACCTGTTGACAGGTTTAAGAGATTGCAAGACTGTAATAAACATCTCTTTAGAACATTGGAACCTAAGTGTAATTGCATTGTCTATTTATTATGCATCTGTTGATCACAGAGATTAAAATTATATGAATATAACCGTGTTGTTTTTGCAACACTGGGGAATGGGTAATTAAGAGATTATCTTTTTAAACAATAACTATGATGACTGTCCCTTTAATTCTGCACTTTGTAATGCAAGAACAGTAAGAAAGAAAACTGCTATTATCTATGACCTTATTAAATCAACAGACATTGGCCCCTATTTAAGAAAGGTCTTGCGGACCTGATCCGACACTGCGGATCAGGTCCGCAAGACCTCGCTGAATGCGGAGAGCAATACGCGCTCCGTATTCAGCATTGCACCAGCAGCTCACAAGAGCTGCTGGTGCAACACCGCCCCCTGCGGCTGCCAGCAGGGGGTGTCAATCAACCCGATCGTACTCGATCGGGTTGAATTGCGGCGATCTCTGGCCTCTTGCTCAGAGCAGGCGCACAGGGTTATGGAGCAGCGGTCTTTAGAAACACGGGCCCGCAAGCTCCCTACGGAGATTGTTAAATGGGCCCCCTAGGGTGCATTGCATAAACTTGGCTTGATGAAAATGCATGGCCCAATTCTGTGCTAGATTACAAGTGGATCGCAAATTAGCGCACCCACTCACACATTAAATTTGCTAGAAGCAAGCTTTTTGCGAGCATCGAATAGCGCGTGTATTACACGTTGAAAGTAAAACATTTTCATACAAGTGCTAACCTGAAACGTGTAAAAAGCCGTACTTTGAATTTCGCAAATGTATTCTTCCATAGACTTCAATGGATCGTGAAAAGAGTTAAAAAAAACAACTGATTGCATTTACTAAAGTGCGCTAAATTGACATGAAATATGAAAATGTCACAATCCAATGTTCTTCACATAGCAGAATATGTTATTCTTAAATAAATATTTCTATATATTTCTATTTTTTTTGGTAAAATATATATTTTTACCTATACATATAGGTGATTATATGTAGGTATATATATATATATATATGGACAAAAGGAGGCACTTGCTGGTCTTTTAATGAGTGAATTTAATCTTTAAAGCGTGACATTTCGGGGCACATTCTGAGGAAGGGGAGTGTGTCCCCGAAACATCACGCTTTAAAGATTAAATTCACTCATTAAAAGACCAGCAAGTGCCTCCTTTTGTCCTTATATTTAACCGTTGGCACCCTGGAAATACACACTTAAACACCAAGATAACAAGTTTTGCAGTAACAGGGGTACGTTGCTAATGAGCCTTTTTTTTCACCGCTCCCTTAAGACAACGCTGGTATTACGTTTTTTTTTTAAACCTAGCGTTAGCCGCAAAAAGGTGAGCGTAGAGCAAAATTTAGCTCCACATCTCACCTCAATACCAGCGTTGCTTACGGTAACGGTAAGCTGGCTAAACGTGCTCGTGCACGATTTCCCCATAGGGAACAATGGGGCAGATTCAGCTGGAAAAAAACCTAACACCTGTTCTAACGCAGCCCCATTGATTCCTATGGGGAAATAAAATTAATGTCTACACCTAACACCCTAACATGAACCCCGATTCTAAACACAATCTTACACTTATTAACCCCTGATCAGCCGCCCCTGACATCGCCGACACCTGCATAATATTATTAACATTATTATTTATTATTAACATTTATTAATATTAATACAACTTAAAACCAGACATCCCCTTGGCATAAATAAATGACTAGATGTAGATTTATATGTTTAGTTATTGTGCAGATACAACACTTCATATACATTATGCACACCCTAGATGTCTGACATGTATATATAATATGTATCCCATACTTCATATTGTATGTAACAATAATAGAATAGAGAACATATTTTTATATACATATGTAGCTATATAGGTTAAGGACATTTATACCTATATTTATTGATAACTCTATCATATTCACCACATGGATTATATACCAACATGTCCTCCTCATGTAGCATAGTTGCGGATCTATCATGACCCACCATATGTTAGACCATATTTTAGACCTTTTCTTAGACCATTCTCTAGATCATTTGTCGCACTTATATTTGAATTGATCTGGTCTCTAGGTCTACTCTTACCCTTATTCCTTCTTAGTTTCTAATTTTTAGTTAGTATCTTTTTGTATCTGATTATATTTTTATCCTTTTTTACATATTTGTCTGCTTTATCTCTTCTCCCTTCATTAGGTTCCTCTTTATTTTTTAAAATCTGGTTACACATTATATCACATTATATTTTAACACCAGGGTAGTTTTTTGTATCTATACCCTATTAGATTTTTAAAGAGGACCACATAGTGCCCCCCGGACCTGAAGATTGTTCTCTAGGTTACTCCATTCATATACTTATCATTAATTATATACGCATAGAGATCGGAATAAGTAGAGACCTCTAATACCAATTAGTAGTGCCCAGTTCACCTGGGGGCACTTTCCATAATCCATTTATTTTTAAACATGAGTTTATCATATAGGCAATCATTACTTGTTTGTACTTAGCAATTCTGGGTCTATTTTGCGCTGGTTCCCTTTAATCACTATGAAAGGAAATTCAATGTAATCCTTTATGTAACAAGTAGTCCCCTGATTTAGTATCCCAGTAACTTGTACTATTTGTAATATTGTAAATTCAAAAATCTTGATACTACCCCTTTTTGACATAGTGATCTACCTTGAGAAAACCAGCAGATATTCCCCTTTAAATGTGTTCATTTATTGCTATTTGTACCACATTGTGCCACTTGGTATGTATTTTGTGTAGCATTTCAATATCAGTACTTTTCCATTTTTTAATTTATTATTTATTCACTATTTACATTTTTATATGTTTTCATTGTTTATCTTCATTTGCATCCGTATTTTTATTTTGATAATCATGTTTGTTTTTCACACAGCTTAAGTACCATAGTGTGCACCCACTGAACATTTAATCTTATTCAATCCTCCCCATTCAATTTGGGTTGTGTATACAATACTTGACTTGCCTTTCAAGGGTGTTCAGTGGAGACACACTGATTGGTTTTAACCCAAGCTGTCCGTGGATTGGTACGCTGAAGTTTAAAAAGCTGTCACTTTGAGATCCTAACTAGCCTCCGAAGAAGCGCATCTACGCATGCGCAAAACACGTCAGGCGTCCCTGACTGTGACCTATTTTGCATGTACTAACCTATGGACTTCCAAATACATTTTTCCAGCATTTGACCATATTTGTATCAGCTCATCCTTTTCTACTTTTGAGTGTTTGTATAGCTGATCGCTGGCTTTTTTTCTACTGTGGAGACTCAGCATTCTCTTTGCCCTTTCACATTCTGCCCTTACCTGTGCCTAGCTACAACATTGGAGACACACCAGGAAGTGTGTGTCTCACCACGGACGACCGGATCTCCTTGCACGCCAGGAAGGACACACAAGCTGCACCCCCCCGGAAGGGCCTCATCGCCGATCAGAGAGGAAGTACAGAGTGTGCCCAGGCGCCCCACCAGACCAGTGGAGAGTAAGAGAAATGGCTTTATATTCTTACTTGAGAGAGACGTTAACACCTAGGCTGAAGTGGGCTTACAGACACTTGATGAACTTTCTATAAGAGATATGCTCTGAGTTCCTTCATTCGGATGTAACATTACTCCTTTTTTTTGACTGTTTGTCCTACCACATACGGATTTATTATTGGGACACAAACCCCTACGATTGGGCTTCTGACATAAACACTTTTTGTTTTTGAGAGTATATATTCCATTGCTTCCTATGGGGAAATAAAATTAATGTCTACACCTAACACCCTTACATGAACCCCAAGTCTAAATACCCCTAATCTTAACTTATTAACTCCTAATCTCCGCCCCCGACATCGCCGACACCTGCATTATATTATTAACCCCTAATTTGCCGCTCCGGACACTGCCGCCACCTACATTATCCCTATGAACCCCTAATCTGCTGTCCCCAACATCGCCGATACCTACATTATAGTTATTAACCCCTAATCTGCCCCCCATGTCGCAGCAACCTACCTACACTTATTAACCCCTAATCTGCCGCCCCCACCGTTGCCGCTACTATATTAAATTTATTAACCCCTAAACCTAAGTCTAACACCCCCCTAACTTAAATATAATTGAAATAAAATTAAATAAAATTACTACAATTAAATAAATTAATCCTATTTAAAACTAAATACTTACCTATAAAATAAACCCTAAGCTAGCTACAATATAACTAATAGTTACATTGTATCTAGCTTAGGGTTTATATTTATTTTACAGGCAACTTTGTATTTATTTTAACTAGGTACAATAGCTATTAAATAGTTATTAACTATTTAATAACTACCTAGTTAAAATAAGTACAAATTCTGTAAAATATCTATCATTAAATTAATTACATAAACTAACTACAATTAAAGTAAAAGTAAAGTTCGTTGTTCAGCTATGCACAATTACCGAGGCAATATCAAAATAATATGAGTTTCATTCATCGTTTTTGTCACAGTAATATATAAATACCTTTTTCGCCGCATATAAATTAATAATCTTCGTATTTTCAATTCAACCCATTTTTTAATACATAATGCACTTCCTGGTCACGTTTTTTATCCTCCAATTGACTTTCTGGCCGATCGGCGGCTGTGAAGCTATGTCATACTACTATCTAAGCAAGTGTGCATGCACAAAATCTATGCAAAACAAGATCTTATCCGTCGCGCGTGCACAATTCGCGCATGCGCACAGCTACTTTTCTTTTTCAGCCGAGAAAATTGGGTCTTAATAAAATCGCATGCGCATTGTACTCCGGATCGGCGATTCGCGCATGCGCAATCATTGCATGTATCGTGAACACGCATTTAGACTACGTATAGAGCGGGTGCGACCTCTCTATACGTAATGGCTAGAAAATCCAGGAAGAGGAGGGTGGGAGGAGCGAAGACTATAACGGTAGGGAAATAAAGTATTAAAATATAAACTCTGATTTGAAAAACATAAGAAAAAAAACCTAGCGAAACATAAATATTAGTTATAAATATTACATAGATGTGTTGCACAGGTTAAAAATTTACTTTCACTTTAAATTAAACTAAAGTACAAAACAAACAAACACTAAATTACAGAAAATAAAAAAAAAATTACAAGAATTTTAAATTAATTACACCTAATTACACCCCAAAATAATAAAATTTCCTACCCTATACTAAATTACAAATTTTTGCTGGGCATTGCCCCAAAGTAATCAGCTCTTTTACCTGTAAAAAAAAAATACAATACCCCCCCCACATTAAAACCCACCACACACCCAACCCTACTCTAAAACTCACCCAATCCCCCCTTAATAAAACCTAACACTACCCCCTTGAAGATCACCATACCTTGAGCCGTCTTCACCCAGCCGGGCACAAGTGGTCCTCCAGAGGGGCAGACAGAAGTCTTCATCCGATCCGGGCAGAAGAGGACCTTCAGATGGGCAGAAGGCTTCATCCAGACGGCATCTTCTATCTTCATCCATCCGGAGCGGGTCCATCTTCAATCCAGCCGACGCGGAGCATCCTCTTCAAACAAAGTCCAAGCGAAGAATGAAGGTTCCTTTAAATGACGTCATCCAAGATGGTGTCCCTTGAATTCCGATTGGCTGATAGGATTCTATCAGCCAATCAGAATTAAGGTAGGAAAAATCCTATTGGCTGATGCAGACTCGGCGGATGAAGACTTCTGCCCCTCTGGAGGATCACTTGTGCCCGGCTGGGTGAAGACGACTCAAGGTAGGGTGATCTTCAAGGGGGTAGTGTTAGGTTTTATTAAGGGGGGATTGGGTGGGTTTTAGAGTATGGTTGAGTGTGTGGGTGGTGGGTTTTAATGGGGGGGGTATTGTATTTTTTTCTTACAGGTAAAAAGCTGATTACTTTGGGGCAATGCCCCGTAAAAAACCCTTTTAAGGGCAATTTGTATAGGGTAGGGAATTATATTATTTTGGGGGGCTTTTTTTATTTTATTAGGGGGATTAGATTAGGTGTAATTAGTTTTAAAAAAATTGTAATTATTTTTTTTATTTTCTGTAATTTAGTGTTTGTTGTTTTTCGTACTTTAGTTTATTTAATTTAATTGTAGGTAGTTTAGGTAATTAATTTAATTATAGTGTAGTGTTAGGTGTAATTATAACTTAGGTTAGGATTTATTTTACATGTAAATTTGTCTTTATTTTAACAAGGTAGTTATTAAATAGTTAATAACTATTTAATAACTATTGTACCTAGTTAAAATAAATACAAAGTTGCCTGTATAATAAATATAAACCCTAAGATAGATACAAATGTAACTATTAGTTATATTGTAGCTATCTTAGGGTTTATTTTACAGGTAAGTATTTAGTTTTAAATAGGAATAATTTATTTAAATGTAGTAATTTTATTTAGATTATTTTAAATTATATTTAAGTTAGGGGGGGGTAGGGTTAGATTTAGACTTAGGTTTAGGGGTTAATACCTTTAATATAGTAGCGGCGACGTTGGGGGTTGAAGATTAGGGGTTAATAAATGTAGGTAGGTGTCGGCAATGTTAGGGGCGGCAGATTAGGGGTTAATAAAAGGTAACTAGTGTTTGCAGGTGGGAGTGCGGTGGTTTAGGGGTTAATATATTTATTAAAGTGGCGGCGATGTCCGGTTGGCAGATTAGGGGTTAAACTTTTCATTTAAGTGTTTCCGATGTGGGGGGGAGGGCTCGGTTTAGGGGTTAATAGGTAGTTTATGGGTGTTAGTGTACTTTTTAGCACTTTAGTTATGAGTTTTATGTTACAGCGTTAGCCCATAAAACTCTTAACTACTGACTTTTAAATGTGGTAGGAGTCTTGACAGGAGAGGGTACACCGCTTACTTCTTCCAAGACTCAGAATACCATTAAAAAGATAGGATACGCAATTGACGTAAAGGGATTTGCGGTAAGCTCGAGTCGCGGAAGAAAAGTGAGTGGTAGACCCTCTCCTGCCAGACTCGTAATACCAGCGGGCGTTAAAAAGTAGCGTTGGGACCTCTCAACGCTGCTTTTTAAGGCTAACGCAAGACTCGTAATCTAGCCGTTTATTAAGGGCTAGATTACAAGTGGAGCGCTTATTTATTGTACACCCGTAAATGGGCAAATTCACCCATTTACGGGTGCATGATAAATAACCAGCCATTACAAGTGGCTGTTCAATGCTACTGCGAGCACGCAGTAGCACTTAGCACTCATTAAATTAAACAGATGTCAGACCTCTCGTTAATGCAAAACATATTGCCAAATTTGCCCCAAAATAAAGTGGATAGTTCCTGTATATAAAAAAATAATATCAGCATCTTTATTTTTGTAAATAATAACTGCACAAAGCAGTTTTAAGGGGTTAAAATGAGCGGGTGTGGGGTGTTAGAAAAAAACGGTACTGAAAAGTACCTTTTTATTGCGGCCGATGGGTGACTGTGATTTCACTTGAAATATATATGTATATGCACAATATGGATAGTTCACCATGCACTACCAGTAGTACTCCTCTTGTTATCTAGGCCATAATAAATAGTGAGTGTGTGTTTCTTCTAGATGGGTACAAAGTATGAACATTATATTTGTGATTCTAGACAGATATGTTACAATTACAGTCACAAACAGTTAACTTGCTTTTTCATTTATGATTAACTTAGCAGTGTTTAACAATGTTCTTATGCTTGTGGACACACTTTTGTTATTGTAGACATCAAAGCTAAGTTTGTTTTTTATTGGAATTTGCATTGTATACTTTTGTTCTTATGCTTGTCCTTAGCAGTGTAATGAATGTTTCACCTTAACATCTCATTATCAGTGATCGGTAGAAGATGCCCTTATTCGGTTTTAGAGTAATTAAATAATTTAGTTTGCATACCAAAACTTGTTTATCACAAGATGATTGGAGGGAGTACCACCGCTTATCTAACTAATGGATTATTTAATCTCTTTGGGTCATTGAGTTTAAACAATAATTAGTGTTTTACACCCTAATTAGTCACAATTCAGATTACAAATTTTTTGATGAAAGGAGCTTGTTCTGGATTTTGTTTGTTGTGATTGCTGTTACCTTCTTACAAAGCTAATTATTAATACAATTGCATTACTACACATTTTTACATTCTTTCTTTCATACTGGTGGTGAGAATCCCCCTCCATTACTTATGGGAATATAGCGGCATAGAGGTTAATAGATATTACTGGTGGGTATGTGATGGCATATGGGTAATAGTTAGATAATAGCTCTGGGTATGTGGTGGCATAGGGGTTTATAGTTAGTGACATAGGGGTTAATAGTTTATTGTGGGGGGGTATGTAGCATCTTAGGGGTTAATAGGATTGTACTTGCGGTGGGTATGTGGTGGTTTATCTGTTTATTAGTTTAGTGTTAGTTTGCAATTGTGGGGTTAGTTAGCGACTTGTGGTGGGTATATGGCGGTTTAAATGTTAGTGTTAGTTTGCGATCGTGGGGTAATTCAGTTTAGGAGTATTAGGATTAGTGGTTAGGCAGACGTCAGTAATATTCAAGGGATCGTTTGCTATACATTGCCAATATGGTTGGCGATGCTGGATGTTGTCTAAGCTAGCATTGCGACCAATTGCATGTATAGTAAACGCCTACAATTACAGCCAGACCGGCAGAGCATCACACTGCGGTAAGCAGTACAGCACAGGAGATGAGGTGTGCCTTGTCCTAGAGTCCTACCACCCCAGAGCTTCTGTAACCCCTTCAGTCTCACAGTATCTGAACACTGCACTGAAGCACCCATAAAGTAGGGGTAAATAGTCCTGGCCGGATTGGGCTGCCAGGAAACCGTAATAAACGGAGTGCAGGGCTGTCAGCAGGGTTATATTGCATGCACAGCCCCTGTGCACTCTGCAAAATATCTGTTTTTTTCCTGTTGTAACAGTGGTGGGACCCGCTCCCAACAACAGCCTGCTCGTATAGCTGCACTGCACTTTGTGAACTCTCCTTCAAGTGCAGTCTCCCCCTCCTCCTCTCTTCCCGAGCGCGGCACTCTTGACAGCCTCTCAGTTTGGGAGAACACTGAACAGTCTTACGCTGTCAGAGACAATAAATCACGGTAAGAGGAATGGGTGGGGGCTGCTGACTTGACTAATATAATTTGCAGTTCATGGCAGATGTATCTTTGTTTGCTGCCCCTGAAGCAGGACAGTTTATTTAGTTGCTCTTCACATCATATTTAAATGTAATGTGTGTGTGTTTGTGCCTTTAAAGACATAAAAGAATAAATGTTTAGGAGGCTGTAAAAATAGCAGAGGGATTGTATAAGACCGGAGCGGCCTAAGGGCTGGGCTCCTGACTGGAAGAGTGAGGGGGAAAAGAGAAGGGGGGAAGGGGTTAGGATTTAGAGGAAAATAGGGAAGTAGAAGATAAGAAGGAGAGGAGGGACTGAAGGGATAGGAGATAGGAAAGCGGGGTTGAAAGGGTATATATAGATAGGACAACAGGAAGTGCCATTAGTACTAACCTTTTTTGTTTCAGGAGCTGCTTGTAGCTGTTGTTGCAGAAGAAGTTGCTGAAGATGTCGTCCAGAAGCAGGAAGATTCCTAGGCGTTTTCTCACAGACAACGAGACCCTCTGGAAGACAAGGGCGATCCGGGCGCAGAAGAGATTGAAGCTCCTGAAAAAAAGGCAAGAAGAAAATCAGAAGTAGCAAGAGAAGGTGCAGGATCAGACGGCAGTGGTAACCCCCCCAGAGAGAGCGCGGGTAGAGGATGGTGGCGTGAGTATGAAAACAGGGCTGAGACAGAGGAGGGGGCCATATCAGATGTGAGTATGGGGGAATTGCTGCTGTTCAGCGATTCCGAGCGGTCCAATAGCCCGGTAATCCCCTTAGGGCAAGGAGGCAGTTCTGGTCAAGTGCGGGGTCATGTAGGGGCTTACACAGGGGGCGCCAGATAGGGCGCACTGCAGCCAAATTTTGGTCTGGAGGGGGAGGGCACCGGTAGTCGGGTGGGTAGCCATATGCGTGTCAGGGAGCGGGTGCACGGCAGAGCGAGGGTTCAGTCGGCTGATAGGGGTTCATTTTCCTCGGATGTGGAGTTAGGCCGTAGGCGTGGCAGTTCCACGGATGGTGACTTTGAGGAGGATAAGCATAATGGGAGGGGGCATAGAAAATTTTTAAAAATTGTAATAAGAATATATGCTAAGCAGGGAAAAAATAAGGTGGTGAAGGATGGGTCTGAGGATGGGGACAGCAGCGATAACACGGGGAATTTAGATGATGAGGTGGCAGGGACCAAGTTCTTACCCGTTCCCATGCATTTGAAATCGAAAGTAGTTAGGAAAGCGCAGAGAGGCAGGTACGTGGACGCGTTTGAGATGACTAGGGAGGCATTGGCAGTCAAATCTAGGGGGGGGTGAAGGTAGAGGGAGAAAGGCAAGGCAAACATTTCCAGAATGGGTGAAAGGGATGGTTATATATGCAGAATGTTTTATAACGGCTAACCCAGATAACGTAAAAGGGGTGCTGCGATACATACATTTAATAGCAGAATGCTATACGACATACAGGGTTTTGCATGGAAGGATTATGATAGGGAATTTAGGAAAGGAAATGTACAATTGGGAGGGAAGGGTAGAAAGGATTTTGGGGTCAAAATACTGGATATGTGGACGAGGTTGATGAAGGTCCCAGAGGGGCAGGGCAGCAGGCCTATAGGACAGGTGAAAACATTCAGAGCAGAGATAAAGGAATGCTGGGCGTTCAATGACAAGAGGTGCGATAGGGGTAATTCATGTAAATATAAGCATGCATGTAGATACTGTGGGGGAGTGCACCCAGGAGTGGATTGTAGGAGGGGTAATGCCAGTAACAGCAATAAATTTTCCTTTCGGGGGCACAGGGGGAACGGTAACGGGGGAGGAATGGCAGGTAATGGCCAAAACACCACTGAGAGCAGATATAATTATTGTGGAATTAGCAGCGTATCCGCTGAGAGAGGAAAGGAATTTGTTAACAAAGGGTTTGCGCAAGGGTTTTGTGGTCCCAGTTAAAACAGAGGTTAAAGGGGCAATGCAGGCGAGAAATCTGAAATCTGCAGCGGAATTTCCAGGAGTGCTAGCGGAGAAATTGGAGAAGGAAGTTAAACTGGAGAAATACAGGATGATACAACACCTGTCCTACCCCAGGGGGAATTCAGTCAATGATGCAATTGATAAGTCTGATTCGTCAGTGCAATATCAATCCTTTGAGTGCAGTAAAGATAGTGAAACGGCTAGGAAAAAGGGGCATTGATGGCAAAGATATACGTGGAATCCGCTTTTTAGGTTTGTTGCCTTTGAACCCGGTTAGTTTTAATTTAATGGGTTGTAAGTTTGATGGAGTTTACTATATAGATAAGTGTTTTCCCATGGGGTGTTCGGTTTCTTGTTCAGTTTTTGAAAAGTTTAGTTCATTTTTACATTGGTTGTTTACGGAAAAGACGGGATGTGAGAGTATGGCTCACTACTTAGATGATTTTTTGGTTGTGGGCAGGAAGGAAACAGAGGAATGTAGAATTTGGAAAGAGGAGCTGGAGGCCATGTTCAAGGAATTGGGGGTGCCAGTAGCAGCCAAAAAAGTCAGAAGGGCCGGGTACAAGACTGGTTTTTCTGGGTATCATGATAGATTCCGCAAGAGGCCAATGTGAGCTCCCAGCGGATAAGATTGAGAAGGCGAGACATATGATAAAAGTAATGTTTAAAAGAAATAAAGTGACGCTTAGAGAGATGCAGAGACTGCTGGGGATTTTAAATTTTGCATGCAGAGTAATGCCTGTGGGTAGATTATTTAAAAGAAGGCTGGAAATGGGGACAAAAGGGGCCAAGCTGCCCGAGCATATGGTGCAAGTGAATAGGGAAATGAAAGAGGACCTCAGAGTGTGGGAGTCATTTTTAGACGAATTTAATGGTGTCAGGATATGGGAGGAGGCAAAGTCAGTGGAGGAACTGGAGTTGTTCACGGATGCAGCAGGCAGTGTGGGTTTTGGGGCGTATCTGGAAGGTAGATGGAGCGCAGGCGAATGGCCCCCCGAGTGGAAGTAGAAGGGATGGATAAAGAACGTGACTTTGCTAGAGTTATTTCCCATTATAGTGGCAATAGAGCTATGGGGCCATATATTAGAGAACAAAAGAATCATCTGTTGGTCTGATAATAAGGCAGTAGTGGACGTAATGAATAACTTGTCATCATCATCTAGCTCGGTGATTAAGTATTTGAGATATTTTGTTTTGAAGTGCCTTAGGCACAATATTTGTTTCAAAGCACAGCATATACCAGGGTATAGAAATATTGTAGCGGACGCACTGTCAAGGTTTAAATGGGAAATATTTAGTGACTCCAAGGGCAAGAAAGGAAGGCGAACCCTGCCCTGTTCTTCTTTGGCAGATTGGCAGCAAATAGACGGAATCAGGGAAATGGTAGAGAAGTCCGTGGTGCCAAAAACGTGGGCTGTATACAAGAAGTATTGGGAGCGGTGGCGCGAATTTAACAGGATTGTAGGTCATGAGGAAGAAACAGTTTTTCTAGAATGGCTATGGGTATTGAAGCAGGGAGGCATGAAGAAAGGGTAGTTGGGCACAGTACTGGCGGGAGTGTCGTATTTCGTGCAGCTATACGGGGAAAAGGATGTAACAAAGAGATTTGTAGTGAGGAAGGTATTTAAAGGGTGGGGCGCAGGAGAAAAAGAAACAAGGGGATAGAAGGGAGCCAATAACAGAAGATAGGTTGGTGGAAATGTTAGCGGTACTCAAGAAAGTATGTTTCAATGGCGATGAGGCATTGGTATTCAGGGTGGCATTCTCTGTGGCATTCCATGGAGCATTGCGCACAGGGGAGTTGCTGGCGAGGAATAAAAAAGATTTGAGCAGTGGTATAAGACAAGCGGACGTAAGATGGGGAGTACGGGCAGTGCTAGTTTTGATCAGAAAATCAAAGACGGATACAGAAGGAAAAGGGGTATGGATGTCAATGAGGAAGGCAGGTGGCGCATCTTGCCCAGTGGCAGCAGTACAGGAGTATATGTTAACAGTGAGGGCAGAGGGCCCGCAATTCATTAGACATAAGGATGGAACCAGCGTCACGGTTTTTCAGTTTCGGAAAGTATTGGAAAGGGTGGTAGAAATGCTAGGTTGGTCAAGTGCATACTATGCTCCGCATTCATTCAGAATAGGGGCAGCAACCAGCGCAGCAACCAGCGGGTGCTCAGTTGAGCAGATTAAAAAAATGGGGAGGTGGAAATCAGCAGCATACAAGTCCTAAGGGTGCAAAATCATCTTGGAATAATGAACCAACCTAAATGAATTTGTTTTCTCCAATTTTTTGTTACAGGAAGAGCGCTAAGGATATTGGTTGTGGGGCACTCGTACGTGTACTGGGCACAAGTTAGGGCTGCGGCATTGGCGAAAGGGGCACATTTAGGTTTTAAGCACACTGAAGCCAGTGTTAGGTGGATAGGAAAGAGGGAAATGAAGTGGGAAGAGTTGGTAAGCAAATAAATGGATTTCCAGCCTCCAGGATACAATTAAAAGACCTTTATTTCCTTTTCACAGGGTCCATAACGAAATTCAACAAAGATTTCAAACCACACACTGGTTCTTAGTCATGTCTAATTACCTATGTACGGGTGTGCTTTTTATACCTGACAAGAAGAAGTCAGTCTATACAATATTGCCATCTTGTGGTCTTTTACTGAAATTACATGTGTTCAATATGACAAAAAACAAAAAAAGGTTTTTTTTTCTTTCTATCCTTCTTTGTATTTTTCACATGTATATACTAAAAAACTCCTTTAAAATTATAAAAACAAACCTATACATATCACTAAAATCTAAATCTAAACACAGCAGATATAGCTAATCAAATTGAACCTTTGCAAACATCTTTTTTATTATAGAAATAGTGACCAATCAAAGTCTTTGTTGAGACCATTGGGTTCTAAAGTGTTTAATTTATTTATACAAAACATTTCTTTCCTTTTTAATATATGTTCTCTGTCACCTCCTCTCCTTGGTTTGTCTATCTGATCTATTACCTGAAACCGTAATTGACTTATGTTGTTTCCCATGGAGAGGAAGTGACAGGAAACTGGAGCATCCCTATTATTCATCCTAATATTTGATTTGTGTTCTGTAATTCTTGTCCTAACTTCCCTACTCGTTTCTCCAATATAAATCCTGGCACACGGACATTTGATTATATATATGGCATATGTGCTTCTACATGTTAAATATTTTTTGATTGGATATTTTGTTCCATTTATTGGATGAAATTTTTTTTCCCCTTTAATTATAGAACTGCAGTGGCTGCAATGCAGACATGGGTAACAACCAGCATTATCAGATCCTATTTTAGTCTGCTGTGTATTTTTTGCACTCTCTATATCAGCTTGCACCAAAAGATCTCTTAGGTTTTTATTTTTCTTATAGGCTATCATTGGAATATTTTTAAATTCTTCAACCCCAGGGTTGCAATCCTTCAATATATGCCAATATTTATTTATGATGCATGATATTTTAGGACCTAAAGTGTTGTATTGAGTTCTAAATATCATTCTATCTTACTGTTGTTCTTTTTAACATCTTGGTTATTCATCTTAACAAGTTCTAATTGCTCTCTAATCAATTTGTCTGTATAACCCCTCTTTTTAAATTTGTCTGCCATTTCATTTAATCTTAAATTGCACTTGTCTTTGTCTGTGACAATTCTTTTGACTCTTAAAAATTGGCTTTTGGGTATTGCTCTCAACGTGTTGTCTGGATGAAAACTGTCAAATTGCAATATTTTGTTTTTGTCAGTGGGCTTGGTTTATAAGTCTGTTTTTAAAAAACCTTTTCCACATAAACAAAAGTATCCAGAAATTCAACCCCTGTTTCGTTCATTTTAAGAGTGAATTTTAGCCCTGTAACAGAAGAGTTGAGATGTTCTACTAATGTCAATAGGCTACCAGCGTCGCCCAACCATATGCCAAATATGTTGTCTATAAATCTCCACCAGGCGGCACCATGTTGTAAAAATAATTTATGTGGATATACAAATCTTTCCTCAATATGAGACATATATATGTTGGCATAGGTTGGGGCGACGTTGGAGCCCATTGCAGTTCCTTGCTTTTGTAAAAAGAAAAATAGTTTTGATATAGAATAAGTGATAGTAAATCTGTCAAAAATTGAATTTCTCCATTATTATATTTATTGTCCATCTTTAATGTATTCATAACTGCCGAGATTCCACTAGTGTGTTTGATAGAAGTATAGAGACTAGTAACATCTAGTGTATATAAAATACACTTGTCTCCAATATGTCCTATGTCCCTCAATTTATTCATAAAATCATTAGTGTCTTTTATATATGAAGATGTGTTAGGTAAGTATGGTTGAAGTATTTTATCTAAAAATATAGATATTTTGGAAAACACAGAATTAACTCCTGCCACTATGGGGCGGCCTGGTGGGTGGTATTCATCTTTATGAATTTTAGGTGTTATATATAATACTGGTCTTACTGGGTTTGCTTCAATTAGAGATTCTTTGAATTTAGCTGTAATAATTCCCCTTTTAACTGCTTGATCCGTTAGGTGTTCAATCTCTTTACCTATCTGAATAGTTGGATCTCCTATTAAAGGTTTATACACTTGTGCATCATCAAGTTGTCTCTCTGTCTCTTTAACATAATCATATTTATTAAGCAAAACCACAGCCTCACCCTTGTCCGCCTCCTTTACTATGATCTCTTTGATGTTCTTTATTTTAGTAATTAGGTCCTGTTCCTTTTTGTTAGCTTGTACCAGTTTCCTCTTTCTATTTCTTCTTAATAGATTATCTACTTCCTTCTGAACCAATTTTGCAAAAGTTGCAACACTATGTTGTGTAGGTGGTGTAAATTTGCTTTTAACCTTTATTCCATATTTTTTTGGATCATTGAACTTGATTTTACTATTAGTGTCATCTATTTTTACCATATTGGTTGATGTTGCCATATTGGTCGATGTGGAAAAGTGAACTTTTAATTTTAATTTCCTAAAAAACCTCTCTAAATCTTGTTGTATAATAAAATCATCATGTGCATTTGCTAAACAAAATGATAAACCCTTATTCAAAATTGTGTATTCAGTTTCTGACAAAACATAATCCGAAATGTTATGTACTAAATTATTATCAGTGCTTTTAAAATTAAAATACAATTCAGTGCCATTAGTAAAGTAAAAATATTTATGTATATACACATAGTAATAGTAGTGTGGGAGACAGCACCTGTATATTTCTGTCCTGTGGCATGGAGTAGGGCTAGCCAAGTCCCAATATAGTATTCAAATAAATGGATTTCCAGCCTCCAGGATACAATTAAAAGACCTTTATTTCCTTTTCAGAGGGTCTATAACGAAATTCAACTACTATTTGAAAGAGTTGGTAAGCACCATACAGCAGGCAAGGCAAAGATGGGGGCGCCCCGACATATTGATAATACATTTAGGGGGGAACGATATTGGAGCATACCCATTGAAGGAGTTGGAGGAAAGTATAAAAGGTGTAATGGGGAGGCTGGTGATAGCATGGCAAGGAGTAAAGATAGTATGGTCAAACATAATATCAAGATTGGTTTGGAGGAACACTGACACACAAAGGATGGGCTATAGATCCAGGCAGAAGATTAATCTGGTAGCGGCCAAAGCAGTAAGGGAGATAGGAGGAGTGGTGCTGGAACATCCATTAATAGCAGCAAAAAGGGAAGAGATATTCAGGCGGGACGGAGTTCACCTGAACGAGGCGGGTAATGACCAGTTCTTGGAGGACATCAGGAGGATGTTGGAGAAAAAGATGATAAAGGTAAGGAAAGGTCACGGGAAAGGCTAATTGGTGATTGGCGGAAAGAGTATTTCTTTGTTGGCGGTGAAATTGGGATCTGGCATGTAGGCGGGGCATGTGAGGGGCGGAGGGGATCCTGTAGCATACCCAGCCTAAGTCGTGATTCGGTGGTCTAGATAATGGCTGGTATATGCTGCAGGTTCTCTCCTCCCCTTCGTCTCTGCCACAGGGGGGGGTTTGTGGTCTCCCCCCCTGACACGTGGGATCCAAGTTCAGGTTATGCAAATTCTGGTGAATTTTGAGTTGTTATGTTGAATTTGGGGTATGTTATTACCCAATGAGAAATTTAATTAAATTATTAAATGTGACCTTTCCATATTTAGCCAAATTCCTGTGTTGCGTCATTTTTTCAGGTTGCCAGAATGGCAAAGGTGGTAAATGGTGGTGTTTAAAGGGTGTGTCATTATGTAAAGGTATATGGAAGGTAAATGGAACCTCTAAGACCTTAAAAATAGCAGAGGGATTGTATAAGACCGGAGCGGCCTAAGGGCTGGGCTCCTGGCTGGAAGGGTGAGAGGGAAAAGAGAAGGGGGGAAGGGGTTAGGATTTAGAGGAAAATAGGGAAGTAGAAGAAAGAGAGGAGGGACTGAAGGGATAGGAGATAGGAAAGGGGGGTTGAAAGGGTATATATAGATAGGACAACAGGAAGTGGCATTAGTACTAACCTTTTTTGTTTCCCTCCCACCCTCCCTAGATTCAAACGAGCAAGTAGAGACAACTACGCGGAGAGGTCACAACCAGAGATATGGAGAGAATTTGGCACGGTTAGGAGCACAATGTCAGCTACTTAGTTGGATCGCAGTAAGACCGCCCGTGCACCCTAATAAAGGGAATCGAGAAAGCTGCAGCTGGAAGCTAGTGGGTGACTCGAGCGGTCTAAACTAGCTGAAGGCATTAAGATAAGCAAGCAGCCATAAAGAAAGAAACGTTTTTTAAGTTGTTGCAGTGAAATTGGGATCTGGCACATAGGCGGGGCATGCGAGGGGCGGAGGGGATCCTGTAGCATACCCAGCCTAAGTCGTGATTCGGTGGTCTAGCTAATGGCTGGTATATGCTGCAGGTTCTCTCCTCCCCTTCGGCTCTGCCACGGGGGGGGGGGTTGTGGTCTCCCCCCCGACACGTGGGATCCAAGTTCAGGTTATGCAAATGCTGGTGCATTTTGAGTTATGTTGAATTTGGGGTATTACCCAATGAGAAATTTAATTAAATTATTAAATGTGACCTTTCCATATTTAGCCAAACTCCTGTGTTGTGTCATTATTTCATGTTGCCAGAATGGCAAAGGTGGTAAATGGTGGTGTTCAAAGGGTGTGTCATTATGTAAAGGTATATGGAAGGTAAATGGAGCCTCTAAGACCTTATTCACAAGTATGACAGGAGAGGGAAATAACTCACTGTGCAATTTTCATCTCTCCCTTAAAAAAAGTAAATATAAACAATATATGTGTGTGTGTGCAAGGTTTTGCTAGTACAGAATCAATATGATACAGAGAGAGAGTACATAAACACTCCTAAATCAGCAGGAAACTACAACTTATGAGTTCCATAGGATCTACAAAAGTAAAAAGCAAAAAGTATGACAGCAGGTTTGTTTCAGCACTAAAGGAATATTCAGGTGCAAAAAGTCTCAGTAGATAGTTATCTGACTAAATAGAAAATCTGGTAAAAGGTTCTACTTACTAGAACATACCTCATAAATGTGACCTCATAAATCCTGGTATCTCCTCTATTTCTGTATATGGTTCATTATTTTTATTGTTTGGGACTCTTCTGGGGCTCTAATATTTTAGACTTTAGAGACCATATACAGAAATAGATGAGATACCAGGATATACATTACCTATTATAGGGGACACATTTATACCATATACTATACCCATATCTCATATGATTTGAGGGCTTTAAAATTACTATCCACTACTCCTGGCACACCACGAGACCACCATCTCTGCCTTAGTCCAATGGACTAAGAATACCCACACTGACAAGGTCTTACAACCCACTACACTGGAGGTCTCTCCCTCACAGAAGCGGCAGCTTGCCTCATATCAATTGAGGTATGTTCTAGTAAGTGGAACCTATTGCTAGATTGTCTATTTACATTATTCATATAACTATCTACAGAATGCTCCTTTAGCGCTATAATAAACTTGCATATAGATATAGAATCTAATCTATCTGGTCCACAATTTTTCCAGGGCTGGTTTTTATTCCCAGTCCGGCCCTGTGAATAGTTTATTGGCCGATTGGTGAGTACAACAGATAGCTAAAATTACAACATGCCATACCTCCTGCTCCCGCCTCAATACATTTCCTCATGCCACGTTTATTTAAAAGGCCATAATACCCAAATGTTTAAACACTTGAAAGTGATGCAGCCTAGCTGTAAAAAGCTGATTAGAAAATATCACTTGAACATCTCAATGTAAAAAAGAAAGATATTTTACCTCAAAAGTTCCTCAGTAGCCACCTCCCATTGTAAAGGATTTCTAAGCAGCATTTTAGTGTGTTTGTCCTGGGACATCTGAAGGGACTAGCATCGTGCACTCTCATATTATTTCACCAATCAGGTAAAGGAAGCTTACTATGAAATCTCATGAGAGTTAAGTCAAATCTCATGAAATCACAGTAAGAGTTCATGACCTCAGCACTGCTGATGCTGATTGGCTGCTGTTCATTTCTTCATTTTTTTTAATTTTTTTTACCTGCAGCTGGGAGCAGCTGAGTATAACTTTTTACACAGAACTTACTCTGCTGAGCTGAGGAAATTGTGAGGTAAAATATCTTCCTTTTTTACATAGAGATGCTCAGGTGATATTTTCCTGTCAGCTTTTTACAGTTATACTGCATCAGTTTCAAGTGATTTAGCATATGAGTATTATGTCCCTTTAACTGTCTCAACTTTGTAAGATACCAAGATGGTGTTATGCCATAGGAGAGGAAAAAACACGCTTCACTTATACTGTCCCACTCTTTTCACACCAAAAGCTGTAATATAGATAATTCATGGAGTACCTTACAATACCAGTGCATTTACAGTATACTTCGTGCTCTCAAACATACAGTCTGATATCAGTCTCCATACATTCATATTCAAGTTTGAATAGGGGACTATGAGTGCACACCATTCTTTCCTATGTTGTTGACAGTACAGCTCCTTATTGGCTATACAGCCTGATTACGGGTTTAAGAAAAATAAATTAATGGCCAGAGGAGATAAATTGTGGAACCTTTAAAGAAAGCTAATTACACATTATTGGGACTGTTCAGTTATTACACTTTTGAAGGCTACTTTCAGTGGCATATATTTTTTTTCTCTTGATACATAGTGCTTAAGTAGTATTAGGCTTTGAGTTTGTAAATCTTATTTTTTATAATATTTTTTTTCTGTATTTTGTTTAATGCATTACAGTGTATATATATGCTTTCCTTCTTAATGGAAGGAGAGTCCATGGCTTAATTCATTACTTGTGGGAATTAAGAACCTGGTCACCAGGAGGAGGCAAAGACACCCCAGCCAAAGGCTTAAATACCTCCCCCACTCCTCTCACCCCCCCAGTCATTCTTTGACTTTCGTCACAGGAGGTTGGCAGAGAAGTGTCGGAAGATTTGGAGTAGTCTCTTATGGAGGGTAGTACTCTTCTGAATGGGACTGGAGTTTTAAGTAGTCCTGTCAGCCTCTCATTGAGAGCTTGGATGAAAGTTAGAGTCCTGAGATGCAGGGAGAGTCTTTCTGCGAACCCATTAGGGATGGGCGAATGTGTCAATTTTCGAATTTCGAATGTAGAACGAATGTTATTACCAAAATTCGAATTCTAAATCCGAATGTCGATAAGAACGAATATTCTTAAAAATTCTAAAATCGAATGTTATTTACAGTTTTCGAATGTCACTTTTGAATTCAAATGTTTATAATTATATCGAATGTCCACATTCAAAATTTCGAATTTAACATTCTATTTAACAAATACTATTCAGAAGTTCAATAGTTCATGTGGTAGGGCGGGAATCTAGTAAATTGATACATAATAGATACAAATATATCATTTTGAATGTTTACATATAGAATATTGCATAATTCGAATATTACATTTAAAGAAAGCATTAGAAATACTATTACAAACATATAAATTAAAATTTTTCGAATTCGAATATAAATTCGAATTTTTCGAATTCGAATATAAATTCGAATTTTTCGAATTCGAATATTGCATAATTCGAATATTACATTTAAAGAAAAAGCATTAGAAATACTATTACAATCTAAATTCGAATTTTTCGAATTCGAATACACGTATTGCATAATTCGAATATTACATTTAAAGAAAAAGCATTAGAAATACTATTACAATCTAAATTCGAATTTTTCGAATTCGAATATTGCATAATTCGAATATTACATTTAAAGAAAAAGCATTAGAAATACTATTACAATCTAAATTCGAATTTTTCGAATTCGAATATTGCATAATTCGAATATTACATTTAAAGAAAAAGCATTAGAAATACTATTACAATCTAAATTCAAATTTTTCGAATTCGAATACACGTATAGCATAATTCGAATATTACATTTAAAGAAAAGCATTAGAAATACTATTACAATCTAAATTCGAATTTTTCGAATTCGAATATTGCATAATTCGAATATTACATTTAAAGAAAAAGCATTAGAAATACTATTACAATCTAAATTCAAATTTTTCGAATTCGAATATTGCATAATTTGAATATTACATTTAAAGAAAAAGCATTAGAAATACTATTACAATCTAAATTCGAATTTTTCGAAAAGAATATTTTCGAATGTAATCGTAAAATTAGAAACCGAACATTCGAAAATGTTAGAATGTTATGTAAACATTCGAAATTCGATTCGAATGAACGAATGTGTTAAAATTCGTGCCGTTTTTCGAATGTTGCAAAACATTCGCCCATCCCTAGAACCCATCCCAACTCGGATTAACAGCTCCATAAGCAATCAGCGTTGATGAGTTTCGCTGCCTGCTTTCTGCACTCAAGTCCATGTCAGGAGCGATGCTACTACCCTGTCACACTTGAAAGTTCCACGGAACTTCTGGTAAGATCGTTTCATTTATACACATTTGATAACGCAAGAAGACAGGGTCACAGTGTGTCTCCTTTTTATCTGTATAAAATCTAGGGTTAATATCCTCGGAAAGAGGATTATTGAACGGGGGGGGGGATTTATGCGTAATATTCTTTATTGTGTTTAATGCTGCGACATGTGTGAGATGAGGCTCTGGCAATGTGTAAACAGTCAACGCAACCTTTTTCATAAATGGAAAGAGTCCACAGCTGCATTCATTACTTTCAATAGTCTCTTATGGAGGATAGTACTCTTCGGCATGGGACTGGAGTTTTAAGTAGTCCTGTCAGCCTCTCAGTGAGAGCATGGGTGAAAGTTAGAGTCCAGAGATGCAGGGAGAGTCTTTCTGCGAAACCATCCCGACTCAAATTAACAGCTCCACAAGCAATCAGCGTTGCCGAGTTTCGCTGCCTGCTTTTTTCTGTCAAGTCCATGGCAGAAGCGACGCTACTATCTGTCACACTTGAAGAGCCGTGTTCCTGTTCCACGGCGTAGATTCTGGTAAGATCGTTTCATTTTACTTTCATCATGGATGTATTGTAATTTCAACTGTTTATCCGAGAGGGGCTACAACCTTTTAAGGATAACTTTAATATAGGGTCTCAGTAAGGCTCTTTTTTGTATCTAGGAATCAAGGGTTAATAAGGGTTTACCTTGTGACTCCATTTCCGTTTTCCTGACCGCGTGGTGACGGAAAAATGGAGGCGGCAGTGTCCCAGTTATGGAGGATTCTTGGAGACGGATGTCTCTGATTCAGACTCTACTTCTTGCGTAGAATATGAATTGGCCCGGGGGATACATGCCCATCAGTTATGTTCTGAATGCCGTTTTCGAGTGCTCTGTTCCTCGGGATCGGGGAATCGGCTGCCCACTGAACCAAGCAAGACGAGTTCCCTACCATCAACTCTTACTATGCATGCAGGTAACCCAAACACTACTTATCCTCTCTAGGGAGTGTGGCCTGTTCCCACCGGTGGTTACGACACGGTTCCGCATGGTCATATCTTTGGCGCTGGTGCATCTGCACCTCCAGGGAGTGTGCTTACAATATTGTCCGTGTTTCGTTAACTGGGGCTCATCAGGCGTGGGATCGCCTGGTCTAGTTCAGCCTTCCAGTGGAGCGACTGCCCCTGAGGCCTCAGGGGGGTCAACCTTCGGGGCCGGTGTTTCTCTTTCTCCCGGTGGAGGTATGTTGCGCCTTTCGTTATAGACTGGTGCGCCTTTGTGTCCTACTAAGGCACGTTTTTGGCATTGCTGGTGAATCCCACTCTTAATGGGTCTAGGAATTCTCAGTCTTCCTCTTCGACTGGCTTGCATACATAGACATAAGGGGATGAAGTAATCTTCTTATAGTCTTTGTTATTTGTGTATCCTTTTCCAGTTCTGCGCGTGTAAGTCTCAGACCCCTGTTGGGATGGTCCTGCGGGTCTGTCCATTCTTCCTGGGCGATAACCTACGGGTTGCCTTATCTTTTATTTGGTCTAAAGCTCATGTTGTGGTGTGTTGTTTCCTCTGGAACTTTCCTCTCTGGAATTTATACTCGCAATTTTGTGGTCGCACTGTTTACAAAAGTCTGTCTGACTGTTCTCTATCCCTCCATCATCGAGGGAGACTCTATGTGGCCTTGACAGGTCTGGGGCCCTTGGTTTCAGGTTGGTCCTAACTGGGTACAAATCCTTCTGTCTTTGAGGCCTAGTTCAGACACGTGGCACCTTTTTATGTCTGGTTGGTCCAGTGAGGGCGCCTTGTGATCGCAATATGATTTGTGTGGTTGTCTTGTTTTATTTTACAAGCTTCAACTGGCATCCTGGGAGGACTTGAGATCCGTGGTTGCTTAGGGGCATGGGGGATTGGTTCAGTCCTCATTTGCCTTTCAATCTCTTGGGCAGGGACTCCGTTGAGATCCGCGGTGATATGCTCAGTCAGTTCCGAATTTTTCGGTAACTAGAGTGTTCCTTCCCATTGTGGGTTGGAGGCTTGGAGGATTTAGGTCCTTCATATTGCTGTTCTTACGGTTTTGCCTTTCATTGTCTCTCTGGAAGTGTCTTTTTAGGACTTGTTCCTTTGGGTCGAGACATTCTGGACTTCGTCCGGTTTTTCTGGCAGCTTTGGCCGCTTAATTAGGAAGTGAAGGCCATGCGGCTCTGTCTTCCTTCGGGAGTTAGTCCTCTCCATATCAGGGGCGATAGGAGGTGTTGTCTCTTTTTCCAAGCATTTTGCTTAGGGAATGTTTTTCTGCCTGGGTTCGGGATGCTTTGCATTCTTCTCCCTTGGGTGTGGTCCTCTGGAACGTTAATCTGAAAGGATTGTGGAGACTAGCCTTTCTTCTACTCTCTTTCGGGTGACTCTGTTCTCGCTTTTATTTTCCTTAGTGCTGCCCTTGGGGTCTTTGGGCTCTGGAGAAATTGCATGACTTTGTCGCGGCCTAATACCTTGCTGGGGGGTGTTGACCGCTGGCTAAGGGTGTTCTCTTCCCTTTGGGCTGGGAATTACGAGTGAGTCCTGTTCCCGTTCTCCGGATTTTCCGGTTCTCATCCCCTGTGAGGTCTGATTGCTTCAGATGGGGTATCTTGTGTTCCCTGAGGGTGTCATTCGTTCTAGGATGATTCTGGGTCCTGGTTTCGGAGTTCTTGTCTTGGATCCTTCTTGGATGTCAGGAGACTTAGAAGGACTGGTTTGGGACGACCCAGTATTTTTTCAGGGACCCTATGTTGCGACATAGGGGCTAGCTCATTGAGCTTGCAAGCAGGTAGGCCAGAGTTCACACCCACCTTCGGGTACTGGTTATAAACTTTAAGTCCTGACTTGTCCTTCAGATGGAGTGTGCTCCTCTATGGGGAGTTTTTTCTCTGTTGAGTCAACAGTGGAGTCGGGATGATTTTTCATTCGGTCCGTGTTTTGATCATACTATGACTTCATGTTTTGTGGACATGTACGTAGTTCTTATCTATGCCCTTCCCTTTGGAGGGGATAGTTTATTTTCCTTATGAGTTGGGGTTTCCTCTCTCTGGAGGGTCTTTGTCCTGCCCTGTGTGTAGGAGGTTAGATGAGGTGGCGTATTTCTGTAAGGGGCAGCATCTGCTGCTCTCTGGGCTCTGTTCCACCTGTTGGAAATTGATCTCTCATTAGAGACTGTCTAAGAGAGTTGTGACAGGTCTTCCTATGGATCTATTGCACTTTCTCTTTTCCAGGTCCTAGGGGGTTATCCTTGGGAGTGCCTTATTTTGGAGGAGCAGATTGGGTTGGCACCCGAGCTCTGTTGGGGTGGGTGAGTCCCCCTCTTTCCATTCCCTGGGGGCTTGTGGTTGGGGTCTTCTGTCCCCCTGTCTATCAGACATGTCTGTCGCTTGGGCTGGTCTGGTGTTGGAGCAGGATCTGAGATCTGTTGCTCTGCTATTTCGTCCTCGGAGCATTCAAGGTACAGTAAGCCTTTTTGAGGTTTCTTCTTTCTCCACATTCAAGATTTGTGGGAAGGACTGGTGGCTCTTAGATAGCCTGCAACGTTATCCGCTGGTTAGTGGATACTTAGCAATCTGAAGGATCCTATCTTCAGCTGCTTTCTATTTGCCCTGCAAGTATTTAAGTTTCAGAGTAATTTTTAGATGACTGCAGCGTGCAGTGTTTTTGCTTCAGGTGTTGTTCGTTAGACCTATCTGAGCTTGCTGCACGTTCTGAATATTGTTCTGAATATTTCGGTATTCTGAGATACCTTTTTGTGACTTCAGTTGCTTTATAGAGTGCATTTGCACTGTGTTAGGGGAAGATCCTCTCTCTGTTTCAGATTCCCGGCCTTATCCTATGGTTTCTGTGTTTCTGGGGTCTGGGCGTTGCCTCCCCTTGTTTCTACGAGACTGGTTGGGTCTCTGTTAGCCTGATCCGGTTTCTCAGGTTTTTGTTCTGTGTTCTTATTTAGGACTCGTTGTGCCCTTTTTAGTTTTTTTTTCTGGAGTTCATTATGCTAGCTGGAAACTAGCTCGGCATTCTACTGCACTGTGGCTACTCTACACTGTAGCAAACTGAGGGTTGTAAGTTCGATCCCCGGTTGCAGGAGATGAAGTGGGTTCTCTGTGGTCCGGGTCATAGGAGGTGGTGAGTGCCCTGACCATTGGGGTATAAAGGTGCCATTTAATTTCTATCTAGTCTGTAATAAAAGCACAAGCTATGGAGGACTCTGATAGGTTGGAGGGTACTCCCTCTCTATCCAAATCTAATTCCTGTGTGTATTGTGAGGAGGTTCTGGTGGATACGCCTGCTCAACTATGTTCCACATGCTTTGATAATATTGCAATATCTAAAAAGAATAGGATCTTTAGTACAACTGAGCCGTCCACCTCCGAGGGTTCTCCGTCCTGCAAGGTGCGTTCCCTACATTCATCTCCGATTACACATGCAGCTCTTCAGGGCACTACTAATCTTCCCATGGGAGGGGCCCTTTGGCCACCAGATTTCGCTGAGCAGATACAAACGGCGGTCTCTGCGGCCTTCAATGCCTTACCACGCCCTGCTAAGCGCAAGCAAAAGGTGAAACATAGCTATCCGTCCCAGGGGTCATCTACTCTGTTGGATGTCTCTGATAGATTATCCGTTGATGAAGACGACTCTGACTCTTTGAAGGATGCTCTTTCTAATCGGAATCAGCGACATCTAAGCCTCTGGCTGCTGAGGAGCCAGACTTTAAGTTTAAGATGGAGCATTTGCGCTTTCTGTTGAAAGAGGTGCTTGCTACATTAGAGGTTCCAGAACCGAAACTACCAGAGGAACCTTCTATTCCTAAACTAGATAGGGTTTATGAGGACAGGGTGGTGCCTCAGACCTTCCCGGTCCCTGTTAAGATGGCTAATATTATTAAGAACGAATGGGAGAAACTTTGCTCATCTTTTTATCCCTCTACTTCTTTTAAGAAACTGTTCGCCATCCCAGACTCTCAGCTTGAGCTGTGGGGGGCCATCCCTAAGGTGGATGGTGCTATCTCCATGCTCGCTAAACACACAACTATCCCGCTCAAAGATAGCTCTTCGTTCAAGGAGCCCATGGATAAAAAATTGGAGTCCATGTTGAGAAAGATGTTTCAGCTCACGGGTTCGTTTTTAAACCGGCATCGGCGGTTGCTGTGGTGGCTGGGGCTTCCACCTACTGATGTGACGCTCTATTAGCTATGGTTGAGGTGGAGACTCCCCTCAAAGAGATACAGGAACTAATTAAGGCCTTAAGGGTAGCTAATTCATTCATCTGTGATGCAAATATGAAGATTATTCGCCTGAATGCCAAGACATCAGGTTTTTCTGTTCTAGCCCGTAGGGCTCTGTGGTCAAATTCATTGTCTACAGACATGACTTCCAAGTCTAGATTACTATCCCTCCCTTGTCAGGGGAAAGTTATTTTTGGTCCGGGCCTGGATTCTATTATATCCACGGTCACGGGAGGCAAGGGTGCTTTCCTACCACAGGATAAGAAGAATAAACCTAAGGGGTCTACTTTTCGTCCCTTTCATTCGGACAAGTCCCAACACCAGCAACCTGCCACGAAAACTGAGCAGTCCAAGGGATCTTGAAAACCAGCCCAATCCTGGAACAAAGCCAAGCAGAGCAAGAAGCCCACCGAGACAAAATCGGCATGAAGGGGCGGCCCCCGATCCATCTATGGATCACGTAGTGTCAGGGTTTTTTCCCTGTTATGTTTGCCATGTGCTGCTGGCAGCCATTTTACTCACCTCTCTTCCTGACTATGGTGCATTGTGGGGGATGCTGCTCATTTCCTGCACTTCCTTTTATGGCCAGACTGGTGTGCATCATCCATGTGAGACAGGATGCAGTCTCAGAATTGTGATGTCATCGCTCAGGAGCTTGCTGATCGTAGGCGTCTGCCCGCACCTTCCTACCAGGTTGGTGAGAGAGTTTGGCTGTCCTTCCGCAACTTGAACCTTCATGTGCCTTCCAATAAATTGGCTCCCCATTATGTTGGTCCTTTTCGAATACTCTGACGGGTTAATCCTGTGGCCTACGCTCTTGACCTTCCTCCTGCTATGCGCATTTCCAATGTTTTTCATGTCTTCATCTTGAAACCATTGGTTTGTAATCAGTTTACCACTGTGTTGCCTCGTCCCCATCCTATCTTTGTTGACAACCATGAGGAGTATGAGGTCAGCAGCTTTATTGACTCTCGTATATCCAGGGGCCGTGTACAGTATTTGGTTCACTGGAGGGGCAACGGTCCGGAGGAGCGTTCTTGCGTTCCCTCCTCTGATGTTCATGCTCCCGCCCTCCTCCGTGCCTTCCATGCCTGTTTCCCCAATAAGCCTTTTGTCCTCCCGCAGGGAGGGGTCGTTGAGGGGAGGGTACTGTCAGGGTTTTTTCCCTGTTGTGTTTGCCATTTGCTGCTGGCAGCCATTTTAATAGATTCCATATCTATGAAGATATTCCTGACAGATCAGAGATGTTTCAAGATAGCGTCCAGCTGTCTTGCCCTTCAGATCTCCTCAGGCCATCTGTTGCCCGGTGTATGGAGGTGTTTGGGCTCATGGTATCCAGCATAGATGTCATTCTATTCACCAGGTTCCATCTCAGACCTCTTCAGGTGTGCATGTTGAGACAATGGAACAGCGATCATTCAGACCTATCCCAACAGATCACTCTGGACAACCGAACAAGGGAATCCCTCTCTTGGTGGATCTGCCCGGGACAACTGTCCCAGGGGACATCCTTCTTAAACCCATCCTGGGAGATTGTGACCATGGATGCAAGTCTGTCAGGATGGGCTTGCTGTTTGGGGTGCCAGGAAGGCACAGGGCAGATGGACTCAAGAGGAGTCTCTTCTCCCGATCAATATTCTGGAACTTCGAGAGATCTTCAACGCTCTGAGGGCTTGGGCCCTTCTGTGGTCGTCCCGATTCATCAGATTTCAGTTGGACAACATTACCTGGTTGGCTTTACATCAACCATCAGGGGGGAACGAGAAGCTCCCTAGCCATGAGTATCTTGGATTCTGGAGTGGGCGGAGAACCACAACTATTCGCTATCAGCGATTCACATTATGGGTGTGGACAACTGGGAAGCGGATTTTCTCAGCAGACAATTGTTTCATCCGGGAGAATGGTCCCTCCATCCTGAGGTGTTTGCGGAGATCGGCATCAGATGAGGGATGCCAGAGATAAATCTCATGGCATCCAGACTCAACTTCAAGCTACCCAGATAAAGGTCACGGTCCAGGAATCTCCAGGCAGAGCTGATAGATGCCTTAGCAGTGCCTTGGGAGTTCAACCTAGTCTACATATTTCCACCGTTACCACTTCTACCTCGAGTAGTGGCCCGCATTAAGCAGGAGCAAGCTTCGGCTATTCTAATTTCTCTGTGGTGGCCGCGGAGGATGTGGTTAGCGGATCTGGTGGGAATGTCATCATCTCCTCCATGGAGGTTACCTTGTCGCAGAGGTCTGCTGGTCTGCTGGTTCAGGGTCCTTTTCTACATCAAATTCCCCCTTGGAGCTTAAACTTGGTACTTAAAATTTTGCAGAGGTCTCCGTTTCAGCCTATGCATTCGCTTGACATTAAAATTCTTTCCTGGAAGGTTCTATTCCTATTGGCTATTGCATCGGCATGCAGAGTCTCTGAGTTGGCGGCCTTGCAATGTGAGCCTCCTTACCTGTTTTTTCACACCGAGAAGGCTGTTCTTCATACTGGGTTGGGATTTCTTCCCACAGTTGTGTCGAATGGTAACATTAATCAGGAGATAGTAGCTCCTTCCTTGTGTCCTAACCCTTCTTCTTCTAAGGAAAGGATACTTCATAATTTGGATGTGGTTCGAGCCTTGAAATTCTATCTTCAGACCACGAAGGAATTCAGACAGACTTCGTCTTAATTTCACACTGAGCTCTGCATTGCACTGGGCTCTGCATTGCTATAACAACATATGTTCACATTTTTAAAGTGAGCATTTTATAAGTCAGGCATTAGCAATAGAATTATACAAGAATTACACTCAGTACTCAGCACAGTGCTGCTCATTAAGACAACATGCTGCTATTGACATCTGCTGAAGAAATGCACACCACATCAAGCTAAACCTATTCTCTCTCCTCTGCTTTCAGGTACGTGAATAGAGTCCCTGTCATTCTGCAAACTATTCACTGCACTCTGGTGTTTTTTTTCCTCTCCTGTAACTCTCTTTGGTATGTGAATAGAATCCCTGTCATTCTGCAAACTATTCACTGCACTCTGGTGTGTTTTTTCCTCTCCTGTAACTCTCTTTTGTACGTGAATAGAGTCCCTGTCAGTCTGTAAACTATTCATTGCACTCTGGTCTTTTTTTCCCTCTCCTGTAACTCTCTTTGGTATGTGAATAGCGTCCCTGTCATTCTGCAAACTATTCACTGCACTCTGGTGTTTTTTTTCCTCTCCTGTAACTCTCTTTGGTACATGAATAGAGTCCCTGTCATTTTGCAAACTATACACTGCACTCTGGTGTTTTTTTCCTCTCCTTTAACTCTCTTTGGTACGTGAATAGAATCACTGTCATTCTGCAAACTATTCACTGCACTCTGGTGTTTTTTTCCTCTCCTGTAACTCTCTTTGGTATGTGAATAGAGTCCCTGTCATTCTGTAAACTATTCACTGCACTCTGGTATTTTTTTCCCTCTCCTGTAACTCTCTTTGGTATGTGAATAGAGTCCCTGTCATTCTGCAAACTATTCACTGCACTCTGGTGTTTTTTTTCCTCTCCTGTAACTCTCTTTGGTACGTGAATAGAGTCCCTATTATTCTACAAACTATTCAGTGCACTGTGGTGTTTTTTTCCCTCTCCTGTAACTCTCTTTGGTACATGAATAGAGTCCCTGTTTTTCTGCAAACTATTCACTGCACTCTGGTGTTTTTTTTCCTCTCTTTTAACTCTCTTTGGTACGTGAATAGAATCCCTGTCATTCTGCAAACTATTCACTGCACTCTGGTGTTTTTTCCTCTCCTGTAACTCTCTTTGGTACATGAATAGAGTCCCTGTCATTCTGTAAACTATTCACTGCACTCTGGTCTTTTTTTTCCTCTCCTTTAACTCTCTTTGGTACGTGAATAGAGTCCCTGTCATTCTGCAAACTATTCACTGCACTCTGGTGTTTTTTGTCCTCTCCTGTAACTCTCTTCTGGTACGTGAATAGAGTCCCTGTCATTCTGCAAACTATTCACTGCACTGTGGTGTTTTTTCCCCCCTCTCCTATAACTCTCTTTGGTACATGAATAGAGTCCCTGTCATTATGCAAACTATTCACTGCACTCTGGTGTTTTTTTTCTTCTCCTGTAACTCTCTTTGGTATGTGAATAGAGCCCCTGTCATTCTGCAAACTATTCACTGCACTCTGGTGTTTTTTTTTTCTCTCCTGTAACTCTCTTTGATACGTGAATAGAGTCCCTATCATTCTGCAAACTATTCACTGCACTCTGGTGTTTTTTTTCCTCTCCTGTAACTTTCTTCTGGTATGTGTATATGTATATAGAGCAAATGATTTTAGGTTGTTAACATAGTCCTACATTTGTTGTACTGTTATCCATTGTCTAATTTCTAATGTTTAGTTAATTGCCATGTGATGTTCAATCCTTTTAAATACCTGCTATTATTCTAAAATTTATAGCTGTCTTATTCCATAGTTTTAACCTCCCCCAAATTTTATTGTCTGTTTACTTAACATCTCACCCTGAGCAGACCAGAATCTAACTTTCCAATTGGCCTTTCCAATTGTCTTTGATTAGCAATCAACTAAATTTAGTGGACTCAGCTGACTGCCCTGCCTGCATATATTTCACACTAGTTTGGGCTGTGCATTGCACTGGGCTGTGCATTGCTATAACAATATATGTTCATATTTTTAAAGTGAACATTTTATAAGGGAGGCATTAGCAATAGAATTATACAAGATTTAGACAAGGATGGGGCAAGACAAAGGCAAGTACTTTTGTAATATTATGTTTTATATACCTTATAGTTTTCTTATGCAATTGCTACTGTAATACTGTGTCTTATGTGTTTAACTGGTTCCCTCTTGTAAAAATGCCTAATATCTTCATATTCCTTTTTGCTGCCTCTTGTCTCTATAACAAACTACATTATTCAATTACTCCTTCTCCCTCTCCACCTGCACTGTTCATTAGCCCATCTTTCTTAAACTCACCTTATTTTTGTACTCACAAACTTTACCTATTCCTAAACACTCTCTCTCCCCCCTGCACCTCGTCTCAAAAGCTGTCTCATTACTGCAAATCTGTATCTCATCTCATGTCACTCTCCCTCTTGCTTTTACTAACTGCTGGTGACATCTCCCCTAATCATGGTCCCCAACAACTGCCTAGCCATGCATATCCATGTGTACCGTCCCACAGACTCAGAAAACAAAACTCTGACAACCTTACTCACATTCTTCTTGCATCAAAAGCCACTACCCCTTTCACTTGTGCACTCTGGAACTATCAGGTATTTCAGGAAGATTTAAGTTGTATTGTATTTTTGGTGGAGGGTAGGATCTTCAGCTGCAGATCTTAATGTATATGTGTCATTTAGCACAAGATTATTGTTATTTAGAATAATCTGGCGGCTTTAAGTGAATTGATAATTTTTTATGACTGTGAGAGAGATACAGCAAAATATACTTGCAGCAGACTCTTGTTTTGAATGCAACAAGGATGAGCAAGTTAGTGTCCAGCAATCTCTATAAGAAGCGTTGCGGGTGTTCAAGCAGATCACATAGATAAAGGCAATTACCTGTTTCTGAACCTCTTCAATATATACAATGTCACGGAGGTATTATGTTTTCAGAAAAAGGATTGTGGTGAGTAACAGAACAGTTGGGACTTACCCTGGTACAAAATTGGTGGTCGGGATGTGCAGCCCGTTACCTGATGTAAGTATAACAGCTCTGGCATACAGAGTGGAAGCGAGACAGCTGGATCTCCGACGGAATGCGGGTGACGTCAGCAAATGGGCGTGACGGCGTTCCGGAGATGAGAAACAGTTTACCCGATATTAGGACTTGAAGTCAGTACTATGATGACAAGAGTAGAGAAATTAGATGGTAAGTCCTCAAAGTTCAGGATACGAGTAATATCAATCTAAAGTCTGGTTATGCAAATTGTATTGGAGAGCGGGTTAGGTCTCAGGAGAAATAACTGGTCGTTTTGGTAGCCAGAATAGAACATAGAATGAAAAAGTATTTGTAATCCAAGGGTTTCTTGGAAGGAAGTTTCTTGGAAGTAAGGTTTCTGTTCTACCTGCTGCTTTACAGGTTGCCCTTCCTCATAAGTCTGATGAGGAAGATACGTTGGTAGCCTCTGAGGGTGAAATCTCATATTCGGACAGTATAATTCCTTCATCTGATGCTGAAGTGATTACCTTCAGATGTATGCTTAATCACCTTGTGTATTGTTAATGAGGTTTTGGCTACTTGAATGACCCCGACACGCCTGATGTCAACTCTAAGAAATATTAGTCAACTTAATAGTTGTTTGATGTTCCGTCCTTGGTGGAAGTGTTTTTCTATCCGTGCTAGGAGATTTCTCACGGGAATGGGAAGAGTCAGGGATTTCCTTTTACCCCATTCCCTCTCTTTTATAAGATATTTCCTGTCGTTGTCTCCATTACATATCTAAACGCATGGGGCCTAATGTAGAAGGACCATTTATACTCTGATCCCTATAGAGGATAGCTGCTTTTTTAAGGATCAATGAACTAAGCAGGAGGCTTATATAGAAATTTGTCTTGACACTGTGTCAAGTTCTGCATCATATTGGTGCGACGCCTTGTCTGATTCCCTTGGTGGTGATCCAGATTAGAATTGAGGCTCTTAAGCTAGCTAATTCTTATATTTATGTTGCTACCTTGCAAGTCCTTAAACCATAAGGAGTTTTGCCGGTCCAGCCAGCAGGGTGTTGTGACTATATTCTTGGTCAGTGGTTTTTTCCTCTGGATCCAAGCTTCTGGTGATTCCTTTCAAGGGTAAGACCTTTTTTGGTCCTGATCTGACAGAAGCATTTCTGAGATTGTGAGTGGAAAAGGATCTTTTCTACCACAAGAAGAAGAATAATCCTTATGGATGTCAGAGAGAACCCTGCAGCTGAGTCTAATTCAGCATAAAAGGTTTGCCCCGATCCGGGATCGGACCAAGTGGGAGGTTGATTTTCTCAGTTGTTTTTTCTTCAAACATGAATATGAGATGTCCCAGATAGTCTGCAGACATAGTATTTCAGGGTTACTAAATATAATTCTTCCTCCCTGAGGCAGGTTCCTCCTCTATTTCTTTTATCTACGGATCTGATATCAGAGAGGCATTTTTGATTTGCATTTAGGACCTTTCTCCCCTGGGAGTGATAGTCCAGTTCCTTTAAGGGAACAAGGTTAAGAATTCTATTAATTCCTGTTTGTGGTTCCCGAAACAGAGAGATTTTTTTTGTCCCATTCTAGACCTAGAGTGTCTCAACAAGTTTTCTAATGGAAATCATTGGTTCCATTCTTGCTTTGGTCCAAGAGGGTCAGTTTTAATATGACGTATCCTCAAATTCCTGAGATTTGCCTTTCGGGAAATTTTTTCAGTTTGTGGCTTTTCCCTTTGGCCTTGCCATGGCTCCCTGTGGGGGCTATCTTGGCAGTAATCAGGTTTCGGGGAATGGCCGTGGCACCCTTCCTGGACGATATAAGGGTTAAGGTGCCATCTTTTCAAAAGACTGTCTCTAATACAGAGATTTTGTTGTCTTTTCTTCATTCCCACGGATGGGAAGTGATTCTGAAAATAAGTTCCCTTGTTCCTATTACAGGGGTAGTTTCTTAGGGATCATAATAGTTTCCCTATTTCTGAGAATTTTATGTCAGAGGTCAGAAAATTAAAGATTCTCTTCTCTTGCCTATTTCTGCAGTCTACTGTTTGGCCTTCAGTGACTTAATGTATGGAGGTAATTAGTCTGATGGTCGCTTCATTCACTGTGCTCTATTATATCTGAGAATTCTGCTGCTATGCATGCTCAGATAGTGGAACGGGGATCATGTGGATCTGTCTCTGAGGATAGATCTAGATCTGTCTTCATGGGATTTTCTCCCATGGGGGTTTTCCTAGGCTCAGGGCACAGGCTTTCTGAGCCTTTCCTGGGTAATAGTGACCACGGACACCAGTATATAGAGCTAGGGACTATGGACCCGGGAGGAGTCTGCTTTTCCCATGACCATGTTGGTGTTGAGAGAGATCTACAATGCTCCGAGGCTTGGCCTCAGTTGACTTTAGCACAGTTTATCAGGCTCTAGTTCATCAACCACCTGGGAGGAACTTTGAGTTTTCTTAGTCATGATAGTGGTGGCATGGTTTTTGTTCAGTACACTCGCAATTGCTGTCTATCTGTTATCCACATTCAAGGAGTGGATTCTGGGAGCGGACCTCCTGAGCAGTCAGATATTTTATCCTGGGGAGTGGGCAATCCTCCCGGAGGTGTTCTCCAGGTAAACCCTCAAATGGTGGGTGCTGGACTTGGATCAGATGGCAGTTCGCCAAGCTTCCAAGGTACGTTTTAAGGTCGAGAGATCGACAGACTGCCCTGATAGATTCTCTGACATTTTCTTGGGATTCAGTCTGACATACCTGTTTCCTCAGTTTGCTCTCCTTCCACGAGTCTATGCTCGTATCATATGAGAGAGAGAGCATCGGTTATTTTTATAGTTCCTGCATGTTCTCTGAGGATCTGGTATGCAGATCTTATGGAGATGTCATTTCTTCCTCCTTGGAGGTGTCCCTAAGGAAGAACCTTCTAATTTCGGGTCCATTCCTTCTTCCTAATTTCGTTTTCTCTGAAACTCTCTGCTTGGAAATTGAACAATTAAGTCTCTGTTTCCTTCATTGAGACTATGATTCAGGATCGCTAGCCTGTTTCTGGTAATTTTTAGCATAAGGTTTGGCGGAAATACCTTTTTTTCTGTGAATCCAAGAACTACTCTTGGAAGTAGGGTCAGGATTCCTGAGATTGGGTCCCTTCTCCAGGTAGGTCTGGAGAAGGGTTTGTCAGTCAGTTTTCTGAAGGGTCAGATTTCTGCATTATTTTATTATTGCACAAGTGTCTGGCGGATGTGCCAGATGTGTAATTTTTTCTTTTTGCCAGGTTCTGGTTAATTTCATACCTGTGTTTAAGTCGCTTGCTCTTCTTGGAGCCTTAACCTTGTTTTTAAGGTTTTGCAGCAGGCTCAGTTTGAGCCATTGCATTCCATAGATATTAAGTTTTTATCTTGGAAAGTTTTCTTTCTTTTGCTATCCCTTCTGCTCGGAGAGTTTCGGAACTCTCGGCTTCGCAGTGTGGTTCACCTTATTTTATTACGGATAAGGTGGTTCTTCATTTCTAATTGAAAGATTTATCAGGAACTTGTTCCTTTTCTATGTCCTCATCCTTATTCTTATAAGGACTGTGGGTGCACAACTTGGAGGTTGTGCGTGTTTCTCTGGATTTTTTACTGACAACTAGGATTTTCATCAGTCTTCTGTCCTGTTGTTTTCTCTGGTTGAGAAGTTTGGTTCGTTTTTGCCTTTCGGACTGCTGTTCCGCAGTCTCATGAGGGAGTTATGGCTTTTCCTCGAGGGCTGTCTGTCTCTTCTTTTTGAATGTTCAAACATGAAGTTTCGGTGTAACAGTTTTGCAAGATTACGTTTGGTTTTCTTTTGCATATTTTTTCAAAATGTTTAAAATTTGATATCTTAGCCTCGTCTGAGTTTTTTTTTGGGAGATTGGTTCTTTAAGCGGTGGTGCCTTCTGTTTAGGTCTTCCTGTCTTGTTTTCCCTCCCTAGTCATCTGTGTCCTCTAGCTTGGGTATTGGTTTCCAACAGTAATTGATGACGTCGTGGACTCACCATATCTTAGGAAAGAAAATTAAATTTTATGCTTACCTGATAAATTTCTTTCTTTCTGGATATGGTGAGTCCACGACCCCACCCTTTTTATTAAGACAGTTATTTTTTGACTAAACCTCAGGCACCTCTACACCTTGTGTTACTCCTTTTTTCTCCATTTACCTCCGGTCGAATCACTGGGGATTGTGGGAAGGGGAGTGATGCTTAACAGCTTGACTGTGGTGCTCTTTCCTCCTCCTGCTGGCCAGGAGTGATATTCCCAACAGTAATTGATGACGTTGTGGACTCACCATATCCGGAAATAAATTAATTTATCAGGTAAGCATAAATTTGGTTTTTCTCAGTCGTTAGTGTCTGTATCCAGTCCAGGCAAGTGGTCTCTTCTTCTGGATGTTTTCAATCAGATATTGGATCTTTGGGCTCTCCCAGAGATAGATCTGATGGACTTTCGGAAACTATGTGATTTCAAAGGAAGTTTGTGGATACTCTGGTAGCTCCATGGTCATTTCAGCTTGCTTATGTTTTTCCTCCTTTGGTTCTGCTTGCTTATGTTTTTCCTCCTTTGGTTCTTCTCCAGAGTGATTACCAAGATCAGGCTAGAATCCTGATTTGGCATTGCAGGGTCTGGTATGCAGTTCTGTTTCAGATATCCAGTTGCCCTCCTCGATTACTTTCTCAGCTTCCGGACCTTCTGTCTCAAGGTCCATTTTTCCATCTGGATCTTGATTCTCTAAGCTTAATGGCATGAGAGGATTCTCTGATTCTGGGCAAGATTTCGAGTGGAGCGGTATTTTGCTCCGTCTCTCATTTGTTAACTGCGCTAAAAGTGTGCTTTTTTTGTACGGGCTGGGTAGCTCACGTATTAAAAGTTAAAAGTAAAAAGTTTTTGCTCAAGCGCTACCCCAACACCTGCAAAAAGCAGAACTTAAAATATTGCGACCTTGTTAACATATTTCCCCATAGAATTCAATGGAGCAAGAAAAGTGGAATAACACTTGAATATTGCATACATATGCTTTAACATTTTTCCATCTACTTCGTTGCAAAGGGCTCCAATGCATTTACATATATGTCTATATATGTATGTATATGTATTTTTGGGTTTATCTGTGTATATATGTCTGTAAATAAATATATACACATATAAATACATACATATACATATTTGGATGTGTACAGTATATGTATGCATCTCTTCTATAAAGCCCTTTGCAAACCTCATATCTTTGAGCCTATATAACCTTTTTGTGCAATTTTTTTTAATATTTTTATCAGACAGTGTTATTATGAGTGTAACTGTACTTCAATGTATTTTTTATGTGTTTTGTGAAACTTTTTTGACTGGCGTAACAGTTGTGGAAACCGTGATTGCGCTTAAGTGTTCGCATTTACTTTCAACTTGTAATACAAGCGATACTTCCAAAGCGTGCAAACAGCCATAATAAACCTAATGTGGCTTGCATGAAACAGCGCGCCACTCGTAATCTGGCCCTCTGTTGTTCAGGCTTTGATACAGGCCTGGATGCATGTGGCTAGGAAGATGTATCATAAGGTTTGGAAGGCCTTTATTTTATTACCCTGTTTATTCTATTGAAATCTATTTGGGTTGTGAATTTTGTTCACTGAGAAAAAAATATGTTCGTCTTTCTCATTACTCGTGGACTCCACAGCTTGAATATTAGTTCCTAGAAGTAATGGATCATGGATTCTCACCACTTGTATAAAAGAAAAGATCATGTACAGTATGCTTACCTGATAAATGTATTTCTTTAACCCCTTAATGACCGGACCATTTTTCAATTTTCTTACCCTTAATGACAATGGCTATTTTTACATTTCTGCAGTGTTTGTGTTTAGATGTAATTTTCCTCTTACTCATTTACTGTACCCACACATATTATATACTGTTTTTCTCGCCATTAAATGGACTTTCTAAAGATACCATTATTTTAATCAAATCTTATAATTTACTATAAAAAAAATATAAAATATGAGGAAAAAATTGAAAAAAACACACTTTTTCTAACTTTGACCCCCAAAATCTGTTACACATCTACAACCACCAAAATACACCCATTCTAAATAGTTTCTAAATTTTGTCCCGAGTTTAGAAATACCCAATGTTTACAAGTTCTTTGCTTTTTTTGCAAGTTATAGGTCCATAAATACAAGTAGCACTTTGCTATTTCCAAACCACTTTTTTTCAAAATTAGCGCTAGTTACATTGGAACACTGATATCTTTCAGGAATCCCTGAATATCCCTTGACATGTATATATTTATATTTAGAAGACATCCCAAAGCATTGATCTAGGCCCATTTTGGAATATTTCATGCCACCATTTCATCGCCAAATACGATCAAATAAAAAAAAAAACTTAAATTTTTCACAATTTTAGGTTTCTCACTGAAATTATTTACAAACAGCTTGTGCAATTATGGCACAAATGGTTGTAAATGCTTCTCTGGGATCCCCTTTGTTCAGAAATAGCAGACATATATGGCTTTGGCGTTGCTTTTTGGTAATAATAAGGCCGTTAAATACTGCTGTGCACCACACTTGTAATATGCCCAGCAGTTAAGGGGTTAATTAGGTAGCTTTTAGGGTTAATTTTTAGCTTTAGTGTAGAGATCAGCCTCCCACCTGACACATACCACCCCCTGATCCCCCCCTGACCCCCCTCAAACAGCTCTCTTCCCTCCCCCACCTCACAATTGTCACCGCCATCTTAAGTACTGGCAGAAAGTCTGCCAGTACTGAAATAAAAATAATTTATTATTATTTCTTTCATGTAATTAGCAAGAGTCCATGAGCTAGTGACGTATGGGATATACATTCCTACCAGGAGGGGCAAAGTTTCCCAAACCTCAAAATGCCTATAAATACACCCCTCACCACACCCACAATTCAGTTTTACAAACTTTGCCTCAGATGGAGGTGGTGAAGTAAGTTTGTGCTAGATTCTACGTTGATATGCGCTCCGCAGCAAGTTGGAGCCCGGTTTTCCTCTCAGCGTGCAGTGAATGTCAGAGGGATGTGAGGAGAGTATTGCCTATTTGAATGCAATGATCTCCTTCTACGGGGTCTATTTCATAGGTTCTCTGTTATCGGTCGTAGAGATTCATCTCTTACCTCCCTTTTCAGATCGACGATATACTCTTATATATACCATTACCTCTGCTGATTCTCGTTTCAGTACTGGTTTGGCTTTCTACAAACATGTAGATGAGTGTCCTGGGGTAAGTAAATCTTATTTTCTGTGACACTCTAAGCTATGGTTGGGCACTTTGTTTATAAAGTTCTAAATATATGTATTCAAACATTTATTTGCCTTGACTCAGAATGTTCAACTTTCCTTATTTTTCAGACAGTCAGTTTCATATTTGGGATTATGCATTTGAATTATTCTTACCTCCAAAAATTTGACTCTTTTTTCCCTGTGGGCTGTTAGGCTCGCGGGGGCTGAAAATGCTTCATTTTATTGCGTCATTCTTGGCGCTGACTTTTTTGGCGCAAAAATTCTTTTCCGTTTCCGGCGTCATACGTGTCGCCGGAAGTTGCGTCATTTTTTGACGTTATTTTGCTCCAAAAATGTCGGCGTTCCGGATGTGGCGTCATTTTTGGCGCCAAAAGCATTTAGGCGCCAAATAATGTGGGCGTCTTATTTGGCGCTAAAAAATATGGGCGTCGCTTTTGTCTCCACATTATTTAAGTCTCATTTTTCATTGCTGGAATTTATTCGTTCTTTACTTAAAGAAGTATTAATTGCTTTAGAAATAGAGGATTCTGGTCCTCTTGATACTAATTCTAAACGTTTAGATAAGGTATTTAAATCTCCTGTGGTTATTCCAGAAGTTTTTCCTGTTCCTAATGCTATTTCTGCAGTAATTTCCAAAGAATGGGATAAATTGGGTAATTCATTTACTCCTTCTAAACGTTTTAAGCAATTATATCCTGTTCCGTCTGACAGGTTAGAATTTTGGGACAAAATCCCTAAAGTTGATGGGGCTATTTCTACCCTTGCTAAACGTACTACCATTCCTACGTCAGATGGTACTTCGTTTAAAGATCCTTTAGATAGGAAAATTGAATCCTTTCTAAGAAAAGCTTATCTGTGTTCAGGTAATCTTCTTAGACCTGCTATATCATTGGCTGATGTTGCTGCAGCTTCAACTTTTTGGTTGGAAACTTTAGCGCAACAAGTAACAAATCATGATTCTCATGATATTATTATTCTTCTTCAGCATGCTAATAATTTTATCTGTGATGCCATTTTTGATATTATCAGAGTTGATGTCAGGTTTATGTCTCTAGCTATTTTAGCTAGAAGAGCTTTATGGCTTAAGACTTGGAATGCTGATATGGCTTCTAAATCAACTCTACTTTCCATTTCTTTCCAGGGTAACAAATTATTTGGTTCTCAGTTGGATTCTATTATCTCAACTGTTACTGGTGGGAAAGGAACTTTTTTATCACAGGATAAAAAATCTAAAGGTAAAAACAGGGCTAATAATCGTTTTCGTTCCTTTCGTTTCAACAAAGAACAAAAGCCTGATCCTTCATCCTCAGGAGCAGTTTCAGTTTGGAAACCATCTCCAGTCTGGAATAAATCCAAGCCTACTAGAAAGGCAGAGCCTGCTTCTAAGTCCACATGAAGGTGCGGCCCTCATTCCAGCTCAGCTGGTAGGGGGCAGGTTATGTTTTTTCAAAGAAATTTGGATCAATTCTGTTCACAATCTTTGGATTCAGAACATTGTTTCAGAAGGGTACAGAATTGGTTTCAAGATGAGACCTCCTGCAAAGAGATTTTTTCTTTCCCGTGTCCCAGTAAATCCAGTGAAAGCTCAAGCATTTCTGAATTGTGTTTCAGATCTAGAGTTGGCTGGAGTAATTATGCCAGTTCCAGTTCCGGAACAGGGGATGGGGTTTTATTCAAATCTCTTCATTGTACCAAAGAAGGAGAATTCCTTCAGACCAGTTCTGGATCTAAAAATATTGAATTGTTATGTAAGGATACCAACGTTCAAGATGGTAACTGTAAGGACTATCTTGCCTTTTGTTCAGCAAGGGAATTATATGTCCACAATAGATTTACAGGATGCATATCTGCATATTCCGATTCATCCAGATCATTATCAGTTCCTGAGGTTCTCTTTTCTGGACAAGCATTACCAGTTTGTGGCTCTACCGTTTGGCCTAGCTACAGCTCCAAGAATTTTTACAAAGGTTCTCGTGCCCTTCTGTCTGTAATCAGAGAACAGGGTATTGTGGTATTTCCTTATTTGGACGATATCTTGGTACTTGCTCAGTCTTTACATTTAGCAGAATCTCATACGAATCGACTTGTGTTGTTTCTTCAAGATCATGGTTGGAGGATCAATTTACCAAAAAGTTCTTTGATTCCTCAGACAAGGGTAACCTTTCTGGGTTTCCAGATAGATTCAGTGTCCATGACTCTGTCTTTAACAGACAAGAGACGTCTAAAATTGATTGCAGCTTGTCGAAACCTTCAGTCACAATCATTCCCTTCGGTAGCCTTATGCATGGAAATTCTAGGTCTTATGACTGCTGCATCGGACGCGATCCCCTTTGCTCGTTTTCACATGCGACCTCTTCAGCTCTGTATGCTGAATCAATGGTGCAAGGATTACACAAAGATATCTCAATTAATATCTTTAAAACCGATTGTTCGACACTCTCTAACGTGGTGGACAGATCACCATCGTTTAATTCAGGGGGCTTCTTTTGTGCTTCCGACCTGGACTGTAATTTCAACAGATGCAAGTCTCACAGGTTGGGGAGCTGTGTGGGGATCTCTGACGGCACAAGGAGTTTGGGAATCTCAGGAGGTGAGATTACCGATCAATATTTTGGAACTCCGTGCAATTTTCAGAGCTCTTCAGTTTTGGCCTCTTCTGAAGAGAGAATCGTTCATTTGTTTTCAGACAGACAATGTCACAACTGTGGCATACATCAATCATCAAGGAGGGACTCACAGTCCTCTGGCTATGAAAGAAGTATCTCGAATTTTGGTTTGGGCGGAATCCAGCTCCTGTCTAATCTCTGCGGTTCATATCCCAGGTATAGACAATTGGGAAGCGGATTATCTCAGTCGCCAAACGTTGCATCCGGGCGAATGGTCTCTTCACCCAGAGGTATTTCTTCAGATTGTTCGAATGTGGGAACTTCCAGAAATAGATCTGATGGCGTCTCATCTAAACAAGAAACTTCCCAGGTATCTGTCCAGATCCCGGGATCCTCAGGCGGAGGCAGTGGATGCATTATCACTTCCTTGGAAGTATCATCCTGCCTATATCTTTCCACCTCTAGTTCTTCTTCCAAGAGTAATCTCCAAGATTCTGAAGGAATGCTCGTTTGTTCTGCTGGTAGCTCCGGCATGGCCTCTAAGGTTTTGGTATGCGGATCTTGTCCGGATGGCCTCTTGCCAACCGTGGACTCTTCCGTTAAGACCAGACCTTCTGTCTCAAGGTCCTTTTTTCCATCAGGATCTGAAATCCTTAAATTTAAAGGTATGGAGATTGAACGCTTGATTCTTGGTCAAAGAGTTTTCTCTGACTCTGTGATTAATACTATGTTACAGGCTCGTAAATCTGTATCTAGAGAGATATATTATAGAGTCTGGAAGACTTATATTTCTTGGTGTCTTTCTCATAATTTTTCTTGGCATTCTTTTAGAATACCGAGAATTTTACAGTTTCTTCAGGATGGTTTAGATAAGGGTTTGTCCGCAAGTTCCTTGAAAGGACAAATTTCTGCTCTTTCTGTTCTTTTTCACAGAAAGATTGCTATTCTTCCTGATATTCATTGTTTTGTACAAGCTTTGGTTCGTATAAAACCTGTCATTAAGTCAATTTCTCCTCCTTGGAGTTTGAATTTGGTTCTGGGGGCTCTTCAAGCTCCTCCATTTGAACCTATGCATTCATTGGACATTAAATTACTTTCTTGGAAAGTTTTGTTCCTTTTGGCCATCTCTTCTGCCAGAAGAGTTTCTGAATTATCTGCTCTTTCTTGTGAGTCTCCTTTTCTGATTTTTCATCAGGATAAGGCGGTGCTGCGAACTTCTTTTGAATTTTTACCTAAAGTTGTGAATTCCAACAACATTAGTAGAGAAATTGTGGTTCCTTCATTATGTCCTAATCCTAAGAATTCTAAGGAGAAATCGTTGCATTCTTTGGATGTTGTTAGAGCTTTGAAATATTATGTTGAAGCTACTAAATCTTTCCGAAAGACTTCTAGTCTATTTGTTATCTTTTCCGGTTCTAGAAAAGGCCAGAAAGCTTCTGCCATTTCTTTGGCATCTTGGTTGACATCTTTAATTCATCTTGCCTATGTTGAGTCGGGTAAAACTCAGCCTCAGAGGATTACAGCTCATTCTACTAGGTCAGTTTCTACTTCCTGGGCGTTTAGGAATGAAGCTTCGGTTGATCAGATTTGCAAAGCAGCAACTTGGTCCTCTTTGCATACTTTTACTAAATTCTACCATTTTTATGTATTTTCTTCTTCTGAAGCAGTTTTTGGTAGAAAAGTACTTCAGGCAGCGGTTTCAGTTTGAATCTTCTGCTTATGTTTTTCATTAAACTTTATTTTGGGTGTGGATTATTTTCAGCAGGAATTGGCTGTCTTTATTTTATCCCTCCCTCTCTAGTGACTCTTGTGTGGAAAGATCCACATCTTGGGTAATCATTATCCCATACGTCACTAGCTCATGGACTCTTGCTAATTACATGAAAGAAAACATAATTTATGTAAGAACTTACCTGATAAATTCATTTCTTTCATATTAGCAAGAGTCCATGAGGCCCGCCCTTTTTTTGTGGTGGTTATGATTTTGTATAAAGCACAATTATTCCAATTCCTTATTTTATATGCTTTCGCACTTTTTTATCACCCCACTTCTTGGCTATTCGTTAAACTGAATTGTGGGTGTGGTGAGAGGTGTATTTATAGGCATTTTGAGGTTTGGGAAACTTTGCCCCTCCTGGTAGGAATGTATATCCCATACGTCACTAGCTCATGGACTCTTGCTAATATGAAAGAAATGAATTTATCAGGTAAGTTCTTACATAAATTATGTTTTTTTTATTTTTCTCATACAGTCTGCAGTGATGGATCCCCCCTTACCCCACAACCTCCCTGACCCCCCCCCCATACATCTCTCTAACCCTCCCCCTCTACCTATTTGCCTCCATCTTGGGTACTGGCAGCTGTCTGCCAGTACCCAATTTGCCCCCCAAAATAGTTTTTTTTAACTTTTTTATATGAAAAACTTGTTTTCTGTAGTGTAGCTGGCCCCCTAAATGATCTACATCCCTCCCCCTCCCAGATCCCTTACTAAAGAATGAAGATCCCCCTGCATCTATATCGGTCTTTTTTTTCCTTTCACTTGCCTGCATATTTTGCATGCGCAGAGTGGCCCTTTCTGCATCGGTATGTAAAATAGGAGATTGCAGTGATGCCTCAATATTGAGGCATCACTACAATCCCTTGGAAGCAGCTGGAAGAGATCATGATCGCTTCCAGCACTTCAGACAACAGAGGACATACCAGGTACGTCCATTGTCATTAAGGGAGTTTTTTCCTATGACTTACCTGGTACGTCCTCTGTCATTAAGGGGTTAACGGTGATGAGAGTCGACAAAACCCCACACTCTTTTTTTTGGCGTTTATTTTTGCGTGCATCTTTTTTCTCTGCTCCTATTATTTTGCTCTTATTTCTTTTCCTACCTCTTTTGCTTGGCTATATGTCAGACTGATTTACCAGTGAGGTGGGAGTTTTTTTGTATAGAGCTCATGGGGTTTGGAAATCTTTGCCTCCTCCTAATGGCAGGGAAGAGTAATTCCCAGGAGTAATGGATCGTGGACTCTCACCACCATTAAAGGAAATTAATTTATCAAGTAAACATAAATTATGTTTTTCTGAATTTTAATCTGTGTCCCAGACAAAACAATATGTCATTTGATATTGGATTTACATGTTTTCTTAACTGATTAATGAAAATGGGTAATCCCCTAATGTATATATTGTATATGAGTATATATGCTGTCCTTTGGAGTTACTGCCCCATAAGTAAATACATTAGGCTAGTGATTGCCTTTTTTATTGCATTAATCTAATAATGACAGCTCTACTCTTCCCAAACTAGGATCATGCCCCTATAGATTTTGGGCTAGATTACGAGCAGCGCGCTTACAGTTGCGTGTGAGAGAAAAGGGCCTTATCGAGGTTGTTTGTGTATGTCAGCTTTCTCACTTGTATTACAAGTTGAAAGTAAATGCAATCGCTTGAGCGCAATTGAAGTTAAAACGCGTTGGGTTAGCGCAACCTCAGAGCTCTGGTTAACTGTTTGCTAAACAAAAAAGTGTCAAAAAACACATAAAAAATATGTCACAAAGCACAGTTACACTCATAATAACACCATCTAATAAATATTATTACAAAAAAACTATTGCACAAAAAAAGTTGTAAGGGCTCAAAGTTATAAGGGGTCAAATATATGAGGTCTCAGGTGTTACAAAAAAAAGGCAGACAAAGGGCTATAACATTGAGATACATACATATACATCTCTAGAAAAAAATGCATGAGAGGTGACATGATTACTTTATATAAATACATTCAAGGCCCATATACAGATATGGCAGAAGCTGTTTCTTCCAAGAAAATTGTTTGTAACCAGAGGTCACAATTTAAAGCTGGAGGAAAGGAGATTTAATCTCCTGCAACGGAAACATTTTTTCAATGTAAGAGCAATAACTTTGTGGAATTCATTACCAAAGGAGGTAGGGAATGCCAATACCTTAGATTCATTTTTAAATGGTTTGGATACATTTCTGGCTAGAAACAGAATTCAGGGATATGATTGTTTGTGTTAAATGAGTCACCTTTTAATGGGATTAATTTAATGGGACACTGAACCCAAAAATTTTCTTTCGTGATTCAGATAGAGCATGCAATTTTAAGCAACTTTCTAATTTACTCCTATTATCAATGTTCCTTCATTCTCTTGCTATCTTTATATAAAAAAGAAGGCATCTAAGCGTTTTTCTTGGTTCAGGCCTCTGGATAGCAGTTTTTGATTGGTGGATGAATTTATCCACCAATCAGCAAGGACAACCTAGGTTGTTCACCAAAAATGGGCCGGGATCTAAACTTCTTGCATTTCAAGTAAAGATTCCAAGAGAATGAAGAAAAATTGATAATAGGAGTAAATTAGAAAGTTGCTTAAAATTTCATGCTCTATCAGAATCACAAAAGAAAAAAGTTGGGTTCAGTGTCCCTTTAAGCTGAACTGGAGCTTTTTTGTAAGTGTATTAGATTTGTATAGGTTGAACTCAACGGACTTCTGTCTTTTTTCATCCTCATCTACTATGTTACTATGTAAATATTCATATGTATGTGTGTGTATATGTATATGTATATATATATATATATATATATGTGTGTGTGTACATATGTATTTATGTGTTTATATGTGTATATATGTATTTACAGACATAAATACATATGTACACATATATAGACATATAAATAAGTGCATTGGCTCCCTTTGCAGTTAAGTAGATGAAAACATGTAAAACCATATTTATGAAATATAACTATTTAATTTTTATACTGTGTACATATAGAAATATATATTCATGGATAAATAGAACATCTTCTGCTATGTGAAAAAAATTGGAATGTGAAATATTAATATTTTCATGTTGTGTTAGTGCACTTGAACATATGGGATCAGGTTTGCACATGAGTTGGGTGTTATCCACCCCCCCCCACACACACACACTTTTCAGGTTTTTATGCGTGCTCGGTTAGTGCACAAGTGAAAACTGTTTACTTTCCACTCATAATATGAGTGCAACATGATGCTATAAAAAACCCTATTCTAAAAAAAGAATCCTAACTCTAAAACCCAAAAGTTTCTACTCACCCAACAAGCTCCCTCTACTTTCTACATGGCAGTGGTCCTCCGGGGCGGTCCTCTTCATATTTATGCTAGTGGTACTCTTCTTCTATCTTGCATCTTTTTCCATCCAATGCTTCTTTTCTTCTTATCACCGCTGCACACTGAAGCTTGAATGCAAGGTTCCTCCTTACATAGGCGGGCACATTTCTATTGGCTGATTTTTTAATTCTTAGTCCAATCAACCAATAGAAAAACTTTCATTCTATTAGTTGATTGCAAAAGAGCTGTATTCACTTTAGGTAACTGCCCTCCCAAATTCCCTTCTCGGTGAAATCCCCAACCAAATGCTTTTTTTAGGGCAATTGTTTTAGGATAGGGTTTTACATTTTTTTTGTATAAGTTTTTTTTTTAATTTGGGCAAAAGAGCAATGTTCATTTTAGGTCACTGCCCCACCAAATTCTCTGCTAAGGGCAATGCCCAACCAAATGCCCTTTTAAGGGCAATTTTTAGAGTAGTTTTTTTTTTAGAAAGGCTTCTTTTTGGAGGGTGGGGGTTACTTTTATTTTAGAATGGGGTTGTATTTTTTTAGAAAAAGAGCTGTCACTTTAGAGTTTTTTTTATTTTGGGGTGTTTTTTTTTTTTTAATTAGACTTTAGTTATAGGATAAGCATAACTGCTTTTTTTGTAAAAAAAAATTGATAGCTTTTTTAATTTTGTATAACTTAAAGGGACAGTCTACAATAGAATTGTTATTGTTTTAAAAGATACACAATCCCTTTATTACCCATTCCCCAGTTTTGCATAACCCACACAGTTATATTAATATACTTTTTACCCCTGTGATTACCTTGTATCTAAGAAAATTCTGACAACTCCCCGGGCGTTTACACAGTGTTATCTATAAAGCCCACGTGAACTTATCAGTCTCTTGTTGTTAAAAGCAATTTTAAAAGCCTGTGATAAGAGGCAGCCCTCAAGGGCTTAGAAATTAGCATATGAGATCACCTAGGTTTAGTTTAAACTAAGAATACCAAGAGAACAAAGCAAATTTGATAATAAAAGTAAATTGGAAAGTTGATTAAAATTACATGCCCTAAAATTGCATGCTCTAGGTAGAGGGGAGTGATCTGGGAGGAGCACAAGCGTGAGGACGTGTGAACGCTTGCTCTCTGCTACTCGCAAGAGCCTTTGGCAGTGGAATCGTGCCTAAACCCTAGCCTGCGGGCGGCTCGTACAGCAAATGAACACCTGATCCAAATCACTCCAGCAGTGCAAATCGAACGCACTGAGCTGCAATTAGCAGCAAATTACAGACTGAGCTTAAGCACCTCGTTTTTTTCTCACGCTGAGGAGATAAAGTTTACTTTCGCAAAGAGGAAAAGAAAAAGAAATAAACATCTCCTAATATTGGGCTTCTATGTAAATACATCACGGAGCTGAAGGAACCTTATGCCTTAGTACCTGTATCATTTGAATTTCGGCTTCATTCTCCCCCCTCCCACCGGTGTTGCGCGAGGGGGTGTGGAGGCTTGACAGGCATACAAACATCTATAACCACCCTGTGAGCGCTCTCAGACAGAAGGACGCAGCCACATACTACTACCGAGTGGCCAGAGAAGAGCATACCGCATTGTGGTCTGGAAGGGAGTCGTCTGGATGGAGGATCCCCTGTTGTGACTGTCCTTGATGCGGAAATCTGGTGAGGTGTACCGACGCTACCCTGAACTCTGTGCACTTCTGGAGGCGGGTCGCTGATCCCTCCCAACGCTGGTGTGAGAAGCTGGTCGGCTAGGCTACGCTACCTGAATTTTCCGTGGCAGGGAAAAAGAAGTGCCCTGGAAGGACAGACCCTTACCTTCTCATATAAGCTTTCTCCGTGCGACTGGAGAAAACTTTGCTGCTGTGAATAGCTCCCCCCCACCGGTGCTGCGAGGGGGAGACCAGAAACTGCCCTGGTGCTGGTTTCTTAAGGCTGCAGACTTTGGACTCGAAACAACCCGCAAAAGCAGGTCAGGTACAATTTCACCTTTTCATTTTCAGGAGGGAGAAGAGAGGAAAAGGGAAAAAAACCTTTGCAGAGGCCCTCTGAACTGTATTGAAAGTACAGACTGTTAGCTGGGAACATAACATCAGTATGAAATCACCCAGGTGAAAGGGAAAATATAAGCTAAGTCCTTTGTGGAAAAAGGGGGATAGAGGGAGAAAAAGAAGAAAAAAGGACTAAAAAGGGAAGGTAAAAACTTTGTGTAGTCTAATTTTTTCTTCCCTAATTGCTTATTAACCGCCTCTTTCTCTTTCCTTGTTATCTTGTTTGTATCTGGCATGTATAGTGAGAAGCATAGACGTCACCAAATTAAAGGCTTCTGGCTAAGGGGATAAAACTAATAGAGTAAAAAGCTTAAAAAACAATTATAAGCTCTGCCCTGAGCAAGTCATTTGACCCCTTACATGATTGAGACATTGACATAATCCCTTGCTCTTTCTTGTTTCTTTTATCTTAAAAGAAGGGATAGAGAGGGGAGAGGGGAAGGGGGAAGAAAAAAAAAAAGAAAAAAATCACAAAACAATAAGCTACACATTAGAAGGAAGGTAATGTTACTTATTTTGGTGTACATTAACTTTGATAAATGTTACCATAAGTAAAATTAGAAACTGTATCCTCAAGAATAAACTGAGAATATTTGCAGCTAGTAGCAGGTTTAATTTTCTATACCCCAGAAGTGAGAAACCTGTCTAGAGTATATAAAGTATAAAAATAACAACACTTACATATACTAAGGGCAAAGTAAATTGAATTGAACAAAGTGCCCACATAGACTGAGGATAATAGAAGGCAAAAACATACAAGTAAATATTTAATCAATAATAGAACTTTTAGATTAACTTAGCTGAACTATAAAACACAGGCAGAGAAGGGGGAACGAGGAGGGGAAGGAAAAAGGAAGAAAAAAAAAGAACATTACCACACTTACATTCACTACAGCAAGACAAAAAGCCAGATTGTTATTGAATAGGCCTTTTTTTTTTTGATCCTTGACAATTGTATTGGGGGGCTTTGAAAACATGGGATCTTGATTTATGCCTTGGATAAGGAAACCAATACAGCAAAGGAGACTAAAATTAATCATAGGTGTATCTCCCTCTTTTAAAAGAGGCTTAATTGTACCTCCAACTTGTTATCTGATTTATAATGTAAAACTTAACAAGACCTATAACAAAGCAAAGACAAATGTATTATATAAGCTAAGTTGACTATTATCTTCTGTTCTAAAAATGAAAATCGCAATGCTGTAAATACTCTGACACTGCATGAATTTAGTATTAGTGCCTACATCCTAGGCGAAGGAAATTATTGTAGAGCATACTAACCTGTGAAAATAAAAATCTAAAAAAGCTAGAAATAGCTTAAAAGCCCACAGGGGTTACATAGATTGAGGCAAACTAGTGTAGAATAGTAACTTGAACTGAGGTCATCATAGTTTCTTAAATAGCTCTGTATCTTGTGGGAAAGAAGTGATAAAAATTGCTTCTGGTAAAACTCTTTATAAGTACTAAGACGTAATACTAGACTGGGTGGTAACCTTAAGCAATATAATATTGCTTCACCTAATTGGACTCACTGAGTACTCTATAAACACATAGACAAAGGGAACACTAATATATCCTTACCTAATGCAACAAGACTAAAGGCTATACCCCTACTGAGGTCACGCACAAAATCCTATTGAACACATTCTTATTAAAGAATTGGAAATATTTAAAGTGAAGTTCAAGTCCGCCTCTATAGTTAACATTTTTGACATTTATTTTTGAAAATAGTATAATGTTCATTCATCATTTTTCCTAATACTAATCTTGTCGCTTTAAATTTTAATATATATTTACCTTCGGTATTGCTTCAATTGTCCTCCCGACATTTCTTACTTTTTGATTGACAGTTTTTCCTACAGTCCTCACCTATCACTTTACTTACCCCGTGGCGTCCTGCCCCTTTTTTCGTTCGCCATCATCCACTATTGCGCATGCATATTCAACCGTGTGTCATCCTAATCACAATGCTCGTTCACGCTATCATATATATATGAAATTATAAACGCATGCGCAAATGAAGCCGTAATGCGCATGCGCATATCGAAGCGCTTGTTGTGCACGCACTTTGTAGAGAAGATTTCAGCTTCTTCTTACGCTACATACGTCATTGCAGCCAAATAAGGAAGTGGACCGGGGGAGGCGTAAGAGTGAGAAAAAACGGTATACTTTAAATTACATTTTTACTTGTTTATTACATTTATTTGGAAAACAAACTTAGCGACTGTGCTATTGAGCTGTTAATGTTTAAAGGGGTGATGAGCAGAGAGGTAAAATTGAACTTCACTTTAACTACATATTCTTATAACTGAGACGCTCTAAATAAATCTTCACTTCAAGGAAGGAGGAGGAGAGGGAAGAGAAAAGAGAGAGAACCTTTTTTTTTTTTTTTCTTCTTCTCCCCTATCTCCTTTCACTCCCCTCTCTAGCACACCACAACCCAGCACTTCAACACCCTTCACTCCCCTAACTGCACTCCCCCGTTCTATCCCCTTTTCTTTTCCTTCCCCCCTTTTCTTTTCCACCACAGGGGATCTAATTTTGTGTAATTCCCCCCTTCTTTGGTTCACTTAACCTTCTTCACTGTGATTCATAATCACAATTACACAATTTTGCACAATTTATGGATAAATATATCACTGCACAACTTAAGACTCCTCCCTCAGTCATGGCAGCTAAGCAAAGAGAGAGGAAAAATAAAAATACACAAGAAAATGTAGTAGAGTCTCACTCTAATAGCTCCTCACCCACACATGAACACCTGGATATACAAACTCTCGTCACAAAAATTTCTGAAGCCCTATCTCCCAAGTTTGAACAACTAAGAGATGAGATAAAGCAAGATATAAATTCTTTAACCGCAGAAATACATCAGTTTTCCAAAAGAATTACTGAGGTAGAGCAGAGAGTATCTGACATAGAGGATACCACCCTGAACCATAACTCTAACCTAGAGGAAATAAACACTAAAGTACTAAAAATGCAACTAAAAATAGAAGATTTAGAAAATCGGGCGCAAAGGAACAATATTAGAATAATTGGGGTTCCTGAAGAAAAACAGTATGAGGATCTAAATAAATTAATTACAGCAACAATTCCACAACTCTTATAAATACCTCAAACATACCCCCAAATGATAGTTTAAAGAGTTCATAGGTTAGGGTGGTATAACCCGGAGAGAACGAAAGCTCGGCCCAGGCCTATTATAGCTAAACTACTCAATTACCAAGATAAACTTACTCTGCTTCAATACTTCAGACAAAACCAACCTATACTGCTGGGAAATACTAAAGTCATGCTTTTTCAAGATTTTTCTATGGAAACCTCTACTAAGAGGAGAGAATTAGCACCTATATGTACACGATTGATAAATCAAGGCTATCAAGCTACTTTAATATACCCAGCCAAACTTAAAATAACAATAGGTGATGATGTTCAATTTTTTGAATCAGCCAAGGAGGCCGATAAATTCATTACGCAAGCAGTACCTCAGACTCTGGGTAAAAGGGGAAAATAATTAACTCAAAATATAAAAAGTTTAACAAGGGCATCTTCTATAGAATTTTGTAATGCATACTCAGTCTGTAAATAGGGATGATGCACTGGTCAGAATTATTCTGACCAACTCTGCATCTATTAGAGGGCAAGGCTCTCGGGAACATTTTCAGGGACGGCGGAGGGGGTCTGGGAGGGGTGGGAGGTGGGGACAATGGAGATGTTGGCCCCAGTGTGGGCCTCCTTTTTCTTTTTTTACCTTTTTTTTTTTTTATTCTCTCCCTTAAATAACAATGGCAGAGAATGTCTGTAAAATGGTTTCCTGGAACATAGGTGGGCTAACATCCCCAATAAAAAGAACTACAATTATATCTCATCTTAAAAAATTAAAGGTGAATGTCGCCTTCCTCCAGGAAACCCACATAAAATTGGAGGAAGTACATAAGCTGAAAAGATCTTGGGTCGGCGAAGTTATAGCTTCTCCAGCACTGGGAAGAAAAAGAGGAGTAGCAATCCTAATAGGGAAAAAAATGAAAGTAACCTCTACGGTAATTGATGTAGACACAGAGGGAAGGTTTTTAATAGTAAAAATTAAAAGCGGTAACACTATATACACACTATGTAATATATATGCTCCTAATATTATCGACCATGGTTTTTGGGATAAATTACAAAATAAAATACTCTCAAAAATAGAAGGAATGTTAATAATTGGAGGAGACTTTAATGTATCACCACATTATACGTTAGACAAACTTAGATTCAAGGCCACAATACTGAAAACAAAAAAAGATAACTTAGAAGCAAAAATTTTTAACAAATTATATAACAATTTAAGAGTAAAAGATATCTGGAGAATGCAAAACCCCGATAGTAGAAGCTTTACCAGCCTATCAAAGGCCCATAAGTCTCTTTCGAGAATTGATCTATTTTTAATAGATGAGAAGCTATTGAATCTAAAAATTAAGGCCAGCATTTTGCCGGTTACAATTTTGGATCATGCCCCAATAATCATCGAAATTAGTCCAAATGATGCTAAATTTAAAAATAATCGATTTTTCTTTCCTCAATATCTTGCCACTGACCCAGAATTTAAAACAATGATAAATTTAAAATTTGAAGAATATGTTCGTTTTAATAGGGAATACATAAGTCGCCCAATGATATTCTGGGAAGCTGCAAAGGCAGTTATGAGAGGAGAGATATTAGCATATAATATTAATAGAACTAAGAGCTACAAAAAAAAGGAAGAAAATATTATGAAAACACTATCAAATACATACAACAGCTATATAATCAATAAAACATCTATAACATGGAATAACTATACACAAGCAAAAAAAGAAAGAGATTCTTTCTTACTACATAAAGCCACTCAACAAGAACTGAGACTTCAATCACAACTATATAAATATGGGAATAAGGCAGGCAAACTACTTACTAGACTGGTTAAGCAAGATAAAGGGCATTCTCCAATCGAACTCATTCAGAAAGACGATAAACTACTCTCAGATTCAGAAGATATTTTAAAAATAATGGTAGAATATTATCAAGGCTGTCTATTAATAAAGCATCTGGCCCGGACGCCCTGCCTAGTGAATTTTATAAACTATTAACTCCCACTATAGCTCCATATCTAACTAAACTATTCAATAACATATATAGAGAGGGCTGCCCACCATCTGCTAGTTTCTCAGCCTCCTATACTACCCTCATTTTAAAACCTGGAAAAGACCCAACTTAGAAAGAATCGTATAGACCTATTGCTCTGTTAAACACAGATTATAAACTTTTGACATCCATTCTGGCACACAGATTACAATCTCCCCTTGCACACATAATTCATAAAAATCAAGCAGGATTTCTGATAAACAGAAACTCCTCAGCTAAAATCTGTGAGCTACTTCTTACCATTGATTATGTTAACACAGAGCCAACTCAAGCCCAAGGAGGAGAACAAAGCGATATCGATAAGGCAATAGTGACAATCGATGCCGAAAAGGCATTTGATTGGGTTAACCATGACCATTTATTATATACACTCTCCCAATTCGGGTTTAGAGGCCAGTTCCCTAAATTTATTAAAAATCTATACGAGAAAGCTTACACTAGATTATTAGTCAACACTAGGCAGTCGTCAGATATACATCTTACAAAAGGTACAAGACAAGGCTGTCCTCTATCCCCGCTGTTGTTCAACATTGCAATTGAACCATTAGCAATTTTAATTAGGCAAGAGATTAAAGGAATTAAAATAAGGAAAAAAGAACTTGAAATAGTGCTATATGCGGATGATATCCTAATATACATGAGGAATGCCCAGTCAAATATTCCTAAACTACTGACCATTATAACCCAGTTCAGCTTGTTCTCGGGATATAAGATAAATATTAATAAGTCTGAATTCTACTGGTTAAGATCCCCAGAGCAACCTATAGATAATATACCGTTTAAAATAGCAGAACACTCATTCAAATACTTGGGCATCATAATTACCTCAAACCCAGAACAATGGTACTCTTTTAATATACCTCCAATCCTAAAGAGTATTAGAGAAACAATGAAAACTTGGCAGAATCTCCCTATTTCACTCTCACGGCGAATTGCCCTATACAAAATGACACTACTGCGAAAAATTCTTTATATTTGTCAAAACATACCATTGATTTTGAAGCAGAAAGATGTTAGACTATTAAATATGGCACTTAAAATTTTTTTATGGCAAGATAAGAAACCTAGAATTTCCCCTGAAAAACTCTCTTTACCTAAAAAATTTGGAGGATGCGCCCTACCAGACCTACATTTGTATAACCTCGCATTTTTAGCCTGTATAGTAACAGACTGGATCTGTCTTAAGGACTACATAACAGATAATGTTTTAGAGAAGAACATAAGCTTCCCCTATCTTCCTACAGCATTAATACATAATAAAATTAGCGAAATACCAAAGAGAATTAAGAAATATTGCTCTATCTTTATACCAATTAAAGCATGGTTGAAGATCTGTAACTTATTAAAAATAAAAGAGGACACCTCAAGCTACCTACCCTTAAGAGGCAACCCACAATTCGAATTAGGCTTACAAATATCACCCCTCCAAAGATGGCAGGCAAGAGGTCTTGAAAGAGTGGTGCAATTAATAGATATAACAGGGAAATGCATTAAATCATTTACAGACCTTAGAAATGAATTTGACCTCTCACAAAAATATTTTTTTACCTACTTACAGGTAAGGCATTATATCTGGAAACTAGCAAATATATCAGGCTGGAACTGGTCATTGGGACCACTTGAGGATTGGCTATGTCTGGTCAATAAAGGCCAGCTGTCAATTTCTCCCTGCTACCAAATGTTGAACTCAAGAAAAGGCTCTGATAATATAATAAAAATTGAACTAAAATGGGCCTCATTTATAGAACCAACCTACTTAGAGGAGGGATATATTCAAAAATCTATATTGAAGGTTAGCCAAACAACGCTTTCTTCCACATGGAGGGAGTCACACATGAAACTTTTGTATATGACTTACGTCACCCCTGAAAAGGGACACAGATGGGGCAATGCTCAATTCAATAAATGTCCAAAATGCTCCCTAGAAGTGGCAAACTTTAAACATATGTTATGGGAATGTCCAAAGATGAGAATAATGTGGAAAAAAGTGGAATACTGGTTAAATAAAAGAGTTGGAATAATTAACGTAGATCTCTCATTTATAAATATAATTTCTTTCATGTAATTAGCAAGAGTCCATGAGCTAGTGACGTATGGGATATACATTCCTACCAGGAGGGGCAAAGTTTCCCAAACCTCAAAATGCCTATAAATACACCCCTCACCACACCCACAAATCAGTTTTACAAACTTTGCCTCCCATGGAGGTGGTGAAGTAAGTTTGTGCTAGATTCTTCGTTGATATGCGCTCCGCAGCAGGCTGGAGCCCGGTTTTCCTCTCAGCGTGCAGTGAATGTCAGAGGGATGTGAAGAGAGTATTGCCTATTTGAATTCAATGATCTCCTTCTACGGGGTCTATTTCATAGGTTCTCTGTTATCGGTCATAGAGATTCATCTCTTACCTCCCTTTTCAGTTCAGTTCAGTTTGATGTTTTTGCGCCAAAAAATGTCGGCGTTACCGGATGTGGCGTCATTTTTGGCGCCAAATAATGTGGGCGGCTTTTTTGGCGCTAAAAAATTTGAGCGTCGTTGTCTCCACAATATTTAAGTCTCATTGTTTATTGCTTCTGGTTGCTAGAAGCTTGTTCATTGGCATTTTTTCCCATTCCTGAAACTGTCATTTAAGGAATTTGATCAATTTTGCTTTATATGTTGTTTTTTCTATTACATATTGCAAGATGTCTCAGATTGACCCTGAATCAGAAGCCACTTCTGGAAAAACGCTTAACTGAGTTTCAGTTCTACCAAAGCTAAGTTCATTTATTTTAAATGTTATAAATGTTTATCTTTAGCTATGGTTTGTAATAAGTTATTATGCTATACTTTTACATGCAGAATCCATTAGTATTTATGCTTTATATATTGCCATTCTTACATCTTATGTCCAAGAAATATTTAGAAATATTTTTCTGATTCTATTTTAAAGGCTTTGTCTGATTTCGTGCCTTCTAATAAAATTTTTTTTAGGTCTTTTTCACTTCTTTTTTAATTATTGAAGTTTCAAATGACCAACAACATACTGATTTATTCTTCTCTGATGATGTTTTTTCTCTACAATAATTTTCTTCATCAGATATTGACACTAACAAATCTACTTTTTTATTATTTTTTTATTAAAGTACATTTGTTCTTTGTTGAAAAGGTGTTGATTATTTTGGATATTAAGGTAACTAGTTCTTTAAGACTAGCTGACACTATTTCTGCCTATTTATTCTTCTGTGTTTTCAGAGGTTTTCTTTCCAATTCCCCATACTAGGGAATGGAATAGGCTGAGAATTTTCTTTTATTCCTTCTTCAAAGGTTTAAACTATATTCTTTGCCAGCAGTTAAATTCAATTTGGAGGGTTCTCCAATTTTTTGGGGCTATCTCTACTCCTACTAATTATGCTATTGTTTCTATAGCAAAATAGTATTTATTTTCCTTTAGATGGTTGTATCTTATTTATGGAAAATTATTTAGTTTCAGGTACTTTTCTTGGTCCTGTGATTTATTTGGATTTTGCAATTGCTTCATTTTTGTTCTGTTTACTTTAAGATCAAGTATCAGATTATGATTTATTTTAGCATTGTTAAGGGACAACATTTACTAGACTAGGTGCTGTTGCATTTGTCTTGTTATTTTGCATTTATTGATTATGCAAGTCCACTGTATTGTCTGTTTCTTTAAACTGAACTATCATGCTAATAATTTCATTTGTGTCTTCATTTTATTGAATATTTTCGCAAATGAGGGTTAATCTATGTCTTTAGCTATTTTAGCTAGAAGAATTTTGTGATTTTTATAAAATCCATATTTCTTTTGTTCTAAGATAATCAATTATTTGTTTTATAATTGGATTCAATTCTTAACTGTTACTCTGGGCTTCAAGATTGAGTTCTAAGACTAAAACTTTAAGCTTATACTAGTTTGGTTGTTCTTATTAAGGAACGAATTCCTGAATTCTTTCCCAAGTAACATGTTTATAATTGCAAATTTTTCAGTTCGAAATCAGCTCCCTCATATTGCGATGTACGTGCCGTATTCCAGCTTGGCTGGCAAGGGGCAGGTTAAGACTTTTTTGAAATTTATTTGGTTCTATTCGGTCCAAATTTCTTTGATTTTATTCCAGTAAGGCTAACACTTTCTTTAAGTGTGTTTCGGTCCTATATATTTTGGGTACTGTTGAAGCATGGCTGGGCACCCATGGGGTTCAAGCGCTGCTCAGACCTGGAATCTTCTGGGGTATTTCTTCCAGTTCCATTTTTGGGAACTAGGTTTTGGAGTTTTATTCAAACTATTCTGCCTTTTGGTCAGTGATAGCATTATTTGTTTTCATTAGATACAATAAATGCATATTTTCATTTTTCTGTTTTCATTCAGATTATTTTCTGAGGATGCGGAATCTCATATGATTCACTTTGCTCTTCAGGACATAGTTAGAGGATCTTTTTTTCAAAAGCTCTTGATTCCTCACACAAGGGTCACCTTTTTTTAGGTTTCCAGATATTTGTGTCTCTGTCTTTCTCTCTATCAGACAAGGGACAATTTTATTGTGTTCCGTTTGTCGGTACCTTTAGTCTCTATTATTTCTTTCAGTTGCTATATATGCATAGAAGTTTTAGGTCTTATGGCCACAGCATTGGATTTAATTCCCTTTGCTCATTTTCAATATAAAGAACATTTTCAGTCTTTTATGCTGAATTATGGTGCAGGGATTCTAGGATTTCGCATTTTAAATCTTCGAATCCTAATATTTATCTCTCTTGATTTGGTGGTTAAGATCACCATCATTTAGTTCTACAGGTCTCTTAGTTTCTTTAAACCTGGACCATGATCTCTACAGATGCGAGTCTTTTTGGTTGGGAGGCTGTCTGAGGATCTCTGTCAGCACAAGGGGTTTGGAAATCTCCGGAGGCGAGATTACCATTTGATATTTTAGAACTCCGTGCTTTCTCAGAGTTTTTTTCAGTTTGTTTCTTTTTGAAGAAGAGACGTTTAATGTTTTTCAAACAATATCACTACTATGGTGTATGTCAATCATCAGAGTAGGACTATCAGTCCTTAGGTTGTGACAGAAGTGTCTCGGATATTAGCTTGGGCTAAATCCAGCTCCTATCTAAATTCTGTGGTTTTTATCCCAGGTATAGATATTTGGGAAGCGGATTATCTCTGTTAATCAAGCTTTTCTTCCGGGAGAATGGTCTCTCTTACCCAGATATGTTTTTCATCTCATCTGAATAGAGAACTTCCCAGGGGCCTATTAAGGTCCGGGAATCTTCAGGCGGAAGTAGTGTATGCATTGACATTTCTTTGGAATTATCTTTTTGCCTATTTCCTTCCGCCTCTAGTTCTTCTTCCAAAATTCTTATGGAGTATTTTTTGTTATGCTGGTAGCTCCAGCATGGCCTCTCAGGTTTTGGTATACGAATCTCATTCGGATGGCCAGTTGCCAACGTTGGACACCTCCGTTTAAACCAGACCTTTTCTTTCTCAAGGCCATTTTTTCCATCAGGATCTCAAATCATTAAATTTGAAGGGATGGAGTTTGAACGCTTGGTTTTTAGTCATAGAGGTTTTTCTGACTCATTGATTAATACTATGTTTCAGGCTCATAAATCTGTCTCTAGAAAGATTTATATTGAGTCTGGAAGACCTACTTTTCTTGGCATTCTTTTAAAATTCATAGAATTTTATTATTTTTTCAGGTTGTTTTGGATAAGGTTTTGTCTTCAGTTCTTTGTTAGGACAAATCTCTACTCTTTCTGTTCTTTTTTCACAGAAAGATTGTTAATCATCCTGATATTCATTGTGTTGTACAGGCTTTGGTCCATATCAAGCCTGTCATTAATTCAATCTCTCCTCTTTGGAGTCTCAATTTGGTGCTGAGGGCTTTACAGGCTCAGCACCAATTTGGAAAAGTATTGTTCCTTAATGACTCCGTCATTAATACTATATTACAGGCTCGTAAATCTGTGTCTAGGAAGATATATTATCGAGTCTGGAAGACTTACATTTCTTGGTGTTCTTCTCATCATTTTTCTAGGCATTCTTTTAGAATTCCTAGAATTTTACAGTTTCTTCAGGATGGTTTGGATAAAGGTTTGTCTGCAAGTTCCTTGAAAGGACAAATCTCTGCTCTTTCTGTTCTTTTTCACAGAAAGATTGCTAATCTTCCTGATATTCATTGTTTTGTACAGGCTTTGGTTCGTATAAAACTTGTCATTAAGTCAATTTCTCCTCCTTGGAGTTTGAATTTGGTTCTGGGGGCTCTTCAAGCTCCTCTGTTTGAACCTATGCATTCGCTGGATATTAAATTACTTTCTTGGAAAGTTTTGTTTCTTTTGGCCATCTCTTCTGCTAGAAGAGTTTCTGAATTATCTGCTCTTTCTTGTGAGTCTCCTTTTCTGATTTTTCATCAGGATAAGGCGGTTTTGCGAACTTCATTTAAATTTTTACCTAAGGTTGTGAATTCTAACAACATTAGTAGAGAAATTGTGGTTCCTTCGTTGTGTCCTAATCCTAAGAACTCTAAGGAAAGATCGTTGCATTCTTTGGATGTAGTTAGAGCTTTGAAATATTATGTTGAAGCTACTAAAGATTTCCGAAAGACTTCTAGTCTATTTGTTATCTTTTCCGGTTCTAGGAAAGGTCAAAAGGCTTCTGCCATTTCTTTGGCATCTTGGTTAAAATCCTTGATTCATCATGCTTATGTCAAGTCGGGTAGAACTCCGCCTCAAAGGATTACAGCTCATTCGACTAGGTCAGTCTCTACTTCCTGGGCATTTAGGAATGAAGCTTCGGTTGATCAGATTTGCAAAGCAGCAACTTGGTCTTCTTTGCATACTTTTACTAAATTCTACCATTTTGATGTGTTTTCTTCTTCTGAAGCAGTTTTTGGTAGAAAAGTACTTCAGGCAGCTGTTTCAGTTTGATTCTTCTGCTTATAATTTCAGTTTTTTTCATTATAAGATTTAAACTTTATTTTGGGGTGTGGATTATTTTTCAGCGGAATTGGCTGTCTTTATTTTATCCCTCCCTCTCTAGTGACTCTTGCGTGGAAGATCCACATCTTGGGTATTCATTATCCCATACGTCACTAGCTCATGGACTCTTGCTAATTACATGAAAGAAAACATAATTTATGTAAGAACTTACCTGATAAATTAATTTCTTTCATATTAGCAAGAGTCCATGAGGCCCACCCTTTTTTGAGGTGGTTATGATTTTTTTGTATAAAGCACAATTATTCCAATTCCTTATTTTATATGCTTTCGCACTTTTTTCTTATCACCCCACTTTTTGGCTATTCATTAAACTGATTTGTGGGTGTGGTGAGGGGTATATTTATAGGCATTTTGAGGTTTGGGAAACTTTGCCCCTCCTGGTAGGAATGTATATCCCATATGTCACTAGCACATGGATGCTAATATGAAAGAAATGAATTTATCAGGTAAGTTCTTACATAAATTATGTTATTTCTCAGAACAGACGACAGACTTCTCCCAGATGAAAAAAAAATCACTACTATTACTATTTTAGCAGTAAGATATCTGATATTTAAAAAATGGAAAGAAACATCAACCCCTACTATCCCAGAGATCAGAAATTGCTTAAAAAAGCAATGTATACAACATGATGCAAAATTATTTAAGCCTCGTGATGTTAATAGGTTTTTTCAAAAATGGTCATCATTCATAAATGTCTCAAAAGAGGAAATAGATCTCCTAATTTATCCATTTAGGAATTCAGACTTAGTCCTCTTAGGATTGTGGTAAAAATATAAAATATAGGGAGAGGAGAATTCATAGGGGACCTCCCTACTTCCCTTTTTTTTTTTTTCCCTCTGTCTCTCTTGTCTCGCTCCTCCCCCCTCCGCCTTACATATAAATCGAAGTAAACCCTACCCGAGCGCCAAGCCAGGAAATCCAGGATTTCCAACACAGCCATACCAAAATAATAAGAATAAAACCACAACAAAACCTACACAGATAACCACACAGGGCACAAAATTAAAAACCAGAGCTGATAGATGGGAAAAAACTGCTCATAAGGGGAAAATTGTATTTATTACTATTTGTGAACTAACAAAGCACTTTTTTGTTTTATGTTATTTATTGTATTATAATGCCCTGCGAGGCGCAACAGGAACCTACAACTGGTAGGAAGCAAATATTGTGTTGGAACCGAATAAAAATAAAAGTTTAAAAAAAAATTACATGCCCTATCTGAATAATGAAAGTTTAATTTTGACTATACTGTCCCTTTAAGGGGTGTTAGCTTAGAGGTCTAGGGGGTTAGCTGTTAGGTGGTTTAGTAGTGTAGGAGTAGCTTGTGTTGGGAGGATTGTGACTGATTAGGTTTTAATAGTTTAGGGGTCTTTTTGTGATGGGGGTTGTGACTGTTTAGGGGTTAATAGGTTAGGGGACTTATTGCAATGGGGGTTGTAGCGGATTAGGAGTTAATAGTGTGGAGTTATTAGGTTATGGCAGATTAGGGGTTAATATTATAGTTTGCGCTGGGGTGATGGCGCGTAAGGGGTTAATATTGTAGTGTAGCATTGCATTTATATACAATGTTAAAATGATATGCATTGTCATGTATAATACATATTATTTTAAGTATTGAATATAATTGTAGTTATTTTTACTTGTTCATTTTATTATTTTAAACTTAAATATTTATTTTAAATGCTATATTTATGTTTAAAATAATAAAAGGAAGAATAAAAAATTACCTTTTAAATTATATACATTATACATGACAAAGCATTTCATTTTAGCATTCTATATAAATATAGCAACATAGTTCCTATAGTTTTAATAGTTTGTTGTTTTATTTTTGGATTTACTAGTCAGAGAGAATGCAGGCATGACATAGGTGGAGGCATTCTGAGGGAGTTAGCCGGGCGTTCCTTCCAGAGGAGTAACCTGCACTTTGATTGGGATACATCAGCAGTGCAATATATTCCAATCTCTGAAGTACAGATTACATGTAGGTTGTCAGCCATGTTTGTCTCGCCACTTTACAGTGTCAGGCAGGTAGTGTAGGTGTAGTTACAGTTAGGTCACACAGGCATTATTTGAAATGTTCCTATACAGAAACTGTTTGGTTTCAGTGAGCGCAGTGTGCTGTGTATGAACACTTCAAATGCGGCCCCTCCCCTGCTTGCTGAAAGTGCCGACAAGTGGTGATGTTGGCAATGTTTTGATAACGTAGCGCTCCCCATTATATCCTATGGGAGTATTATCGGCACTCACTGCCACTTTGCAGGTTTCCCCCCTTTTTCTTTGACAATATTTCGACAGACTGATGGTCTGTGAGGCCAACGAGGCCTAGAAAGGCAGTTTCTTGTAGGCCTTTTAATGTTGTTTTGAATATCGGGGCCTTTCTCTCTTTCTCGTCTCCCTCTCACACACCCACAAATTAAAGGGGAGAACATATACAGCAAACTAGAAATAAACATAATGTAATCACACCAAACTGTTAATAAAAATGAATACACAATAAAATGCACCGTCTAAAAAAAGAAGAAAAAAAAAGAATAATATAAGTGAAGTATATGTAATTGATACTTTCACCATATACCACAATACTACATATTTATTGCAGAAAGAGAGTTTCTGGATATCTGTTCGGAAGGTAATTTACTTAAAGGTCAACCTCAAATAAAACACACCAGAGACAGGACATAACGTAATATTGCACAGAAATCTTTTCACTCTAGACGTTATTCACATTTGTAGGAGCTAAAACTTAGCTCAGTGTTGCCCTTTATCTTATAAATTTATCACCAGTATTCCGGTCTTGCAATAAAATGATTATTTTAAAATAATTGTCACTTGGGTTGTGCCCCATAAGCAAAGTACACAACTCCTACACACAAGAAACAAGCCGTTACAATGTAACAACCAGGAGTCCTTTCAATCAGATCATGTTTTTTGTATACTGGCACACCCCTCCTTATGGCGCCATTTGTATACCTAAATGAATGCTGAAGGGACCTCAGTGTCCTGAAAACTTGCAGTTATATCCACTATTAGTTACCTATTGAAAATATCACTTACACATCACTTTTGCTATTTTCCCTCAAATACATTTACTTTCTTTGAATACTCTGGCTAACACGGCATTGCCCTTTTTCTGGTGTCCAAAAAAAAAAAGAATACAAGAACATCTGTCAGAATGGAACTGTTTGAGGTGAAGCTGTCACTACTTTAGTACAGAGTAATGCTATGAAAGATTTTGTTTACTTTTCTCTTTGAGATAATAAACATTCACTGGATATTATTGCAGAAACGCCTGGCATTAGACCATTCCTGTTTATAACAAATATAATATTGGTAAACTGTATCTTTATTTTGGACACAGTATTTCAAGTGACGTTATCCATCAGCTGTGGAGTCTGTAGAAAAAAACCCAAAAATATTTTTATTACATCAAGAAATATAAAAATATTTTTAATTTAACATTTACAATAGCATCATGACTGTAGGGAAAACAAAGATCTTGTGAGATTGAATTAAAAGAATGTAATTGGATTCTATGGTAAAACTAATAAAACAATGTGCCTAATGTTGGAGTGGAATTTTGAATACACTTTTGGTGTCTGGTTCCTTAGTTAGGAATTAGATGCTGTCCCTTCAAGACTTAAATGAGATGTCAGTTAAAGCATATGGGGAACTGAAAAACTATTAATTTAACAAATGTAAATTTGTTTGTAGTTCTCAAAAAAAATTAATGAAAATTATAATAATAATTATAATAATAAACGCAAATACATAATTACAAAAAACATTCAAATTAATGAAATAAGATAATTTATAAGGAAAATAATTTATGATCTAATATTTTGGATTGCACTCAAGCGCAACACTTAACCCATCATTTGTAATTCAAGAGCAGTAAATGGGCTGATAATAGTCCCGGTGCCAGCCATTAAAATAGTTTCAACCATGGTATTCTTTTTCATGAGGTTGAACAAAAGTACTGTCAATGCTCACCACATGTAATCTAGCCCTAAATGTTCAAATGTTTGTCACCATACATTAAATAAAATTAACATAAGTATTAATTTATACACATGACAAAAAAACTGTGCACAGTAGTATTTTGCAGTTCTGGAAAATGTCCACTAGATGGTGTTTAACTCCTTGAGATTACGTTTTTGACACAGAGAACAAGGCTCATAGAATAAAATAAAAAAAATCAATGTAAGTTTTGTTAAATGTGACATTTATTTGATACCTATTGTCTGGCCAGCAGGTGGCAGATTAGTATTTCATACAGACAGAATGTTTCATCCAGACACTTGAAGATAGAGATTGTGAAAGGTTCTGATCTTTCGTTGTTCATAGCTAGTTTTGTATTTTTAAAATATAACACTTGTTGCAATCCTATCAATTTTTTCTGCACAATTTAAATTTATCATTAAATTGTGTAATAAATTTGCAAACTTGCACTCAGCTGTTGCATAGATAAGAGTAGTTCAAATTGATTGCCCTGTTAATTAACAAGTTTACATTGGTAGTGCCTTTGACACAGTAGACATTCTACTGCTCAAACTAAAAAAACTCAGGTATTGTTGATTGTCCGCTAACCTGGTTTCGATCATATGTATCAGATCGATCACAATATGTCTCCATTTCTGACAGCGACTCCCTCCCTCCCTCTCCAAGTCACGTGTGGTGTTCCCCAAAGTTCCATTCTCGGCCCCCTACTATTCACCTTATTTATAAATAATCTGCCTAATGTCTGCCAATCCTCAACTGTACACATGTACACAGATGACACAGTAATCTATGTAAACAATTCCAATCTGCCGCAGCTTGAAGCAGTGCTGCAAGACCAGTTCACAGAGTTAGAAAAGGAGATCTCAAACAACAAACTCTTCCTAAACACTGAGAAAACTGTCACATTGATCTTTGGAACCGGACCTAAATTACATAAACTACAAAATTCCCATCTATGCATCAAAACAAAATCCAATTGCACGCTGACCGCAGTCCACTCTTTCAAATACTTGGGTATGTTCTTAGACCCCAATCTATCGTTTGCCCTCCACATAGAAAAACTTGCATCTAAACTCTATCAAAAACTAGGTGCCCTGTACAGAAACAAATCCTGCCTAAGACCTACAGTAAAGGAAAAGATTGTACAGCAAATGCTGATGCCTACCATGGATTACAGGGACGTAGTATATGCACCTGCACCGCAAACTCACCTTAATAAACTTAATACATTGTATAACTCGTTCTGCCGCTTTGTGCTACAATGTAACTACAGGACCCACCATCGTGACATGCTAAAAGAATTGAACTGGATGTTGCTGAAATCCTGACGCACTCTCCATCTTTCCTGCCTTGTGTTTAAGAGCTTTTCTGGGAAGTTCCCACCCTACCTGAGCAGAATGCTCTCCCCGGCTATTCCCACCTCCTATAAGCTCTGATCCAGTACCAGCACATTATTTAGTTTGCCTCAATACAAAAAGAAAGCAGCTCGATCCTCCTTTTCCTACAGAGCACCACAAATATGGAACAACCTCCCGCACACTTTCAAACCTTCCCCAAGCCTAATATCCTTTAAGAGATCCCTCTATACATATCCCAAAACAGAATGCACCTGTCATGGTTGATTATATATTTCCTACCTGTTCTATGTTACATTTCTGCATATATTATGTATTAATATTGTTTTTGTATTTTATTGTACCCTATTGTATCAATGCAATGTGTTTTGTGGACCCAGGACTACTTGAAAACGAGAGAAATCTCAATGTATCCTTCCTGGTAAAATATTTTATAAATAAATAAATAAAATATAATTTTTCACTGACCAACAGCCATTTAAATGGCTACTAAAAATGTTAATACTATCTGGGAATTTACAAAACTATTGAATTTATGTTTTGCTTTGGCTAAAAGAGTGGAATGATAATTTGCACTAATATTAAATTGAGTTGTATTCTGTCAAGGATATGGGCGTTTTTTGTTTGTTTTTTAAATGTATTCGTGTATCTGTTACGGCAAAGATGAGATGAATGGGGCAACATACTCTGAGATAAACTTTTGTATAAAATAAATTATTTTAGCAATGTTATAAATTTGCATGTCTATTAGATGGTAGCAGTGTTAGCACACACTGCTGCCATATAGTGCTCCGAACACATGCATGGTACCTACCTAGGTAGTCTCTTCAACAAAGAATACCATGCAAACAAAGCAAATTTGATAATAGAAGTAAATTGGAAAAAACGTTATGTACCTTTAACAAATGACAACATTTCCATGCACTTGTTTAACAGAAAAAAGAACCTAGTGAAAAATAGAAGCCAATAGCACTTTAAACCACTCAGCCAATCAGATTGAGCTCGCATTCTATTGGCTGTTCCGATCAGCCAATAGAATGCGAGCTCAATCTGATTGGCTGATTGGATCAGCCAATCGGATTGAACTTGATTCTGATTGGCTGATTCCATCAGCCAATCAGAAAATTCCTACCTTAATTCCGATTGGCTGATAGAATCCTATCAGCCAATCGGAATTCGAGGGACGCCATCTTGGATGACGTCCCTTAAAGGAACCGTCATTAGTCGGGAGACATCGGAAGAAGAGGATGGATCCGCGTCGCCTGCTTCAAGATGGACCCGCTCCGCACCGGATGGAAGAAGATCGAAGATGCCGCTTGGAGAAGATGTTTGCCGGTCCGGATGTCCTCTTCTTGCCGGATAGGAGGAAGACTTTGGAGCACCGGATTATGGATCGCCAACCCCCGCTTGGGTTGGATGAAGATCTTGGAGCCAGGACGGATCGGTGATACCTGGATGGTGAAGACAAGGTAGGAAGATCTTCAGGGGCTTAGTGTTAGGTTTATTTAAGGGGGGTTTGGGTTAGATTAGGGGTATGTGGGTGGTGGGTTGTAATGTTGGGGGGGGGGGGGGGGTATTGTATTTATTCTTTTACAGGCAAAAGAGCTGAAATTCTTGGGGCATGCCCCGCAAAGGGCCCTGTTCAGGGCTGGTAAGGTAAAAGAGCTTGTAACTTTTTTAATTTAGAATAGGGTAGGGAATTTTTTATTTTGGGGGGCTTTGTTATTTTATTAGGGGGCTTAGAGTAGGTGTAATTAGTTTAAAATTGTTGTAATATTTTTCTTATGTTGGTAAATATTTTTTTATTTTCTGTAACTTAGTTCTTTTTTATTTTTTGTACTTTAGCTAGTTTATTTAATTGTATTTATTTGTAGCAATTGTGTTTAATTAATGTATTGATAGTGTAGTGTTAGGTTAATTGTAGGTAGTTTATTTAATTATTTTATTGATAGGGTAGTGTTAGGTTTAATTATAACTTAGGTTAGGATTTATTTTACAGGTAAATTTGTTATTATTTTAACTAGGTAACTATTAAATAGTTCTTAACTATTTAATAGCTATTGTACCTGGTTAAAATAATTACAAAGTTGCCTGTAAAATAAATATTAATCCTAAAATAGCTATAATATAATTATAATTTATATTGTAGCTATATTAGGATTTATTTTACAGGTAAGTATTTATCTTTAAATAGGAATACGTTATTTAATAAGAGTTAATTTATTTCGTTAGATAAAAATTATATTTAACTTAGGGGGGTGTTAGTGTTAGGGTTAGACTTAGCTTTAGGGGTTAATCCATTTATTAGAATAGCGGTGAGCTCCGGTCGTCAGATTAGGGGTTAATAATTGAAGTTAGGTGTCGGCGATGTTAGGGAGGGCAGATTAGGGGTTAATACTATTTATGATAGGGTTAGTGAGGCGGATTAGGGGTTAATAACTTTATTATAGTAGCGCTCAGGTCCGCTCGGCAGATTAGGGGTTAATAAGTGTAGGCAGGTGTCGGCGACGTTGTGGGGGGCAGATTAGGGGTTAATAAATATAACATAGGGGTCGGCGATGTTAGGGCAGCAGATTAGGGGTACATAGGGATAACATAGGTGGCGGCGTTTTACGGAGCGGCAGATTAGGGGTTAAAAGTGTAATGCAGGGGTCAGCGATAGCGTGGGCGGCAGATTAGGGGTTAATAAGTGTAAGGCTAGGGGTGTTTAGACTCGGGGTACATGTTAGAGTGTTAGGTGCAGACGTAGGAAGTGTTTCCCCATAGGAAACAATGGGGCTGCGTTAGGAGCTGAACGCTGCTTTTTTGCAGGTGTTAGGTTTTTTTTCAGCTCAAACAGCCCCATTGTTTCCTATTGGAGAATCGTGCACGAGCACGTTTTTGATGCCGGCCGCGTCCGTAAGCAGCTCTGGTATCGAGAGTTGCATTTGCGGTAAAAATGCTCTACGCTCCTTTTTTGGAGCCTAACGCAGCATTTGTTTGAACTCTCGATACCAGAGTTAAATTTATGGTGCGGCCAGAAAAAAACCCGCGGAGCGTTAACAGCCCTTTTACCGCCGAACTCTAAATCTAGGCCATAGTGTTTAGAAAAAAACACACAGACAATTGAAAATATACAATTTTTCAATGCAGAATTCTTACATGTCATGATATGTGCATACAATAATGGTGCAGTTTGAATCTGCTGTGTCTGATGAAAAAAACAATATATGTGTGGGGTTTCTCACTTAAAAATGGCCTACAGTAGGTCCTAAATGTGAGCAGCATCTGAAAACTCCAAAACAGCTCAGCAATTAAGGAGATAGCGAAAAGAAAATTTTACAGCAAACTGTCCACTTAATAAGCATGTCTAGCATTGTCTGAAGACCCAAGCCCACACTGACTCCACCAAATAAGGCAAATGGTGGGCGGAGTTTGGCTGTGAAAAAATCAAATGCAGTAAGCAAGATTTTATTTTGTTTTATTTTGTTTTATAAATGTTTTGACTTATATATTATACTCTAGCCAGACAACAAAATGTTTTGTAATTACAAGGTATTTACTGTCCTTTTAAGGTTTTGTGGCTATAAAAACCCATATGTTTAATGACATGAAATTAAACTGGAAGTTATATTTCATTCATATAAGAACTATAGAATTACAATACACAAATAGTGTATCATAGGATTTTTTATTAAACTTCATACACATTCATTGTGGACTAAAATGTATGGGTAATATAACTGGGCATCCAACTCCTGTATTTAAGAACCACAAAGTAAGCATTAAAGGGATAGAAAACACTTTAGGCTGGGTTTTATCGTGCTCCTGCAAACGGGAAAATTTGTCAGTTTGTGGGAGCGAGATAATTAACTAGCCATTACAAGTGGATGGTTATTGCTAATGCAAGCTTGCGGTATGCTTATAAATTAACCAGAGATCGGATCTCTGGTTCATTTTATAAATCTGCCCCAAATACCCCCATAATACTGTCTAGTGTAGTTTATTAAAAAATAAAGATGTCAGCATCTTTATATTTTAATAAAATTACTGCACTAGGCCTTTTTTGGGGGGGCTAAAGTTGTTGGGAGTAGGGTGCCTTTACATTGCGGTCTATGGGAGCTGTGTGTTCCCAGTAAATATACAGTATCTCACAAAAGTGAGTACACCCCTCACATTTTTGTAAATATTTTATTATATATTTTCATGTGACAACACTGAAAAAACGACACTTTGCTAAAGTAGTGAGTGTACAGCCTTTATAACAGTTTAAATTTGCTGACCCCTCAAAATAACTCAACACACAGCCATTAATGCCTAAACTGTTGGCAACAAAAGTGAGTATACCCTTAAGTGGAAATGTCCAAATTGGGTCCAAAGTGTCAATATTTTGTGTGGTCACCATTATTTTCCAGCACTGCCTTAACCCTCTTGGGCATTGAGTTCACCAGAGCTTCACAGGTCGCCACTGGAGTCCTCTTCCACTCCCCCATGATGACATCACAGAGCTGATGGATGTTAGAGACTTTGAGCTCCCCCACCTTCCGTTTGAAGATGACCAACAGATGCTCAATAGGGTTTAGGTCTGGAGACATGCTTGGCCAGTCCATCACCTTTACCCTCAGCTTCTTTAGCAAGGCAGTGATCGTCTTGGAGGTGTGTTTGGGTTTGTTATTATGTTGGAATACTGCCCTGTGGCCCAGTCTCTGGAGGGAGGGGATCATGTTCTGCTTTAGTATGTCACAGTACATGTTGGCATTCATGGTTCCCTCAATGAACTGTAGCTCCCCAGAGCTGGCAGCACTCATGCAGGTCCAGACCATGACACTCCCATCACCATGCTCAACTGTAGGCAAGACACACTTGTCTTTGTACTCCTCACCTGGTTGCCGCCACTCTTGACACCATCTGAACCAATTAAGGTTATCTTGGTCTTATCAGACCACAGGACACGGTTCCAGCAATCCATGTCCTTAGTCTGCTTGTCTTCAGCAAACTGTTTGCAGGCTTTCTTGTGCATCATCTTTAGAAGAGGCTTCGTTCTGGGACGACAGCCATGCAGACCAATTTGATTCAGTGTGCGGCATATGGTCTGAGCACTGACAGGCTTATCCCCCACCCCTTCAACCTCTGCAGCAATGCTGGCAGCACTCATACATCTATTTCCCAATGAAAACCTCTGAATATGACGCTTAGCACATACACTTAACCTCTTTGGTCGACCATGGCGAGGCCTGTTCAGAGTGGAATCTGCCCTGTGAAACCGCTGTATGGTCTTGCCCACCGTGCAGCAGCTCAGTTTCAGGGTCTTGGCAATCTTCTTATAGCCTAGGCCATCTTTATCTAGAGCAACAATTCTTTTTATCAGATCCTCAGAGAGTTCTTTTACATGAGGTGCCATGTTAAACTTCCAGTGACCAGTATGAGAGAGTGTGAGAGCAATAACACCAAATTTAACACACCTGCTCCCAATTCACACCTGAGACCTTTTAACACTAACAAGTCACATGACACCGGGGAGGGAAAATGGCTAATTGGGCCCAATTTGGACATTTCCACTTAGGGGTGTACTCACTTTTGTTGCCAACGGTTTAGACATTAACGGCTGTGTGTTGTTATTTTGAGGAGACAGCAAATTTACACTGTTATACAGGCTGTACACTCACTACGTTACATTTTAGCAAAGTGTAATTTCTTCAGTGTTGTCACATGAAAAGATATAATAAAATATTTACAAAAATTTGAGGGGTGTACTCACTTTTGTGAGATACTGTATATGTATATGCTTATATACATATAGATTTATGTGTTACTATGTGAATATACATGTAATAACACATACATATATATGTATATTAGCATACACATATATATTTATATTTGTTGCCATTGCTGCGGGACTTACCCTCATCCCTGGCGCTGAAGTTCCGAGGCTGTCTCTGAGCTTATAGAAGCTCACTCTTGCAAGTAAAATGCTTCCTAGCAATGCGAATGTGAGGTCGCATTTGCATTGCTGTTACCTTGGAATACCAGCACACATTATCATGTGCTGGTATTACAAAGTAGAGCGCTAATATCTCTTTCATGAAAGCGATATATATATATAGCGCTCCACTTGTAATCTAGCACTTTGTAAGTACAAGACATGTCTGCTGTGTTACTATAGGAAACCATATCAGCCAAGTTAATTTTCCAAACTTCACCCATAATTTGTCTTATTTGGAGGAGCCAATCTGGGCTTTATTCTTCAGACAAAACGACTAGCCATGGTCATAATGTTAGTACAAAATGCATTTATTTCCAGTTGTTATTAGTTAACACCAACTAGGAAATTATATGTAGATGGGTTAGCCTTGAGAAACCAGCAGTTGTGCATTTCAAGTTCTGAGTATTAAAAAAATACACATACATAGGGCTGAAATAAATAATGACAGTAACTTATTAGAGTTGTTTCATTATGCCTAACTAAACACTTTAGATACAAATCTCAAGCTGTTTTATGTCCCTTTAAAGGGATATTAAACCCACATTTTTCTTTCATGATTCAGATAGAACATGCAATTTTAAAGAACTTTCTAATTTACTCCTATTAGCAATTTTTTTTCATTATCTTAGTATCTTTCATTGAAAAGCAGGGACGTATGCTTAAGAGCCGGCCCATTTCTGGAGCACTATATGGCAGCAGCTTTGCAAGAATGTTATTCATGTGCAAGAGCACTATATGGCAGCACTATTCCCTGCTATGTACTGCCTCACACGCCTACCTAGGTATCTCTTCCAACACAGAATATCATGGGAAGGGTGCAAATTTAATAATATAAGTAAATTGGAAACCTTTATAAAATGATTTGCTCTGTCTGAAACACACACACACAAGAATGTTTCGGGTTTCATATCCATTTAGGTTTTTCCATTTTAAAAGTGACATAAAGTAGATTATAGCAATAGTGCAGTTTCATTTTTATTTTTACTAATTAGTAATAATCCCTTGCTCTGTTTGCACAGTGACTTTTGAACAATAAAATAAAGCCTGAAAGTAGCATGCTGAACGTACCCCCACCTCAAAAGGATTTATTGCAGCAGCTGGTTTGCCTGTACGCTTTAGTGGCAGGACTGGGCAACGAGACGGATACGCCCACTGATTTACTTTATTATTTACAAGCTTAATGCAAATTACAAGAGGCAGGTCTTTAAAATGAATTAAAACTGAGGAACTCCCCAGAGCCCAAGCAGGGAGATTCTGAAATATTAGCATATTTGATGGCATGGAGAACTGATGTTGAATAGAGTTAGAGAATTGGGTTAATACATCTATATTATATAAACTGTCTTTTAATTTGATGAGCTCTTACTATATTAGAGGTCAGAGAAACACAGGATGAACAATTTCCTCATAAAAATTGCCTCATGAAATTGCCTAAAGTATTTTGGTCCAATAATAGGGTCATACTGACTGGACAAGCGCAGCCCCACACAATTTTGCTTTTACTTACAGGCTATGTATTGTGCTCTCTGTCTCCCTCTCCTGGCCAAGAGAAGTGGTACCAACCTGTTACATTTAACTGAACAGTTTATGCAAATTATTCCTGATATTTCTGAAGAAGTAATACAAATCCTCCTCAGCCGAGTGTACCCATTGTGTCTTCTGTCACTCCCAAGGGCTTTCACATATTGCCACATCACTAATTAAAAGACCATGAAACCCAATATTTTTCTTTCATGATTCAAATAGAGAATACAATTTTAAACAACATTCCAAGTTACTTATATTATTTAATTTGCTTCATTCTTCAGCTATCCTTGGTTGAAGAAATAGCAATACACATGGGTGAAATCATACGAGGCATCTATGTGCAGCCACCAATCAGCAGATACTGAGCCTATTTAGATATGTTTTTAAACAAAGGATATCAAGAGAATTGAAGCAAATTAGCTAATAGAAGTAAATTGAAAATATAGTTAGGGTGTGCATTAAAAGGCATAGGGTATTCCCCAGAGTTGCCATTGGCTGCAACAAATTTCTAATGTCATTTTTTACTGTTATAATAACCTAAAAAAAAATAATTTATGTCTTCTGCAAATGTAGTGACATTCCTATTCTAAAGCAGCTTGTGTATGTTGTTATTATCCTGTTCTAGGTACACAGCCTGATGTTGTAAGCTGCTGTGAGAGAAATCAATAACCCCAGAAACCCTGTAAAGAGAAGGAAAAAAAAACATGGTTAGGAGAAACCCCCTTTACTCTTGGCAGAGGCATCTCCATGAACCACATATATGGCAGGAACACACACAATGGGCTCGATTTATCAAGCCTTTTTTCGCCTGCAGGTTCTCACAAGAGAACCTGTAGTCCGTATTTATGAAGCATCGGTCATCAGATTGCTGCTTCCTATCCTCTTCTCCATCTCTTAGGTGGAGAATTTCAATCTCCCCGATCTCGTCCGACAACCAATCACGCGCGGGCAGGGGGCGCCATTGGACGCTAGTGCAAATAGTGCTCGCTTGCAATGTTAAATTCCGCCAGTGGAATTCTGTCCGCCAGAGGCGAGCTGCGGCGGGCAGGGGTGCAAATATACCGCTGTAGCTTGATAAATCGAGCCCATTATATACAGTGGTGGGAAAAAATCTCTATTGTGATAGGGATAATGACAGCTGCTGTGGAATATGGGTGGGCAAGTCATTATGTCCTCCCTGCCCCCTAGAAACTTATGCCCCTTGGTTCAATATGACCTCTTCCCATCTATTTCATTGAGAGCTGGCTTTACCATGCACATGTTAATTTAGTGCAAATCTCATATAATTAATATATAGATAGGTGGAGTAGTTAGAGAAAGATGATTCTTCCTTGTGGTGCTAGCTTGGCATTACCAATTATTGCATTAAATATTGTATGGGTATATCTCTCTACTTCCCCTGTTTGGATAGGCTGTGTCTATTTTATATGTAGAAGCATTGGGCTTAAGTAAGGAGAATGCTGTATCTAAAATGTAGAATGCCTACAGCTGAGAGTGTCATTTTTGCATGCAGATTGCAATGACAGAGCTGACTGACATCAGGTGTATCTGTTGACTTTAGTTATGTGATGGTATTCAGTGCTTCTGGCAACTGAAGCATATTCTTCTGTTTGTCCTTAATTTGCCTTTGAGGCAACATTCCATGGACATTAAACTCAAAATGAAATGTCTAATTAAAGGGATACATTATTTAAAAATATCTGTCATTCATATGAAACAATCAACAATAGGTTGATTTTTTTTTACCTAATAAAATAATAAGTAAAATGAAATTAAAACTATTACAACAATATTAGTTATGTCCTTACTACTAATGCTAATTGGTTGATAGGTACTTTTTAATGATCATTGAGTGTTAGCAGTATGCAACTCCAGTATAAGCCAATGAGGATTAGTAAAAAGCAAACAATTGATATTGCCATATTAGTTTACATTGAATTTTAAGCAGCTATTACTTAAAGTCAACATATTTAAATTCTGGTCTTTCACAAGCGTCATGAGCATTTGAGTATAGTGCCTCTTTAAATAAAACATATTGAAATATTTTACTTGCTCCACTCTCCCCCCCAGAGGATGAATATGTTATTGTGTAACTTTCACAGATACTGTACATACTACAGATAGATTGTTTAGTTTAGATAAACCCTGTGGGGTCCCATATACTCAGTAGGTGCAACAGAAATCAAATACCATTCAAGAAGGTAGATATTTTCTTTTTTTGTATTCTTCTATCAGAGCTCAAATGTCTACAATATCCAAATATCCTACCTAAACCTTCAAAAAGATTCATAGCTCATGTAGCTTAAAGGGATATGAAACCCAAATTTCTTTCATATAGGTGACAAGAGTCCATGATCCATTACTCCTGGGAATTACCTTTCCTGCCACTAGGAGGCAAATATTCCCAAACCTCAGAGCTCTATATAAACCCTCCGACCTCTATGGTAGTCAGTCTAGTCTTTGCCTCCTCTGGAGGTAGGTGAAGAATAAAGATGTGCAAGATTGTTTGTTATTTTATTTTAGGGTTTTCTGGTTAGGTCACTGAAGTTCCCCTCTTCAGTACTGACATAGTCATGAAGGACATATTTGGAGTGATAGGCATTAAGCTTATCTTTATCTTTTTTATACAAGGATAAAGATATTATTTTCTGACATTTAGTGCAGGAAACTTCCTTTGAACTTATTTGTGTTTTATTTCTTACTCCAGGATATGCTTGAACCTTCTACTGATAATGTTCTCAGTACTAGGTTAAAAGCTTTTGAGGTAAGTTTATGTTTAGGGGCTCCATTAGACTTGTGCATGGTCGAAAAATTAGTTTCGGTTCGGATCGATTTGGATTTTTTCGAATTTCGGTTCGGATCGATTCAAATTTCGGAAAAATTTGAATCAATTTGTTTCGGATTCGTTTCGGATTCATTCGGATTCGAATAAATTTGGCTGGATTCGGTTTGATTCGGTTTGGAAATTCGAAATTTCAGTATGTGTTAGGTGGGATGTGCTGTGTATTAGACTAGTATTATGTACTGTATATTAGGTGTAACCCATAGCAGAGTTATATAACCTAATATACTGTACAATACTAGTATAATCCATGGCCATCCGAATTTACCGAATAAATCCGAACTAATTTGGATTTATTCGGTAGATTCGGTACTACCGTAATTCGGAAATTCGAATCAATCCGAATCTCCAAATTTAACAAATTCGTCCGAATTTGGATTCGGAACGAATCGAAACGCACATGTCTAGGCTCCATCAGGAATACCCTTGGCCAGCTTATAGTGCTAGCTTCATTAGCACATATACGTGAGCTCAGAGCGATATTTTATATTTTTCATTTATATGTATGTGGGGTTTTTTGCGCCTTTTTTGGGGCACTTATTAAGCGTGCTTGCTTGATTCCTGTTTAAGAAAATCTTATCTACATTCTGGTTATATTTTTAAACCTGTTGTTGCCTTTGCTGATGCATTAGCTGATATCTCTAAATGGTTATAGAATCTCTCTGCTCAGGTTCTGGATGAGTCTGATAGAGCTTTTAGAGATACTTAAAGGGACAGTCTACACCAGAATTTTTATTGTTTTAAAAGATAGATAATCCCTTTATTACCCATTCCCCAGTTTTGCATAACCAACACAGTTATATTAATATACTTTTAACCTCTGTGATTATCTTGTATCTAAGCCTCTGCAAACTGCCCCTTTATTTCAGTTCTTTTGACAGACTTGCAGTTTAGCCAATCAGTGCCTGCTCCCAGATAACTTCACATGCACGAGCACAGTGTTATCTATATGAAATATGTGAACTTACACCCTCTAGTGGCGAAAAACTGTTAAAATGCATTCTGAAAAGAGGTGGCCTTCAAGGTCTAAGAAATTAGCATATGAACCTCCTAGGTTAAGCATTCAACTAAGAATACCAAGAGAACAAAGCAAAATTGGTGATAAAAGTAAATTGGAAAATTGTTTAAAATGACATGCTCTATCTGAATCATGAAAGTTTATTTTGGCATAGACTGTCCCTTTAAATGTGCTAATGCTTTTGTGTGTGATGCTATTCTTGATATTATTAGAATTAGCTCTAAGAATTTGTGTCTTTCAGTGTTTGCCAGACGTGCTTTATGGCTTATGTCTTGGTCTGCTGATGCATCTTCTAAGAATAAATTACTTTCTATTCAAGGGTACCCAAGAACTCTGTGAAAGCTCAGGCTTTTCTTCAATGTGTTTCAAATTTAAAATATATAGGGGTTATAGTCCCAATTCCTCTATCAGAACAGTTTTTTTTATTCAAATCTCTTCATAGATCCCAAGAAAGAGAGTACTTTTTAGCCTGTTATAGATTTGAAAATTTTGAACAAGTTTGTCAGGATTCCTAATTTCTAAATGGAAACTATCAGGACAATCCTTCTTTTTATTCGTCAAGGTCATTATATGTCGACCATAGACTTAAAGGAGGCTTACCTGCATGTTCCAATTTATTTAGATCACCTTCAATTTCTGAGGTTTTCCTTTTTTGACAAACATTATCAGTTTGGACCCTTCAATTTGGTCTAGCAACCGCATCAATAATCTGTTAAAACATTCTAGGTGTTTTGTTTTTGGTGTACTGATCATAATTTTTCTTGGCATTCTTTTTAAATTTCCAGAATTCTTGAGTTTCTTCAGGATGGTTTGCAGGAAGGTCTTTCTGCCAGTTCTTCGAAAGACCAGATTTTGTCCCTCTCTGTTCTTTTCCATATGAAAATTGAGTATCTTCCAGATGTGCATAATTTTGTTCAGGTATTATCTTGAATAAAGTCTGTGATTAAACCTATTTATCCTCCTTGGAATCTTAATTTGGTTCTAGAGGTTTTTACAATCTCCTCCTTTTGAACCTATGCATATGGTGGATGTTAAGTTTATTTTCTTGGAAAGTGTTGCTCCTTTTGGCTGTTTCCTCTGCTAGAAGAATGGTCTGCTCTTTGTTGTGATCCTCCTTATCTTATTTTTCATAAGGATAAAGCTGCCTTGAGGATTTCTCTAAATTTTTTGCCTAAGGCTGTTTTTTCTGACTACTTTAGTAGGGAAATTGTGGTTCCTTTTCTTTGTCCTGATCCAAAGAATTCTTTAGAGAGACTTCTTCATAATTTAGATGTCAGAGCTTTGAAATATTATTTTGAGGTTACTTAAGATTTTAAGCAATTAATCCATATGGCTTATGTAGAAGCTGGTCAATCTCCTCCTAAGCATATGACAGCTCATTCTACTCACTATGAAGCCTCTTCCTGGGCATTCAAGTATGAGGCTTCTGTGGAACACATTTGCAAGGCAGCTACTTGGTCATCTTTGCGTGCAGTTACTAAAATCTACCATTTTTATGTTTTTGTGCTTATTATGAAGCTTTTTGGCAGGAAAGTGTTTCAGACAGATGTTTCTGTCTAGGACTCAGTTTTTGGGTATTTTTTTCTTAGAATTTAAAAGGATGTTTAATCCCTCCCTATTTTTTTTCCATTACTTGTGGCCTTTGACACAGCTTGGGTATTAATTCCCAGGAGTAATGGATTGTGGACTCTTATCACCTATTTGAAAGAAAACATAATTTATAGCTTACCTGATAAATTCCCTTCTTTCATGGTGATAAGAGTCCACAAGACCCCACCATGATTTTTTTTTGTATTATTTTTTGTATTATTTTTGGCACATCCTTTTCCCCCCCATTTCCTCTAAGTATTTTGCCCTGTTTCATTCTCACCTCTGTCAGCTTGGCTATACTTCAGACTGATTACCATATCGGTGGGAGGGTTTATATAGAGATCTGAGTTTTGGGAATCTTTGCCTCCTCCTAGTGGCAAGAAAGGTAATTACCAGGAGTAATGGATCATGGACTCTTATCATCATGAAAGAAAGGAATTTATTAGGTAAGATATAAATTAGGGGGGGGGGTCTTCATGATTTAGATAGAACATACAGTTGTAAACAGCTTTCCAATTTACTTCTATTATCGAATTAGCTTCATTCCCTTGGTATACTTTTTTGAAGGAGCAGCAATGCACTACTGGGAGCTAGCTGTACACATCTGTTGAGCCAATGAGAAAAGTGCAATGCTGTTTCTCAGCCTACCTATATATGTTTCCAACAAATGACACTAAGAGAACAGAAAATTTGATTTTAGAAGTACATTGGAAAGTTTAAAATCGCACAATTCATCTGAATCATGAAAGAAAAACATTAGGTTTCATATCCTTTTTTTTTATTTAAACATATCTTAAGAAAATACAACTGAATGGCAAAAAGTTAAATTTCTGGCACAGTTTAAGTTCACAAAAGCAGGAAACCTTTTAAGATAAATCTGAAACTGAAAGGGACATTAAACTAAATTGTTATTGTTCATAAATGGTCTAGTTATGCATAGTAAAAAAAAACCTAAAACTTTGCTATGCACTTTTATTATTAATTTTGCCTGCTTTTCCTATAAAATCTTAAAATTTTAGTTTTTCCACTCCCCCCAGAGAAACATTCTGTTGAATTCAGAACCTTGACCCTCTGGCATGCGTATTGCTGGTTTGATATATGCAGTGCTGAGCACATTTATATCTGTTCCTTATTGTCTCCAAAATGTCAGTTCAAATGCCTTTTAAATAATTTATTTTATATGCAGATCTTTTAGAATGCATTGATGAATTTCTGATAAGTATTTAAAAAAAATAATGCCAGTTTAAGTTTCAAATTTCTGTAAAGGGACTATTGAAACCAGGAATTTACCACTTTTTCTGGTTTGAACAAAACTGATTCATAAAATACCAAATTAAAACTTTCATAATTCAAATAGAACAAGCAATTTTAAAATACATTTCCAAATACTCTCTCCTATCAAAATTTCTTTGTTCTATTGGCATTCTTGTTAAAGAACATACCTAGGTTTAATTGTGGTTTAATATACATGATTCACAATATATAATGTAATAAATACACACATAATCTATAGTGACAAAAATATATGATTGCAAAGTGTATTGATCACTTTATAGCAATATTTGTATACATTTGTTACACTGTTTTAAATAATGCAGCTTAGAGTGTTCAAGACACATACACACACTCATACCAAAAGAAAAAAAATGTAACAAAAATAATTACACAAGTACATTGAACATTTTTTTTTAAATTGCACTCTCTTTTTGAATCATGAAAGTTTAATTTGATCTTTCATCTCCCTTTAAGCTTCACAATCAACATTGGTTTTTGCCATTGTATATTATGAGTGAGTGTGGTTTTTGTGTGTAATATAATGTAATGTTTTTACATTATACATGAGTAATGTGTATAGTAATTCATATTTATTAAATCACAATTTAATGGACCTGAAAGAAGGTAATCCTAATTAAAATACAGTTTAACCCTGTAGAATAAATCATTCATGTTGCTCAATCTTGTTTTGATTGGATGCCTCTGCCTCGCAAACTCTGTGTGATGCTGTGACTGGCGAGATGCCAACCAGCAATCTGCTGCCAGGCACATACAGCAAATAAGTCTGTCAAATCATTGTTTAATTAAAAGAGCCATAATGGTATCCTAATAGTGACAGCTTCACTAATATACTACAATATGCTTTTTACCCTTAGGATGAACTCTTTCACCCAGTCTTTTCTAATCAGAGTCTCATTTATTCATTCACACTTAAATAATTCATTTTTTCTTCTTACAAAAGCCAGAGGGACAAATATTTTGATCAGGAAGACAAAGACCCTCATATTAAACCATTCCAATGTACATAAGTAATTATGCTATATAAGAAATGGTGTAGTTTATAGGAACATTAAAACAACACTCTTTGTTCTTTGCTTGTTGTAATTTAAGGAAATCAATGTCTGAAAAAAATGAAGATAAGTTTAAAGCCCTTGTTGCATTTTTTTTTTTTAGTTTATTTAATGTCATTTATAACTTATTTAACAGTCATATATTTTAAATACATTGAATCAATAAGGCAGATGCAGATACTGTATGTACATAGCCAATTTAATGAATCTCTTTTAACGGGACATTAAAATGCTAAAATGGCTTTTTCTTATAAATTACAGCACTGCATTACTGACCCTAGGTAAGGTTAAACTCACAGGTAAACTCTCAGGAGCCCCAAGCATTGCTGCTTGAGAGCAGAACATAACTGACGAGCCTGTCGCATAACTCACCAATTACTGTCTGTATTCTACCTGGGAGCTGCAATACTTGTGACTTTCATAGTGTGACTTTACCTGTTTATATTTAACCCTTTTGCATATTTATTTAGGTTAAGTAATATAGAAATGTTGTGCTCTAATGAATTGTTACATGCGAATCTCCATTTAAAGGGATACTAAACCCACAGTTTTTTCTTTAATGATTCAGATAGAGCATGAGATTTTAAGCAACTTTCTAATTTACTCCTATTGTCAATTTTTCTTTGTTCTCTTGCTATCTTTATTAAAAAAGCTTAGGAGCCGGACCATTTTTGTTTCAGAACCTGGGTTATGCTTGCTTATTGGTTTGCTAAATGTAGCCACCAATAAACAAGCGCTATTCAGGGTGCTGAACCTAAAATAGGCTGGCTCCTAAGCTTTACATTCCTGATTTTTAACTAAAGATAGCAAGAGAACAAAGACAATTTGATAATAGGAGTAAATTAGAAAATCGCATTCTCTATTTACACCATTAAAATGAATATTTGGGTTTAGTATCACTTTAATAGTACAGGTAATTGACTTTATAAAAATGGGGCACTATACCACACAGTCACCTATGCCATTGCTACTGCGCAAAGAAAGTACTCATGTTCTTTTTTCTCTGATATGATTAATTTATCTTACATAAAATCTGTGTGACTATGAAAATACAATATATTCAAAATTATATAGTATTGAAATAACTTTTATAATAATTTTATTTTTCTTTCTTATCTTTGACTTTTTAATTGTAAGACAACTGTTCGGGAGCTGTTTTTCTTTAAATTAAAACAAAATTATACTTCACAGGCATTATTATATTTAACCAAATAAACTATAAATAAATTGCCATCTATGTCCCAAATAGTGATGCAACTTATGGTCTGCTGCTGCTATTAGTTTTAAATCATTTTGCTCATATATAATGGTAAATTTGTGTTGTATAAAAATTGGCTGCTCTTTGATTAATGCCCAACCAAAAAAATGGGGTAATTTCCAATATTTCTGATTTTCTCTTTCAATATCAGAAAAACAGAATCAGCCATTTTTTATTTTTTTTTGGTCAAAGCAATGACAATCTTTCAAAGTCAAACACAGATGAAATTGGCAACTGCCACAATAATCAACTTCACTTTTTCACTATAATAAGGTGGTGACAAGAGGTAGATACTGTATATCGCAATTTTTCAAAACATGGTTTTTGTGACTTCTTTTTTCTCTCTAAAATACATTGCAAAAGATTTTGGTCACCAATACACAAGACAGAAAATCAAACTGTTAAATCCTGATCACAAATTCATGTGATTGCTGACAGAAATCCCATTAAATAAGAAAAAAATCCATTTAGAATCACTAAATGCCAGTATGAAACAAAAACAAACATTTTAAGAATGAAATAGATGCTGCGGTCATAATCCCCGTTTTCTCACATTTCCTGCAGCTGTATGCCATATCATGTATATACTGTATCTATTAAATACATATACATTCATAAATGTCTGTCCCATTACCTAAGGACTGTACATTAGTGCTGAATATAGGTTTAATGAATCTAGACGTAGATCTAAATATAGCAGTAAAAAATGCTTCAGAGTTTGTTAAGTGCCGTATGGCTAGCATGACTATTGGATAGGAGGGGTAATGTGGTCTCTTGAAGAAAAAAAAAACATTTGCAGTGGGCAACCGGAGAAGGGTAATGTAAGTGAACAAATAAACTAATCAAATGCATATATTATATTAAAATTATGAACAAAGGTCTAATTCATTTAATACATTAATTTGGTATAGCTTTAGCAAATCGTTTAAATTTACCATCACTTTAAACTTTAAATTGTAAATTAAACTATGCAGCTACTCTGCATGATAAATCCAAAAGGTATTTTTTCAGTGATTATTCTTTCCTCTCTCAACAGCAAAGATGAATCACTTTCTGTAACCTAAATAGCAATGCAACATATGCTATACTATTGTTATTGGTTTTAAAGGGACCATAAAGGAACATGAAACCCTTCTTTCATGATTCAGATAGAGGATACAATATTAAACAATGTACAACTGGGAGCAAGCTGAATGCATGGGGTGAGCCAATTACATGAGCCATATATGTGCAGTCACCAAACAGTAGCTACTGAGCCTACCTAGTTATCCTTTTCATAAAGGATACCAAGAGAACCCCCCCCCCAACAAATTAGATATTAGAATAAAGTGGAAAAATCAAATGCTGTATCTGAATCATGAAAGAAAAAAAATGGGTTTCATGTCCCTTTAAACAGTAAATACATGGTAGATATAGCAATGTTTTCAAAGCATAGATTAGCTAGATAATAGTTTGCAGATCATTTTTATTTTTGTAATATGGGGTGGACTGCAATCCTGCAAAAGTTTAATTATTGTTGTGCACATTTCACCACTAAAGACTGAGGGGATTTTTATAGATACATCATTTGATAAGATTTTCTAAAGGACTATAATCAGTCATTTTTTGTTAGTTTGACAATTGTGTGCAAGCAACGACTGACTGGAATATGACAATGTTAAATTGACTAACAGGGTTTTATCTAAACCTTTGTTTGCACAGTTCATTGATTGTACAATGTATTGCCAGCTTTATATCTGTCACTAATCAGCCTCAATAAAAGACGTTACATACAGGGAAGCCTAGGTTTCGATGTCAGCACCCATTACTTTATAGAAATGCAGCAGAACTGGAAAGTTTAGAAGTTTTAGAATTAAATTACATAAAAAATATAAAATAAATAACGATAATTAAACATTTTATATTACAATCTTAAACTTTCTAAATTGTATTATTTGTATGTTATGGTAGAAAACAAAATTCCTTTTATATTGATTAGCTATGTATTCCAATATAACGGTGGCTCCTGATTAGTTGGGTTAGATTTTAAATAGAACTTTAGAGCATGTGATGCAGCATATATAAACACATATACATATAAGCTATGGTGATGAGGTAAAAACTCTTAATGTTGTTTATGTTTTATTTACTCAGGGCACTCTTCTGTACACTCTTGCTGACAGGCCACTTGAGATTTGGAAAGGGCATCAGGGATGTTTGTTGACCCTAATAATTGCATGCCCACCATTCCTGAGGGGCACCAAGGTGCACCTGCTAAATGCCAGTGTTGATTAGGCAGAAGTAATATGCCATGAAGGAAAAAGCCAATCATACATGTGACTTTCCACTTGGCCTGCTTTGTGCCCATCATACTCTATTAGTGCTCTAAACCTTGGGCAGCTTAGGGAGGCAGAAAAAAATGGAAGGTTTGATGGGAATGCAAATTATTCTCCCTTCGTTAATTACCACAGCAGGAAACACTGTCTGACGCTTCTGTAATTATGTTGATTCAATTAATTCTAGAGACTGTGGAAGCAAAAGCATAAGAATGCAGGTGGTCAGAAATTAATGTTTCAGTCAAAGGGCAATAAAAATGAACAAAGTTATGGGATACTATTTCTGAACTGTTTCACAACTGTACTAGATGCATGTGTAATGATATTTACCTTTACTATAGTTTTTCTTTATTTTGAAATCAATATAACCTTCATGAGTTGTTATGATAAGTAACACTAATAATTTCCAGGAGTCTTAAGATGGATAATTAGCAGCTATTTTGATTTTGATGAAAACATTAATTAACCTAAAACATAGTTAAACCTTGCATGGTATACTAAATCACAAATTTATAGTTATGGCTAAACATAGGTGACTGTAAGGGTGTGACCATGTTTTTTATTGCAATGATTATAGCTTACCAGCTGCACTTTACCTATGTTTTTAATCCCCTCACCGGCATGGAGAAAAATCACACACAAAAAACAAACAAAACAAACATTTATTTTGAGCATTATATTGTAATGTATGTTTGTCTCCTTTTTTCTTCATAAATGGAAAGAGTCAACAGCTGCATTAATTACTTTTGGGAAATAAGAACCTGGCCACCAGGAGGAGGCAAAGACACACCAGCCAAAGGCTTAAATACTCCTCCCACCTCCCTCATCCCCCAGTCATTCTTTGCCTTTTGTCCCAGGAGGTTGGCAGAGAAGTGTCAGAAGTTTGTTTTCATCTCTTATGGAGAGTAGTACTCTTCGACATGGGACAGGAGTTTTAAGTAATCCTGTCAGTCTCTCAGTGAGGGCTTGGATGAAAGTTAGAGTTCCGGAGATGCAGGAAGAGTCTTTCTGTGAAACCATCCCAACTCATTTTAACAACTCCACAAGCAATCGGCGTTGTTGAACTTCGCTTCGCTGCTTGCTTACTTCTCTCAAGTCCATGGCAGAGGCGAGGCTACTATCTGTCACACTTGAAGGGCTGTGTTCCTGTTCCACGGCGTAGATTCTGGTAAGATCGTTTCATTTTACTTCTTCATGATTGTACTGTAACTCATTTGTTCCTGCAAACTCACATGAAAAATACAGGGTCTCAGTGGGACTCCTTTAGTATCTTGGAATCAAGGGTTAATATCTCCTGAGGGGGATTATTGAACAGGGTTTTTTTTAATCATGTTTGTTATGTGATTCAATCTGCGTATGTGTAGTGTTAACTGGGCTCATGGCTTTTTGGAACATAATGGCCTTTCGAAGTGACGCAACCTTACGGTTGGGCGTGCTTTTTTTAGACTGTACGGTTCACCTTCTGACCGGACGTGTTTATGTTCTGGTCTCCTATTTCCGCATTCCTGACTGTGTGGCGATGGAGAATTCTAGTCCACTGGTGTCTGGTTCCTAGGAGGTGGTGAGTGCCCCAGCCATTGTGGGTGTCAGGTACCGTTTAAATTGTTTTACATATAGTCAATTTTTTTGGTATCCTTTATCCAGTATGGAGGATGCTGAGGTTGAGATTGTTCAACTTTCTGATTCAGATTCTTCCTCCTGTGACGAATGCGAATAGGCCCCATTGACTCAGGTCAGTCAGTTATGTTCTTTAGGCCGTTCTAGAGCACGTTGTTCCTCAGGCTCGGGGATTCAAGGGACTGCTGAGCCATCCGCCTTGGGGGGGGGCCCTGTCCTCCGGGAGGCGAGTTCCCTACCGCTCCCTTCTACTACTACACATGCGGGTAACCCAGGTTATGTATTTTCCTCCTCGGAGGGTGGATTGTTCCCCCTGGAGGTTGTGGCATGTTTTCGCTTTTACATACTTTTGGCGCTTGCTCGTCTACAAAGTCCAGATGTTTATTTGCGATTGTGCTCGTGCCCAATTTCCCCAGGTCTCTCGGCCACTGGAGGGCATGTGCAGTTCCCTGCGGGTGTTACTGTTCCTGAGTGTTGTGCTTTTTGTTATAGGCCGGCTCACCTTCGTGTTTTACTCAGACATGTTTTTGAGCTGTTTGGGGACCATGTCCTTCTCGGTTATGGGACACATCAGTCATCTTCCTTCGAATGGCTCACCTCATTAGACATGGGGGATGAAGTAATCTCCTTTAAGTCTTGTTATCAAGATCCTTCCAAGTTTTGTTGGAAGAACAGGGTTTCCATTAGGCTGGTCCTGTGGATCTTTCTCTTCTTCTTGGGTGTTAACCCTCGGGTTGCCTGTTATTTTATTTTATCCGGTTAGGATGAATTTTCTTTTCTTTTTCATACTATGTTTCCTGCGGGAACTTAGAAATATCTGGGATCGATACTCACTGTTACTTCTACGGAAGTTGTTTGGGAAACGTTAGTCCCATGTTTGTCTGTTTTTCTTCCTCCCTCTCTGAGGGCGAATTTAGCCAGCTTGGCAGTTATGACCCTGTTTGCAGGCTGGTCCTGCTTGGGTTCAGATCTTCTGTATCGCGGCTTATTCAGACACGTGGCGCCTATTATACCTTGCTGGTCAGGTTGGGGAGCCGAGTGCTTTTAACATTATTTATGTTTTTGTTATTTTTTTTACAAGTTTCAGCTAAGCATTCTCAAGAGGACTTGCGTGTCCGTGCAGCTCTCGGGATTGTTTCAGTCCTACATAGCCATCTCTCTGGTGACTGGGTCAGTGAATTTTGCTGTTTCACTCTCTGTTGTTTCCGATACCCTCGGAACCTAGAGTATTCCTTCCCACGTGGTGGGAAAATTAGAGGGTTTAGCACCTCTTTCCGCCGGTCAGGGCGGTGTTGCTTTAGGAAAATGTCCTTTTTGGAATTGTTCCTTTAGTGGTTCCCTTCTTCATTGAGACCTCTTGGATTGTCCGTTCCCTTGTGGATGGGTCGCCTTCGGGGGACTTGGATTCCCTTTGGGAGTTGGGTGTTTCTTTTTTGGGACATTAGACAGTGAGGTCCTTTTGGGCTCCGGTTAGCGGTCCTTTTCCCGGTGTTGGGAATGCTCTGCATTTCTTCTTGGGATAGAAGAGGTCCTAGTGGTTTTCCACTCATATGGTTTTGGTGTTGCCATCCAGGTGGCATCCAAAACCATGTTTTACTGTCCTCTGACTTCGAAATCTGAGGTGATGTGGAGGCCTGATGTTGCTCTGTTCGGGTGACTTGTCCTCACTGTTCCTGTAACATATGACTGCCTGATATCACTGTCCCTTTAAGACTGCCTTCCCTGCTACTGACAATCATACTGTTTGGGGAGTATCTGCATTCAACTTACCTGCCTAATTAATTAATCATTCATGCACCTGATTTCTGCAGCCTCTTTTTAAACAATCTCAGGCCTAATGTGAATTGCATTAGCTTTAAAGTTTTGTTCCAGAACAGAAATCTGTGACTGTTCCAGCATATTCAAACTACAGCCTTTCCTTTTAGCTATGCTTAACCCCTTGAGTGTTAACGACGGCTCTGAGCCATCGCAGAGTTTCCCACTTTGGTGCTAACGATGGCTCAGAGCTGTCGCTAGCACTCTCCCATCTTGAGGGAGATCTGGGGGCTCCTACCCGCTCCTACCCAGGCAATCGGGCCTGCATAGTGACAGGCATTGCTGGGGCTTCATGTTATGTGCAGTGACGTCACACGCAATGACATGATGTCGTCACCGTGCAACTTTATTTAAAATTCACAATGTTAAGTATAGGAGCATTATGTACTGTGAACCTGCAACAAACCTTTGCATCTATGAGTCAATCTTCTACCAGTTTCCTCTGAAGCCTGAACATCTTACATTGCTATATTTTTCACTCATGAATCCTTCAGCTACTCCTATTAACGAAAAGTCACAGTATCAATTTATGTTTCCATTGAAGCCAGAATATATTGTATACATATATTTCACTCTCCATGATTTCTACAATAACTTCTTGCAACTATGAATCACAGAATATCATCTATCCACGTCCAGGATACTTTTCCCCTGGTCAGGGGTCAGTGTCTCCAATTCCCTACCACTGCGTCGAGGGTCTGTTTCCTGAGCGCATATACACCGGAACATGACAGTTCCCCTTGTGCCTGGAGCTTGTGGCTAGCTGGACAGCTAGCTCAGCATACTAATGCTCTGTGGCTACTCTGTACTGTAGCAAGCCAAGGGTTGCTAGTTCGATCCCCGGCGAGGTCTAGTATTATTATTATCGGTTATTTGTATAGCGCCAACAGATTCCGCAGCGCTATTAACAAAAGCGGAGTACAACAAAACAATTATAGGGATCAAATGGGTAGAGGGCTCTGCCAAGAGTTGCACTGTTGTAGTCAGCTCTTGAGAAGGTGATCAACAAACAGCTGGACTCTTAGGCTTACATGCTTAAGGGGGTTCAGGGGATAGCAATGGAGAAGAGGAACTGGTATAAAGAAAGGTTAGCGTAGGTTGTATGCATCCCTGAACAGTAAAGTCTTTAGGGAGCACTTGAAGCTTTTAAAACTAGAAGAGAGTCTTGTGGAGCGAGGCAGAGAGTTCCACAAGATGGGAGCCAGTCTGGAGAAGTCCTGTAAACGGGAGTGTGATGAGGTGACAAGAGAGGAGGAGAGTAGGAGGTCGTGAGCAGAGCGAAGGGGACGGGAAGGAGAGTATCTGGAGACAAGGTCTGAGATATAGGGGGAAGCAGTGCAGTTGAGGGCTTTGTATGTCAGAATGAGAATTTTGTGTTTGATCTTAGAGGCAAGAGGAAGCCAGTGAAGAGATTGGCAGAGAGGTGCAGCAGATGAAGAGCGACGTGTAAGGAAGATGAGTCTGGCAGAGGCATTCATTATGGATTGTAAAGGAGCTAGGCGGTAGGTGGGGAGACCAGAGAGGACAGAGTTGCAGTAATCGAGGCGGGAGAGAATGAGAGAGTGGATTAAAATCTTAGTTGTGTCTTGTGTAAGGAAGTGTCTAATTTTAGGGATGTTTTTAAGGTGGAAGCGACACCTCAGCCTTTCCTCCTTTTGAGGTTGATAAAATGAGCAGTGCCCTGTGTCCCTTAAGGGGGATTAGTCGCACTTTCAAGCACAGTCATGTTAAGGTGGCTTGGATGCCTGTTAGCTCTAGTGTCCTTTTTTGGCCCTGGTTCTTTGGAGTGTGGGCTCCTGCAAGGGGTAATCTCTTCCTTTTGGGTGGGGACTTGCAAGAGCTTCTTGTTATACAGGTTATTCTGGATTTTTTCCCTAAGTGGTCTGTTCTTTTGATATCAAATGAGGGATTTATGTTCCAGTAAAATTGTTTAATCTAAACATTTGTGGGGCCCTGGCTTCTTGTCCTGATCATCCTGTTGTCGAGGGTTTTACTCTGCATTTTTTCTTTGTGAATTCCCGCTGTGGGATGTTACTGGACCTTATGATCCTAGGACTGGTCGGGGGGGGGGGGGCGGTACAGTTTCCTGGGTACTTGGGCTTAGTCCTTGTTCTGGCTGTTCTGTTCTACAACTTGGCCAGCTTTATGAAGAGCCGGGACTCCTTGGGGCTTGTCTTGTGTCAGATGAGATGGTTCCCTTGGGACAGCCAACTGACGTGACCTCATGGTGGGCTTTCCTGCCTAGCAAATGGAAGGTTGAGGTTGCTCAGCTGTCACTTTTGCCCCTGGGATGTGTGTTAGCACAATGGTGTTTTAAGGGGTCCTTCCGTGTTTGTCAGTGACGTGGCCTTGTGTCCTCTCGGTTCTTCCTACGACTTCCTGTCTTATGGGCAGGTGTTTCTCAACGCTCTCCTTTTCAGGGGGCTCGTAGTCCTCCTTACGGAGGTGTGGTTCCCTTTTTAGGGGCCTTTCCTGTGTTCAGGAGGTTGGAACAGATGTTTATCTGGTTTGGGGAGAATCAGTCCTCTGCCTTGGAGGTTGGGCAATCTATGTCTTGGAGGTTGGGCAGTCTGCTATTTTGTGCGGCCGCTTCTTTCTTACAGATAGTGTTTTCTCTGTGTCTTCCTACGGATGGCAGCGTGTTGCTAGACTCAGATGTTTATTCTCTGAGTTTGCTACTTGTTTTCTGTTTGCTCAGCCTCTGAGTTCTGACGTTTTTAGGACTTTGTCTTCAGCTGTACTTTTTGGTGCTGTTGCACGAGGTTTCTCCTTGATGATGCCCGGTTTCTCCTTGTGGGTTGGGTGTCATCTCCCCTTGTTCTCGGGATCCTTTTGGGTCTCTTTGGACTTGGCTTTCTTTTAAAGGTTTTTTTTCCTTTATTGGGTCTTGCTGTACCTTTTGGGTATCCCTTTGGCTCACCCTTGTCCTCTCCCTTTTGGGGATTTTGGTACTGTACTAGTAAGGGATGAATGGGGACCGACTGCTGGGCGACGGTTCTCCTGGAGGAGTGTTGGCTCATTGAGTCTGCTTTGCGGTCTCTAGTTAGGCTTTCAGACTATCTGCGGGTCAGTGTCCTTGGGGCCTTGTCCTTCTAAATTTTTTTGTCCGGCTCCGACGAAGCGTGGTTTGGTTGAATTGTTTATTTTTTCAGGCCTGGTGCCCTCAGAATGGGCAACCTATTGTACCCTCCCGTTTTTGCATTCAGTGTTCTCTATAGCTTGGGTATTGTTTTCCCAAAAGTAATGAGTGCAAAACTTTATGCTTACATAATAATTTTCTTTTCTTCAGATGGAAAGAGTCCACAGCTCCCCACCCGTAATTTTTCTGTGGGGCGTCTCTTATTTTTTATTCTTCTGGCACCTTTTCATCCTGGTATTTCTTCTACTGTTCCTTGTTCCTCGGCAGAATGACTGGGGCATGAGGGAGGTGGGAGGAGTATTTAAGCCTTTGTCTGGGGTGTCTTTGTCTCCGCCTGGTGGCCAGGTTCTTATTTCCCAAAAGTAATAAATGCAGCTGTGGACTCTTTCCATCTGAAGAAAAGAAAATTATCAGGTAAGCATAATTTAAGTTATTTCTTCAATCTGTCTTAGTCAGATGAACAATGAAGCTAAAATGTGCCTTTCTTAAATTAGTTTGCAGTACTGACAACACTTCTTAGATAATCTTGCCATACAAGAGAGCTTTAGAGAACCAGGCCCAATGTAAATGTTAAATACGAATTTGAGACATTTTGTATTTAATTAATCTTAATTGCAATATAAATAAACTTGTTATTATTATTTTCTAGCAGTAACTATTTGTGGTCAACATTACTTATTTATTTTGCATTTCTTGTTTGGAACTGCATTACAAAAAACAACTCTATATTCACCTACATTACGAGTTTTGCGTTAGAGGCTGTGCGGTGCTAACGAGCAGTTTAGGCTTACTGCTCACTTGCAGACAACGCTGGTACTATGGGTTTTTACAAACCCGGTGTTAGCCGCAAAAACGTGAGCGTAGAGCAAAATTTAGCTCCACATCTCACCTCAATACCAGCGCTTCTTATGTTAGCGGTGAGCTGCTAAAACGTGCTCGTGCACGATTTCCCCATAGGAATAAATGGGGGAGAGTCAGCTGAGAAAAAACCTAACACCTGCAAAAAAGCAGCGTAAAGCAAATAACGCAGCCCCATTGATTCCTATGGGGAAATACATTTTTTTTTTTTAATTTTAACTTTTTTTATTTGGTTTTTAGAATTAGAAGTGACAATTGGAGACACGCAGGTCTCCTGCTTAAATTGACATAAACAAAAGGATCAGACACGCAGGTCCGGTCACAACCACAATCAAAACATTGATATAACAGATAACCCCACCTTACAAGGGGAAGGTAACCTTAAACAAGCAGTTCTGACGTGTTTTTGGGGTGAATATAGTTCACCCAACTTGAACCCTGATGTGGGCTCTAAATGTGTGTGGGGGAGGGGAGCCAGAGAATTAAGTTTATTACTCCAGCCAGTGTAAGGGGCATTTTTGTACGTTAGGAGGGAAAGATTGTAATGCAGCCATACCTTGAATTTTATCAATCTCTCAGTATTCTATAAATATAGTCTAAGACGACTAAACGTAGCCACATTGAGGAGATAGCATCAATCGGAAGATCACTGAGGGATCTTGAGACTGTGTCTAGCACACGCTGTACTTAGCACACACCGCACTTAGCCCAAACAGTACTCAACACTCCCTGTACCTAGCACGAACAGTACCCAGTACACTCTGTACCTAGGGCACATAGTACCCAACAACCTAGCACGCACAGCACCTAGCACGCACAGCACCTAGAATGCACAACACCTAGCACGCACAGAACCTAACACTCACAGCACCTAGCACTCACAGCACCTAGCACATACAGCACCTAGCCCATACAGCACCTAGCACATACAGCACCTAGCACACACAGCACCTAGCCCATACAGCACCTAGCCCATACAGCATCTAGCACATACAGCACCTAGCACTCACAGCACCTAGCACATACAGAACCTAGCACATACAGAACCTAGCACATACAGCACCTAGCACATACAGCACCTAGCACTCACAGCACCTAGCACTCACAGCACCTAGCACTCACAGCACCTAGCACTCACAGCACCTAGCACATACAGCACCTAGCACATACAGCACCTAGCACACACAGCACCTAGCCAATACAGCACCTAGCCCATACAGCACCTAGCACATACAGCACCTAGCACATACAGCAACTAGCACTCACAGCACCTAGCCCATACAGCACCTAGCACTCACAGCACCTAGCACATACAGCACCTAGCACATACAGCACCTAGCACTCACAGCACCTAGCACTCACAGCACCTAGCCCATACAGCACCTAGCACTCACAGCACCTAGCACATACAGCACCTAGCACTCACAGCACCTAGCCCATACAGCACCTAGCCCATACGGCACTTAGCCCATACGGCACCTAGCCCATACGGCACCTAGCCCATACCGCACCTAGCACATACAGCACCTAGCACTCACGGAACCTAGCACTCACGGCACCTAGCACATACAACACCTAGCACTCACAGCACCTAGCACATACAGCACCTAGCACATACAGCACCTAGCACTCACAGCACCTAGCGCATACAGCACCTAGTGCATACAGCACCTAGCGCATACAGCACCTAGCGCATACTGCACCTAGCACATACAGCACCTAGCACTCACAGCACCTAGCACATACAGCACCTAGCACTCACAGCGCCATTAGCCCATACAGCACCTAGCACCTTCAGCGCCTAGCACATACAGCACCTAGCACTCACAGCACCTAGCCCATACAGCACCTAGCACATACAGAACCTAGCACATACAGCACCTAGCACTCACAGCACCTAGCACATACAGCACCTAGCACATACAGCACCTAACACTCACAGCACCTAACACTCACAGCACCTAGCACTCACAGCACCTAGCACTCACAGCACCTAGCACTCACAGCACCTAGCACTCACAGCACCTAGCGCATACAGCACCTAGCGCATACAGCACCTAGCGCATACAGCACCTAGCACATACAGCACCTAGCACTCACAGCACCTAGCACTCATGGCACCTAGCACATACAGCACCTAGCACATACAGCACCTAGCACATACAGCACCTAGCACACACAGCACCTAGCACATACAGCACCTAGCACTCATAGCACCTAGCACTTACAGCACCTAGCGCATACAGCACCTAGCGCATACAGCACCTAGTGCACACCACACCTAGCGCACACAGCACCTAGCGCACACAGCACCTAGCCCACACAGCACCTAGCGCACACAGCACCTAGCACACACAGCACCTAGCACACACAGCACCTAACACACACAGCACCTAACACACACAGCACCTAGCACATACAATACCCTGCTCAAACAGTACCTATAATATTAAGCTGCATTATAAAACCAGCAGAGGTCTATATCTCTAGAAAAAAAACATGGAAGTATAAATATGAGAAACTCTAATATGCCTCATAAACATATATTTGTTGAACCCATGAGTACTCATTAAATATAGACCTCAGGTTGGCATTAACAGTAGTAGTTATCAAACTACTTCTATTAGGTAAGCTGAAGAAGTAGGTCCCTGAACAAAAAGGAAAATCAGCCTTTCAGACTCAGAGAGGAAAGCCACTCAAATCTATAACTACGTTCAGGTCTGAACCCAGAAACAGAGATAGTTGCACATAGGGAACATTAAGGTAGAGTAATTATTAGTGTCCAGCATATCACCCCATGTTTTAGGGTGCAGAAGCTACTGTTATTAGAGTATACAACAATAAACAGCCCACAATCTTAACTAACTTAGAACCACAATGTAACTGTACAGAGCTGCATAATAAAAAGGAATGAATAGTTTACAAGCTTGCAAGAACGTCTCTTAGGTCCGGCTAATAGCCTTCATACGGTGTAGAAAAATATAGGGCATGGTGAGATCAGCAGTTCAAATTGCAAACAGCGTGTCCGGCAAGCTGTGACAATAAAGTTCACTTTGTAGAGAGCAGTTAACTGATTCCCTTGACCCCAAATTGTCTATTCATTCTGCCACCCCAACAAACCAATCCCAAATAAAAACACAAATACCAGAGTTGGGGTAAAAAAGGCTGCAGCATATTTTATTACTATTAACAACATAAATAACTTTTCTTAAAACTTAAAACCATAACCCAGGGCTTGCCCTACCATATTCATATTTTCTGTGCCTTAACCCATAAGGTACGCCTCCCCATGAAATTCACCTCTCCTGCCTATCCCGACAGGAGGTACCATGAACCCCAACCATGGCGTAAGCCATCACCCAGGGCAAGCACCCTGCCACAGCTCGATCTAAAATCGAGCACCGCCCAACACAGCTGCGACCAACTCAATACCCTCCTTTAGGGGGAAATTTAATAAATGCAAGCCTACTTCATTAAGGTGAACCCCATCGCGAAGGAAAACACATTTTCCCGATTCCCCTTCAAACTCTGAATGCCTCAAGGCGAGGCCCCCTAATTTTTTAACATGGCTACTCACCATACGGTTCACTTTTTGCCGAGAATTCTCCAACTTAACGCAGTCCCACGCTGCCCTCCAAACCAGCCGGCATTCTATATCTGACCAAACAATTAGCAAACTTGGAAACAAAGTATGTAACCGGTCCAAATCCCACTTAATCTTATCCATCAAGGACTTCTGAGCCATAAAACCCAAATCATTCCCGCCCAGATGAATGACCAAGATATTAGGAGGAGAAAATAGCCTAGCGTAATTAACCACAGATTCCAAAAGCTGTGACCATCTCATGCCCCTAACCCCAAACCACCTCAAATTAACTTTGTCCTTACAAAAACCCAGCTGGGCTCCATCTTTTTTAACTGCAGCAGCCTTCCTGGCCCAATAAACATAAGAATGGCCGATAACCCAACATCTCAATGGACCTGAAAAAAAAAAGAACAAAGAAAAACACATTTTTTCTTTCTTTTTTTTTTTTTTTATACTACTAACCCCGGCCTCACATACACTCTGAAACGGTCAGACTCCCATCTTCCAATCTTTTTGATTAACTGAGGCTCCAAACCCAAGAGCTGAGCTTCCGCCACAGCCCCAATGCGGAAAGAATGAGAACCGAATTCACAAGGATTTAACCCTAACAAAGAGAGCGACTTCTTAAAAACAGATACGAACTGAACACAGAATCATCCTGATGGATAAAGAAAGCCTCACTCGCTCCATTCCTAACCTTCAAAAAGGCTACAATTGCCCCAACAGGGCAACAAGGGCCGCCGACCGCCCTTAAACTAAATAATTTACCTTTACCTGACTGATCAGTCTTGGACTTTCTCAACCAAATGTCCAAATCCCCATTGTTCAAACAAATATCTCCAAACCTGAGGCCACTAGCACACTTCCTATTCCTACCTACCAACTCTGATATTCTAAAAGCCCCAAAAAAGGCCAGAACAAAAGCAGCCCGGAACAATAAAATGTCAAAATCCGAAAAGCAAACTTGAGGAAGGATATCCACCAACTTCTTTAACAATGAAAAAACAACCGGCCTTCTACCGTCCTTTACTGACCTCTTCCTGGACAGGCCACGAACAGCCATTCTTATGACAAAATTCTTGGTCACATCCTCCAACCCACCCAACTGAAACAAGAAAGCCAAAGCTGCAAGTCGCCTGCGAATTTCTGCTGGTGATAAAGCCTCAGACCTCCAATGCTTAATCCATCCCAAAAGTATTTCACAACAAGATTCCCCTGAAGTCAACCATTCCCTATTGTCCACCACAGACACCCATAACTTCCATACCCGGGCGTAAGCCCTCCAGGTAGACTGGGCGAGGGCCCCTTTCATGAGGTCCCAAACTAAGGATACCCCAGGAGCCACAATTCCCTCGGGCAATTCACACCCTCTGTTTCCGTATCCGGAGCCTCCAACCTGAATCGCTCCCACTGAAAACGGGAAAGAGCATCAGCAATTGAATTCACTTTTCCCGGTACATGAACAGCTCTAAAAGTAACATTAAGCCTCAAGCATTCCAACACAAATTCTCTCAGCAAACGGATAACCGGGGGGGAATTGGCAGACAAGTTGTTAATCGAATATACCACCCCCAAATTATCCGAGTGAAAACACACCCGTTTGTCTTGGAGCTCCGAAGCCCAAACCTTTAAGGCAACCACCAAAGGGAAAAGTTCCAAAAAAGTCAGATTTTTTGTCAAACCCAAAGCTTGCCACACCATTTTCCATTCAGATAAGCACCAAAACCACAAGAACCAGATGCATCCGTAAAGAGGCACAAACGATCATCAGACCAATCCACTTCCTGAATAAACAACCGGCCATTGAAATCCTTCAAGAAGACCGACCACACCCGAAGATCATCCTTCATAACCTTCCTCACGCGAATATGGTGATGAGGAGCAACTACCCCAACTGTCGCCAATGCAAGTCTTCTGCAAAATACCCTACCAACCGGGATAATTCAGCACGCAAAGTTGAGCTTACCCAACAAAGATTGAAGGAGCCTAAGTGTTATCTTCTCAGCCCCCAAAGCCCCTTGGATGCATTGAAACAAGTCAACAACTTTGTCCCATGGGAGACAGCATTCCATAGCCACTGAATCTATTTCGATACCCAAGAAACACAAAGAAGTAATCGGACCTTCCGACTTTTCCTCTGCTATCGGAATACCAAATTCGGAAGCAACTAGACCTCCAAATCCTTAGGGCCCACGAACAAGAAGTCATCCAAGTAATGCACTAGAGATGACGACCCAGCACGTTGCTTGACCACCCACTCAATGAATGTACTAAATCTCTCAAAATAAGAGCAAGAAATAGAACACCCCATTGGAAGGCACAAATCCACGAAAAAGTAACCATCAAATTTGCAACCCAAGAGATGATGACAATGGGGGTGAACCGGCAACAACCTGAATGCCGCTTCAATGTTAACCTTGGCTAACAGGGCCCCACAACCAGCAACCCGAACCAAATCAACCGCCTTGTCAAATGACGCATAATTCACCGAGACCAACTCCGGATCAATGCCATCATTAACAGAAAAACCCTTAGGGTATAACCGAAACTGACCTTCAACCCTCTTAGGAACCACTCCCAAAGGAGAAATTCTCCAATTCTCCAATGGAGGAGAAACAAATGGGCCCGCCATTCTCCCCAATGAAACCTCTTTTTGCAATTTCTTTCTAACCACCTCAGGGAACTCCCTGGCTGACTTCAAATTTCCCCCAAATTTCCCTCCAGCATTTTCCTTGAAAGGAATTACAAAACCTGAGCTGAAGCCAGAAAGCAGCAGCTCAGCATCCTCTCGTTTTCCCTGTCTACTGGCGTATGCCTCTAACCAAACCGCCATCCTTCCTACCTTCACTGGGGTCCGAGCTCGAAGGAGTAGGTTCCCCTTGCTTACCAACAAACTTCCCTTTTTTGAAGCATCGGGAAAAACTGTGGATACCGCCACACCCTGAGCATTCGTGTCTGAATTTACAACTTGCTCCAAACCGGCACACTTTATCATTAAATTGGAAGCATAGTCCTTTACGCATTGAAACTGCAGATCCCGAACTAACCGAGGGGCCGGAGTAACCGACCCCTGATCCACGAAAAGGCTGACCCCTTAAAGGGGTCATGATCTCGAGCCAAATGCCCATGTCACGATCATCCCAACGCATTTCTAGTCTAACCGCCAGCCTCTGACGAAACTTCTCGTCATAGCGCCACCACGCCATACCACCATAAGTCCGATAGGCATTCGAAATCTCATCAAAGTAACAAAATAAAGAACCACCCTGATCCGGACACCTCTCCGTTATCACGCTAGCAAGAATGCAAAACGCTCTCGACCAATTTCCCAGGGTCTTAGGTAACTTTCTGTACCTTTTCTTCTGTTCCTCTTCTTCTTTCTTGCCTTTATCTGATTTTTCATCCTCCTTTATCTCCACCACTTGATCAAGTGGCAACAAAGAAAAAATCTCTAGGAACTCCCGCTTCCAGATTTTTTCTTTAACATCCACAGTTAGATGGATCCCCAATGGACCAATGGAACATAAACACGGCCGCCTCAAAGCTTCCTCAGCTACTTTAATTGAACTACCTGAAACCGAAACAGCCGACGCCTGAGAAACCGAAACAGCCCCGCTCACTGACGCTACCGACCCAGCCGGAGCCACAATGGCTCCCGGGGTCCAAGCCTTTTCAGCTGATTCCCCCCCACTTGGAGCCTCCAAACTCGCCAGCAATGCCTTCAATCCATTCAGCAGTTTCTCACGTTCTCCACACAGCAAACCCGATCCTTCCATCACAGCACCCCCAGCCGATTCACCTGAAGACTGGGGGGCCATCCTGGGACACTCCCGATTAGTTGCTCCAATACTGGGGGCATCTTGGGTTGCCACTACCTCTTCCCTCCTTCTACCGCTCTCCCCTGTTCTCCGACTCCCACTCGATTTTCTAGAAGGAGAACGTCCCCTCTCCCTTCTTCCGCTGCTTTTTGAGCTCTCAACCCTCGCCCAAGTAGGTGAATGAACATCAGTAGTTTTTCTTAAAGGTGAGCGTGATCTTCGGCGGCCGTGACCCAACCTTGACCTCCTCCTTTGATGCCTACTGGACACTGTAACATCTCCAGAGCCTGGGGACTGCAAAGCACGGGAGGGTGTGAGTGCCTGACCCCCCCCCCGATGACCTACTCCCCTGCACCCCAGCCCTATCTCTATCTCTACTAGCCCTACTCTCACCTACCCTGCTCCCCCCCGAAATCCTAACACCCCTCTCAGGAGATAACTTCAAAAGCTGCGCCAGGGTAGATGCATCGCCTACCTGACCAGCCGTACTAGGTCCGGGTAACGCAGGCTCCGCAAGTTCCTCCTCATCCTCAAAGTCACTGCCAGCATACAACACCAGCAGCGGCTCCGTACCCTGGTCCCTTTGAGGTGTAGGGGCCTCTTCTCCTCCACTAGAAAGGCCGTGTGCATCCTGGTAAACCTCTGCATGAAAAAATTAGAGACATTAGCTCTCACCCCCCAAATTATTTGATTAAAATGACCCTCTCTCTTTTTTTTTTTTTTTAAAACACCCACTTAGCCCCATCTCAAACTCTACATACTGGTCCTAAATAAATAATCAACCTGCGTAAGCAACATCCCAAAACAAAATAGTACCTACCTTCACCAGGAACAATCAAGTAACGCTTGAGAAAAACACAAATGAGCAACCTAGCAATAAAACCGTTTTTTTTTATTAAATGTATTTTGCAAAATAAAGCATTCACCCTATCTGAAAATTCAAACACTAATAACTAAAAGCCCAACTTCCCTCATAACTAAATATATATCCCATAACACAGTCCCCACAGGAAAACTCATGCAGATATGATAATAAACAGAATGACTTTTATATTACTATGTTTTGTTTTGTTTTTTAAACCCACCACCTCATAGAAAAACAAACTAAGTGCCTGATTAAAGAAAAATTCCACCCCTTTTATAAATATATATATTTTAAAATTAAGCGGCCCAAATAACTCACCACACTAGCCCACAGTGTATTAAAATGCCCTGATGCATTAAATGACCCCTTATAGCAACCTAATTTATAAAAAATTCTCAATAATGCCCATATACTAAATGAAAATCTGAGATATCCAATATAAGTGCCACCGTAACCCCCTATTAAATATACATAAAAGCCATGACTGCCCCATGTAACTTATCAAATAGCCCCTTACAAATGGACCTACCGCCACACTACCACCCAATTTTCCGCACCCACCAGACCACTCATTACCCGTCACCGGCTCCACTGTCCTTGAAGCCTCTCCGGTCCTCTGAGGTGCGATGACGTCCTGGAACCGCTGCCACCCGCATCTCTAGACGTCCCTGCGCGAGGCTCTTCAACTGACTTCAGCTGCTCCCAGATCCACTCGACTCCTCTTCCTCTGGCCATCGCCGTCAGCTCCTGCAGCAGCGCGTCCATGTAAGGTAAGCACTTAAGCCGTTCCTCTCCACCTCAGGTAAGTATAACTATAAAAGGGCGCAAATCCACTATACCACCAACTATTTAAAACTTTGCCTCCAGCCACGCCCCTTTGTCCCTACCATGACCTCCACTCATCCAATAGGGGTCAATTACCCCAGCCTTGATTTCTACGTTCGGGATTCTCCTTTCTACCAGTATCCCATGGCTGTCCGATCTACCTTGTAACCTCCAGGACTGGCCTAACCGATCTTGCCCAGAATAGATCATCTCTGTAGGTAGCTCCTGACACGTAGTCAGTGAGCCTCTCCTCTCTCCCTTAGTCTGCCAAGCAGGAGATGTCGGCCTATTAGCGCCCGGGGACTGCAGGGAGCAGACTGCATGATCCATAAGTCCCGTCCCGATTGTGAGTGCTTTCTGGGAGATAGCGCAGTCAGCCGTGGTTAGCTGAAATGAACCGGATTCCCACTCTGTGTCAAGTGGGGTCGGGGCAAGCTGAGGTACACATCGTTCTGGAGCAGACACCTCCAGAACTGCCTCTACAGCCCTGTCCTCATCGTCTGGGGGTGTTGATTTAGCAATAAACAGGGCCCGGCATAGCTCTTTCCCCAGTTCAGCAAAATGGCGCTGTATGATATCCTGCATCATGGCTACCCCTTTATCAAGTGCGGTCATAATCGTCGTAGTTCATCTGTTGCGCTCTACAGCTTTGATCCTGTTCCCCTTTCTTATTAAATTGCTGTTGTTATTTGAGCCTGTAGTGTTTGTTAATAATCCGGTTCTGAATGTGCTTCTGCTCACTGCTTTGTGCGCTTGTTGTGGATCTCTATGCCATGCGGCTCTTAATTGCAGTTAGTTGAGGCCCGGAACTGTAATTTCCGTTTCGTGGGAGATCACCGGCTACTGCTTTACCGAATTCCCTCCTGATGCGGTCAGTAGGTGTTTTCTGTGTTAAAAGTATGTTTTAGTGAATCATACCATTCATTTTTTCACCCTTCTGAGTTTCTTTTTACGGAGCTCCAATTTTTTGCGGCCATATTCGTCTGCGGCCGGCTCCGCTCCCCCGGGGAAATACATTTTATGTCTACACCTAACACTCTAACATGAACCCCGAGTCTAAACACCCCTAATCTTACACTTATTAACCCCTAATCTGCCGCCCCCGACATCGCCGACAATGGCATTATATTACTAACCCCTAATCTGCCGCTCCGGACACCGCCACCACCTACATTATACTTATGAACCCCTAATCTGCCACCCCCAACATAGCTGACACCTACATTATATTTATTAACCCCTACTCTGCTGCCCCCAATGTCGCAGCCACCTACCTACATTTATTAACCCCTAATCTGCGCCCCCAATGTCACTGCCACTATAATAAAGTTATTAACCCCTAAACCTAAGTCTAACCCTAACCCTAACACCCCCTAACTTAAATATAATAAAAATAAATCTAAATAAATATTCCTATCATTAAATAAATTATTCCTATTTAACCTGTAAAATAAACCCTAAGCTAGCTGCAATATAACTAATAGTTACATTGTAGCTAGTTTAGGGTTTATTTTTATTTTACAGGCAAGTTTGTATTTATTTTAACTAGGTACAATAGTTATTAAATAGTTATGAACTATTTAATAACTACCTAGTTAAAATAAAGACAAATTTACCTGTAAAATAAAACCTAATCTAAATTACAATTACACCTAACACTACACTACAATTAAATTAATTACCTAAATGAAATACAATTAATTACAATTAAATAAAATTATCTAAAGTACGAAAACAAACAAACACTAAATTACAGAAAATAATAAAGAAATTACAAGATTTTTAAACTAATTACACCTACTCTAATCCCCCTAACAAAATAAAAAAGCCCCCCAAAATAAAAAAGCCCTACCCTACACTAAATTACAAATAGCCCTTAAAAGGGCCTTTTGCGGGGCATTGCCCCAAAGTAATCAGCTCTTTTACCTGTAAAAAAAAAAATTACAATTCCCCTCCCAACATTAAAACCCACCACCCACACAACGAACCCTACTCTAAAACCCACCCAATACCCCCTTAAAAAAACCTAACTCTAACCCCTTGAAGATCACCCTACCGGGAGATGTCTTCACCCAACCGGGCAGAAGTGGACCTCCAGACGGGCAGAAGTCTTCATCCAACCGGGCAGAAGTAGTCCTCCAGACGGGCAGGTCTTCATCAAGATGGCATCTTCTATCTTCATCCATCCAGCGCGGAGCGGGTCCATCTTCAAGACATCCGACGCGGAGCATCCTCTTCATCCGACGGCCAACGACTGAATGAAGGTTCCTTTAAATGACGTCATCCAAGATGGCGTCCCTTCATTTCCGATTGGCTGATAGAATTCTATCAGCCAATCGGAATTAAGGTAGAAAAAATCCTATTGGCTGATGCAATCAGCCAAAAGGATTGAACTTCAATCCTATTGGCTGATCCAATCAGCCAATAGGATTGAGCTGGCATTCTATTGGCTGTTCCAATCAGCCAATAGAATGCCAGTTCAATCCTATTGGCTGATTGCAGAATTCTATCAGCCAATCGGAATTAAGGTAGAAAAAATCCTATTGGCTGATGCAATCAGCCAATAGGATTGAACTGGCATTCTATTAGCTGATTGGAACAGCCAATAGAATACCAGCTCAATCCTATTGGCTGATTGGATCAGCCAATAGGATTGAAGTTCAATCCTATTAGCTGATTGCATCAGCCAATAGAATTTTCTACCTTAATTCTGATTGGCTGATAGAATTCTATCAGCCAAACGGAATTGAAGGGATGCCATCTTGGATGACGTCATTTAAAGGAACCTTCATTCAGTTGTCGGCCGTCGGATGAAGAGGATGCTCCGCGTCGGATGTCTTGAAGGTGGACCCACTCCGCACCGGATGGATGAAGATAGAAGTTGCCGTCTGGATGAAGACTTCTGCCCGTCTGGAGGACCACTTCTGCCAGGTTGGATAAAGACTTCTGCCCGTCTGGAGGTCCACTTCTGCCCGGTTGGGTGAAGACGTCTCCCAGTAGGGTGATCTTCAAGGGGTTAGTTTTAGGTTTTTTTTTAATGGGGATTGGGTGGGTTCTAGAGTAGGGTTGGTTGTGTGGGTGGTGGGTTTTAATGTTGGGGGGAATTGTAATTTTTTTTACAAGTAAAGTGCTGATTACTTTGGGGCAATGCCCCGCAAAAGGCCCTTTTAAGGGCTATTTGAAATTTAGTGTAGGGTAGGGCTTTTTTTATTTTGGGGGGCTTTTTTATTTTGTTAGGGGGATTAGAGTAGGTGTAATTAGTTTAAAAATCTGGTAATTTCTTTATTATTTTCTGTAGTTTAGTGGGGGGGTTTTTGTACTTTAGATAATTTTATTTAATTGTAATTAATTGTATTTAATTTAGGTAATTAATTTAATTATAGTGTAGTGTTAGGTGTAATTGTAACTTAGGTGAGGTTTTATTTTACAGGTAAATTTGTCCTTATTTTAACTAGGTAGTTATTAAATAGTTAATAACTATTTAATAACTATTGTACCTAGCTAAAATAAATACAAAGTTGCCTATAAAATAAAAATAAACCCTAAGCTAGCTACAATGTAACTATTAGTTATATTGTAGCTAGATTATGGTTTATTTTATAGGTAAGTATTTAATTTTAAATAGGAAAAATTTAATTAATTGTATTAATTTTATTTAGATTTATTGTAATTATATTTAAGTTAGGGGGTGTTAGGGTTAGACTTAGGTTTAGGGCTTAATACATTTAATATAGTGGCGGTGACGTTTGGGGCAGCAGATTAGGGGTTAATAAATGTAGGTAGGTGGCGGCGATGTTAGGAACGGCAGATTAGTGGTTAATAAATGTAGGTAGGTGGCTGCGATGTTAGGAATGGCAGATTAGGGGTTAATAATATTTAACTAATGTTTGTGAGGTGGGAGTGCGGCGATTTAGGGGTTAATATGTTTATTATAGTGGCGGCGATGTCCGGTTCGGCAGATTAGGTGTTAAAATATTTATTTTAGTGTTTGCGATGTGGGAGGGCCTCGGTTTAGGGGTTAATAGGTAGTTTATGGGTGTTAGTGTACTTTTTAGCACTTTAGTTAAGAGTTTTATGCTACAGCGTTGTAGTGTAAAACTCTTAACTACTGACTTTCAAATGCGGTACCAGGCTTGACAGGAGAGGGTCTACCGCTCACTTTTGGTCAGACTCGTAATACCGGCGCTATGCAAGTCCCATTGAAAATATAGGATACGCAATTGACGTAAGTGGATTTGCGGTATTTCCGAGTCTGGCCAAAAAAGTGAGCGGTACACCTGTACCTGCAAGACTCGTAATACCAGCGGGCGTTAAAAAGCAGCGTTAGGACCTCTTAACGCACAACTCATAATCTAGGCCATTGTGTTTCTTGTAGGAGTTTGGGGACGAGTGAATTTTAACATTAATAATTAACAGTTTTAGTAACCACATACCTAGTTGGGTGGAGTACTGAATTAAAAAATCATTTAAAAAATATTTTTTTTATTAAAAGAAGATTTTGTTTTACATTTGAAATCTCCTTGAAGCAGTTTAAACATTAAATATGTTGAGTACATTTAGCAATATTTGTTTATATGTAATCTGCAGTTAAGGACATCTAAGCAATGTGCAAATTAAACCTCATATTTTGTAAACAGGGCAGTTAGTAGTTCTGTAATTGGCATTTTGTTTACATATAATTAATACCATTTAAATTAACCCAGTACAATATTATGCCAGGCTGATTAATACTTTTGTGTCATGAAGTTAGCTTGAGGCAGAAAATCCTGATCTGTACAAGAACAACTACAACTTACAACAGAGCAAAGAGTGACAACTAATAAATGGTTCTTGGTTCAGTAATATAAAAATCCAGTCTTGTAGTGGTCTCTCTCTATAGACTCTAAACTTGCTTATTAACCCCTTGAGGTCAAAGGTTTTTCCCAGTTTCTATGCTTAAATGACACAGTCAATTTTGGCATTTTTGCTCAGTATTGGTTTCACCATAATTATTTGCTCTCTTGTCAAGTGCACCCATACGTATTATACACTATTTTTACCAGACAAACATGGCTTTCTTGTGAAACTAGACACAATTTAGGGATAAAAAACCCAAAACACTTTTGCCTAGATTACGAGTTTTGTCGGTAATGGTGTGCGGTGCTAACGAGCAGTTTATGCTCACCGCTCACCTACAGACAACGCTGGTATTACTGGTTTTTACAAACCCGGCGTTAGCCGCAGAAAAGTGAGCGGAGAGCAAAATTTTGCTCCACATCTCACCTCAATACCAGCACTGCTTACGGTAGCGGTGAGCTGGCAAAACGTGCTTGTGCATGATTTCCCCATAGGAGTCAATGGGGGAGAGCCGGCTGAAAAAAAAACCTAACACCTGCAAAAAAGCAGCGTAAAGCTCCTAACGCAGCCCCATTGATTCCTATGGGGAAATACATTTATGTCTACACCTAACACCCTAACATGAACCCTGAGTCTAAACACCCCTAATCTTACACTTATTAACACCTAATCTGCCGCCCCCGACATCGCCGACACCTGCATTATATTATTAACCCCTAATCTTCCACTCCGGACACCGCAGCCACCTACATTATATGTATTAACCCCTAATCTGCTGCCCCCAACATCGCGACACCTACATTATATTTATTAACCCCTAAACTGCCACCCCCAATGTCGCCGCAACCTACCTACACTTATTAACCCCTAATCTGCCACCCCCAACGTCGCCGCCACTATATTAATAGGATTCTATCAGCCAATCGGAATTGAAGGGATGCCATCTTGGATGACGTCATTTAAAGGAACCTTCATTCAGTCATCAGATGAAGAACGAAGAGGATGCTCCATGTCGGATGTCTTGAAGATGGAGCCGCTTTGCGCCGGATGGATGAAGATAGAAGATACCGTCTGGATGAAGACTTCTGCCCGTCTGGAGGACCACTTCTGCCCAGTTGGATGAAGACTCCGGCCCGTCTGGAGGACCACTTCTGCCCGGTTGGGTGAAGACTTCTCACAGTAGGGTGATCTTCAAGGGGTTAGTGTTAGGTTTTTTTAAGTGGGGATTGGGTGGGTTTTAGAGTAGGGATGGTTGTGTGGGTGGTGGGTTTTAATGTTGAGGGGGGTATTTGTACTTTTTTTTTTTACAGGTAAAAGAGCTGATTACTTTGGCCAATGCCCCGCAAAAGGCCCTTTTAAGGGCTATTTGTAATTTAGTATAGGGTAGGGCTTTTTATTACTTTAATATTTTTTTATTATTTTGGTGGGCTTTTTTATTTTATTAGGGGGATTAGGGGGATTAGATTAGGTGTAATTAGTTTAAAAAACTTGTAATTATTTTATTATTTTCTGTAATTTAGTGTTTTTTTTCGTACATTAGATAATTGTATTTTATTGTAGTTAATTTAGGGAATTAATGTAATTATAGTGTAGTGTTAGGTGTAATTGTAACTTAGGTTAGATTTTAATTTACAGGTAAATTTGTCTTTATTTTAACTAGGTAGCTATTAAATAGTTAATAACTATTTAATAACTATTGTACCTAGTTAAAATAAATACAAAGTTGCCTGTAAAATAAACATAAATCCTAAAATAGCTACTAACTATTAGTTATATTGTAGCTAGCTTAGGGTTTATTTTATAGGTAAGTATTTAGTTTTAAATAGGAATAATTTAGTTAATGATAGTTATTTTATTTAGATTTATTTAAATTATATTTAAGTTAGGGGGTGTTAGGGTTAGACTTAGATTTAGGGGATAATAACTTTAATATAGTGGCGGCGACGTTGGGGGCCGCAGATTAGGGGTAAAAAAATGTAGGTAGGTTTCGGCGATGTTAGGGACGGCAGATTAGGGGTTAATAAAATTGAACTAGTGTTTGTGATGCGGGAGTGCGGCGGTTTAGGGGTTAATATATTTATTATAGTGGTAGCGATGTCCGGTTCGGCAGATTAGGGGTTAAATTATTTTTTTTAGTATTTGCAATGTGGGGGGGGGGGCTCGGTTTAGGGGTTAATAGGTAGTTTATGGGTGTTAGTGAACTTTTTAACACTTTAGTTAAGAGTTTTATGCTACGGCGTTAGCCCATAAAACTCTTAACTACTGACTTTAAAATGCGGTACCAGGCTTGACAGGAGAGGGTGTACCACTCACTTTTTGGAAGACTTGTAATACTGGCGTTATGCAAGTCCCATTGAAAAAATAGGAAAAAAGTGAACGGTACACCTGAGCCTGCAAGACTTGTAATACCAGCGGGCGTTAAAAAGCAGCTTTGGGACCTCTGAACGCTGCTTTTTAAGGCTAACGCAAGACTTATCTAGCCGAGTATTAATATAAAATTATTAAAAAAATACACTTTATTAAAATAAATTTATATTTTTCATATAAATGTTCACATGGAGAGATTGTTAGCAAACCTTCACCGAGATTACGAGTTTTGCGGTAACAGGGGTGCGTTGCTAACGAGCAGTTTTTTCTCACCGCTCAGCGCTCACTTAAGACAACGCTGGTATTACGATATTTTTTAAACCCGGCGTTAGCGGCAAAAAGGTGAGCGTAGAGCAAAATTTAGCTCCACATCTCACCTCAATACCAGCGTTGCTTACGGTAGCGGTGAGCTGGCAAAACGTGCTCGTGCATGATTTCCCCATAGGAATCAATGGGGCAGAATCGGTTGAAAAAAACCTAACACCTGCAAAAAAGCAGAGTTCAGCATCTAATGCAGCCCCATTGATTCCTATGGGGAAACAAACGTTATGTCTACACCTAACACCCTAACATGAACCCCGAGTCTAAACACCGCTAATATTACACTTATTAACCCCTAATCCACCGCCCCCGACATCGCCAACACCTACATTATATTATTAACCCCTTATCTGCCGCTCCGGACACCGCCACCATCTACATTATCCCTATGAACCCCTAATCTGCTGCCCCCAACATCGCCGACACCTACTTTTTTATTTATTAACCCCTACTCTGCCGCCCCCAATGTCGCCGCCACCTAACTACACTTATTAACCTCTAATCTGCCGCCGCCAACGTTGCCGCCACTATAATAAATTTATTAACCCCTAAATCTAAGTCTAACCCCACCTAACTTAAATATAATTTAAATACATCTAAATAAAATAACTATTATTAACTAAATTATTCCTATTTAAAACTAAATACTTACCTATAAAATAAACCCTAAGCTAGATACAATATAACTAATAGTTACATTGTAGCTATCTCAGGGTTTATTTTTATTTTACAGCCAACTTTGTATTTATTTTAACTAGGTACAATAGTTATTAAATAGTTATTAACTGTTTAATAACTTCCTAGTTAAAATAGTACAAAAGTACCTGTAAAATAAACCCTAACCTAAATTACAATTACACCTAACACTACACTATCATTAAATTAATTAATTAAATTACCTACAATTAACTACAATTAAATAAAATAAAATAAAAGTATGAAAAAAACACAAAATTACAGAAAAAATAAAATAATTACAAGAATTTTAAACTAATTACACCTAATCTAATCCCCCTAATAAAATAAAAAAGCCCCCCAAAATAATAAAAATCTCTACCCTATACTAAATTACAAATAGCCCTTAAAAGGGCTTTTTGCGGGGCATTGCCCCAAAGTAATCAGCTCTTTTACCTGTAAAAAAAAAATACAATACCCCCCCAACATTAAAACCCACCACCCACACACCCAACCCTACTCTAAAACCCACCCAATCCCCCTTAATAAAACCTAACACTACCCCCTTGAAGATCAGCCTACCGTGAGATGTCTTCGCCCAGCCGGGCACAAGTATTCCTCCTGAGGGGCAGAAGTCTTCATCTGATCCGGGCAGAAGAGGACCTCCAGACGGGCAGAAGTCTTCATCCAGGCGGTACCTTCTATCTTCATCCATTCGGAGCGGGTCCATCTTGAAGCCAGCCGACGCGGAGCATCCATCCAGACCGACAACTACACGACAAATGACGGTTTCTTTAAATGACGTCATCCAAGATGGCGTCCCTTGAATTCCGATAGGATTATATCAGCCAATCGGAATTAAGGTAGGAAAAATCCTATTGGCTGATTGGATCAGCTAATAGGATTGAAGTTCAATCCTATTGGCTGATCCAATCAGCCAATAGGATTGAATTTGCATTCTATTGGCTGTTCCAATCAGCCAATAGAATGCGAGCTCAGTCCTATTGGCTGATTGGATCAGCCAATAGGATTTTTCCTACCTTAATTTCGATTGGCTGATAGAATCCTAAAAACCTAAGTCTAACACCCAAGTGCTCCTTACCTGTCCTGAAGACCGGCAGAGAAGGTCCTGTTCTAGGAGGTGAAGTCTTCTTCCAAGCGGCGACCTCTTCTTCTTCCAGGAACCAGTCGGCGCGGAGTGGAGGAGTTGAACACCGATGACCGTGGAGCTGAAGACCGTCCACTCTGGAACTGAAGGCCAGCGATGCTGGAAATGAAGAACGGCGACGCTGGAACTGAAGACCGCGGAGCCATGGAGCGTGGAGGATCCTCTTCATACGATCTCTACCGTACACTGAATAGGAATTCAAGGTACGCAATTAAAAATGGCGTCCCTTGAATTCCTATTTTCTGATTTAAGCCTTCAAATTAACTATTAACTATTTAATAGCTATTGTACCTAGTTAAAATAAATACAAAGTTACCTGTAAAATAAATATAAACCCTAAAATAGCTACAATGTAATTATTATTAGATTTATTTAAATAATAATTAAGTTAGGGGGTGTTAGGGTTAGACATAGGTTTAGGGGGTAATATAGTTAATATAGGTGGCGGTGGTGTAGGGGGCTCAGATTAGGGTTTAATATAGTTAATATAGGTGGCGGCGGTGTAGGGGGTTCAAATTAAGGGGTAATACATTTAATGTAGGTGGCAGCGGGGTCAGGGAGTGGCGGTTTAGGGGTTAAACACTTTATTAGGGATTGCGGTGGGGGATTGTGGTTAACAGGAGATAGATAGACATTGCGCATGCATTAAGTGTTAGGTTTTATTTTGCAGGCATTTTAGGGAGTTACGGGGCTCCAATACTCAGCGTAAGGCTTGCTACGCCTGCATTTTGTGGCGAGGTGAAAATGGAGTAAGATTTCTCCATTTTCACCACGTAAGTCCTTACGCTGTATATTGGATACCAAATTGCGCTGCTTTTCTATATCAGTCTATGGGCCAAAAAACTACTGCCGAAGGGTGAAATATACAAGCGTGACTTCTATGTTATGCCATGTATAGGATACCAAACCAGCGCAAAATTTGGCGTCGCCGGCTTTTGCGGGCGACGCTGCATATCGGATTGGGCCCCATGTTGTTAAGTGTAGTGAGCGAGCTGTGCACTGCATCCTATAATTTTGCACCTTATCACTGTAGTAGGCGAGAATTCTTTGCTACTGGTGAATTGTTTAAGCAGTATCGTATAATAATAGTGAAACTTGTACATGAATAATAAACCTATAGGAGCCAGGGGATTGTGGGAATATTGTACGTGTGTGTATATATATATATACAGGGAGTGCAGAATTATTAGGCAAATGAGTATTTTGACCACATCATCCTCTTTATGCATGTTGTCTTACTCCAAGCTGTATAGGCTCGAAAGCCTACTACCAATTAAGCATATTAGGTGATGTGCATCTCTGTAATGAGAAGGGGTGTGGTCTAATGACATCAACACCCTATATCAGGTGTGCATAATTATTAGGCAACTTCCTTTCCTTTGGCAAAATGGGTCAAAAGAAGGACTTGGCAGGCTCAGAAAAGTCAAAAATAGTGAGATATCTTGCAGAGGGATGCAGCACTCTTAAAATTGCAAAGCTTCTGAAGCGTGATCATCGAACAATCAAGCGTTTCATTCAAAATAGTCAACAGGGTCGCAAGAAGTGTGTGGAAAAACCAAGGCGCAAAATAACTGCCCATGAACTGAGAAAAGTCAAGCGTGCAGCTGCCAAGATGCCACTTGCCACCAGTTTGGCCATATTTCAGAGCTGCAACATCACTGGAGTGCCCAAAAGCACAAGGTGTGCAATACTCAGAGACATGGCCAAGGTAAGAAAGGCTGAAAGACGACCACCACTGAACAAGACACACAAGCTGAAACGTCAAGACTGGGCCAAGAAATATCTCAAGACTGATTTTTCTAAGGTTTTATGGACTGGTGAAATGAGAGTGAGTCTTGATGGGCCAGATGGATGGGCCCGTGGCTGGATTGGTAAAGGGCAGAGAGCTCTAGTCCGACTCAGACGCCAGCAAGGTGGAGGTGGAGTACTGGTTTGGGCTGGTATCATCAAAGATGAGCTTGTGGGGCCTTTTCGGGTTGAGGATGGAGTCAAGCTCAACTCCCAGTCCTACTGCCAGCTTCTGGAAGACACCTTCTTCAAGCAGTGGTAAAGGAAGAAGTCTGCATCCTTCAAGAAAAACATGATTTTCATGCAGGACAATGCTCCATCACACGCGTCCAAATACTCCACAGCGTGGCTGGCAAGAAAGGGTATAAAAGAAGAAAATCTAATGACATGGCCTCCTTGTTCACCTGATCTGAACCCCATTAAGAACCTGTGGTCCATCATCAAATGTGAGATTTACAAGGAGGGAAAACAGTACACCTCTCTGAACAGTGACTGGGAGGCTGTGGTTGCTGCTGCACGCAATGTTGATGGTGAACAGATCAAAACACTGACAGAATCCATGGATAGCAGGCTTTTGAGTGTCCTTGCAAATAAAGGTGGCTATATTGGTCACTGATTTGTTTTTGTTTTGTTTTTGAATGTCAGAAATGTATATTTGTGAATGTTGAGATGTTATATTGGTTTCACTGGTAAAAATAAATAATTGAAATGGGTATATATTTGTTTTTTGTTAAGTTGCCTAATAATTATGCACAGTAATAGTCACCTGCACACACAGATATCCCCCTAAAATAGCTATAACTAAAAACAAACTAAAAACTACTTCCAAAACTATTCAGCTTTGACATTAATGAGTTTTTTGGGTTCATTGAGAACATGGTTGTTCAATAATAAAATTAATCCTCAAAAATACAACTTGCCTAATAATTCTGCACTCCCTGTATATATATATAGATATATACCAAAGAGAATGCACTAGAGTGCATTCTCTTTGGTATTTATAATCTACAGATTTACACCCAGGTAGCTGACCCAGGAGGGTGGATTCACTTTTTGGAGTTTGTATATATATATATATATATATATATATATATATATATATATATATATATATATATATATATATGTTTAATACTGCACATACAGCCAGATTACAAGTTTTCAGCGCTATAGGGAAATTAACGACCACCACAAAAGCGGCGGTATTTCACCTCCCCCATAGCGCTGCTTTTACAAGTTTTAAAAAAGCAGGCTTGTGCGGGCGATATGGTGGCTCTGAGCTCCATACCGCACTGAAATACAAGTGCTGCTTTGACGTGCTCGTGCACGATTTCCCCATAGATATCAATGGGGAGAGCCGGCAAAAAAGAAGCCTAACACCTCCGATCATGGAAACAAAAGCTCTTTAACGCAGCCCCATTGATGTCTATTGGGAAAGAAAAAGTTATGTTTAAACCTTACACCTTAATATAAAAACCACATCTAAACACCACTTATCTGCCACCCCTGATATCGCCGCCACCTACATAATGTTATTAACCCCTAATCGGCCGCCCTTAACATCGCAGACACCTAAATAAAACTATTAACCTCTAATCTGCCGCCCCCAATTTCGCCGCCACTATACTAAAGTTATTAACCTCTGGCCTCCAACATCATTAACACTAAATAAATATATTTATTATAGCTTAGGTTTTATTTTTATTTCACAGGTATGTTTGTATTTATTTTAACTAGGTAGACTAGTTAGTAAATAGTAAAACTACCCAGTTAAAATAAATACAAAAATACCTGTATAATAAAACCTTACCTGCCTTACACTAAAAACTACCGGCCAGATTACGAGTTTTGCGTTATGAGCGGCTCTGTACTAACTTGCAAGTTATTTCCACCGCTTACCTCCCTATAGCGCTGCTATTACAGGTTTGCAAAAACCCGGCATTAGCAGGCAATATGACAGCGTTAAGCTCCATACCGCAATTAAATACCAGCGCTGCTTTGAGCTGGTTTTACGTGCTCGTACATGATTTCCCCATAGACATCAATGGGGAGAGCCGGCTAAAAAAAAGCCTAACACCTGCAATAAAGGAGCGTAAAGCTCCATAACGCAGCCCCATTGATTCCTATGGGGAAAGAAAAGTTATGTTTACACCTAACACCCTAACGTAAACCCTGAGTCTAAACAGCCCTAATCTGCTGCCCCTGACATCGCCGCCACCTACATTACACTTATTAACCCCTAATCTGCTGCCCCGACATCGCTGCCACCTACATTACACTTATTAACCCCTAATCTTCCGCCCCCAATGTCGCCGCCACCTACCTACACTTATTAACCCCTAATCTGCTGCCCCCAATGTGGTCGCTACCTATATTACACTTATTAACCCCTAATCTGCTGCCCCCAATGTCGTCGCTACCTACCTACACTTATTAACCCCTAATCTGCCACCCCCGACATCGCCGCCACTATACTAAAGTTATTAACCCCTAAACCTAACCCTAAGTCTAACCCTAACATAACCCTAACACCCACTAACTTTAACATAATTAAAATAAATCTAAATAAAAAATACAATTAATACCTAAATAATTCCTATTTAAAACTAAATACTTACCTATAAAATAAAACCTAACCTAGCTACAATATAACTAATAGTTATAATGTAGCTATCTTATTTTTTTTTTTTTTTATTTCACAGCTAAGTTTGTATTTATTTTAACTAGGTAGACTAGTTAGTAAATATTTATTAACTATTTACTAACTACCTAGTAAAAATAAATACAAATTTACCTGTAAAATAAAACCTAACCTGTCTTACACTAACACCTAACATTACACTACAATTAAATCAATTACATTAATTAAATACAATTAAATAAATTACAAAAAAAATAAACACTAAATTACACAAAATACAAAAGAAATTATCAAATATTTAAACTAATTACACCTAATCTAATAGCCCTATTAAAATAAAAAAGCCCCCCAAAATAAAAAAAACCCTAGCCTAAACTAAACTGCCTATAGCCCTTAAAAGGACCTTTTGTGGGCCATTGTCCCAAAGAAATCAGCTCTTTTACCTGTAAAAAAAATACAAACAACTCCCCAACAGTAAAACCAACCACCCACACAACCAAACCCCCCAAATAAAATCCTATCTAAAAAAAAACTAAGCTCCCCATTGCCCTGAAAAGGGCATTTGGATGGGCATTGCCCTTAAAAGGGCATTTAGCTCTTTTCCCTTGCCCAAAGTCCCTAATCTTAAAATAAAACCCACCCAATAAACCCTTAAAAAAACCTTACATTAACCCCCGAAGATCCACTTACAGTTTTTGAAGACCAGACATCCATCCTCATCAAGCCGGGAGAAGTCTTCATCCAAGCGGGCAGAAGCCCTCAACGAAGCCGGGAGAAGTCTTCATCCAAGCGGAAAGAAGTGGTCCTCCATGCAGGCCGAAGTCTTCATCCAGACGGAATCTTCTATCTTCATCCTTCCGACGCGGAGCGGCTTCATCTTCAAGACATCCAACGCGGAGCATCCTCTTCTTTCAACGGCTACTGAAGAATGAAGGTTCCTTTAAGGGACGTCATCCAAGATGGCATCCCTTGAATTTGATTGGCTGATAAAATTCTATCAGCCAATTGGAATTAAAGTTGAAAAACTCCTATTGGCTGATCCAATCAGCCAATAGGATTGAGCTTGTATTCTATTGGCTGATTGGAACAGCCAATAGAATGTTAGCTCAATCCTATTGGCTGATTGGATCAGCCAATAGGATTGAAGCTCAATCCTGTTGGCTGATTGCATCAGCCAATAGGATTTTTTCAACTTTTATTCCAATTGGCTGATAGAATTCAAGCCAATCGGAATTCAAGGGATGCCATCTTCAATGATGTCCCTTAAAGGAACCTTCATTCTTCAGTAGCCGTCGAAAGAAGAGGATGCTCCATGCCGGATATCTTGAAGATGAAGCCGCTTCGCGTCGGAAGGATGAAGATAGAAGATGCCGTCTGCATGAAGACTTCTGCCCACATGGAGGACCACTTCTTGCCGCTTGGATGAAGACTTCTACCGGTTAGGTTTAGGTGTTAATAACTTTAGTATAGTGGCAGCGATTTTAGGGGCAGCAGATTAGGGGTTAATAACAGTAATGTAGGTTGTGGCGATGTTAGGGACAGCAGATTAGGGGTTAATAATATTTAACTAGTGTTTGCGATGCGGGAGTACTGCGGTTTAGGGGTTAAAATGTTTATTATAGTGATGTCGATGTCGGGAGCGGCAGATTAGGGGTTAATAATTTAATTCTAGTGTTTGCGATGCGGGAGGGCCTCTGTGTAGGGGTTAATAGGTAGTTTAAAACCCCCCTGAAATACTCATAATCTAATAGCCCTATCAAAACACTAAACTGCTAATGGCCCTTAAAAGGGCCTTTTATGGGTCATTGCCCCAAAGAAATCAGCTCTTTTACCTGTAAAAAAAAAATACAAACACCCCCCAACAGTAAAACCCACCACCCAACCAACCAACCCCCCAAATAAACCTAAGCTAACCATTGCCCTGAAAAAAAAATAGAATGAGAGCTCAATCCTATTGGCTGATCAGCCAATAGGATGAAAGCTCAAGCCTATTGGTTGATTGCAACGGTCAATAGGATTTTTTCACCTTTAATTCCTATTGGCTGATAGAAATCTTTCAGTCAATAGGAATGTAAGGGATACCATCTTGGATGACGTCACTTAAAGAGACACTTCATTTTACAGCGACCATCGTAAGAAGAGGATGCTCCGTGCCAGATGTCTTGAAGATGGACCCGCTCCACGCCGGATGGATGAAGATAGAAGATGCCGTCTGGATGAAGACTTCTTGCCATCTGGATGAGGACTTCGCCGGCAGGATGAAGATTGAAGAGGCCGTCTGGATGTCCGGACTTCGAAAACAGTAAGTAGATCGTCGGGGGTTAGTGTTAGGTTTTTTTAACGTTTGGGTGGGTTTTTTTTTAGCTTAGGGTTTGGGCAGGTAAAAGAGCTAAAGGCCCTTTAAAGGTCAATGCCCATCCAAATGCCCTTTTTCAGGGCAATGGTTATCTTACGTTTATTTAGATAGGTTTTTATTTGGGGGAGTTGGTTGGTTGGGTGGTGGATTTTACTGTTGGGGGGTGTTTGTATTTTTTTTTACAGTTAAACAAGATGATTTCTTTGGGGTAATGCCCCACAAAAGGCCCTTTTAAGGGTCATTGGCAGTTTAGTGTAGGCTAGGTTTTTTTATTTTGGGGGGATTTTTTATTTTGATAGGGCTATTAGATTAGGAGTAATTCGTTTTTATTTTTGATAATGTGTTTTTTTATTTTTTGTAATTTAATGTTTATTTATTTGTAATTTAGAAAATTTTATTTTAATAGTTAAATTTATTTTATTGTAATGCTAGTTTTTAGTGTAAGGCAGGTTATGTTTTATTTTACAGGTAACTTTGTATTTATTTTAGCTAGGTAGTTGTTAAATAGTTAATAACTATTTACTAACTAGTCTACCTAGTTAAAATAAATACAAACTTACCTGTGAAATAAAAATAAAACCTAAGATAGCTACCATATAACTATTAGTTATATTGTAGCTAGCTTAGGTTTTATTTTACAGGTAAGTTTGTATTTAGTTTTAAATAGGAATTATTTAGGTAATAATTGTAAGGTTTATTTAGATTTATTTTAATTATATTTAAGTTAGGGGTTGTTAGGGATAGACTTAGGGTTACATTAGGGTTAGGTTTAGGGGTTAATATATTTATGTAGAGTTAGTGATGTGGGAGGTTAGAGGTTTAGGGGTTAATAATTTATTTAAGTATATTTCGTTGTGGGGGCTTGCGGTTTAGTGGTTGATAGGTTTATTATAGCAGAGATGTGGGCGGGCGTGCGGCAGATTAGGGGTTAATAAGCTTTAAATAGTGTTTGCGATGTGGGAAGTAATGTAGGTTGTGGCGATGTTAGGGACAGCAGATTAGGGGTTAATAATATTTAACTAGTGTTTGCAATGCGATAGTACGGCGGTTTAGGGGTTAAAATGTTTATTATAGTGATGGCGAAGTCGGGAGCGGCAGATTAGGGGTTAATAATCTAATTTTAGTGTTTGCGATGCGGGAGGGCCTCTGTGTAGGGGTTAATAGGTAGTTTATGCGTGTTAGTGTACTTTTTAGCACTTTAGTTATGAGTTTTATGGTACAGCTTTGTAGCATAAAACCCATATTTACTGACTTTCAGTTTATGGTACGGATCTTGTAGTTATGGACTGTATCGCTCACTTTTTGGCCGGACAGGCAAACTCGTCATACCAGCGCTATAGAAGTCCCATTGAAAAAGGACTTTTTGAAAGCTGCGGTAGTTACGTTGTGTTAAGGCCAAAAAAGTGTGCGGTACACCTATACCTGCAAAACTCGTAATACCAGCGGTAGTGAAAAAGCATCGTTATGAAGCTTTTTGACTCATAACGCAAAACTCGTAATCTAGCCGTAACATTACAATAAAATAAATTAAATTATTAATATACAATTTTCTAAATTACAAAAAAAATAAACACTTAAAAAAACCACATTATAAAAAACCCCTGAAATACTCCTAATCTAATAGCCCTATCAAAACACTAAACTGCCAATGGCCCTTTTATGGGTCATTGCCCCAAAGAAATCAGCTCTTTTACCTGATCAGCCAATAGGATGAAAGCTCAAGCCTATTGGTTGATTGCAACAGTCAATAGGATTTTTTTCACCTTTAATTCCTATTGGCTGATATAAATCTTTCAGTCAATAGGAATGTAAGGGATACCATCTTGGATGACGTCACTTAAAGAGACACTTCATTTTACAGCGACCATCGTAAGAAGAGGATGCTCCGTGCCGGATGTCTTGAAGATGGACCCGCTCCACGCCGGATGGATGAAGATAGAAGATGCCGTCTGGATGAAGACTTCTTGCCATCTGGATGAGGACTTCGCCGGCAGGATGAAGATTGAAGAGGCCGCCTGGATGTCCGGACTTCGAAAACAGTAAGTAGATCGTCGGGGGTTAGTGTTAGGTTTTTTTAACGTTTGGGTGGGGTTTTTTTTAGCTTAGGGTTTGGGCAGGTAAAAGAGCTAAATGCCCTTTAAAGGTCAATGCCCATCCAAATGCCCTTTTTCAGAGCAATGGTTATCTTAGGTTTATTTAGATAGGTTTTTATTTGGGGGAGTTGGTTGGTTGGGTGGTGGATTTTACTGTTGGGGGGTGTTTGTATTTTTTTTTACAGTTAAACAAGATGATTTCTTTGGGGTAATGCCCCACAAAAGGCCCTTTTAAGGGTCATTGGCAGTTTAGTGTAGGCTAGATTTTTTTTATTTTGGGGGGATTTTTTATTTTTATAGGGCTATTAGATTAGGAGTAATTCGTTTTTATTTTTGATAATGTGTTTTTTTATTTTTTATAATTTAATGTTTATTTTTTTTGTAATTTAGAAAATTTTATTTTAATAGTTAAATTTATTTTATTGTAATGCTAGTTTTTAGTGTAAGGCAGGTTAGGTTTTATTTTACAGGTAACTTTGTATTTATTTTAGCTAGGTAGTTATTAAATAGTTAATAACTATTTACTAACTAGTCTACCTAGTTAAAATAAATACAAACTTACCTGTGAAATAAAAATAAAACCTAAGATAGCTACCATATAACTATTAGTTATATTGTAGCTAGCTTAGGTTTTATTTTACAGGTAAGTTTGTATTTAGTTTTAAATAGGAATTATTTAGTAATAATTGTAAGGTTTATTTAGATTTATTTTAATTATATTTAAGTTAGGGGGTGTTAGGGATAGACTTACGGTTACGTTAGGGTTAGGTTTAGGGGTTAATATATTTATGTAGAGTTAATGATGTGGGAGGTCAGAGGTTTAGGGGTTAATAATTTATTTAAGTATATTTCATTGTGGGGGCTTGCGGTTTAGTGGTTGATAGGTTTATTATAGCAGAGATGTGGGCGGGCGTGCGGCAGATTAGGGGTTAATAAGCTTTAAATAGTGTTTGCAATGTGGGAAGCGGCGGTTTAGGGGTAATAGGTTTATTATAGCTGCGACGATGTCGGGAAATGGCGGAATAGGGGTTCATAATTTTTTTTTAGTGGTGGCGATGTTGGGAGCGGCAGATTTGGGGTTAAGAAATTTATTAAACTGTTTGCGATGTGGGAGGGCCTCGGTTTAGGGGTTAATAGGTAGTTTATGGGTGTTAATGTACTTTTTAACACTTTAGTTATGAGTTTTATGCTACAGCTTTGTAACGTAAAACTCATAACTACTGACTTTAGATGGCGGTACAGATCTTGTGGTTATAGAGTGTACCGCTCACTTTTTGGCCTCCCAGGCAAACTCGTAATACCTGCGCTATGGAAGTCCCATTGAAAAAGGACTTTTTAAAAAGTGTGGTACTGGCGTTGCGTGACGGCCAAAAAGGTGTGCGGTACACCTATACCTACAAGACTTATAATAATATAGTAATAATAATATATAATAATTTAGTAATAGCGGCATTAGGGAAAAAGCAGCGTTATGAAGCATAACGCTGCTTTTTTACTCATAATGCCAAACTCGTAATCTAGCTGATTGTTTATTATGTATTTTTGTGAGTTTGTTATTTAACTAAACATCGGCTAGATTATGAGTTTTGCGTTATGAGTAAAAAAGCAGCGTTATGGGTTATAACTCTGCTTTTTAACTACCGCTGCTATTACGAGTCTGATAGGTACAGCTGTACCGCAAACTTTTTTGGCCTTAGCGCAAATTAACTTACGCAATTTGCGTAAAGTCTTTTTTCAATGGGACTTCCATAACGCCGATATTACAAGCTTTTTCTGGGAGGCCAAAAAGTGAGCGGTACAGCCTATCCCGCAAGATTCGTAACGCATTCTAAAGTCAGTAGTTATGAGTTTTACACCACAAAGTTGTACCATAAAATTAATAACTAAAGTGCTAAAAAGTACACCAACACCCATAAACTACCTATTAACCCCTAAACCGAGGCCCTCCCGCATCGCAAACACTAAAATAAAATTATTAACCCCTAATCTGCTACTCCCGACATCACCGCCACTATAATAAATATATTAACCCCTAAACCGCCATACTCCCGCCTTGCAAACACTAGTTAAATATTATTAACCCCTAATCTGCTGTCCCTAACATCGCAGCAACTTACAGTACAGTTATTAACCCCTAATCTGCCGACCCCAATGTCGCCGCCACTATACTGAAGTTATTAACCCCTAAACCTAAGTCTAACCCTAACACCCCCTAACTTAAATATAATTAAAATAAATCTAAATAAAACCTACTATTAATAACTAAATAATTCCTATTTAAAACTAAATACTTACCTGTAAAATAAACCCTCAGCTAGCTACAATATAACTAATAGTTACATTGTAGCTAGCTTAGGGTTTATTTTTATTTTACAGGCAAGTTTGTATTTATTTTAACTAGGTAGAATAGTTACTAAATAGTTATTAACTATTTACTAACTACCTAGTTAAAATAAATACAAATTTACCTGTAAAATAAAATCTAACCTGTCTTACACTAACACCTAACCTTACACTACAATTAAATACATTAAATTAATTAAATACAATTAGCTAAATTACAAAAAACCCCCCACTAAATTGCACAAAATAAAAAAGAAATGATCAGATATTTAAACTAATTACACCTAATCTAAAAGCCCTATCAAAATAGAAAGTAAAAAAGCCCCCCAAAATAAAAAAAAAACCCTAGCCTACAATAAACTACCAATAGCCCTTAAAAGGGCCTTTTGAGGGGCATTGCCCCAAAGAAATCAGCTCTTTTACCTGTAAACACCCCCCAACAGTAAAACCCACCACCCACACAACCAACCCCCCAAATAAAATCCTAACTAAAAAAACCTAAGCTCCCCATTGCACTGAAAAGGGCATTTGGATGGGCATAGCCCTTAAAAGGGCATTTAGCTCTTTTTCAATTACCCAAACCCTCATCTAAAACTAAAACCCACCCAATAAACCCTTAAAAAACCTAACACTAACCCCTGAAGATCCACTTACAGTTTTGAAGAGCCGACATCCATCCTCAACGAAGCCGGGAGAAGTCCTCAGCGAAGCGACAATAAGTCCTCAACGAAGCCGGGAGAAGTTTTCATCCAAGCCGGCAGAAGTGGTCCTCCAGACGGGCAGAAGTCTTCATACAGACGGCATCTTCTATCTTCATCCATCCAGCACGGAGCGGCTCCATCTTCAAGACATCCGGCGTGGAGCATCCTCTTCTTCCGAATGAAGGTTCCTTTAAAGGACGTCATCCAAGATGGCGTCCCTTTAATTCCGATTGGCTGATAGAATTCTATCAGCCAATCAGAATTAAAGGTAAAAAAATCCTATTGGATTGGGCTTGCATTCTATTGGCTGTTCCAATCAGCCAATAGAATGCAAGCTCAATCCTATTGGCTGATCTGATTTTTTTCACCTTTAATTCCGATTGGCTGATAGAATTCTATCACACAATCAGAATTAAAGGGACGCCATCTTGGATGACAGAATTTAAAGGAACCTTCATTCGTCTTTAGTCGTCGGAAGAAGAGGATGCTCCACGCCGGATGTCTTCTTTGGGGCAATGCCCCGCAAAAGGCCCTTTTAAGGGCTATTGGTAGTTTAGTTTAGGCTAGGGTATTTTTTTATTTTGGGGGGGCTTTTTTATTTTGATAGAGTTATTAGATTAGGTGTAATTAGTTTAAGTATCTGATAATTTCTTTTTTTATTTTGTGTCATTTAGTGTTTTTTTTTGTATTTAATTAATTAAATTTATTTAATTGTAGTGTAATGTTAGGTGTTAGTGTAAGACAGGTTAGGTTTTATTTTACAAGTAAATTTGTATTTATTGTAACTAGGTAGTTAGTAGTTAGTAAATAGTTAATAACTATTTTGTAAATATTCTACCTAGTTAAAATAAATACAAATTTACCTGTAAAATAAAACCTAACTTGTCTTACACTAACACCTAACATTACACTACAATTAAATAAATTTAATTAATTAATACAATGTAACTATTAGTTATATTGTAGCTAGCTTAGGGTTTATTTTACAGGTAAGTATTTAGTTTTAAATAGGAATTATTTAGGTAATGATAATAAGTTTTATTTAGATTTCTTTTAATTATTTTTAAGTTAGGGGGTGTTAGGGTTAGACTTAGGTTTAGGGGTTTATAACTTTAGTAAAGTGGCGGGGACGTTGGGGCGGCAGATTAGGGGTTAATAAATGTAGGTAGGTGGTGGCGATGCTAGGGGCGGCATATTAGGGGTTAATAATATTTAACTAGTGTTTGCGATGAGGGAGTGCGGCGGTTTAAGGGTTAATATGTTTATTATAATGGCGGCGATGTCCAGAGCGGCAGATTAGGGGTTAATAAGTGCAGCTAGGTTGCGGCGACATTGGGTGCGGGAGATTAGGGGTTAATAAATATAATGTAGGTGTCGACGATGTTGGGGGCAGCAGATTAGGGGTTAATAAGTATAATGTAGGTGTCGGCGATGTTGGGGGCGGCAGATTAGGGGTTAATAAGTGTAAGATTAGGGGTGTTTAGACTCGGGTTCATGTTAGAGTGTTAGGTGTAAACATAAATTTTGTTTCCCCATAGGAATCAATGGGGCTGCGTTACGGAGCTTTACGCTGCTTTTTTGCAGTTGTTAGGCTTTTTTTCTGCCGGTTCTCCCCATTGATGTCTATGGGGAAATTGTGCACGAGCACGTAAAACCAGCTCACCACTGCCTTAAGCAGCGCTGGTATTGGAGTGCGGTATGGAGCACAATTTTGCTCTACGATCACTTCTTGTCTTTTAACGCCGGGTTTATAAAAACCTGTAATACCAGTGCTGTAGGTAAGGGAGAGGTGACAATAACGTGCAAGTTAGCACCGCACCCCTCATAATGCAAAACTCGTAATCTAGCTGCATGTTTTTAACTTTTCCTGTGTTCCTTTCTGTCTAGCAACAAGATTTTCGTGTACAGGTTGTTAATATGCAAAACATGTTTTTAAAAAAAGACTACTTATTTAACATTGTATTTGTATAGTAAAAGTTCATACTGTACTGAAGTGTTTAGTTCTAATAGCGTGACTGCACAGCACATGTTCTATTTTAGTATGACGAGTTACAGCGCAAGAGGTAGGTGACAGTACTGTATAAACCTACTTTGGTTTAGTACTACTTATATATAATGGCAGTCACACTGTAACAAACGTGTTATTAAATTATAACACAGAGATAATAAAGAGACATGAAACCCATTTTTTTCTTTCATGATTCAGAAAGAGAATAACATTTAAAAAAAGTTTCCAATGTACTTCTATTATCAAATTTGCTTTGTTCTCTTGTTATTCTTAGTTAAAGAGATATCTAGATAGGTAGCATGCACATGTTTGGAGCACTACATGACAGGAAACAGTGCTGCCATCTAGTGCTCCTGCTAATGTATAACATTGTAGCAAAACTTCTGCCATATAGTTCTGCAGACACATGCACACTCCTGAACTTACCTTCCTGCTTTTAAAAAAAACCCTAGAAAGCAAAGAAAATGTTATAATAGAAGTAAATTAGAACGTTGTTTAAAGTTGTTTGCTCTGTCTGAGTCCTGTTTTATGTCCCTTTAACCAATTATTAAAACTAATAGACCATCATTATTTAAACAATGAGCAATCAAGGAATAAGACTAGTTTAACTGGATGTTAACCTGCTCATTTTAAAGGGACATAAAACTCAAACATATTCTTCAGATACAGCACATCATTTTAATCAACTTTCCAGTTTAGGTCTATTATCAGATTTTATTTGTTCTCTTGGTATCCTTTGTTGAAAAGTAGGGAGGTAAATGTTATAGTAGGGAGGTAATCAATGTTATCGATTGCAAGAACACTATAGAGAGAGTGCTCCAGATGTGCACACTACATACCTAGATATCTACTAGATACAAAAAACAGAATTTATGCTTACCTGATAAATTACTTTCTCTTGCGGTGTATCCAGTCCACGGATTCATCCTTTACTTGTGGGACATTCTCATTCCCTACAGGAAGTAGCAAAGAGAGCACACAGCAAAGCTGTCCATATAGCTCCCCCTCTAGTTCCACCCCCCAGTCATTCGACCAAAGGTTAGGAAGAAAAAGGAGAAACCATAGGGTGCAGTGGTGACTGTAGTTTAAACAAAAAAATTTTACCTGACTTAAATGCCAGGGCGGGCCGTGGACTGGATACACCGCAAGAGAAAGTAATTTATCAGGTAAGCATAAATTCTGTTTTCTCTTGCAAGGTGTATCCAGTCCACGGATTCATCCTTTACTTGTGGGATACCAATACCAAAGCTTAAGGACACGGATGAAGGGAGGGAACAAGACAGGTACCTTAAACGGAAGGCACCACTGCTGGCAAAACCTTTCTCCCAAAAATAGCCCTCAAAGAAGCAAAAGTATCGAATTTGTAAAATTTGGCAAAAGTATGCAGTAAAGACCAAGTCACTGCCTTACAAATCTGTTCAACAGAAGCCTCATTTTTGAAAGCCCATGTGGAAGCCACTGCTCTGGTAGAATGAGCAGTAATTCTTTCAGGAGGCTGCTGGCCAGTAGTCTCATAGGCCCAACGGATGATGCTTTTCAGCCAAAAGGAAAGAGAGGTAGCAGTCGCTTTCTGACCTCTCCTCTTACTAGAATAGATAACAAACAAGGAAGATGTTTATCTGAAATCCTTAGTTGCTTGTAAATAGAACTTTAAAGCATGAACTACATCAAGATTGTGTAATAGAGATGATTAGGACACAGAGAAGGAACAACTATTTCCTGGTTAATATTCTTGTTAGAAACAACTTTAGGAAGAAAACCAGGCTTGGTACGCAAAACTACCTTATCTGCGTGGAACACCAGGGGGTCGATCCGATATAAATCGTCGCCAGCAAAAGCCGGCGACGCCAATATTTGCGCGGGTTTGGTATCACATATACGGCGTAACCTAGAAGTTACGCCCGTATATTTCTGCCGTCGCCCGTAGTTTTTTGGGCCATAGGCAGGTATACCAAACCCGCGCAGTTTGGTATCCAATATGCAGCGTAAGGACTTACGTGGCAAAAATGGAGAAAACTTACTCCATTTTCACCTCGCCACAAAAAGCAGCCGTAAGAAGACTTACGCTGACTATTGGAGCCCCGTAACTCCCTAAACTGGCTGCTAAAATAAACCTAACACCTAACGCATGCGCAATGCCTATCTACCTGTCAACCGCGATCCCCCCCCCAAATCCCTAATAAAGTTATTAACCCCTAAACCGCCGCTCCCGGACCCCGCCGCCATCTACATAAACTAACCCCCTACTGTGAGCCCCTAAAACCGCCGCCATCTACCTTATCTATCCCCTAATCTGACCCCTTACACCGCCGCCACCTATATAAAAATTATTAACCCCTAATCTAATCCCCCTATACCGCCGCCAGCTATATTAATATTATTAACCCCTAATGTAAACCACTTACACCGCCGCCATCTCTATTAAAATGATTAATCCCTTATTTAATCTACCTACACCGCCGCCAGCTATATTATCTATATTAACCCTAAGTATATTATAGTTAATATAGGTATTACATTATATATATTAACTATATTAACCCTAATTATATTAGGGTTAATATAGTTAATATAGTTACTATAGTATTTATATTAACTATATTAACTCTATCTAACCCTAACACCCCTAACTAAATTTATATTAAATTAATCTAATTCATTTATAAACTAAAATATTCCTATTTAAATCTAAATACTTACCTATAAAATAAACCCTAAGATAGCTACAATATAATTAATAATTACATTGTAGCTATGTTAGGGTTAATATTTATTTTACAGGTAAATTGTTAATTATTTTAACTAGGTATCATAGCTATTAAATAGGTATTAACTATTTAATATCTACCTAGTTAAAATAATTACCCAATTACCTGTAAAATAAATCCTAACCTAAGTTACAAATACACCTACACTATCAATAAATTTAATAAACTACAAACATCTATCTAAAAATACAATTAAATTAACTAAACTACAAAAAAAAAAACACTAAATTGCAAAAAATAAAAAAAAGATTACAAGATTTTTAAGCTAATTACACCTATTCTAAGCCCCCTAATAAAATAATAAACCCCCAAAATAAAAAAAATTCCCTGCCCTATTCTAAATTAAACAAATTTCAAAGCTCTTTACCTTACCAGCCCTTAAAAGGGCCTTTTGTGGGGCATGCCCCAAAGAATTCAGCTCTTTTGCATACAACAAATACAATCCCCCCCCCCCATTACAACCCACCACCCACATACCCCTATTCTAAAACCACCCAAACCCCCCTTAAAAAAGCCTAACACTACCCCCCTGAAGATCTCCCTACCTTGTCTTCACCACACCGGGCCGAACTCCTGATCCGATCCGGGCGATGTCTTCCTCCAAGCGGCAAAGAAGAATTCTTCCTCCGGCGACGTCTTCCTCCAAGCGGCAGCAAAGTCTTCATTCTTCCGGCGGCATCTTCAATCTTCTTTCTTCGCTCCGCCGCCGCGGAGCATCCATCCCGGCCGACTGCTGTACTACGAATGAGGTACCTTTAAATGACATCATCCAAGATGGCGTCCGCCGAATTCCGATTGGCTGATAGGATTCTATCAGCCAATCGGAATTAAGTTAGAAAAATCTGATTGGCTGATTGAATCAGCCAATCAGATTCAAGTTCAATCCGATTGGCTGATCCAATCAGCCAATCAGATTGAGCTCGCATTCTATTGGCTGTTCCGATCAGCCAATAGAATGCGAGCTCAATCTGATTGGCTGTTCGGATCAGCCAATAGAATGCGAGCTCAATCTGATTGGCTGTTCGGATCAGCCAATCGGATTGAACTTGAATCTGATTGGCTGATTCAATCAGCCAATCAGATTTTTCTAACTTAATTCCGATTGGCTGATAGAATCCTATCAGCCAATCGGAATTCGGCGGACGCCATCTTGGATGACGTCATTTAAAGGTACCTCATTCGTAGTACAGCAGTCGGCCGGGATGGATGCTCCGCGGCGGCGGAGCGAAGAAAGAAGATTGAAGATGCCGCCGGAAGAATGAAGACTTTGCTGCCGCTTGGAGGAAGACGTCGCCGGAGGAAGAATTCTTCTTTGCCGCTTGGAGGAAGACATCGCCCGGATCGGATCAGGAGTTCGGCCCGGTGTGGTGAAGACAAGGTAGGGAGATCTTCAGGGGGGTAGTGTTAGGCTTTTTTAAGGGGGGTTTGGGTGGTTTTAGAATAGGGGTATGTGGGTGGTGGGTTGTAATGGGGGGGGGATTGTATTTGTTGTATGCAAAAGAGCTGAATTCTTTGGGGCATGCCCCACAAAAGGCCCTTTTAAGGGCTGGTAAGGTAAAGAGCTTTGAAATTTGTTTAATTTAGAATAGGGCAGGGAATTTTTTTTATTTTGGGGGTTTATTATTTTATTAGGGGGCTTAGAATAGGTGTAATTAGCTTAAAAATCTTGTAGTCTTTTTTTTATTTTTTGTAATTTAGTGTTTTTTTTTTTTGTAATTTAGTTTAGTTAATTTAATTGTATTTTTAGATAGATGTTTGTAGTTTATTAAATTTATTGATAGTGTAGGTGTATTTGTAACTTAGGTTAGGATTTATTTTACAGGTAATTGGGTAATTATTTTAACTAGGTAGATATTAAATAGTTAATAACTATTTAATATCTATTATACCTAGTTAAAATAATTAACAATTTACCTGTAAAATAAATATTAACCCTAACATAGCTACAATGTAATTATTAATTATATTGTAGCTATCTTAGGGTTTATTTTATAGGTAAGTATTTAGATTTAAATAGGAATATTTTAGTTTATAAATGAATTAGATTAATTTAATATAAATTTAGTTAGGGTTAGATAGAGTTAATATAGTTAATATAAATACTATAGTAACTATATTAACTATATTAACCCTAATATAATTAGGGTTAATATAGTTAATATATATAATGTAATACCTATATTAACTATAATATACTTAGGGTTAATATAGATAATATAGCTGGCGGCGGGGTAGGTAGATTAAATTAGGGGTTAATCATTTTAATAGAGATGGCGGCGGTGTAAGGGGCTTACATTAGGGCTTAATAATTTTAATATAGATGGCGGCGGTGTTAGGGGCTCACTTTAGGGGGTTATAGATATAATATAGCTGGCGGCGGGGTACGGGAGCGGCGGTTTAGGGGTTAATAACTTTATTAGGTTGCGGCGGGGTACGGGAGCGGCGGTTTAGGGGTTAATAGCTTTTTTATTGTTAGGATAGTGAGGGGGGATAGCGGATAGAGGGTTAGACGTGTCGGGCTATGTTAGGGAGGCGTGTTAGACAGTGCGGGCTATGTTAGGGAGGCGTGTTAGACAGTGCGGGTGTTTTAGACTTTAGTCAGGTTTTAGAGGCGCCGGCAGTTTCTAACGTGCCGTAAGTCACTGGCGACACCAGAAATTTGTACTTGCGCAGATTTCTGGACATCGCTGGTTTGTCAGACTTACGGCACGTTAGCATCTGACGGCGACTTATATGGGATGGCTCGAGTTGCGAGCTGAAACTGCGGGCGACGCCGGTTCCCTCGCTTGCGCCGCAAACTGCGATCTATATCGGATCGCGCCCCAGGTAAGGTGAATCACACTGTAAGGCAGATAATTCTGAAACTCTTCGAGCAGAAGAGATAGCTATCAAAAACAAAACTTTCCAAGATAACAACTTAATGTCTATGGAATGTAAAGGTTCAAACGGAACCCCTTGAAGAACTGAAAGAACTAGATTTAAACTCCATGGCGGAGCCACAGGTTTATAGACAGGCTTGATTCTGACTAAAGCCTGAGCAAACGCTTGAACGTCTGGTACCTCTGCCAGAAGCTTGTGTAACAGGATAGACAAAGCAGATATTTGTCCTTTTAAGGAACTAGCTGACAATCCTTTCTCCAGTCCTTCTTGGAGAAAGGACAATATCCTGGGAATCCTAATCTTACTCCATGAGTAACCCTTGGATTCACACCAACAAAGATATTTCTGCCATATCTTATGGTAGATTTTCCTGGTGACAGGCTTTCTAGCCTGAATCAGAGTATCTATAACTGACTCAAAGAACCCACGCTTTGATAGAATTAAGCATTCAATCTCCAAGCAGTCAGACGTAGAGAAACTAAATTTGGATGCTTGAACGGACCCTGTATTAGAAGATCCTGCCTCATTGGCAGTGTCCATGGTGGGACAGATGACATGTCCACTAGGTCTGCATACCAAGTCCTGCGTGGCCACGCAGGCGCTATCAGAATCACCGAAGCCTTCTCCTGCTTGATTCTGGCAACCAGACGCGGGAGGAGAGGAAACGGTGGAAAAACATAAGCCAGATTGAAGGACTAAGGCGCTGCTAGAGCATCTATCAATACCGCCTTGGGATCCCGGGACCTGGACCCTTAGAGAGGAAGTTTGGTGTTCTGACGGGATGCCATCAGATCCAACTCTGGGGTGCCCCATAGCTGAGTCAGCTGGGCAAATACCTCCGTGTGGAGTTCCCACTCCCCCGGGTGAAAAGTCTGACGACTTAGAAAATCCGCCTCCCAGTTGTCTACTCCAGGGATGTGAATTGCTGAGAGATGGCAGGAGTGATCCTCCACCCACCTGATTATTTTGGTTACTTCCGTCATCGCTAGGGAACTCTTTGTTCCCCCCTGATGATTGACGTAAGCCTCAGTCGTGATGTTGTCTGACTGAAATCTGATGAATTTGGCCACCGCTAGTTGAGGCCATGCCTGAAGAGCGTTGAATATCGCCCTCAGTTCCAGAATGTTTATCGGGAGAAGCGTTTCTTCCCGAGACCATAAGCCCTGAGCTTTCAGGGAGTCCCAGACCGCACCCCAGCCTAACAGACTGGCGTCGGTCGTTACGATGATCCACTCTGGCCTGCGGAAACATATTCCTTGAGACAGGTGATCCTGAGACAACCACCAGAGAAGAGAATCTCTGGTCTCCTGGTCCAACTGAATTTGAGGAGACAAATCTGCATAATCCCCATTCCACTGTTTGAGCATTCACTTTACACTCCCGAGAGAGACCCTAGTGCTTAGAGCCAGCAAAGAGAATGACTGGGGGGTGGAGCTAGAGGGGGAGCTATATGGACAGCTTTGCTGTGTGCTCTCTTTGCTACTTCCTGTAGGGAATGAGAATATCCCACAAGTAAAGGATGAATCCATGGACTGGATACACCTTGCAAGAGAAAATAACATGAGAAAGAAGCACATCATCTGGCAATAGAAGTAAAAGCACGTCCTCTGGGGTTTCAAACACTGGAAGTGATCGTGATTGCTTCCAGATGCTTTCAGGGTATTGCAGCGATGCCTCAATGTTGAGGCATCGTGCAATACACTTTTTTAGGCAATCAATGCAGAGAGGGCCACTCTGTGGCCCCCTTTGCATCGGCCAGCGATGGTGCCAATCGTTGGTGGTGTGGGAGGTATCGGAGGGAGGCTGGTGGGCGACTCATCGCTGGGGGAGGTGGGAGGAGGGCGGGACGGGATTGAGCAGGGCAGGAGGGTGTGTGAGAGGGGCGGGGGTGTGTGTGCGGGGACTGCTACACTACAGAAAGTCTGCACTTTAGTGCAACATGAAGTAGGGAGAAGGGGGTATTTTACATTTAGTTCCATGGGAAATTACCTGGGAGGGGTAGGGGGTAGGGAAGTGACCTGGGAGGAGGTAGGAGGGTAGGGAAATGAGGGGGGGGGGCAGCTATACTACAGAAAAAAAAAATATATGGCAAAATGGGTACTGGCAGACAGCTGCCAGTACCTAACATGGCGGATAATAGGTTGAGGAGGGTTAGAGATCTGTTTGGGGGGGGGGGGGGATCAGGGAGGTTGGTAGGTAAGGGGGGATAGTACCCCTCAGAAAATATATATTTTAAAAAATATATATTATTTTTTTTCCCCTAAGAGTCCACGACATCATTCAATTACTAGTGGGAAAATCACTCCTGGTCAGCAGGAGGCGGCAAAGAGCACCAAAGCAAATCGGTTAAATGTCACTCCCCTACCCATATTCCCCCGTCATTCTCTTTGCCTCTGTCAATGGAGGAGGTGAAGTTTGGTGTCTGAAGAATTTGAACTACAAGCAAGTTTTTGGGTTTAGCTGTGTCCACGTTAATCTCTTTAGTAGAGTAGTGGTGGGTTTTAAGCAGTTAGAAAGTTGTGAGGTAGTCATTGCTTGGTTTTCTGACATGTTTGCTGCCCTTGGTATAGAAAAATATATAATACAGTTAAAAATTAACACTTTAATGAACAAATATTCAAAGGACAAAACAAAACAAAAACCTCCCTTATATTAGTATACTCCCAATAGGTGTCATATAATAAAACCATACGGGTTGGGTGGACTAGGGGGAAGTGATAATGGTAATATAGGTGACCATAAGTGTATAAATCGGTTGGATTTCACATTCAAATCAGTTCACTGACTCCCTATTTCAAAATTCACACATTCAAGAGTTCAAGCAGCAGTTCACGTAATCACTTATTATAAGTTACACTAATAAACCGTTGTTATGCGGTCCCACTATTTAACAGGCAGCTATAGAGCCTAAAATGCAAAGTTTCTCAACATTGCTATAATGTCAAATGTTGAAAAGTGTAAAGTGTCTATCTATTACGGTAAATACTGAAACATCTATAGTTCCCCATCAATTCTTGTTATGTATCGGAAGTGTATCAAATTAAATCTATGCATGCTTGTAACACACTATTAACAGTTCTATACCGCTAAGGAGTGATTCCTAAAACCCTGCTGATACTGTGTTTCAAGTGCGGTATATAGTAACCGCTATCGAAGGCGGTTAGACCACATCACACACAATCCCCCTAGGCCACGCCCACTGACACATTTCCATCCCTCGTACGTGACTTTGTCAGCATTGGTATAGAAAGCCAGAGTTGGTTACTCTGTTCTTTCTTTTTCTACAGGTCTCTGTAAGGAGTATGTGTCCTTTTTATGCCTTGTAAGCTGTCTACCTGCCGGACAGCTGGAAGTGCAGGTAAGTGCTTTTGTCTTCTCAGTCTGGAGACTTGCACTTAAAAGGTTTTTGCTGCTTTATTTTAATGGGATATGTTAAACCCTTAGTAAGGGTTTTTTATTTTGGCAGTGTGCAGGCACAGGAAATGTGTGTGGAGACTTAAGGGTTAACACTCCTTTATGGATAGATAAGCAAAAGGTAAGGAACAGCAGCCAAAACAATTAAGCACAGGAGCCAGGAAGCAGCCACCTCATCCACATCAAATGAAACTCAAAAAGAAAGGATGCTCCAGCCTTTGCAGTTTAAAATAAAATGACCTTTATTGTGCCATGGTCCACAAAACAAACAACGTTTCAGACCTACATTAGGTCCTTAGTCGCATGACTAAGGACCTAATGTAGGTCTGAAACGTTGTTTGTTTTGTGGACCATGGCACAATAAAGGTCATTTTACTTTAAACTGCAAAGGCTGGAGCACCCTTTCTTTTGGAGTTCCTTTATGGATAGGAAAGGGTTAACCTTATTATGTGTGGTTCAGTGTTTATTTGCTTTTCAACTGGTGGTTCTAAGGGGTCCTTAAGTGGTTTATTAGGAACAGAGGGTTTTTATTTTGTGCATTTGTGATTCAGTATGGCTTTAAGAACGGCACTGATTGCAGAGGAATCGCAAGTCAGTTTCCGGTTAAGCTTTTGCCGGCTTTGTAACACGCACTTTCTCTTGTTGCGCAGTGTTTAAAAAAGATGGTCACATGACTCTCTGGCCTCTAGTTATCAACCTGTCTACTTAACTGCATTCGCTGGCCCAATACGCTCGCCTAAGCTCGCCTTACATCGCCGCCGCGGACCTGAATACGTTCGCCAAAGTTATCAAGAAAGCTGTCAAGAAGCCGCGCACCAAGTACGGTGCGATGAGCAGCGGACTGTTGTTAACTGACAGTCATCGATCTCGCTGCTCATCGGCTTCTTCGCAGCTTTCTTGCTAGCCTGTCACTAAGTACCCACACTATACTATACAGTTTTTCCCCCTAAACCGCCGCTCCCGGAGCCCCCCGCACCTAAATAAACTTATTAACCCCTAAACCGCCGCTCCCGGACCCCGCCGCAACTATAATAAATATATTAACCCCTAAACCGACACTCCCGGATCCCGCCGCGACTATAATAAATATATTAACCCCTAAACCGCTGCTCCCGGATCCCGCCGCCACCTACATAAAAAGAGGGGATTCAAGCATAATTAGTTAAAAAGTGCTGTCTTGCACAAACATAGACTTCTACTCACCAGAGTTAGTATAAAAATAAGCCTTTATTGATACAATCTTTAAAACGATACTCTGTGTCCCAAGTACAACAATCCATTTCCCAAGGTAATTGGCAGCTGGAAGTTCTTATATGGAGGATACAACCTGCGGCGGGCGTAGCCGGCTTGCCCACCCTCAGCTAGTTACTCTAAGGTTGCGGAGCTTGGGACCAGTTAATCTATCACCTGTCCCAAGCTCCGCAACCTTAGAGTAACTAGCTGAGGGTGGGCAAGCCGGCTAGGTTGTATCCTGCATATAAGAACTTCCAGCTGCCAATTACCTTGGGAAACGGATTGTTGTACTTGGGACACAGAGTATCGTTTTAAAGATTGTATCAATAAAGGCTTATTTTTATACTAACTCTGGTGAGTAGAAGTCTATGTTTGTGCAAGACAGCACTTTTTAACTAATTACGCTTGAATCACCTCTTTTTGCGCTTTTGTCTTTCATGTTACACTGTCTTGGATCCTGCATCACACAAAACTCTGGAGAAGGAAGAGTTTTTAAACAAGCAGCAAAGAGGGAGAAGGAAGTGGGAATTATTTTCAGACTTATAACAATTACCTGAATGAACATTTGTGCCTTGTGGAGGTGAAAAGGTACTCTGGACTAAGAAATTTGTTTTATCTGCAAAGCAGATACTAGCTGTATCTATCGTTTATATTAGCTGTATCTATTGTTTTTATTAATTGTTTACATACAGTAATATTTAGTAATTTTATTGGTGGTTTATTTTATTTTATTGGTGGTTATTACTCTTAAAACTCTCTTTTGGTAGAGAATATTTGCCAAATATCTGTCTAAATAGCACTTTCCCGATATGGAATATTGAGAATTTACTATAATTCAAAAATGTGGAACTATTAACCTAGCGCTATTAAGTCCTTTTTTTGTGCTTAGAAATCTAACGACAAAACTCCAGCCGCAGAAAAAAGTCAGTAGTTAAGAGCTTTCTGGGCTAACGCCGGTTTATAAAGCTCTTAACTACTGTGCTCTAAAGTACACTAACACCCATAAACTACCTATGTACCCCTAAACCGAGGTCCCCCCACATCGCCGCCACTCGATTAAATTTTTTTAACCCCTAATCTGCCGACCGCCACCTACGTTATACTTATGTACCCCTAATCTGCTGCCCCTAACACCGCCGACCCCTATATTATATTTATTAACCCCTAACCTGCCCCCCACAACGTCGCTGCCAGCTACCTACAATAATTAACCCCTAATCTGCCGACCGCAAAGCGCCACCACCTACGTTATCCTCATGTACCCCTAATCTGCTGCCCCTAACACCGCCGACCCCTATATTATATTTATTAACCCCTAATCTGCCCCCCTCAAAGTCGCCTCCACCTGCCTACACTTATTAACCCCTAATCTGCCGAGTGGACCGCACCGCTACTATAATAAAGTTATTAACCCCTAATCCGCCTCACTCCCGCCTCAATAACCCTATAATAAATAGTATTAACCCCTAATCTGCCCTCCTTAACATCGCCAACACCTAACTTCAATTATTAACCCCTAATCTGCCGACCGAATCTCGCCACTACTGTAATAAATGGATTAACCCCTAAAGCTAAGTCTAACCCTAACCCTAACACCCCCCTAAATTAAATATAATTTAAATCTAACGAAATAAATTAACTCTTATTAAATAAATTATTCCTATTTAAAGCTAAATACTTACCTGTAAAATAAACCCTAATATAGCTACAATATAAATTATAATTATATTATAGCTATTTTAGGATTTATATTTATTTTACAGGTAACTTTGTATTTATTTTAACCAGGTACAATAGCTATTAAATAGTTAAGAACTATTTAATAGCTAAAATAGTTAAAATAATTACAAAATTACCTGTAAAATAAATCCTAACCTAAGTTACAATTAAACCTAACACTACACTATCAATAAATAAATTAAATAAAATACCTACAATTACCTACAATTAAACCTAACACTACACTATCAATACATTAATTAAATACAATACCTACAAATAACTACAATTAAATAAACTAACTAAAGTACAAAAAATAAAAAAGAATTAAGTTACAAAAAATAATTTTTTTTTACAAACATTAGAAAAATATTACAACAATTTTAAACTAATTACACCTACTCTAAGCCCCCTAATAAAATTACAAAGCCCCCCAAAATAAAAAAATGCCCTACCCTATTCTAAATTTAAATAGTTCAAAGCTCTTTTACCTTACCAGCCCTTAAAAGGAACTTTTGTGGGGCATGCCCCAAGAAATTCAGCTCTTTTGCCTGTAAAAAAAAACCATACAATACCCCCCCCAACATTACAACCCACCACCCACATACCCCTAATCTAACCCAAACCAGGAACAGCCAATAGAATGCGAGCTCAATCTGATTGGCTGATCGGATCAGCCAATCGGATTGAACTTGATTGGCCAATCAGAATTTTCCTACCTTAATTCCGATTGGCTGATAGAATCCTATCAGCCAATCGGAATTTGAGGGACGCCATCTTGGATGACGTCCCTTAAAGGAACCGTCATTCTTCAGTTGGACGTCGTCGGAAGAAGATTGATCCTCGCTGGAGGTCTTCACAATGGAGCCGTTCCTCATCGGATGAAGATAGAAGATGCCGCTTGGATCAAAATGGTTGCCGGTCTGGATCGCCTCTTCTTCCCGGATAGGATGAAGACTTTGGAGCCTCTTCTGGACCTCTTCAGCCGCAGGATTATGGATCGCCAGCCCCCGCTTGGGTTGGATGAAGATATCGGAGCCAGGACCGATCGGTGATACCCGGCGAGGTGAAGATAAGGTAGGAAGATCTTCAGGGGCTTAGTGTTAGGTTTATTTAAGGGGGGTTTGGGTTAGATTAGGGGTATGTGGGTGGTGGGTTGTAATGTTTGGGGGGGGTATTGTATGTTTTTTTTACAGGCAAAAGAGCTGAATTTCTTGGGGCATGCCCCACAAAAGGTCCTTTTAAGGGCTGGTAAGGTAAAGGAGCTTTGAACTTTTTTAATTTAGAATAGGGTAGGGCATTTTTTTATTTTGGGGGGCTTTGTAATTTTATTAGGGGGCTTAGAGTAGGTGTAATTAGTTTAAAATTGTTGTAATATTTTTCTAATGTTTGTAAATATTTTTTTATTTTTTGTAACTTAGTTCTTTTTTATTTTTTGTACTTTAGTTAGTTTATTTAATTGTAGTTATTTGTAGTTATTGTATTTAAATAATGTATTGATAGTGTAGTGTTAGGTTTAATTGTAGGTAATTGTAGGTATTTTATTTAATTTATTTATTGATAGTGTAGTGTTAGGTTTAATTGTAACTTAGGTTAGGATTTATTTTACAGGTAATTTTGTAATTATTTTAACTATTTTAGCTATTAAATAGTTCTTAACTATTTAATAGCTATTGTACCTGGTTAAAATAAATACAACGTTACCTGTAAAATAAATATAAATCCTAAAATAGCTATAATATAATTATAATTTATATTGTAGCTATATTAGGGTTTATTTTACAGGTAAGTATTTAGATTTAAATAGGAATAATTTATTTAATAAGAGTTAATTTATTTCGTTAGATTTAAATTATATTTAACTTAGGGGGATGTTAGTGTTAGGGTTAGACTTAGCTTTAGGGGTTAATCCATTTATTACAGTAGCGGCGAGATTTGGTCGGCAGATTAGGGGTTAATAATTAAAGTTAGGTGTCGGTGATGTTAGGGAGGGCAGATTAGGGGTTAATACTATTTATTATAGGGTTATTGAGGTGGGAGTGAGGCGGATTAGGGGTTAATAACTTTATTATAGTAGCGGTGCGGTGTAGGCAGGTGGAGGCGACGTTGAGGGGGGCAGATTAGGGGTTAATAAATATAATATAGGGGTCGGCGGTGTTAGGGGCAGCAGATTAGGGGTACATAGCTATAATGTAGGTGGCGGTGGTGTACGGAGCGGCAGATTAGGGGTTAATAATAATATGCAGGGGTCAGCGATAGCGGGGGTGGCAGATTAGGGGTTAATAAGTGTAAGGTTAGGGGTGTTTAGACTCGGGGTACATGTTAGAGTGTTAGGTGCAGACGTAGGAAGTGTTTTCCCATAGAAAACAATGGGGCTTCGTTAGGAGCTGAACGCGGCTTTTTTGCAGGTGTTAGGTTTTTTTTCAGCTCAAATGGCCCCATTGTTTTCTATGGGGGAATCGTGCACGAGCACGTTTTTGAAGCTGGCTGCGTCCGTAAGCACCGCTGGTATCTAGAATTGCAGTGACGTTAAATTATGCTCTACGCTCCCTTTTTGGAGCCTAACGCACTGAAAACCCAGCCATTCTGTGAACTCTAAATACCAGCGGTATTTAAAAGGTGCGTGGTAAAAAAAGCATGCGTAGCTAACGCACCCCTTTGGCCGCAGAACTCTAAATCTAGGCGTTGGATAGCTACAATATAATTAATAATTACATTGTAGCTATTTTAGGATTTATATTTATTTTACAGGCAACTTTGTATTTATTTTAACTAGGTACAATAGCTATTAAGTAGTTAATAACTATTTAATAGCTACCTAGTTAAAATAATTACAAAATTACCTGTAAAATAAATCCTAACCTAAGTTACAAATACACCTAACACTACACTATCAATAAATTAATTAAATTAATAAACTACAATGATCTAAAATAAAATAGAATTAAATAAACTAAACTATATTACAAACCCCCCCCACTAAATTACAAAAAATAAAAAAAATTACAAGAATTTTAATCTAATTACACCAAATCTAAGCCCCCTAATATAATAAAAAAGCCCCCCCTAAAAATAAAATTCCCTACCATAAACTAAATTACAAAAGTAATCAGCTCTTTTACCAGCCCTTAAAAGGGCTTTTTGCGGGGCATTGCCCCAAAGTAATCAGCTCGTTTACCTGTAAAAAAAAGCAATACAATACACCCCCAACATTTCAACCCACCACCCACACACCCCTACTCTAAAACCCACCCGATCCCCCCTTAAATAAACCTAACACTACCCCATTGAAGATCACCCTACCTTGAGCCGTCTTCACCCAATCGGGCCAAATTCTTCATCCGATGCGGGCACAAGTGGTCCTCCAGCCGGGCAGAAGTCTTCATCCTATCTGGGCAGAAGAGGACATCCGGACCGGCAGACATCTTCATCCAAGCGGCATCTTCATCCTTCCGGCGATGATCGGCTCCATCTGGAAGACCTCCGGCGCGGAACATCCATCTCTGCCGATGACTACCCGAAGAATGACTGGTCCTTTAAATGACGACATCCAAGATGGCGTCCCTCAAATTCCGATTGGCTGATAGGATTCTATCAGCCAATCGGAATTAAGGTAGGAAAAATCCGATTGGCTGATGTAATCAGCCAATCGGATTGAAGTTCAATCCGATTGGCTGATTAGATCAGCCAATAGAATGCAACGTCAATTCTATTGGCTGATCCAATCAGCCAATCGGATTGAACTTTTTCCTACCTTAATTCCGATTGGCTGATAGAATCCTATCAGCCAATCGGAATTCGAGGGACGCCATTTGGCGCATGATGGCGCAAATTTCATCATTTCCTGCGTCTTTGTTGGCGCTAGTTGTTTTGGCGCAAAATCACGTTTGTTTTGCCGTGAGTTGTGTTATTTCCTGGTTTTAGTTTTGCGCCAAAATGTTTTTACTTCTTTTTGCGTAATGCGTCATTCTTGGCGCCAAATTTTAGTTATTTTAACCCTCTCCCTCTATTGCTCGCTGTTTTCATGATTTTTAAAAGCTGTTATGCCTGCTTTTTTATTTTATTTAAAAAAATAAAAATATCTTTTGTTTTCCTCTACTGAAACTGTTACATTGTGGAAATTGAATGTTTTGCCTAATGTTATTTTTCGTTTTTGTTACATTTTGCGAGATGTTTCATTCTGATCCTGACTCTGATGTTACTGTAGAAACTATGATGCCCTGGAACACAATTCTACAAAGATAAGTGTGTTCTTTTTATCATTAAGCTGTTGTTATTTCTTCAGCTCAATTATGTGGCATTTATTTATCATGTTTTATGCTAGCAATCGGCTAGATTTAGAGTTTGGCGTTAGCCGTCAAAACCAGCGTTAGAGGCTCCTAACGCTGGTTTTTACCGCCCGCTGGTATTTAGAGTCAGTCAGGAAAGGGTCTAACGCTCACTTTCCAGCCGCAACTTTTCCATACCTCAGATCCCCCTACGTCATTTGCGTATCCTATTTTTTCAATGGGATCTTTCTAACGCTGGTATTTAGAGTCTTGGCTGAAGTGAGCGTTAGAAATCTAACGACAAAACTCCAGCCGCAGAAAAAAGTCAAGAGTTAAGAGCTTTCTGGGCTAACGCCGGTTCATAGAGCTCTTAACTACTGTGCTCTAAAGTACACTAACACCCATAAACTACCTATGCACCCTTAAACCGAGGTCCCCCCACATCGCCGCCACTCTATTAAAAATTTTTAAACCCTAATCTGCCGACCGCACACCGCCGCCACCTACGTTATCCATATGTACCCCTAATCTGCTGCCCCTAACACCGCCGACCCCTATATTATATTTATTAACCCCTAATCTGCCGCCCCCAACGTCGCCTGCACCTACCTACAATTATTAACCCCTAATCTGCCGACCGGACCTCACCGCCACTATAATAAAGTTATTAACCCCTAATCCGCCTCACTCCCGCCTCAATAACCCTATAATAAATAGTATTAACCCCTAATCTGCCCTCCCTAACATCGCCGACACCTAAATTCAAGTATTAACCCCTAATATGCCGACCGGACCTCACCGCTACTCTAATAAATTTATTAACCCCCTAAAGCCTAACCCTAACACTAACACCCCCCTAAGTTAAATATAATTTAAATCTAACGAAATAAATTAACTCTTATTAAATAAATTATTCCTATTTAAAGCTAAATACTTACCTGTAAAATAAACCCTAATATAGCTACAATATAAATTATAATTATATTGTAGCTATTTTAGGATTAATATTTATTTTACAGGCAACTTTGTATTTATTTTAACCAGGTACAATAGCTATTAAATAGTTATTAACTATTTAATAGTTACCTAGTTAAAATAATTACAAAATTACCTGTAAAATAAATCCTAACCTAAGTTACAATTAAACCTAACACTACACTATCAATAAATTAATTAAATAAAATACCTACAATTATCTACAATTAAACCTAACACTACACTATCAATAAATTAATTAAATACAATACCTACAAATAAATACAATTAAATAAACTAACTAAAGTACAAAAAATAAAAAAGAACTAAGTTACAAAAAATAAAAAAATATTTACAAACATTAGAAAAATATTACAACAATTTTAAACTAATTACACCTACTCTAAGCCCCCTAATAAAATAACAAAGCCCCCCAAAATAAAAAAATGCCCTACCCTATTCTAAAATTAAAATAGAAAAGCTCTTTTACCTTACCAGCCCTTAAAAGGGCCTTTTGCGGGGCGTGCCCCAAAGAATTCAGCTCTTTTGCCTGGAAAAAAAACATACAATACCCCCCCACCAACATTACAACCCACCACGCACATACCCCTAATCTAACCCAAACCCCCCTTAAATAAACCTAACACTAAGCCCCTGAAGATCTTCCTACCTTATCTTCACCACGCCGGGTTCACCGATCTGTCCAGAGGAGCCTCCGAAGTCTTGATCCAAGCCCAAGCGGGGGCTGAAGACGTCCATCCTCCGGCTGAAGTCTTGATCCAAGCGGCGGCTGAAGAAGTCCATCATCGGGCAGAAGTCTTCATCCTATCCGGGCAGAAGAGGAGATCCGGACTGGCAAACATCTTCATCCAAGCGGCATCTTCTATTTTCTTCCATCCATCGACGAGCGGCTCCATCATCAAGACCTACGGCGCGGATCCATCCTCTTCTTCCAACGTCCTAACACAGAATGAAGGTTCCTTTAAGGGACGTCATCCAAGATGGCGTTCCTCGAATTCCGATTGGCTGATAGGATTCTATCAGCCAATCGGAATTAAGGTAGGAAAATTCTGATTGGCTGATGGAATCAGCCAATCAGATTCAAGTTCAATCCGATTGGCTGATCCAATCAGCCAATCAGATTGAGCTCGCATTCTATTGGCTGAACGGAACAGCTGACAGGAAAATATCACCTGAGCATCTCTATGTAAAAAAGGAAGATATTTTACCTCACAATCTCCTCAGCTCAGCAGAGTAAGTTCTGTGTAAAAAGTTATACTCAGCTGCTCTCAGCTGCAGGTAAAAAAATTAAAAAAATGAAGAAATGAACAGCAGCCAATCAGCATCAGCAGTGCTGAGGTCATGAACTCTTACTGTGATCTCATGAGATTTGACTTAACTCTCATGAGATTTCATAGTAAGCTTCCTTTACCTGATTGGTGAAATAATATGAGAGTTTACGATGCTCATCCCTTCAGATGTCCCAGGACAGACACACTAATATGCTGCTTAGAAATCCTTTACAATGGGAGGTGGCTACTGAGGATTTTTTGAGGTAAAATATCTTTCTTTTTTACATAGAGATGTTCAGGTGATATTTTCTAGTCAGCTTTTTACAGCTATGCTGCATCACTTTCAAGTGTTTAAACATTTGGGTATTATGGCCCTTTAAGTTTAATCTACTGATGAAGTTTTCTTTGGCTCAAAGGATCCTGTATTAGATAGTTTGTTAAAACTTCTCCTTATTTTTCATTGGAACATTTTTTGTTCTTTTTTAAGGGAATTTTATTATTTATAGATTTTAGGAGTCTAGTCCTCCTATTAACTATCAGCTAGATTACGAGTTCTGAGCCCTATAGGGAATTTAACAACGCCACAAAAGCGGCGGTATTTCACCTCCCTATAGCGCTGTTATTACAGGTTTTGAAAAAGCAGGCTTGCGCGGGCGATATGGTGGTGTTGAGCTCCATACCTCACCCAAATACAAGCGCTGCTTTGACGTGCTCGTGCACAATTTCCCCGTAGACATCAATGGGGAGAGCCGGCAAAAAAAAGCCTAACACCTGCAATCGCGGAAACAAAAACTCTGTAACGCAGCCCCATTGATGTCTATGGGGCAATAAAAAATTACATTTAAACCTAACACCCTAACATAAAAACCACGTCTAAACACCCCTAATCTGCCGCCCCCAACATCGCAGCAACCTACATAATGTTATTAACCCCTAATCTGCCGCCCTTAACATGGCCGCCATCTAAATAAAACTATTAACCCCTAATCTGCCGCTCCCGATATCGCCGCCACCTACATACAGTTATTAACCCCTAATCTGCTGCCCCTAACATTACCGCCACCTAAATACACTTATTAACCCCTAATCTGCCGCCCTTAACATCGCCGCCACCTACTTTACAGTTATTAAACCCTAATCTGCTGCCCCCAATGTTGCCGCCACTATACTAAAGTTATTAACCGCTAAACCTCTGGCCTCCAACATCACTAACACTAAATAAATATATTAACCCCTAAACCTAACCCTAACGTAACTGATTGGAATAGCCAATAGAATGCAAGCTCAATCCTATTTGCTGATTGGATCAGCCAATAGGATTTTTCCCCTTTTATTCCTATTCTAACAGCCAATCGGAATGTAAGGGACGCCATCTTGGATGACGTCACTTAAAGGGAAACTTTATTTTCCAGTGACGATCGGAAGAAGAGGATGCTCCGCGCTGGATGACTTGAAGATGGACCTGCTCCGCGCCGGATGGCTGAAGATAGAAGATGCCGTCTGGATGAAGATTTCTGCCCCTTGGATGAAGACTTCTGCCGGCTTCGAGGAGGACTTCTGCCCGCTTGGATGAAGACTTCTGCCGGCTTCGAGGAGGACTTCTGCCCTCTTGGATGAAGACTTCTGCCGGCTTTGAAGGAGGATTTCTGCCACCTGGATCAGGATGGATGTCCAGTCTTCAAAAACTGTAAGTGGATCGTCGGGGGTTAGTGTTAGGTTTTTTTAAGGGTTTATTGGGTGGGTTTTATTTTTAGCTTAGGGTTTGGGCAATGTAAAAGAGCTAAATGCCCTTTTCAGGGCAATGGTTAGCTTAGGTTTATTTAGATAGGTTTTTATTTGGGGGGTTTAATTGGGTGGGTGTTGGGTTTTACTGTTGGGGGGTTGCTTGTATTTTTTCTACAGGTAAAAGAGCTGATTTCTTTGGGGCAATGCCCTGCAAAAGGCCCTTTTAAGGGCCATTGGCAGTTTAGTGTAGGCTAGGTTTTTTTTATTTTGGGGGGATTTTTTATTTTGATAGGGCTATTAGATTAGGAGTAATTCATTTTTATTTTTGATAATTTAATTTTTTATTTTGTGTCATTTATTTTTTTGTAATTTAGATAATTACATTTTAACAATTTAATTTATTTTATTGTAATGTTAGGTTTTAGTGTAAGGCAGGTTAGGTTTTATTTTACAGGTAAGTATGTATTTAGTTTTAAATAGGAATTATTTAGGTAATAATTGTAAGTTTTATTTAGATGTATTTTAATTATATTTAAGTTAGGGGGTGTTAGGGTTATGTTAGGGTTAGGGTTATGCTTAGGGTTAGGGTTACGTTAGGGATTGGTTTGGGGGTTAATATATTTATGTAGTGATGTGGAAGGTTTAGGGGTTAATAGGTTTATTATAGTGGCAACGATGTTGGGGAGCAGTGGAAAAGGGGTTAATACATTTTAATAGTGGTGGCGATGTCCGGAGAGGCAGATTAGGTGTTAATAATTTCATTTTAGTGTTTGCGATGCAGGAGGGCCTCAGTTTAGGGGTTAACAGGTAGTTTATGGGTGTTAGTGTACTTTGTAACAGTTTAGTTATGAGTTTTATGGTACAGCCTTGTAGCATAAAACTCATAACTACTGTCTTTAGATGGCGGTACGGATCTTGTGGTTTTAGAGTGTACCGCTCACTTTTTGGCCTCACAGCAAAACTCGTAATAGCAGCGCTATGGGAGTCTCATTGAAAAAGGACTTTTTTAAAAGTGCGGTACTGACGTTGCGTGACGGACAAAAAGGTGTGCAGTACACCTATTCTGACAAGACTTGTAATAGCGGCGTTAGGGAAAAAGCATTGTTATGAAGCATAACGATGCTTTTTCACTCATAACGCAAAACTCGTAATCTAGCTGTAAATTAATAATCCTTTTCAAATCTGGATTTTAACATTTTTGTTCTTGAGGTCTTTTCCTATTCAATATGCTATCTGTATTATATTCCAGAGAATGGTTATTCTGATTCCCTCTTGGGACTGTACTACTATTTCTATAGAAATTGGTACTTATTTTCAGGATTCTTTAGAATTTTAATATAACCTTAGTAGAGCATATTCACATAATGTTTTTAGTTCAGCTTTATCTGTGGCTGACATTACTGTTCTCTCAACTTTGTTGAACAGTTAGCATAAGCAGTTTCAGATTCTCAAGTACATAACTCTGTTTATTTACTTTAGATGTATTAATTTAATTATGTTTACTATATCTATTATTATGATTTCAAATAATATGTTATTATCTCTATCTTGTTAGGAAAATAATTTGTTTGATTTCTATTATCTCTACTATTTCTGGAGGTGTAGAGTTTTTTTCTGCCCTACTTTTAGTCCGGTGATGTAGATCAGTTGGTGAATGTCCTGACTACAAACGCTTGTTCTAGATCCAAGGGTCATAGATTCATTTCCCGGCAGGGTTAATTTGGCCCTTTGAGGTCAAATTTATTGTGTACCATTTATTTGGGTATTAATAACAATTGTTATTGTAAGCACATAAAAAGCGTTTTTTTTCTCCTTCAGGGAGAAAAGCGCAATATAATTAATAGTTATTAGACTGCATGAAGGTGCAGTTCTCAAACCAGTCCTTCTGGTGGAGGGCACATTCAATTGTTTTTGGATGAACTCAGTCCAAAATCTATATTATTCTTAGGGTTTGAATAGATTTTTAGAATGAGACCTCCTATGGGAAGAATCTTTCTTTCTCAGTACACTCTGTGAATTTTTTTCAGGAGTGATTATACCAGTTCTTTTAGCAGGAACAGGGTTTGGGTTTCTATTCAATTTTATTCTTTGTCCCAAAGAAGAAAGGTTTATTCAGTCCAATCTTGGATCTGAAGACTTTTATATTGTTTTGTATGAGTCTCAACTTTTAAGTTTGCGATTATAAGGACTATTATGCCTTTTTGTTCAGCAAGGTCATTTCATGTCCACTCCATTTTACAGGATGTTTATCCTCATATTTTATTTCATTCAGACCACTTGTGGATTCTGAGATTTTCCTTTTTAGATAAACTTTACCAATTTGTCACTTTCCATTAGGTCTAGCGACAGCTTTATGAATCTTTTCAAAGGTTCTTGGGGCCCTTCTTTCTGTTTTCAGATAGTAGGGTATTGTGGTACTTCCTTATTTGGATGGTATCTTGGTATTAGCTTAAACTTTACTTTTATTAAAGCCGAACAGATAGCTCAGCATGCTAATGCACTGTAGCTTAGCTCTAGCAACCTGAGGGTTGCAGGTTCGATTCCTGGTGAGGTCTATTCAGCCTTTCATCCTTCCGAGGTTGATTAAATGAGCAGCATCTTGAGTCCCTTACGGGTGAGTAGACGTGCTTTGCAAGACGTGCCCAATACATACATATGAAAGAGCGGTATTCAAATATATGGACTTTTCTTATTTTGGAATCCCTCATGAATCAACTAAGTTTTGTTTCTTCAAGACATGGTTAGAGGATTTACTTTACCTAAGAGTTTCATGATTCCTCAGACAAGGGTCACTTCTTTTTGGGTTTCTAGATGGATTCTGTGTTCATGTCTTTGTCTTTATCGGACAAAAGTTAATTGTAATTGGTGTTAGCCTGTCTAAATTACAGTCTAGAACATTTCTTTCAGTGGCTATGTGCATAGAAGTTTTAGGTCTCAAAACTGCAGCATCGGGTGTGGTTCCCTTTGCTTGTGTGTCATCTGAGATCTTCTTTTGCTTTGCATACTGAATCAATGATACAGGGATTGTTTTTAGATATCACAGTTAATATTTTTAAATCCTAACACTCTACTCTCTCTGTTTTGGTGATTAGTCTATCATCGTTTTATTCAGGGGGCCTCCTTTTGTTCGTCCTTCCTGGACTGTATTCTTTTTTTTTTTTTTTTTTTTAAATATTCTTTTTATTGAAGACATAGAAAAAGCAATAAGGTTACATGCATATTATCACAAAGTTACATAGACATAAGAATATATGGGAATGTAAAATTATACATAATGTAGATCTGTAGGAATGATTATAATACACAAACTTGCCAATGAAAAGTATTTAAAACTGTTAGAGTTGGGGGCGGAGCCAACTAACGAAGCAGCAGGACGCGTCTCCTTAGAGCTCCTGATGTTTAATTAAATATATCATTATATAGAACGTGTGAATTGTTCTTATATTAAACATTATGCCTCAATGAACCGTGGAAAACTAAATACTCGAACCAAAGAAATAGAGAGCACGACTATAGTCGCTTTAGGGGCATAAAAATCCCTGGACTATAAGGGCTGTATTTGACTATTATTGAGCCTATAGACTATATACCTACACAATATGCTAATCTCCTAATATGCCCATTGCACTACAGTATACACTCTTACTCTACACAGGCGGGGATAAATTTAGCTGACTTTTCCGAAATAGGAACCTAATAACCCTAGTATTATCTTCAGTATTTATCTAACAGTCGAGGAAGCCAACTTATACTTAATCATATTATAAGCTCCACCGCATTGACTGGAAGGCTCCGCACCTCCACCTCCCCCCATATATCTGAGCGGCTCTTGCCCGCTGATTTTCCCTCCCCCTCTATATACTTTGGCCCAAGAGTGACTGACACATATGCTAACTCTCCACAGGCTGTTCTATTCCATTTCGCCTAAACTTTTGTCTATCACCATGTTACGATCTGATATGTAATTTTCTTTCTACATGTGCATTTTGTTTTGTCACCAATATTAGCTTATAGACAATGTAATACTCTATTTGATGTAATATTGCCTCAAGAGTGAATCTTGTTTGTTAATCTCTACTTTAACTTCAATAAAAAAAATTTTACAAAAAAAAAAAAACTGTTAGAGTAAGTCAAATGTAAACAATAGTTATGGCATATATTTCACAAAATGGACATAACGAATGGTCTTCATGTGTCTTCCTTATTTTTTTATAACACAGCAAAACAAGTTTTTTTTTATATATAAGTAGTGTGATGAAATTGAAAATACTAAACTTAAAACTTTTAACTCAATTTGAAAGTGAAGCTTAACAGTTTCGCTTGACTAGGTAGGAGAAATAAAGTCAACTTTATGGTAGAGTGAAAAACTGCACATAGAAAAAGAAAATAGATGGGGTAGGTTGTGGTACTGGTTAGAAAAACCGCATAGATAGGCCTCCTTACCTAGGAGGTATTTATAGGATAGTGGTGAAGGGGGGGGGGGGGAGGAGGTGGTTATTTGAAGTGTGGTAAGTTACTCATATTCTAATTAAATATTGGGCTAATGTTATTCCTGGCCCGGGGGGCCTCAAGTGCTATATTCAAAGGGCTTACTTAGCTTATGGAGCTTAATCAAAATGCTGTATATAATAAAGGCGTAGATGCTAATAATAGTGCAGGGCCTGCCTACACCAAAGACAGTGTGATATGCTTCTGGCTATAACTATGCATCACAGTATAGCTATGTGCCCCCCAGCAAGCCAAACCTAAGGGCAAGTGATTTGTAACTTCTAATCTCTTTCCAGATCAGCCAAGCTCCAACTAGGTGGGATATTAATTTAATAATATATTGTAGCCACTGTATATTAATTAAGGTGGGTCTGAGGGCAGTTCCACTCCAACAGATAGGACTAGCCTGCTAAGTAGGTGCCATATGTTTCATCTGAGTAAACCAGAGTGCTCGCTTACTCATAATACAGATTATATTTATAAAGTGTGGTGATATAGCTTTGTCAATAAAAGTAACAGTATTATCATGCGATTTTCACTGATATAAAGTAAAGTATAAGGGTAGTTACATTTTAATTGGAAACACATATTTCCTATTCACTTAGTAGAAACCTGGTGACTGGGCATGGGCCCTATGCCCATCACATGTGGTCCCACATAGCTAGAGATCGTATATATCCAAGGGAAAGGAAAATATAAAGGTTTACCCGGTAAAGTGAATGAAAAAAAAAACATTGCTGTCATTACATAACACCCCAATGTAACAGAGTAAGTGACCATTGAAAAGGCAATATTCTTGGCCTGCACAATATAAGAACTAGGCATATGGAGGATGTGATCACCCAATATATCTAGGCTATATCTCTAACATTAAAAAGAACACAAGTCCAAAAGGCCTGACAAAGTTATCATTCCTCCCATGTAGTGATTATATAAGCCTACCGTAAACTGAATAAAAATGAGACTCAGGTGATGGGGCAAATTTTAAGAAATACTAAGGTGAGCACATTAACAAGCTTAAGAACGCAAACTACAAAATACAAGTTGTAGCACTAATGGAGACTCAGGGTTTGAGCTTACATATAATGCAAATCACTGTACTACAGTATTAATGCCAAGAATATTTACAGAACGTAATTATAGGCAATTAATATACAGGGAACTAAATAAAATAAAAAGATTAGTTACTGATGGAACATAAACGACGTAGAATACAGTGGGATCTATATATAGTACATCAATTTTCAAGCTTTCATTCACACATCATGTTCAGTTCTCAGTAATGCAACTGTTACTCATCTTGTCCTATTCTCTCATGAGACAGTGTAGTAAAGAGAACAGCCAAGAGCAGAGATACTGAACTGGCTAATACCAAAAAAAAATAAAAAAAAATTTGTGCCTGCTAATTCACAATAAGTATGCTTAGGGTATAGATCCATAATGTGTCTCAGCTTTGGAAATGTTTTGTAATATACGGACGTTGGGTTATGTCTGGTTACATTAGTAACACTCCATTACTGTCGTAATACGCAAAAGAGGGGTATAACATATGAGGCAGTCCAGTGTATAAGTACATCTCAGGTGTTGGTTCCAAATTGGATGACTTAAGAAAATAGTATGTCCATTTTATCCTATACCTCTCTTCCACATCTGTGCCTCGAGCCTGAAGTCTGCCATCTCCGCATGGACCTCTGAGAGGCTATACCAGGGGATATGGAGTAGAAAGTGTTGTCTCTGAGTAATCTCCCACTGCAAATCCAAGAAGTGGACAGAACGGTAGTGGCAGCAGGGTTGCTGAGCGAGCGGCGGTGGTAATTGCGCTCCTTCAGCCACGTGGGCGAAGCTTTCAGGCAGAATGGTGAGTAGATTAGGAGTCGGTTTCAGATGCGTGGCAAGCAGGGAACATTGTACCAGCTCATGTGCATCTATTGAGCATGGACCGCTAATACGTCCCTTAAGGTGAGTGCACGGCAGTGCCAGAGTGTGTACCTGAGAGTCCTCTGTTGTTGTGCCCTGGATGGCCTCGGGGGTCGTAGGGTCAGTAGGGTATTTGAGACCATCAAGAGGGACTCCGTTGTCAACACCCGGCTTCAAGAGAGACTTTGAAATGGAGTCTGGGCTTAAGCTGAAAGCCGCTGCCATGTGCTGTTCCATTATATGAAAATGCTTGCGTGGAAGCCCCTCCAGAGCTCTGAGGATACTAGCTGGTTCCATCTGTGCTAAGAGCCTGCAACCAACTCCTACCATTGTAGGTATTCTTAATGAATGCAAGTCTTACAGGTTGAGGAGCTGTCTGAGTGTCTCTGACAGCACAAGGGGTTTGGAAACTTCAAGAGGCGAGGTTTCCAATTGATATTTTAGAACTCCGTGCATTTTTTCAGAGCTCTTTCAGGCGTGGAGGCCTACTTATCAAGCCGTCAACTTTCTTGCATTCGATGGCACCAATATGCTTACCTAAGATCACCTAACATTACAATAAACTATATTAAACTAATAATTAACCTACCCTAACTGTTATACTAAAATTACAGTAAACTACAAATTAAATTAAATATATTACATATTTAAACACCTAACCCTACTCAAATAATTTAAATCTACAATAAAAAATTACAAAGTTACAAAAAAATAACAACTAAGTTACAAAAAATAACAAACACTAACGCCTAGATTTAGAGTTCTGCGTTAGCCGTCAAAACCAGCGTTAGGGGGTCCTAACGCTGGTTTTGGCCGCCCGCTGGTATTTAGAGTCAGTCAGGAAAGAGTCTAACGCTCACTTTCCAGCCACGACTTTTCCATACCGCAGATCCCCTTACGTCAATTGCGTATCCTATCTTTTCAATGGGATCTTTCTAACGCTGGTATTTAGAGTCTCGGCTGAATTGAGCATTAGAAATCTAACGACAAGACTCCAGCCGCAGAAAAAAGCCAGGAGTTAAGAGCTTTCTGGGCTAACGCCGGTTCATAAAGCTCTTAACTACTGTGCTCTAAAGTACACTAACACCCATAAACTACCTATGCACCCCTAAACCGAGGCCCCCCCCACATCGCTGCCACTCTATTAAAAATGTTTAACCCCTAATCTGCCGACCGCGCAACCAACATTATCCCTATGTACCCCTAATCTGCTGCCCCTAACATTGCCGACCCCTACATAATATTTATTACCCCCTAATCTACCCCCCCCCCAACGTCACCGCTACCTACCTACAATTATTAACCTCTAATCTGCCGACCGGCATTCCGATCAGCCACTTCATCAGAACTTGAACTTGAATCTGATTGGCTGATTCCATCAGCCAATCAGATTTTTCCTACCTTAATTCCGATTGGCTGATAGAATCCTATCAGCCAATCGGAATTCGAGGGACGCCATCTTGGATGACGTCATTTAAAGGAACCTTTATTCGGACTTAGGACGTCGTTAGAAGAGGATGGATCCGCGTCGGCTGCTTCAAGATGGTCCCGCTCCGCGCCGGATGGAAGAAAATAGAAGATGCCACTTGGATGAAGATGTTTGCCGGTCCGGATCTCCTCTTCTTGCCGGATAGGATGAAGACTTCGGAGCCTCTTCTGGGCCTCTTCTTGCCGGATAGGATGAAGACTTCGGACCCTCTTCTGGACGGATCGGTGATACCCGGCGTGGTGAAGACAAGGTAGGAAGATCTTCAGGGGCTTAGTGTTAGATTTTTTAAGGGGGGTTTGGGTTAGATTAGGGGTATGTGGGTGGTGGGTTGTAATGTTGGGGGGGTATTGTATGTTTTTTTACAGACAAAAGAGCAGAATTCTTTGGGGCATGCCCCGCAAAAGGCCCTTATAAGGGATGGTAAGGTAAAAGAGCTGTAAAATATTTATTTTAGAATAGGGTAGGGCATTTTTTTATTTTGGGGGGCTTTGTTATTTTTTTAGGGGGCTTAGAGTAGGTATAATTAGTTTAAAATTCTTGTAATCTTTTTTTATTTTTGTAATTTAGTGTTTGTTTTTTTTGTAATTTAGTGTTTGGTTTTTTTTTGGAATTTAGTTTAGTTGATTTAATTGTAGATAATTGTAGATAGTTTATTTAATTAATTTATTGATAGTGTAGTGTAACTTAGGTTAGGTTTTATTTTACAGGTAATTTTGTAATTATTTTAACTAGGTAACTATTAAATATTTATTAACTATTTAATAGCTATTGTACCTGGTTAAAATAAATACAAAGTTGCCTGTAAAATAAATATTAATCCTAAAATAGCTACAATATAATTATTATTTATATTGGAGCTATATTAGGGTTTATTTTACAGGTAAGTATTTAGTTTTAAATAGGAATACTTTAGTTAATAAGATTTATTTTATTTTCTTAGATTTAAATTATATTTAACTTAGGGGGGTGTTAGGGTTAGGGTTAGACTTAGCTTTAGGGGTTAATACATTTATTAGAGTAGCGGTGAGGTCCGGTCGGCAGATTAGGGGTTAATAATTGTAGGTAGGTGGGGGCGACGTTGGGGGCGGCAGATTAGGGGTTAATAAATATAATATAGGGGTCGGCGGGCAGCAGATTAGGGGTACATAGGGATAACGTAGGTTGCGGCGGTGTACGGAGCGGCAGATTAGGGGTTAAAAATAATATGCAGGGGTCAGCGATAGCGTGGGCGGCAGATTAGGGGTTAATAAGTGTAAGGTTAGGGGTGTTTAGACTCGGGGTACATGTTAGGTTGTTAGGTGCAGACTTAGGAAGTGTTTCCCCATAGGAAACAATGGGGCTGCGTTAGGAGCTGAACGCTTTTTTGCAGGTGTTAGGTTTTTTTTCAGCTCAAACTGCCCCATTGTTTCCTATGGGGGAATCATGCACGAGCACGTTTTTGATGCTGGCCGCGTCCGTAAGCACCGCTGGTATTTAGAGTTGAAGTGGTGGTAAATATGCCTCTACGCTTCCTTTTTGGAGCCTATCGCAGCCCTTCAGAGAACTCTAAATACCAGCGTTGTTTAAAAGGTGCGGGGGAAAAAAAGCATGCATAGCTAACGCACCCCTTTGGCTGCACAACTCTAAATCTAGGCGTAAGTTACAAAAAAAATAAAAAATAAACACTTTTACACAAAATAAAAAATAAATTATCAAATATTTAAACTAATTACACCTAATCTAAGAGCCCTATGAAAATGAAAAATCCCCCCAAAATAAAAAACCCTAGCCTACAATAAACTACCAATGGCCCTTAAAAGGGCCTTTTGCGGGGAGAAATCAGCTCTTTTACCTGTAAATAAAAAATACAAATACCCCCGCAACAGTAAAACCCACCACCCACACAACCAAACCCGCCAAATAAAAACCTAACTAAAAAAACCTAAGCTCCCCATTGCCCTGAAAAGGGCATTTCTATGGGCATTGTCCTTAAAAGGGCATTTAGCTCTTTTTCAAAAGCCCAAACCCTAATCTAAAATTAAAACCCACCCAATAAACCCTTAAAAAAACCTAACACTAACCCCTGAAGATCCACTTACAGTTTCTGAAGAGCCGACATCCATCCTCAATGAAGCGGCAGAAGTCCTCATCGAAGCTGGCAGAAGTCTTCATCCAAGCAGCCGACGTCTTCATCCAAGCCCGCAGAAGTCTTCATCCAGACGTCATCTTCTATCTTCATCCATCCGGCGCGGAGCGGCTCCATCTTCAAGACATCCAGCGTGGAGAATCCTCTTCTTCCAACGTCTTCTTCCGAATGATGGTTCCTTTAAATGACGTCATCCAAGATGGCATCCCATAGATTCTGATTGGCTGATCAGCCAATCGGAATTAAGGTTGAAAAAATCCTATTGGCTGTTGCAATCAGCCAATAGGATTGAGCTTTCATCCTATTGGCTGATCCAATCAGCCAATAGGATTGAGCTCGCATTCTATTGGCTGATTGGAATAGCCAATAGAATGCAAGCTCAATCCTATTGGCTGATTGGAATCTAAGGGACGCCATCTTGGATGACGTTATTTAAAGGAACCTTCATTCAGAAGAAGACATCGGAAGAAGAGGATGCTCCACTCCGGATGTCTTGAAGATGGAGCCGCTCCGCGATGGATGGATGAAGATTGAAGATACCGTCTGGATGAAGACTTCTGCGGGCTTGGATAAAGACTTCGGCCACTTGGATGAAGACTTCTGCCGGCTTCGATGAGGATGGATGTCGGCTCTTCAGGGGTTAGTGTTATGTTTTTTTAAGGGTTTATTGGGTGGGTTTTAATTTTAGATTCGGGTTTGGGCTTTTGAAAAAGAGCTAAATGCCCTTTTAAGGGCAATGCCCATACGCCGGATGTCTTGAAGATGGAGCCGCTCCGCGATGGATGGATGAAGATAGAAGATACCGTCTGGATGAAGACTTCTGCGGGCTTGGATAAAGACTTCGGCCACTTGGATGAAGACTTCTGCGGGCTTCGATGAGGATGGATGTCGGCTCTTCAGGGGTTAGTGTTATGTTTTTTTAAGGGTTTATTGGGTGGGTTTTAATTTTAGATTCGGGTTTAGGCTTTTGAAAAAGAGCTAAATGCCCTTTTAAGGGCAATGCCCATACAAATGCCCTTTTCAGGGCAATGGGGAGCTTAGGTTTTTTAGATAGGTTTGTATTTGGGGGGTTTGGTTGTGTGGGTGGTGGGTTTTACTGTTGGGGGGGTATTTGTATTTTTTATTTACAGGTAAAAGAGTTGATTTCTTTAGGGCAATGCCCGCAAAAGGCCTTTTAAGGGCCATTGGTAGTTTATTGTAGGCTAGAGTTTTTTTTTTATTTTGGGGGGCTTTTTATTTTCATAGGGCTTTTAGATTAGGTGTAATTAGTTTAAATATTTGATAATTTTTTTTGTGTGTAACTTAGTGTTTATTTTTTTTGTAACTTAGTGTTTGTTATTTTTTATAACTTAGTTTTTAGTTTTTGTAACTTTGTAATTTTTTATTGTAAATTTACATTATTTGAGTCGGGTTAGGTGTTTAAATATGTAATATATTTAATTTAATTTGTAGTTTACTGTAATTTTAGTTTAACAGTTAGGGTAGGTTAATTATTAGCACAGAAAAGTTCCCTGGGGAGCAAAAAACCTCTCAATGGTTTATCAACAATTCGGATACTCAGCGGTATGCTATTTCAGCCACTTACCCCGTCTTCACGGCTTCCCTTTCTAGCGCGGTTTACCTGTGTTAGAGCCCTGGTGGGGTGGCCTGTCTCTGGGCAAATTCCTGTGCCGTGCACGGTGCTTGGAGCCTCCTCGCTCAAACAAGCTGTTGCGTCGAACGCCGCCCGCCTCTCTCTCACCTTGGCTCACGGGTATGACATCACCGCCGGTTGCCGACTCGAAAGGGGGTAAGTTGATCCCGCTGGTCCTGGCTCTTCCACCTCGTAGCTCTGTATCCGGGTAAAATGTCCTGTTGCTGGGATTGGGTTGCTGGCTCCTTGATACTCGGCCCAAAAGATGCAAACAGAAAAAAGTTTAGGAGCCGCAGCAAAAGTGAAATTCAGCTTTATTCCATAAAAACAGACGTGATACAAAAATAGACAGAAGACATGCCCTTTAGTATATAGTTCAGCTTACGCGTTTCAGCATGTTTGCTGTACTCATAGCTTACTGTTCCCTTGTAACTATTGGGCTTAATAAAGGGTGTAAAAACATTCAATTGGCTAAAGGACACTTTGCAGGATTAACTCCTTCATCACTAATTAACCTATTACAGATCTGTCAAATCTCTTGTACACTGTCAATTTCATAACTTATTAAGTATTATTACTGTACATATCAATAAGGTTCCACTCTAAAAGTTTTGTGACTGGGATAAGATGGCAATTCATCCAAATAGTGATTCACCTAGATAAAGACCTCATCTAAGTAAAAAACTCATTCGAAAAAATAAGCCCTTATAAATAAATTCATTTAAATGAACAGCTCATCTAAATAAAAGAAGAGACTCATTTGGAGAAACATTTTAAATAAATAAATAAATAAATAAAGGAAAGGGAAAAGAAGTGTAAGTGGAGGAAGCTGTGTATGCTCTATACTTAAATGGAATTATCATATTGCAACCTTTATTTCTTGCAACTTAATGCTTAATTCTCGAAAAGGGCTTATGATAAATTATTTCTTATCAAACAACTGCTAGTACATTCCTTTGGCTCTCACAGTTTAGTAAAAACCAATTAGAAAATTGGCTATAATTGCTCGTATCATTCACTGTGAGCTAGCTGAAGCTAATTACCCAAAAATTGGATACTTGACATTGTCTATCTTTACTATACTGCTATAGCCCACTAGATGTGCCTGATTATGTGTTTAACTTACTTAAAACACGCCTCCTATTGTTTTACTCCATTTCTAACCCTAAAATACCTTTAATGCCAATGATTTATAAGGTCATAGGCTGAATTTAATCCAGTGGGTTGCCTAGTCCTTAATTGTAAAATCCAAAATACCTCTCTTCCAGCCAAAGTGGCTTCTCTGTCCCCACCTCTTCGTCCAGCATCCACATTTTCTATAATAGTCCATTTGAAGGTTGCACTCTCTTTATTGTGGACCAATTTAAAATGCTGTACGAGTGGGGTAGTCAGAGTGCCCGCCTTGATGTCAGAGAGGTGCTCCCTAATGCATACTCTTGTTTCCCTGGTCATCATTCCTACGTACTGTAGGTCACAGGCTGTACAGCCTGCTAAATACACTGTAAATTTATTTCTGCAATTCATACATTTCTTGTGACTATACCTTTTATTAGTGACACTGCTTTTGAACCCTTCACCTATCAAAAGATGTTCACACGCCTTGCATGTTAAATTACTGCATTTATACACTCCCTTGAATCTAAGCCAAGAACTAGGCTCACTTTGTTGTATGCTCTTTAATTGTGTGGGGGCGAGAATATTACCTATTGAAGTTCCTCTCCTAAAGGAGCATTTGCATCCTTTTTCCACTGTCTCTGCCAGAGCATCATCTGCAGCCAATAGTTTAAAATACTTCTTAACTATTTGGCAAATTTTATGGTATTGTACACTGAAATTTGTTACGAAGAAAACACCTTCCTTCTTATCCTCCCTTGAAATCGTCTTACTTAGTAAATTCTCTCTGTTTCTAGTTACTAGTTCCTTTCTGGCTTTACAAATATCATGAGACTTGTACCCCCTCTTCCTGACCGCCTCAGGAAGAGGGGGTACAAGTCTCATGATATTTGTAAAGCCAGAAAGGAACTAGTAACTAGAAACAGAGAGAATTTACTAAGTAAGACGATTTCAAGGGAGGATCAGAAGGAAGGTGTTTTCTTCGTAACAATTTCAGTGTACAATACCATAAAATTTGCCAAATAGTTAAGAAGCATTTTAAACTATTGGCTGCAGACGATGCTCTGGCAGAGACAGTGGAAAAAGGATGCAAATGCTCCTTTAGGAGAGGAACTTCAATAGGTAATATTCTCGCCCCCACACAATTAAAGAGCATACAACAAAGTGAGCCTAGTTCTTGGCTTAGATTCAAGGGAGTGTATAAATGCAGTAATTTAACATGCAAGGCGTGTAAACATCTTTTGATAGGTGAAGGGTTCAAAAGCAGTGTCACTAATAAAAGGTATAGTCACAAGAAATGTATGAATTGCAGAAATAAATTTACAGTGTATTTAGCAGGCTGTACAGCCTGTGACCTAGAGTACGTAGGAATGACGACCAGGGAAACAAGAGTACGCATTAGGGAGCACCTCTCTGACATCAAGGCGGGCACTCTGACTACCCCACTCGTACAGCATTTTAAATTGGTCCACAATAAAGAGAGTGCAACCTTCAAATGGACTATTATAGAAAATGTGGATGCTGGACGAAGAGGTGGGGACAGAGAAGCCACTTTGGCTGGAAGAGAGGTATTTTGGATTTTCCAATTAAGGACTAGGCAACCCACTGGATTAAATTCAGCCTATGACCTTATAAATCATTGGCATTAAAGGTATTTTAGGGTTAGAAATGGAGTAAAACAATAGGAGGGGTGTTTTAAGTAAGTTAAACACATAATCAGGCACATCTAGTGGGCTATAGCAGTATAGTAAAGATAGACAATGTCAAGTATCCAATTTTTGGGTAATTAGCTTCAGCTAGCTCACAGTGAATGATACGAGCGATTATAGCCAATTTTCTAATTGGTTTTTACTAAACTGTGAGAGCCAAAGGAATGTACTAGCAGTTGTTTGATAAGAAATAATTTATCATAAGCCCTTTCCGAGAATTAAGCATTAAGTTGCAAGAAATAAAGGTTGCAATATGATAATTCCATTTAAGTATAGAGCATACACAGCTTCCTCCACTTACACTTCTTTTCCCTTTCCTTTATTTATTTATTTATTTAAAATGTTTCTCCAAATGAGTCTCTTCTTTTATTTAGATGAGCTGTTCATTTAAATGAATTTATTTATAAGGGCTTATTTTTTCGAATGAGTTTTTTTACTTAGATGAGGTCTTTATCTAGGTGAATCACTATTTGGATGAATTGCCATCTTATCCCAGTCACAAAACTTTTAGAGTGGAACCTTATTGATATGTACAGTGATAATACTTAATAAGTTATGAAATTGACAGTGTACAAGAGATTTGACAGACCTGTAATAGGTTAATTAGTGATGAAGGAGTTAATCCTGCAAAGTGTCCTTTAGCCAATTGAATGTTTTTACACCCTTTATTAAGCCCAATAGTTACAAGGGAACAGTAAGCTATGAGTATGGCAAACATGCTGAAACGCGTAAGCTGAACTATATACTAAAGGGCATGTCTTCTGTCTATTTTTGTATCACGTCTGCTTTTATGGAATAAAGCTGAATTTCACTTTTGCTGCGGCTTCTAAACTTTTTTCTGTTTAGGTTAATTATTAGCAAAGGCAAAAATAGGCAGGCACTCTCCAAACCGCAATAGTGTTTAAAAACAATAACACTTTATTGGAGCAATAATAAAAAGAATACATGCAGACAAGGCAGTATAGGTGACAGACAGTCTAACATGTTTCACGCCACAACAGGCGCTTACTCATAGACTAAAGTCTGTGTCTAAACTCAGCACTTTTATTTGAAAGTGAGGCGATCAAATTAACCCCCTCATATCCAAAAAAAAGTAAAATAGATAGAGTAAAAACAAAACCTATATACAAGACACTGAAAATCCTATAGCTTGAAATTATAACTTAAAATTCTAAATACATACTTGAGCTTTATTTACCTAGTTTCTAATTTATCTCATTGTGGATCATATCTTTAATTAAAGAAAAATAGATCACTAGTATACACTTAGAGAATAACAAGAAAGTAGAAATATTTTTTTGTGAGCAATTATCACAGAATATTGTTGCAAAAAACTGCAACAAATGTTAGTGTTTAAACAGTACAATTTAAACAGTACAATTTAAACAGTACAATTTAGGGATTCATAGATGTTATAAAAAATACTATGCAAAATACTATTCAAACCATGCAACATGCATAGTTATAAAAACATTTTTGGAAATAATGTTTGAAAATTATTATAAACCAAATTATTTTTGATGAGATATATGTGTTATATTTGAAAAGCATCTTCCCTGATACTGAAAAAAACTGATATGATATATTATTAAATAAAGATTATTGGAAACTTCAAAAATATGTGTTTTTATTTTATAAATGACAAATAAATGTGTGGGGTAGAAGGGGGAACTGCAATCAATTGTCTATGAAGTAACTAATGTCACATTCCCTGTTCATTCCCAGTGGTGAACGTGTACATAATTTTAAAATCCAAAAGAGTTCCCTCTTTTCTAATATCTTATCTCTGTTACCTCCCCTTATTGGCATTTTTGCTAGATCTATGATTTGCAATGATAGATTTGCTATATTCGTAAAATGTAAATTATTGAAATGATCCGCCACTGCAGAGTCTTTACAGAAATGTTTAACATCCCTAATATGTTCATTGAAGCGTGTTCTTACTGTGCGTGTAGTTCTCCCTATATATTGAAAAAAAACAAATGTTACATGTAAGTAAATAAATAACATATTTGAAACTACAATTAGCATAAAAATCTATCGGATACATTTTCTTATTAACTGAACATGTAAAGTGATCTCTCTGCAAGATATTTGGGCAGGCTAAGCATGTTCTAGTGTCACATTTAAAGGTACCTTTCTTATTAAGCCACCTAGTGACTTGTTGACTTTGGTCTGTAGTATTTTTTTTTTTTTTATGATTTCATCAGCTTTTAACAGGTTAAGATGTTTTTTGATGATTTGCACTATCTGAATATACTGTGGACTAAATGGGGTTGAAAAAACAATGGCATCATCAAATGCCATATTTTTATCATTCTCACTGCTTTTTAGCTTGCCATCATAGTGTTTGATTGTTGTTCTTGTTTCTTCTAGCTTTTTGGGTTTGTATCCCCTCTTAATTAGTCTACTTTTAAGATCTAAGGACTGCTTTTCATATATCTCATCCAATTTAGTGTTTCTTCTAATTCTTATAAACTGAGATGTGGGAATGGATTGTACCAAATGTTGGGGATGCTGAGATTTAGCATGCAAAATTGTATTGCCTGCTGTTGGCTTTCTATAAGTCCTAGTGGTAATGCTATTATTTTTGATTTCTAATGTTAAATCTAAATAGTTAACTTGTTCTTTACTATATTCACCTGTGAATTTTAAGTTCATCTCATTATTATCACAGTATGAAATGAAGTCTTGAAATGAGCCATCATCCATTGGCATTTTGAATAAAAACAGCAAATCATTGATATAGCGCACATAAAGTGCTATTTTGTCACACCAAGGATTATCGAAAGAGTAGAGGTATGTTTGTTCCCACCATGCTACATAGATATTGGCAAAGGAGGGGGCAAATTTTGCCCCCATCGCCATGCCACATATCTGTAAAAAATATTCATTGTTAAAGAAAAAATAATTGTGTGATAGCAAAAATTGAAACGCCTCACAGATATAATCTATCTCAACCATGGTGTAAACAGAATCTCTCTCCATAAAGTACCTGACAGCCATAATACCCTTTGTTTTGGGAATTGAAGTGTACAAGGAAGTTATATCTATTACTCCCCAAGAATACTCAGTGTGCCATTTGATGTATTCTAAAGTTGACAAAAGATGCGAGGTGTCCTGCAGGTAGCTCAACTGTGACATAGCAATAGGTTGTAATATGGTGTCTAGCTATTCTGCTAGTGGCTCAAATAATGAGCCAATGCCTGCCACAATTGGTGTACAATTTTGCCTTTGCTAACTTTTTTGGCTTGATCCGCCGTCACGGCTACGGCATTCCAGGAGGTCAGGAGTTAAACGCCCACACAGATTCTGGGGTTTCCTGGTCAGGAGCCGCTTGCCAAGGTTGCGGTAATTCTCACGTTTGTAGGTTAATTATTAGTTTAATATAGTTTAATGTAATTTTAGTATAACAGTTAGGGTAGGTTAATTATTAGTTAAATATAATTTAATTTAAATCTAAAGGTAAGTTTTAATTTATTATAAGATAGGGATGAGTTAATATTTAATATAAAGTTAGCGGGTTGTTAGGTTTAGGGGTTAATAGGTTAATTTAGTTTATGGCGATGTGGAGGGCTGGCGGTTTAGGGGTTAATAGGTTTAGTAAGTGCTAGTGATGTGGGAGGCCAGGGGTTAATACATTTATTTAGTTGCGGTGGGCTCTGGGAGCGGCAGGATAGGGGTTACTAACAATATGTAGGTGGCGGCAGGGTCCAGGAGCGGCGGAATAGGAGTTAATAAGTATAATGTAGGTGGCGGCGGTGTCTGGGCGGCAGATTAGGGGTTAATAAGTATAATGTAGGTGGCGGCGGTGGCGGTGCGGCAGATTAGGGGTTAATAAGGATAATGTAGGTGTCGACGGTGTTGGGGCGGTAGATTAGGGGTTAATAAGTATAATGTATAATGTAGGTGGCACTGGTGTAGGGGTGGCAGATTAGGGGTTAATAAGTATAATGTAGGGGTGTTTAGACTCGGGGGTTATGTTAGGGTGTTAGGTGTAAACGTTACTTTTATTCTCCCATAAGAATCAATGGGGTATCGGGCAGCAGCGAACATCCCAGATAGCATGTATATTTGCTGCAAGTTTGAAAATGAGTTGCTAATGTCTTGCTAGACTTGCCAAGATTCAAAAGTTTGCTGCACATTTGAAGCAAGTCTGCATTGAAAGTGTCCAGAATAGACTTGCTTTATAAATTTCCTGCAAGTTTGCTGCAAGTGTGCATAGCATGTATTTTTTTTCTTTAAAAATTTCAAATGAATTGTTAAACTCTTGCTAGACTTGCCAAGCTTCAAAAGTTTGCTGCATATTTGAAGCAAGTCTGCATTGAAAGTCTCCAGAATAGACTTACGTTACAATTTTTCTGCAAGTTTGCTGCAAGTGTGCATAGCATGTATTTTAATGAATTGTTAAACTCTTTCTAGACTTGCCAAGCTTCAAAAGTTTGCTGCACATTTGTAGCAAGTCTGCATTGAAAGCTTCCAGAATATACTTGCTTTATAAATTTGCTGCAAGTATGCTACAAGTGTGTATAGCATGTTTATTTTTTACTTTACAAATTTCAAATGAATTGTTAAACTCTTGCTAGACTTGCCAAGCTTCAAAAGTTTGCTGCATATTTGAAGCAAGTCTGCATTGAAAGTCTCCAGAATAGACTTACTTTACAATTTTTCTGCAAGTTTGCTGCAAGTGTGCATAGCATGTATTTTAATGAATTGTTAAACTCTTTCTAGACTTGCCAAGCTTCAAAAGTTTGCTGCACATTTGTAGCAAGTCTGCATTGAAAGTTTCCAGAATAGGCTTGCTTTGTAAATTTGCTGCAAGATTGCTATAAGTGTGTATAGCATGTTTATTTTTCTTTAAAAATGTAAAATGGATTGCAAAACTCTTGCTAGACTTGCCAAGCTTCAAAAGTTTGCTGCACATTTGATGACAGTCTGCGTAGGAAGTCTTTAGAATCTTACAGTTATACTCATAATAACACCATCTAATAATAATTATTAAAATAAATGATTGCATAAAAAAGTTATAAGGGCTCAAAGATATGAGGTTTCAGGTGTTACAAAAAACAAAACAGGCAAAGGGCTTTAACATAGAGATATATACAGGTCTAAAGATGGATATGTATATGTGGTATGTTTATATGTGTATACATATGTATTTATATGTGTATATGTGTATTTACAGACATATATACACATAGACACATAAATACATATGTACACACTTATGGATATATATATATATATATATATATATATATATATATGTTCATTGGAGCCCTTTGCAGTTAAGTAGATGAAAACATATGAAACATATTTATGCAATACTCATATATCTATGCCTATATATAATCACATGTGATATATATAGAAATATGTATATGAATAAATATAACATATTTTTCTATGTCAAGAACATTGGAGTGTGAAATATATTTATATTTTCATGTCAGGTTTGCGCACTTGAGGATATGCGATCGTATTTATGTTCAAGTAGTTTGTTTTTTCCACTTTTTTTGCTCCATTGACTTCTATGGGAGAATAGATTATCATGATATTGTAAGTTTGGCTTTTTACGATCGTCGGGTTAGCACGCAAGTGAAAACAGTTTACTTTCAATTTGTAATATGAGTGCAAAAAAACTTACTTCTAGCAGAGTTAACTCTCGCTGGAGCATTAAATACAGCTGCACTTGTAAACTGGCCTATATATATCTATATATCATGAGTAGTTAATAGCTGCTCTAAATTAAAATTTTGCACCTAATAATTCACTTCCTTGATTTTTCATAATTATTGATTGACTGATTATTGATTTCAAGATACTGATTATCAAAGTGATCAATTATTTTTAGCTGTATTACTCAGGTACATTTTTCATTAATTAAACTTACATTGAAGTCATAATGTTGATGTAATATTTTTATTTGACTCGCGCACATCAGTCTTCGCTCACTCACAAGCTTTTTTACTTTCAACTTGTAATAACCTCACTTCTAATCTGGCACTGTGTGTGGTAGTAAGGTGAATTGTCTGTAATAACAATCCTTTCAATACTAAACAGAAAAAGTTGTAATCTTGCTATCTTACCCCTACCATCCATCAGGTGTACAATATATACCTTTATCATCTCACTTAACCCTATCTATTCTGTTTTCCGATATGCATATCTCACACAAGCTTTAAAGCAATAAAACTTGTCTGCTCTGACAGTTACAACTGTAAGACCGAAAAGCATGAAGAGGTTTCTTACTACGTGACTCATATTCAAAACCGCGCCGGCGTGAAGTGAAATCACACAAACTCTTTGGGATTTTTTTTAGACCTTGTATTGTAATGTAGGAGGCTCTGTTTCACATAAAGAACACTACATAGCAACATAAAGATTTCACAAAGTAAAATTTGTGTTTCTAATTTTTTTTTCTTGTGCCTTGCCATACTAACAAGACTTTTAGAATTTTTTAGAGGTTTTTATTATCAGGCCCTTCATGTGCATTATAGAAAACTCAACTGAAAATGTTCTAGCTTCCTCTGAGTATTTTTTATTTACTCTCAAATAAAGAGACAAATGCAAAATGTTATTGTATTAAAAAAAATGCAAGCCTAATTGACTTACACTTCATTTTTATTATGTAAATAGGTTTTTATTTACAATAAATTGAAATTACTATTACATTTTAAATTTTAGTGCACATGGGACAATAAGTAAGGTGTGCGTACAAAATGAGTGTCACAAACAATGCAGTTACATTGTGCGCACAAATGAACTATGTGTGCACAATGTAACTGTATAATGAGAGCCGATTCCAATAGGCGTGTAGGGTTTTGTGTGCCGAAATATTCATACACAACTTCTGCCTGCTTCTGCACTTTGTGTACTTTTTCCTTACTTTTTCACAAAGACAGGGCATAATACCTACATCTGCCACCGAAGTTCTCTTTTGCATGTAATGTATTACAAATAATAACACAAATGATTCCCAATACTGTTACTAGGGTCTATGTTGTAAATATAATAAGGAGAAAAAATGGGGTTTATTTAGCAGCGCTAAAAAAAGCTAGGAAATGATGATACCAATCTAATTTATGTTTTATACAATCTAGTTTATTTAAAAATTCTTATAACACATAAAAACAACAGCAAATGCTTTTCCTAATTAATAAAGGGACGTCTTTTTAACTATCCAGCACACCTGAGCCAATTATATGTCCAAGGAAAGTAACTGTGTAACTTTATAACTGTATTTGTTACTGACGAACTGTAAAGCTGTTAGGATTGATACATTTGTGCCTTTTAAATATTCAATTCACCATTTATCTTAGAAATTTGTTGCTTGCCATATGTTATCTATAGAATTAATTCCTTTATACCTGGAATTCTAGGATTATATGGTTCTAGTCTGTTTTTATAAGTGTTGTATAAGGGAGACATCCCTTTATTAATTAGGAAAAGCATTTGCTGTTGTTTTTATGTGTTATAAGAATTTTTAAATAAACCATATTGTATAAAACATAAATAAGATTGGTATAATCATTTCCCAGCTTTTTTTAGCGCTGCTAAATAAACCCCATTTTTTCTTCTTATCCACCATTTAGTTCTCTTTGAGGGAAGAACTTTTTTAGCAGCAGGAATCCACCTTTAGGCGCTCCTATCACACTACACGTAAATATAATAAGGTGCATGATCAGGTCAGGAAATTATTAATGTTCATCTTGTCTAGATACCCCTGCTGTCTGGCCTTACCTTGGGCGGATATGAGTTTGCAATGCCACACCACACCTAAGCGAGGAGGAAACTGGGATCCTTATTATACAGTTACATTGTGCACACTAAATAGCTAATTTGTGTGCACTATGTAACTGCATTATTTGGGACACTTATTTAGTGCACACTCCTTACTGATTGTTGCGTGCACACAAAATAGTTAAATAGTGTACACGCTTTCATATGTCTTGCTCACAATGTAATACTGTACATTATGTGAATGGTGTATTAATGCATAGTAATAATTTTCCCTTTTTTCTTTTCTTTCTGACTCCGGCAGAGCTGTGTGAAGTTGGCACCCTATGTAATTATATTATGAATACAAATATACCATTCGTTAATGCTGATTTGTGCTGCAAAATCGAACGTTAGTAACATCTTTGTTTCTGAGATATTGCACATTATATTTTATCTCATGTGACTTCAATCTCTGCCCACTTCCCACCCCATCTAATTAAATCATGAAAAAAAAATATCATTCATTAGTGCTACGCTTGTGCTTATGAATAAAAAAGATAAGGATTAATTATGGAAATATATCTTTTTAAAATGATTGCAGACATCCCAACTCTCCCGGAAGGTCCGGGAGTCTCCCGCATTTAAATAGCGGCTCCCTGACACCCGCAAATGACATATAATATCCCGGAAACCAGATAAAAGTACCCCGCCATATTTATTATGGGTAAACAATCCTTATGAGCTGTGTAAAGCGTCCCAGTTCAAATATGGCCACTATGCATTGCAGTTTCAAACACATGTGCATTCCAGTACAATGTTTTACCCATAGTGCTCTAGCGTGATCGGAACCCTCAGACAAAATGGTGAAGCCAGGTTTTAAGGGACGGAGTACTATCAACCAGTCCACGTCCAGCAGTAACCCAGGTCTGTCAAAAAATCTGCACACACTGTATAATAGAGAGACACACTGATGTGGCCATGTGTTAAATAACTAATGAACAGGGTAGAAAATATAGCAGGCGGCCGGTGTTCTGTAACTGTTGGTGTGTAGTTAGAGAGGGATGAAAAAAAATACTGCCAATGTACAAATTGAGAGGACAGCTCTACTCTAAGAGTAGAGCTGTCCTCTCAATTTGTATATTGGCAGTATTATTTTTCATCCCTCTTTTTTTTTGGGGGGGGGGGAGGCTCCCGGAAATCAGATTTTGCAGTTTGAGATGTCTGTGGTTGAAATAATCCTGGTACCTGACCTTTTAATACATAAAAACTGTTAATTGAAGGTACAACTGCACACTTAGACAAATGTGTCTAAGTGCACATATATGAAGAGACAGCTGAAAGGGTGGCAAGTATGAGGGTTAAAAATTATAATTGGCATCATAAGAGAAGCTTTTCAAGAAGTGAAAAAAGAAGAAGTGAAAACATGCAGCAAACAAGATAAAAAATAATGAAAGCTACTAAATAAAGTGGAACCTATTACTTGAAATTATCATTGTTTACCCTTTGATAGCTTTTGTGAGCATGCATGTGAAGCATAATTAAAGGGACATGAATCCAAAATGTTTTTCTTCATGATTCAAAGCATGTGATTTTAAACAACTTTCTAATTTACTTCTTTTAGCTATTCTGTTCTCTTGGTTTCCTTTGTTATAAATGACACCTAGGTAGGCTCGGGAGCTGCTGATTGGTGGCTGCACATATATGCCAGTTGTCATTGGCTCTCCCAGTAGTGTATTGCTACCTCTTCAACAAAAGATACCAAGAGAATGAAGCAAAATAGATAATATAAGTAAATTAGATTGTTGTTTAAAATGGCATCTTATCTAAATTATGAGAAAAAAAAATTGGGCTTCATGTCTCTTTAAGTACACAACATAAACAGTCGGCATGTGAAACATACATAAAGAGATATGAAACTTTTTTTTTATAATTCAGATTTAGCATACAGTTTTTAACAACTTTCCAATTTACTTCAAATATAAAATGTGCTTCTTTTTCTTGGTATCCTTTGTTGAACGGCAAACCTAGACTCAGGAGCAGTAGTGCACTAGGAGCTAGATGAACACATTGGGTGAACCAACGACAAGAGGTATATGTGCTGGCACCAATCAACAACTAGCTCTCAGTAGTGCATTGCTGCACATGAGCCTATCTCTGTATGCTTTTCAACAAAGGATACTGACAGAATGAGGCAAAATTAAATTTGAAAGTTGTTTAAAATAGCATCAACTATCTGAATCATACAAATTTTAATTTTACTTTACTGTCCCTTTAAGTTTACAACATAAAGACTAATTTTAAACAGTGTATCTGCTCAGCGAGCTGGTGATGGCATACATTGCATGGGCAGTGACTCTTTGCTAATGCATGTGTATTGCTCCTATGGGTCCCTCATTCTCATGCTTTGAGACACGGCATAAGAAATAGCACAGCAATGGCCGCAAATTATAGATATATATGATTATATATATATATTTATGTGTTAATATGTGTATATACATATATTAACACATAAATATATATGTATATAAGAATATACATATATATTTACTGGGAACACACTGTTGACATAGACTGCAATGTAAAGGCATTTATCAGTGCCGTTTATTTTTCTAAGATCCCTCACCTTCCAACTTTAGCCCCAAAAAACTGCCTGCTGCAGTTATTTAAAAAAAAAAAAAAATGCTACAATTTTTATTTTTTAATAAAACACACACCACTGTATTTTGGGGGCATTTGGGGCACGTTTATAAAATTAACCAGAAATCTGATCTCTGGTTAATTGTATAAGCGCTAATTGCTGCCACCAGCTACTTGTAATGGCTGATTATTTATCGGCGTGTGATAAATTAACGCTCCACTTGTAATCTAGCCCATTGTGTGCAATGTGGTCATACCACCACAGAGGGCGCTGTGGCATTTGATTGCACTGTCTTATCACCAGTGTCACAGCTCACCATAGAGAAAGTTTTCTCTGATAGTTATTGCAGACATTTTGTGCTGTGCTGTCTACTTGCAGTGTAAGTTTGTAAACATTTGATATCAGGTAAGAATCAGCCATTATATTCCATATAGAAAATAAGAGGGGAAAAGACAAAGCAAGTTATAGTGCTGCTTGTGACACGTTAATTCCTTGTTTAGAAGCGGATAAAACATCATTTTTACCATGTGCATTTTCATGCTGCAGTAAAACTCAGATTTACAGGGGAATGTCTTTATCTCATACTTTCCTACTTGTGAATATTTCAGTTATGTCTACTTACATTGATATCCATTACAACAGCTACACAAGTGCTTAGCCAAGCTTAAAGGAACAGTAAACGCAAAAAAGGATTTCATGTTTCAAGTAGAGAATACAATTTTAAACATCATTCCAATTTACTTCTATTATCTAATTTGCTTCATGTTTTAGATATCTTTTGTTTAAAAAAATAGCAATGCACATAGGAGAGCCAATCACACAAGGCATCTATGTGCAGCTACCAACCAGCAGCTTCTGAGCCTATCTAGATATGCTTTTCAGCAAAGGATATCAAGAGAATGAAGCAAAATAGCTAATTGAAACGTTTGCGCAAGTGATAAGGGTTTATCACGGGGGGGTTGCGCTATCATTGTGCTTACTGCTCGTATTACGAGTTGAAAGTAAGCTTGAGCGCAATCGCAATTTACGCAAGCGATTACCGTGACTTCAGAACTCTGGTTAACTCTTTTTCAAAACTAAAAAGTTGCATAAAACACATGAAAACTACATTACAAAGTACAGGGAGTGCAGAATTATTAGGCAAATGAGTATTTTGACCACATCATCCTCTTTATGCATGTTGTCTTACTCCAAGCTGTATAGGCTCGAAAGCCTACTACCAATTAAGCATATTAGGTGATGTGCATCTCTGTAATGAGAAGGGGTGTGGTCTAATGACATCAACACCCTATATCAGGTGTGCATAATTATTAGGCAACTTCCTTTCCTTTGGCAAAATGGGTCAAAAGAAGGACTTGACAGGCTCAGAAAAGTCAAAAATAGGGAGATATCTTGCAGAGGGATGCAGCACTCTTAAAATTGCAAAGCTTCTGAAGCGTGATCATCGAACAATCAAGCGTTTCATTCAAAATAGTCAACAGGGTCGCAAGAAACGTGTGGAAAAACCAAGGCGTAAAATAACTGCCCATGAACTGAGAAAAGTCAAGCGTGCAGCTGCCAAGATGCCACTTGCCACCAGTTTGGCCATATTTCAGAGCTGCAACATCACTGGAGTGCCCAAAAGCACAAGGTGTGCAATACTCAGAGACATGGCCAAGGTAAGAAAGGCTGAAAGACGACCACCACTGAACAAGACACACAAGCTGAAACGTCAAGAATGGGCCAAGAAATATCTCAAGACTGATTTTTCTAAGGTTTTATGGACTGATGAAATGAGAGTGTCTTGATGGGCCAGATGGATGGGCCCGTGGCTGGATTGGTAAAGGGCAGAGAGCTCCAGTTCGACTCAAGCGCCAGCAAGGTGGAGGTGGAGTACTGGTTTGGGCTGGTATCATCAAAGATGAGCTTGTGGTGCCTTTTCGGGTTGAGGATGGAGTCAAGCTCAACTCCCAGTCCTACTGCCAGTTTCTGGAAGACACCTTCTTCAAGCAGTGGTACAGGAAGAAGTCTGCATCCTTCAAGAAAAACATGATTTTCATGCAGGACAATGCTCCATCACACGCGTCCAAGTACTCCACAGCGTGGCTGGCAAGAAAGGGTATAAAAGAAGAAAATCTAATGACATGGCCTCCTTGTTCACCTGATCTGAACCCCATTGAGAACCTGTGGTCCATCATCAAATGTGAGATTTACAAGGAGGGAAAACAGTACACCTCTCTGAACAGTGTCTGGGAGGCTGTGGTTGCTGCTGCACGCAATGTTGATGGTGAACAGATCAAAACACTGACAGAATCCATGGATGGCAGGCTTTTGAGTGTCCTTGCAAAGAAAGGTGGCTATATTGGTCACTGATTTGTTTTTGTTTTGTTTTTGAATTTCAGAAATGTATATTTGTGAATGTTGAGATGTTATATTGGTTTCACTGGTAAAAATAAATAATTGAAATGGGTATATATTTGTTTTTTGTTAAGTTGCCTAATAATTATGCACAGTAATAGTCACCTGCACACACAGATATCGCCCTAAAATAGATAAAACTAAAAACAAACTAAAAACTACTTCCAAAACTATTCAGCTTTGATATTAATGAGTTTTTGGGGTTCATTGAGAACATGGTTGAAGTTCAATAATAAAATTAATCCTCAAAAATCCAACTTGCCTAATAATTCTGCACTCCCTGTACAGTTACACTCATAATAACCCTAATAAAAAAAAAAATATTGCACACAAAAGTTATAAGGGTTTAAAGACAGGAGGTCTTTAAAAAAAGGCTGCAAAGGGCTTTATTGAGATAGATACATATACATGTCTAAAGATGTATGTGTGTGTGTATATATATATATATATATATATATATATATATATATATATATATATACAGGGAGTGCAGAATTATTAGGCAAGTTGTATTTTTGAGGATTAATTTTATTATTGAACAACAACCATGTTCTCAATGAACCCAAAAAACTAATTAATATCAAAGCTGAATAGTTTTGGAAGTAGTTTTTAGTTTGTTTTTAGTTATAGCTATTTTAGGGGGATATCTGTGTGTGCAGGTGACTATTACTGAGCATAATTATTAGGCAACTTAACAAAAAACAAATATATACCCATTTCAATTATTTATTTTTACCAGTGAAACCAATATAACATCTCAACATTCACAAATATACATTTCTGACATTCAAAAACAAAACAAAAACAAATCAGTGACCAATATAGCCACCTTTCTTTGCAAGGACACTCAAAAGCCTGCCATCCATGGATTCTGTCAGTGTTTTGATCTGTTCACCATCAACATTGCGTGCAGCAGCAACCACAGCCTCCCAGACACTGTTCAGAGAGGTGTACTGTTTTCCCTCCTTGTAAATCTCACATTTGATGATGGACCACAGGTTCTCAATGGGGTTCAGATCAGGTGAACAAGGAGGCCATGTCATTAGATTTTCTTCTTTTATACCCTTTCTTGCCAGCCACGCTGTGGAGTACTTGGACGCGTGTGATGGAGCATTGTCCTGCATGAAAATCATGTTTTTCTTGAAGGATGCAGACTTCTTCCTGTACCACTGCTTGAAGAAGGTGTCTTCCAGAAACTGGCAGTAGGACTGGGAGTTGAGCTTGACTCCATCCTCAACCCGAAAAGGCCCCACAAGCTCATCTTTGATGATACCAGCCCAAACCAGTACTCCACCTCCACTTTGCTGGTGTCTGAGTCGGACTGGAGCTCTCTGCCCTTTACCAATCCAGCCACGGGCCCATCCACCTGGCCCATCAAGACTCACTCTCATTTCATCAGTCCATAAAACCTTAGAAAAATCAGTCTTGAGATATTTCTTGGCCCAGTCTTGATGTTTCAGCTTGTGTGTCTTGTTCAGCGGTGGTCGTCTTTCAGCCTTTCTTACCTTGGCCATGTCTCTGAGTATTGCACACCTTGTGCTTTTGGGCACTCCAGTGATGTTGCAGTTCTGAAATATGGCCAAACTGGTGGCAAGTGGCATCTTGGCAGCTGCACGCTTGACTTTTCTCAGTTCATGGGCAGTTATTTTGCGCCTTGGTTTTTCCACATGCTTCTTGCGACCCTGTTGACTATTTTGAATGAAACGCTTGATTGTTCGATGATCACGCTTCAGAAGCTTTGCAATTTTAAGAGTGCTGCATCCCTCTGCAAGATATCTCACTATTTTTGACTTTTCTGAGCCTGTCAAGTCCTTCTTTTGACCCTTTTTGCCAAAGGAAAGGAAGTTGCCTAATAATTATGCACACCTGATATAGGGTGTTGATGTCATTAGACCACACCCCTTCTCATTACAGAGATGCACATCACCTAATATGCTTAATTGGTAGTAGGCTTTCGAGCCTATACAGCTTGGAGTAAGACAACATGCATAAAGAGGATGATGTGGTCAAAATACTAATTTGCCTAATAATTCTGCACTCCCTGTATATATATATATACTTATATGTGTACATACTATATGTATTAATATGTGTATATATGTATTTGCAGACATATATACACATATAAACACAAATACATATGTATACACACACACATATACACACACACACACACACACACACACACATACACACATATATATATATATATATATATATATAAATAATCCAGTCAAATGCAGTCTCAGGTCTTTTCAATGGGTTCTTTAATGGAACGTTTTCGGGGTTCACAACCCCTTCATCAGCATATATATATATATATATATATATATATATACACAAGAGTTGGTTGTTAAGTTCTTTTTTTTCTCTCCATTGTTTTCTATGGGAGAATAAGTGAACGCGCACGCAATATTTTAATTTCTGCTTTTTGCGCTTGTTGGGTTAGTGCTTGAATTAAACAGTTTACTTTCAACTAGTAATATGATCGCAACCCAAAGAGCGCAAAAAGCTTACTTCTAGCAAAATTAACTCTAGAGTGTTAATTAGCGCTCCACTTGTAATCTGGCCCAAAGTCTCTAAATTATATTTGAAACACTTGCAGCAAGAAAATTTGATTTTAAACCAACAAAATCTACTAAATAAAGGAAATTAAACCTATGACCTAAAAGTCTTAGGCCTAGATTTAGAGTTTGGCGGTAGCCGTCAAAACCAGCGTTAGAGGCTCCTAACTCTGGTATTTGGAGTCAGTCAGAAAAGGGTCTAACGCTCACTTTGCAGCCGCGACTTTTCCATACCGCAGATCCTCCTACGCCATTTGCGTATCCTATCTTTTCAATGGGATCTTTCTAACGCCGGTATTTAGAGTTTTGGCTGAAGTGAGCGTTAGAAATCTAACGACAAAACTCCAGCCGCAGAAAAAAGTCAGTAGTTAAGAGCTTTCTGGGCTAACGCCGGTTTATAAAGCTCTTAACTACTGTGCTCTAAAGTACACTAACACCCATAAACTACCTATGTACCCCTAAACCGAGGCCCCCCCACATCGCCGCCACTCTATTAAAATTTTTTAACCCCTAATCTGCCTCTCCATACACCGCCGCCACCTACATTATACCTATGTACCCCTAATCTGCTGTCCCTAACACAGCCGACCCCTATATTATATTTATTAACCCCTAATCTGCCGCCCCCAATGTCGCCTCCACCTACCTACAATTATTAACCCCTAATCTGCCGACCGGACCACACCGCTACTATAATAAATGTATTAACCCCTAATCCGCCTCACTCCCGCCTCAATAACCCTATAAGAAATATTATTAACCCCTAATATGTCCTCCCTAACATCGCTGACACCTAACTTCACTTATTAACCCCTAATCTGCCGACCGGAACTCACCGCTACTATAATAAATATATTAACCCCTAACACTAACACCCCCCTAAGTTAAATATAATTTAAATCTAACAAAATAAATTAACTCTTATTAAATAAATTATTCCAATTTAAAGCTAAATACTTACCTGTAAAATAAAACCTAATATGGCTACAATATAAATTATAATTATATTGTAGCTATTTTAGGATTAATATTTATTTTACAGGCAACTTTGTATTTATTTTAACCAGGTACAATAGCTATTAACCCTTTAAGGACACAGCTTTCAGTTTACTCAATTGTTTTATGACGGAAAAATTCCGTCATATGTCCTTAAGAGGTTAAATAGTCAATAACTATTTAATAGCTACCTAGTTAAAATAATTACAAAATTACCTGTAAAATAAATCCTAACCTAAGTTACAATTAAACCTAACACTACACTATCAATAAATAAATTAAATAAAATACCTACAATTACCTACAATTAAACCTAACACTACACTATCAATATATTAATTAAATACAATACCTACAAATAAATACATTTAAATAAACTAACTAAAGTACAAAAAATAAAAAAGAACTAAGTTACAAAAAATAAAAAAATATTTACAAACATTAGAAAAATATTGCAACAATTTTAAACTAATTACACCTACTCTAAGCCCCCTAATAAAATAACAAAGCCCCCCAAAATAAAAAAATGCCCTACCCTATTCTAAATTAAAAAAGTTCAAAGCTCTTTTACCTTATCAGCCCTTAAAAGGACTAGGGGTATGTGGGTGGTGGGTTGTAATGTTGGGGGGGGGGGTATTATATGGGTTTTTTTTACAGGCAAAAGAGCTGAATTCTTTGGGGCATGCCCAGCAAAGGGCCCTTTTAAGGGCTGGTAAGGTAAAAGAGCTTTAAACTTTTTTAATTTAGAATAGGGTAGGGCATTTTTTTATTTTGGGGGGCTTTGTTATTTTATTAGGGGGCTTAGAGTAGGTGTAATTAGTTTAAAATTGTTGTAATATTTTTCTAATGTTTGTAAATATTTTTTTATTTTTTGTAACTTAGTTCTTTTTTATTTTTTGTACTTTAGTTAGTTTATTTAAATGTATTTATTTGTAGGTATTTTATTTTATTTATTTATTGATAGTGTAGTGTTAGGTTTAATTGTAACTTAGGTTAGGATTTATTTTACAGGTAATTTTGTAATTATTTTAACTAGGTAGCTATTAAATAGTTATTGACAATTTAATAGCTATTGTACCTGGTTAAAATAAATACAAAGTTGCCTGTAAAATAAATATTAATCCTAAAATAGCTACAATATAATTATTATTTATTTTGTAGATATATTAGGGTTTATTTTACAGGTAAGTATTTAGCTTTAAATAGGAATAATTTATTTAATAAGAGTTAATTTATTTCGTTAGATTTAAATTATATTTAAGTAAGGGGGGTGTTAGTGTTAGGGTTAGACTTAGCTTTAGGGGTTAATACATTTATTATAGTAGCGGTGAGATCCGGTCGGCAGATTAGGGGTTAATTATTGTAGGTAGGTGGAGGCGACGTTGGGGGCGGCAGATTAGGGGTTAATAAATATAATATAGGGGTCGGCGGTGTTAGGGGCAGCAGATTAGAGGTACATAGGTATAATGTAGGTTGCGGCGGTGTACGGAGCGGGAGATTAGGGGTTAATAATAATATGCAGGGGTCAGCGATAGAGGGGGCGGCAGATTAAGGGTTAATAAGTGTAAGGTTAGGGGTGTTTAGACTCGGGGTTCATGTTAGGGTGTTAGGTGCAGACATAGGAAGTGTTTCACCATAGGAAACAATGGGGCTGCGTTAGGAGCTGAACGCTGCTTTTTTGCAGGTGTTAGGTTTTTTTTCAGCTCAAACTGCCCCATTGTTTTCTATGGGGGAATCGTGCACGAGCACGTTTTTGATGCTGTCCGCGTCCGTAAGCAACGCTGGTATTTAGAGTTGCAGTGGCGGTAAATATGCTCTACGCTCCCTTTTTTGGAGCCTAACGCAGCCCTTCTGTGAACTCTAAATACCAGCGGTATTTAAAAGGTGCAGGGGAAAAAAAGCACGCGTAGCTAACGTACCCCTTTGGCCGCAGAACTCTAAATCTAGCCGTTATTTTTTCTTGGGTTTTTTTTTAATTTAAAAATTTCCATATCCACCTAACCTAAGATCAGATCTAAATGGGCATGTAAGCTATTTCTGAGCCCTTTACTCACATCTGACCTCAGACCTCAGATGATATTTATCTCTGGTCTAAAAGCTATTTTTTAGAGGGTATTGCATAGAATATGAGTTAAAGGAACATACAAATGATATTTTTTGAGTTTCCAGTTCAAATAGGGTATTTTAATATGTATTTTTGTTTGTTTCTTAAAATACTGTTGTTCCTGTGTTGAAAAATAAACTTTATCTGTTCCTATGCCCATGGGTGTGTATATGCACTTCCTGCCGTAACTTGTTTTTTCATGAAACCCCCCAAACATTTTAACATTTAATTATCACTCTTAATTTTTGACATTTTTTTTTTTTTTACTTTTCAACCCAAAATTTCTCATTCCTTATTTTCAGATTTGGAGAGGTGACACACATTTTATTTACTGTTGTGCAAGCTGTGGCAATTGCAATTGGCATTAAAAAGTAAGGTATAATATTTTTATGTTCTTGCTGTGATTTATTATTGTAGTTTATTGCAACTATATCCTGCTATGCAGATGTTGAAGGGTTAATAATGTAACCCTTGCTTGTGTAATTCGGTGCAAAATTTCTCATGTGTCCTTATTTACAGATTTGGAGAGGTGACGCACATTTTATGCAAGCTGTGGCAATTGCAATTTGCAGTGAAAAGTAAGTAATTTATCTTTTAACTTAACTATTTTATTTTAACATTATTAACTATTAACATTTGATTTAAACATCCTTTTTCTTCTTCGTATTAATCCATCACATATCTTGGAGGTAATGTAAAATTAAATTACGTTACAGGCCTTAACTCTCACATTTTTTGAGAGTCTATGACTATTTTTAATAACTGCTGTTGAATTGGCTATTTATTTCATTCTCTGAGCCTGTCTGGTGATTAATTTTTCTACATTAAACATTTGTGTTCTAGATTTTTACTAGGTAAGATGGGAGGGTTTTTATAGAGTTATGGGAATCTTTGCATCCTCCTAGGGGTAGATAAGATTAATTCCCATGAGTAATGGTTCATGGACTCTCACCACCATGAAATAAATACATTTATCAGGTAAGCATAAATTATGTTTTTATTTTTCGTGTGGGGGAAAACAACTTTAATGAATTGAGACCAGGTACTTTTCTGAATGCCAATTGAGCATCATCAGACATTCGTTCACTCTAGTTCTTATTAACATTGGAATTGAATTGGGAATTGAACAGATTTAGTCAGTGGGGGGTAGTTATCAAGCCGTCTACTTTTCTGACTTCGCCGGGCCAATACGCCCGCCTAAGCTCGCCTACCTTCGCCGCCGCGGACCTTGAATACGTTCGCCTAAGTTATCAAAAAAAGCTGTCAAAAAGCCGCGGGGCGATGAGCAGCGGACTGTGAGAGTTATCACTCATCCGATCTCGCTGCCCTTCGGCTTTTTCCCAGCTTTATTGCTAGCCTGTCACTAAGCACCCACACTAAACTACACTGTTCTATCCCTATACCGGCGCCCCCGGTGCCCCCCGCAACTCAATAAAGTTACTAACCCCTAAACCACCGCTCCTAGACCCTGCCGCAACTCTTATAAATGTATTAACCCCTAAACCGCCGCTCCTAGACCCTGCCGCAACTCTTATAAATGTATTAACCCCTAAACCGCCGCTCCCGGACACTGCTGCCACCTACAGTATACCTAGTAACCCCTATCCTGCCCCCCCCTACACCGTCGCCCTCTATAATAAAATTATTAACCCCTATCCTGCTGATTCCGCACCTCGCCGCAACTAAATAAATAGTTTAACCCCTAAATCGCCGCTCCCTGAACCCGCCGCAACCTATATTAAACCTATTAACCCCTATCCTGCCCCCCCCACACCGTCGTCACCTATAATAAATTTATTAACCCCTATCCTGCCCCCCACTACACCGCCGCCACTGTAATAAAATTATTAACCCCTAAACCTAAGTCTAACCCTAACGCCCCCCTAACTTAAATATTAATTAAATAAATCTAAATAATATTTCTATTATTAACTAAATTAATCCTATTTAAAACTAAATACTTACCTTTAAAATAAACCCTAATATAGCTACAATATAAATAATAATTATATTCTAGCTATCTTAGGATTTATTTTTATTTTACAGGCAACTTTCAATTTATTTTAACTAGGTACAATAGCTATTAAATAGTTTATTAACTATTTAATAGCTTACCTAGCTAAAATAAACTGAAATTTACCTGTAAAATAAATCCTAACCTAAGTTATAATTACACCTAACACTACACTATACTTTAATAAATTATTCCTATTTAAAACTAAATACTTACCTGTAAAATAAACCCTAAGATAGCTACAATGTAATTAATAATTACATTGTAGCTATCTTAGGATTTATATTTATTTTACAGGTAACTTTGTATTTATTTTAGCTAGGTAGAATAGTTATTAAATAGTTATTAACTATTTAATAACTACCTAGCTAAAAGAAATACAAAATTACCTGTAAAATAAATCCTAACCTAAGTTACAATTAAACCTAATACTACACTATCATTAAATTAATTAAATAAACTACCTACAAATAACTACAATTAAATACAATTACATAAACTAACTAAAGTACAAAAAATAAAAAAAGCTAAGTTACAAAAAATAAAAAAATAAGTTACAAACATTTTAAAAATATTACAACAATTTTAAGCTAATTACACCTAATCTAAGCCCCCTAATAAAATAACAAACCCCCCCAAAATAAAAAAATGCCCTACCCTATTCTAAATTAAATAAAGTTCAAAGCTCTTTTACCTTACCAGCCCTTAAAAGGGCCATTTGTGGGGGCATGCCCCAAAAAGTTCAGCTCTTTTGCCTGTAAAAGAAAAATACAACCCCCCCAACATTAAAACCCACCACCCACATACCCCTAATCTAACCCAAACCCCCCTTACAAAAACCTAACACTAATCCCCTGAAGATCATCCTACCTTTAGTCGTCTTCACTCAGCCGAGCAGCGATGGAACCGAAGTGGACATCCGGAGCGGAAGAAGTTAATCCTCCAAGCGGCGCTGAAGAAATCTTCCATCCGATGAAGTCATCATCCAGGCGGCGATGAAGAAGTCTTCGATCCGGGCGATGTCATCTTCAAAGAGGCGCTGAAGAGGTCTTCTATCCGGGCGATGTCATCTTCCAAGCCGGGTCTTGAATCTTCCTCCCGCCGACGCGGAACCTCCTTCTTCACTGACGGACTACGACAAATGAAGGCTCCTTTAAGGGACGTCATCCAAGATGGCGTCCCCTCAATTCCGATTGGCTGATAGGATTCTATCAGCCAATCAGAATTAAGATAGGAAAAATCTGATTGGCTGATGGAATCAGCCAATCAGATTGAGCTCGCATTCTATTGGCTGTTCCGATCAGCCAATATAATCTTGGATGACGTCCCTTAAAGGAGCCTTCATTCGTCGTAGTCTGTCGGTGAAGAAGGAGGTTCCGTGTCGGCGGGAGGAAGATTCAAGACCCAGCTTGGAAGATGACATCGCCCGGATAGAAGACCTCTTCAGCGCCTCTTTGAAGATGACATCGCCCGGATCGAAGACTTCTTCATCGCCACCTGGATGATGACTTCATCGGATGGAAGATTTCTTCAGCGCCGCTTGGAGGATTAACTTCTTCCGCTCCGGATGTCCACTTCGGTTCCATCGCTGCTCGGCTGAGTGAAGACGACTAAAGGTAGGATGATCTTCAGGGGATTAGTGTTAGGTTTTTGTAAGGGGGGTTTGGGTTAGATTAGGGGTATGTGGGTGGTGGGTTTTAATGTTGGGGGGGTTGTATTTTTCTTTTACAGGCAAAAGAGCTGAACTTTTTGGGGCATGCCCCCACAAATGGCCCTTTTAAGGGCTGGTAAGGTAAAAGAGCTTTGAACTTTATTTAATTTAGAATAGGGTAGGGCATTTTTTTTATTTTGGGGGGGTTTGTTATTTTATTAGGGGGCTTAGATTAGGTGTAATTAGCTTAAAATTGTTGTAATATTTTTAAAATGTTTGTAACTTATTTTTTTATTTTTTGTAACTTAGCTTTTTTATTTTTTGTACTTTAGTTAGTTTATGTAATTTGTATTTAATTGTAGTTATTTGTAGGTAGTTTATTTAATTAATTTAATGATAGTGTAGTATTAGGTTTAATTGTAACTTAGGTTAGGATTTATTTTACAGGTAATTTTGTATTTCTTTTAGCTAGGTAGTTATTAAATAGTTAATAACTATTTAATAGCTATTCTACCTAGCTAAAATAAATACAAAGTTACCTGTAAAATAAATATAAATCCTAAGATAGCTACAATGTAATTATTAATTACATTGTAGCTATCTTAGGGTTTATTTTACAGGTAAGTATTTAGTTTTAAATAGGAATAATTTATTAAAGTATAGTGTAGTGTTAGGTGTAATTATAACTTAGGTTAGGATTTATTTTACAGGTAAATTTCAGTTTATTTTAGCTAGGTAAGCTATTAAATAGTTAATAACTATTTAATAGCTATTGTACCTAGTTAAAATAAATTGAAAGTTGCCTGTAAAATAAAAATAAATCCTAAAATAGCTAGAATATAATTATAATTTATATTGTAGCTATATTAGGGTTTATTTTAAAGGTAAGTATTTAGTTTTAAATATGATTAATTTAGTTAATAATAAAAATATTATTTAGATTTATTTAATTAATATTTAAGTTAGGGGGGCGTTAGGGTTAGGGTTAGACTTAGGTTTAGGGGTTAATAATTTTATTACAGTGGCGGCGGCGTAGTGGGGGGCAGGATAGGGGTTAATAAATTTATTATAGGTGGCGATGGTGTAGGGGGGGCAGATTAGGGGTTAATAAATTTATTATAGGTAGCGACGGTGTAGGGGGGGCAGGATAGGGGTTAATACATTTATTATAGTTGCGGTGGGCTCCGGGAGCGGCGGTTTAGGGGTTAATATGTATAGAGTAGCTTGCGGTGTGCTCCGGGAGCGGCGGTTTATGGGTTAATATGTATAGAGTAGCTTGCGGTGGGCTCCGGGAGTGGCGGTTTAGGGGGTAATAACTTTATTTAGTTGCGGCGGTGTAGGGGGGCAGATTAGTGGTGTTTAGACTCGGGGTACATGTTAGGGTGTTAGGTGCAGACAGCTCCCATAGAAATCAATGGGATGTCTGTCATCAGCGAACTTGTACTTTCTCTATGGTCAGACTCCCATTGATTCCTATGGGATCCGCCGCCTCCAGGGGTGGCGGTTTGAAAACCAGGTACGCTGGGCCGTAAAAGTGCAGAGCGTACCTGCTAGTCATTTGATAACTAGCAAAAGTAGTGAGAATGTGCCGCACTTGTGTGCGGAACATCTGGAGTGACATAAGAATCGATCTGTGTCGGACTGAGTCCGGCGGATCGAAGCTTACGTCACTAAATTCTACTTTAGCCGGTCTCGAGCCTTTGATAACTAAGGCGAATCAGCCTCGCCACAAATTCGCTGCGGAATTCCAGCGTATTTGAGGTTGACGGCTTGATAACTACCCCCCAATCTGTCTCTGAAGGCATGTTTCTCATAACATTTGTATTCCATGCTTTATTCTTATTCTTTACTATTCTATTGTAAAGACACATTAACCATTTGTGCAGGTACCCAAAATTTATATTATTCTCTACAGAATATCAAAATCCAGAAATTCCCCATATCCAGAATGCCTAATACTTAAACAATTCTGGATTTTGGTTCCTAGACCTGTATAGGCATTTACATGGTTTAAGATTTGCATACAATTAATCTTCAGGGCTTTTTTAGATTGGCCATAACTTGTTTTTATATATAAGAGCTTTATAGCTCCACATGATGTGTTTAGAGAATCTTTTTATTGTATACTTAAATAGTCTAATCAAAATTAAACTTTCATGATTCAGATAGAGCAGCAATTTTAAGTAACTTTCTAATTTACTCCTATTATGAATTTGTCTTCCTTCTCTTATCTTTATTTCAATGTAAGTTTAGGAGCCGGACCATTTTTGGTTCAGAACCTGGGTAGAGCTTGCTGATTGGTGGCTACATTTAGACACCAATCAGAAAGTGCTACCCAGGTACTGAACCAAAAATGAACCAGCTCCTATGCTTACATTCCTGCTTTTTCAAATAAAGATACCAAGAGAATGAAAAAATGGATAATAGGAGTAATTAGAAAGTTGCTTAAAATTGCTGCTCTATTTGAATGATGTACGTTTAATTTTGACTAGACTATTCCTTTAAGTTATAGAGTTTGTTGAGCCTTTGGGGACATTAATCAAGTCGGACGGACATGATCCGCTGTAGCGAATCATGTCCTCCCAACATCGCTGAATGACGACAGCATACGCTACCGCCCTCTGCAGATTCATGGCCAATCGGCCACTAGCAGGGGATGTCAATCAACCCGATCATATCCGATCAGGTTGATTACTGTTTGCCGCACTAGTTAAGGAGCAGCGGTCTTAAAGGGACACTAAACCCAAAATGTTTCTTTCATGATTCAGAGAGAGAATACAATTTGAAACAACATCCCAATTTACTTCTATTATCTAGTTTGCTTTATTCTTTAGATATCCTTTGTTGAAGAAATAGCAATGCACATGAGTGAGCCAATCACTTAAGGCGTCTATGTGCAGCCACCAATCAAAAGCTATCTAGATATGCTTTTCAGCAAAGGATATCAAGAGAATTAATCAAATTAGATAATACATGTAAATTATAAAGTTATTTAAAACTACATGCTCTTTCTAAATAATGAAAGAAATAATTTGGGTTTCATGTCCCTTTAAGACAGCTGCTCCTTAACTGCTGTTTCTGGCAAATGTGAAGGCTCGCGCAGAAACAGGGGGATCAGGGGTCAATCGGCCCCTATGTAACTTATAGCCTGGATAAATATGACTAAACAAACCTCCATTTTCTACAGGGTTAGGGCTTCAAAATTCAGTGAAGGTTGGCTAGTAATAGAAAGAAAGAAAGAAAAAAAGATTTTTCAGGGCCAAAAAAGTCAATGTGGGACCAATTTTAAAATATTTAAGTTTTACAAAAGTTAGACTTTAAAAAAAATAAAGTTGATTTCATATGTAATGACCCACCCATCTTTTTTCATAAAACGCCATTACTAATTTGATGGTAGTCCCAACTAAAATGTTGCTGACACTCTTGCCTGCAATATATGGTAAAACTACACACACAGTTTTTAAGTTAACCATGTACTGGCTAGCCTTACATTTATTCTGTAGTTTTTATGTTAACCATGTACTGGCTAGCCTTACATTTATTCTGTAGTTTTTATGTTAACCATGTACTGGCTAGCCTTACATTTATTCTGTAGTTTTTATGTTAACCATGTACTGGCTAGCCTTACATTTATTCTGTAGTTTTTATGTTAACCATGTACTGGCTAGCCTTACATTTATTCTGTAGTTTTTATGTTAACCATGTACTGGCTAGCCTTACATTTATTCTGTAGTTTTTATGTTAACCATGTACTGGCTAGCCTTACATTTATTCTGTAGTTTTTATGTTAACCATGTACTGGCTAGCCTTACATTTATTCTGTAGTTTTTATGTTAACCATGTACCGGCTAGCCTTACATTTATTCTGTAGTTTTTATGTTAACCATGTACCGGCTAGCCTTACATTTATTCTGTAGTTTTTATGTTAACCATGTACTGGCTAGCCTTACATTTATTCTGTAGTTTTTATGTTAACCATGTACTGGCTAGCCTTACATTTATTCTGTAGTTTTTATGTTAACCATGTACTGGCTAGCCTTACATTTATTCTGTAGTTTTTATGTTAACCATGTACTGGCTAGCCTTACATTTATTCTGTAGTTTTTATGTTAACCATGTACTGGCTAGCCTTACATTTAGTCTCTAGTTTTTATGTTAACCATGTACTGGCTAGCCTTACATTTAGTCTGTAGTTTTTATGTTAACCATGCACTGGCTAGCCTTACATTTAGTCTGTAGTTTTTATGTTAACCATGCACTGGCTAGCCTTACATTTATTCTGTAGTTTTTATGTTAACCATGTACTGGCTAGCCTTACATTTATTCTGTAGTTTTTATGTTAACCATGTACTGGCTAGCCTTACATTTATTCTGTAGTTTTTATGTTAACCATGTACTGGCTAGCCTTACATTTATTCTGTAGTTTTTATGTTAACCATGTACTGGCTAGCCTTACATTTATTCTGTAGTTTTTATGTTAACCATGTACTGGCTAGCCTTACATTTATTCTGTAGTTTTTATGTTAACCATGTACTGGCTAGCCTTACATTTATTCTGTAGTTTTTATGTTAACCATGTACTGGCTAGCCTTACATTTATTCTGTAGTTTTATAAACTACAACTTTTAGGAAGTATGCTAAGAATTCTTACTTTTTTTTGTAGTTTTTAATTTTTCTTTAAAGGGACATAAAACCCAATTTTTTTCTTTCATGATTTAGATAGAACATAAAATTTTAAACAACTTTCTAATTTACTTCTATTATCCTATTTTCTTCGTTTTCTTGTTATCCATTGTTGAAAACCAAAAATGTAAGCTCAAGGGTGTGCACGTGTCTGCAGCACTATATGGCAGCAGTTTTGCAACAATGTTACACATTAGCAGGAGCACTAGATGGCAGCACTATTTCCTGTCATGTGGTGCTTCAGGCATGTGCACGCAACCTACCTAGGTATCTCTTCAACAATGAATAACGTGAGAATGAAATAAATTTGATAATATAAGTAAATTGGAAACTTTTTAAAAATTGTATTCTCTATCTGAATCATGAAAAAAAAAATTGGGGTTTAATGGCCCTTTAAGTTCCTGAATAAGGGTCAGATTACGAATGGAGCACAAATGTTTGTGCCCGAGCGATAAGGGGTTTATCGCGGGTGTTTACACTCATCGGGCTTACTGCTGGTGTTACGAGTTGAAAGTAAATGTGATCACTAGAGCACAGTCACGATTACACTAGAATGATTACCGTGTCTTCAGAGCTCTGCTTAACTGTTTCGCAAAACATAAAAGTTACACAAAACACACAAAAAAATGTATTACAAAGTACACTTACATTTAAAATAACACTGTCTTATAAAAATTATTCAAAAAAATATTGCACACAAAAGCTATAAAGAGATCTCAGGTGTTAGAAAAAAAAGGCTGCAAAGAGTTTTAAAGGGGCATGAAACCCAAAAATGTCTTTTGTGTTTCAGACAACTTTCCAATTTGCTTCTATTATCTAAATTGCTTCAATCTCTTGGTATCATTTGTTGAAACTTTCAAGTACATTAAAGGGTTTAGTAAAACTGAGGCTGTGGGTATTTTACATAAAATGGAAAATTCAAGAACAAGGGGTCATGAGCTCAAGCTAAAGGGTAGTAGATTCAGGAGTAATTTGAGGAAGCTCTTCTTTACAGAAAGAGTGATTGATTTATGGAATAAACTTCCTCAAGAGGTAGTAGCAACAAACACTGTGGGGGACTTTAAAAATGCATGGGACAAGCATAGGGCTATCCTACGAACTAGATAAGTTTATACTGTTAGGTAAGGTCGGGCAGACTTGCTGGGCCTATGGCTCTTATCTGCCGTCAATATCTATGTTTCTATGTTTCTATGAAAATCATATATAGGTAGGCTCAGGAGCAGCAATGCATTACAGGGAGCTAGTTGCTGATTGGTGGCTGCACTGCACAAAAATGCCTCTTTTTGGTGGTTCAGAAGATGTCTTTAGAATGCTCCCAGTTAGTGCATAGCTGCTCCATCACAAAAGGATACAAAGAGAATGAAGCAAATTGGATAAAATAAGTAAATTGGAAAGTTGTTGCATTTGAATTATGAAAAATAAGAAAAAGAAAAATGTTGGTTCCATGTCCCTTTAACATAGATAAACATACATTTACATGTCTAAAGATGTGTATGTGTGTGTATGTATGTATGTGTGTGTATATGTATGTATGTGTGTGTGTATATATATATATGTGTGTATATATATATATATGTGTGTATATATATATATATATATATATATATATATATATTATAATTAAGCAATTGCCATTATATTCTCAAAGTGTATCTTGTCACTTTAACAGGGGACACACTTATTTCTGAATATACTGTACTTCATCTCTAACTTATACTCATTTAATTAATGTTTTTTTTTTCCATTACAGAAACTTATCAAAAGGTCTCTAAAGATATGACCGACCATAAAATGAAAAAATCATTGGAGATTGGCTTAACCAAGCACAGACAAGAGTTGTTTGTTGTCCTAGGTGGCTAGTATTGTTCTTGTTTAATTTACCTGTCATGTATTTTCAAATGATTTTATTTCTGTTTATACAACAGGTTTATATGGATATTATACAGCATTTCACTTCCCGAATGCTCCTCGTGCTACAAATCAAACGTATTGTTTGATTTGTAGATGCTTTTTGCTACAGCACTGGAGAGCATAAGAGCAGCCATGTTGGAGTTACAGTGTATCTGTGCTTGGATAGAGCTGACCTTTTGACAAGAATGTTCCATCTAAACAGGGGTGCTTCTTTGTGACATAATTGATCCAGGTGGATGGTTGGATTTTATGGCATTATCGAGTAATGTCAATTCAAATTTTAATGAATAAGAAATCCTGTCAAAAAAGAACCATCCCTGTAATAACAACAATAAGTGGTACCACCCAAATTTAAAGTGTCAGTAAACCTAAAAAATAATGTTATGTAATTCTGCACATAGTGCAGAATTATATAACATTATTTTAGTGTTATCGTTATAAACCCTTTTATTCCCTTTTTAATTTTTTTTAAAATATGTCAGTTTTTCAGACCCACTCTCTGTACTTTGCTGAGCGGGTCTGTTTTTTTTTACACAGCGCATCGGGCCAGCTGTATAGTCACAGCCCGGCCCAACTGCACCATAACACTAAGTGCTGCTCGCTCCTGCTCTGTCTGACAGCTGGCCCGATGCGCTGTGTAAAAAAACCAGACCTACTCAGCAGAGTACAGAGAGCGGGTCTGAAAAACGGACATATTTAAAAAAAAAATTAAAAGGGAATAAAAGGGTTTATAACGATAACACTAAAATAATGTTATATAATTCTGCACTATGTGCACAATTGTATAACATTATTTTTTAGGTTTACTGTCCCTTTAAGCTCCATGACTGCTCCATTTGGTATTTTCAGTTCTTCAGTAACATGCTAGATTACAAGTGCATTACTAAATTAGAGCTCCACTTGGTAATACCAGCGCACAATACTATTGTGCGCTGATATTACAAGTTGATTGAACACATACCCATTGTTAGGAAGCATTGTGCTCACGAGACCGCGCTTCCATAGTAGGCTCCTATGGGAGCCTCGTTTTGATGCTCTCATATCAGAACCTCGCTCAACGAAGGGGATAAGTAGTGCAGTGATAGGCAGCATTTTTTAATATATATGTATATGCTTATATACACATATTTATATTAATACATGAATATGTGTATATATATATATATATATATATATATATATATATACATACATATTTACATTGCTGTCTATGAGAATACACAGTTCCCATAGCCCGCAATGTAAAGGCACTTTTCAGTGCCTTTTTTTCTAATACTGCGCTCCCACCAACTTTAAAGCCCCAAAACTGCCTAGTGCAGTTATTTTTTATTTTATAAAAATCCTAGACATTTAGAAAATTAACCAGAGATCGGATCTCCGCTTAATTTACTGAGCGCTAATTGCTAGCCACTTGTAATGGCTGTTTAATTTTTCGCTCTCCCGCAAACGGGCAATAATTTATCACCCTATATGTTTCTTTAAATAAGCAAACACTTCACACTGTATTATGGCATTGTGGAAGTGAATAAAACGCACCCTTCGAAAATGGTTCTCTAATGAATCAGATCCCTTTGGGAAGGTCCGCTGCTCCTTAACTTCTGCTGCTCTATAACTTCTTTGCCACCTTTTAGGTGGCGGACTGCAATTATCCCGATCCGATCTGGATGATTGACACCCCCTGCTAGCGGCCGATTGACCGCAAATATTCAGGGGGCAGCATTGCACAAGCATTTCAATAGAAATGCTTGTGCAATGTTAAATGCAGACAGTGTATGCGTAGCGATGTCAGGTGGACATGATTCACTACAGCGAATCATGTCTGCCCGGCATTTAATAAATCTACCCCCATATATGTATGATAAGGACTGTGGAAAATTGAATTAATGTGAGAAATTAATCTGACTATATATATATATATATATATATATATATATATATATATATATATATATATAAATTGTATTCTTCACAACCTTGATGTTGAAATACTGCTGTGTGTTGTACCATCTGTCAAATTCCCTTTTTTTAGATCTAGAAATTACAGTTCTGCTTTAGGCTAAACAATTGAGACAAGGTGCTCACATTTATATATATATTTTTATTTTACAGGCCGGTGCCAAATTTAACATCATAGCAGAGGACATCATCTTATATTTGCTGTTCTGTTAAAATTATTGTTTGTCTTGTAACTTAGGCCGTTATTTTGTTTTTTTACAATGCCAGGTTTAAAATGTTATAATCACTGGAAAATTTGCAACTAATTAAAGTTTGAATTACTTGTGTAAGAGTTAATGCTGTTTTTGAGTGATTTTAATTAAAAAAAATTATATTCATATAGTATTGAGGTTAACCCCTCACATTAACCATAAAAGCAAAAATGAATTCAGTTCTGTAAATGTATGAAATCATAAAAAATGTATATGATAGTCAAAGTTTACATTCTAGCTTGGTGATTTTCCACACAACTTCAGTTAGTTGTATACAATGATAATTGTTTTTATATAACTAACAGAAATAGATAAGGTAATAATTGTAAAACTAATATTCAGAAACAATTAAAAAAAAATCAAGTAAACATGTAAAAACATTATTTTCCAAGTTTTAATATATTAAAGCAGGGCCCAATTTATACAGCGGGTTAGATTCCAGACCCCCACCAAAATCGCTGTAAGTAGAACAAAGAAACATAGACTTCTTTATTTGTAAATGCATATAAAAACATAATGAGATGTTTGCATTTTTATATAATATGTGCACAATAAAACTAGGCCTTATACATATAGAGTACACACAATGCTGTCAAAAACCACTGAAATAGGGGATTTTACAGTTTTTTCAGGATGGTTTGGATAAGTTTGTCTGCAAATTTTTTGAAGGGACGAATCTCTCTTCTTTCTGTTTTATTTCCTAGAAAGATTGTTTAAACTTCCTGATATTCACTGTTTTGTTCAGGCTTTGGTTGGTATCAAGCCTGTTCATTTATTAATTTCTTCTTTTTGGAGTCTTATTTGGTTTAAAAATTTTGAAGGTTCTTTTCTCTCGAGCCAATATTTTCTTGCATTCGATGGCACCAATATGCTCGCCTAAGATCGCCTAACATTACAATAAACTATATTAAACTAATAATTAACCTACCCTAACTGTTATACTAAAATTACAGTAAACTACAAATTAAATTAAATATATTACATAATTAAACACCTAACCCTACTCAAATAATTTTAATCTACAATAAAAAATTACAAAGTTACAAAAAACTAAAAACTAAGTAACAAAAATAACAAACACTAACGCCTAGATTTAGAGTTTGGCGTTAGCCGTCAAAACCAGCGTTAGAGGCTCCTAACGCTGGTTTTGGGCTACCGCTGGTATTTGGAGTCAGTCAGGAAAGGGTCTAACGCTCACTTTCCAGCCGCGACTTTTCCATACCGCAGATCCCCTTACGTCAATTGCGTATCCTATCTTTTCAATGGGATCTTTCTAACGCCGGTATTTAGAGTCTTGGCTGAAGTGAGCATTAGAAATCTAACGACAAAACTCCAGCCGCAGAAAAAAGCCAGGAGTTAAGAGCTTTCTGGGCTAATGCCGGTTCATAAAGCTCTTAACTACTGTGCTCTAAAGTACACTAACACCCATAAACTACCTATGTACCCCTAAACCGAGGCCCCCCCACATCGCTGCCACTCTATTAAAATGTTTTAACCCCTAATCTTCCGACCGCACACCGCCGCCACCTACGTTATCCTTATGTACCCCTAATCTGCTGCCCCTAACACCACCGACCCCTATATTATATTTATTAACCCCTAATCTGCCACCCCAAACGTCGCCGCCACCTACCTACACTTATTAACCCCTAATCTGCCGACCGGACCTCACCGCTACTATAATAAAGTTATTAACCCCTAATCCGCTTCACTCCCGCCTCACTAACCCTATAATAAATAGTATTAACCCCTAATCTGCCCTCCCTAACATCACCGACACCTAACTTCAAGTATTAACCCCTAATCTGCCGACCAGACCTCGCCAACACTATAATAAATTTATTAACCCCTAAAGCTAAGTCTAACACTAACACCCCCCTAAGTTAAATATAACTTAAATCTAACGAAATAAATGAACTCTTATTAAATAAATTATTCCTATTTAAAGCTAAATACTTACCTGTAAAATATACCCTAATATAGCTACAATATAAATTATAATTATATTGTAGCTATTTTAGGATTAATATTTATTTTACAGGCAACTTTGTATTTATTTTAACCAGGTACAATAGCTATTAAATAGTTATTTACTATTTAATAGCTATAAAATACCTACAATTATCTACAATTAAACCTAACACTACACTATCAATAAATTAATTAAATACAATACCTACAAATAAATACAATTAAATAAACTAACTAAAGTACAAAAAATAAAAAAAGAACTAAGTTACAAAAAATAAAAAAATATTTACAAACATTAGAAAAAGATTACAGCAATTTTAAGCTAATTACACCTACTCTAAGCCCCCTAATAAAATAACAAAGCCCCCCAAAATAAAAAAATGCCCTACCCTATTCTAAAATACAAATAGAAAAGCTCTTTTACCTTACCAGCCCTTAAAAGGGCCTTTTGCGGGGCATGCCCCAAAGAATTCAGCTCTTTTGCCTGGAAAAAAAAACATACAATACCCCCCCCAACATTACAACCCACCACCCACATACCCCTAATCTAACCCAAACCCCCCTTAAATAAACCTAACACTAAGCCCCTGAAGATCTTCCTACCTTATCTTCACCACACCGGGTATCACCGATCGGTCCAGGCTCCGAATTCTTCATTCAAGCCCAAGCGGGGGCTGAAGATGTCCATCCTCCGGCTGAAGTCTTGCTTCAAGCGGCGGCTGAAAAGGTCCATCATCGGGCAGAAGTCTTCATCCTATCCGGGGAGAAGAGGAGATCCGGACCGGTAGACATCTTCATCCAATCGGCATCTTCTATCTTCTTCCATCCGACGACGAGCGGCTCCATCTTCAAGACCTCCGGCGCGGATCCATCCTCTTCTTCCGACGTCCTAACACAGAATGAAGGTTCCTTTAAGGGACGTCATCCAAGATGGCGTCCCTCGAATTCCGATTGGCTGATAGGATTCTATCAGCCAATCGGAATTAAGGTAGGAAAATTCTGATTGGCTGATGGTTTTTACACTTATCTGACAATAGGAAATAAGCTTACCAGTATGTCTGTCTACGCGTTTCGGCCTATTCAAGTTCAATCCGATTGGCTGATCCAATCAGCCAATCAGATTGAGCTTGCATTCTATTGGCTGTTCCGATCAGCCAATAGAATGCAAGCTCAATCTGATTGGCTGATCCAATCAGCCAATCGGATTGAACTTGAATAGGCCGAAACGCGTAGACAGACATACTGGTAAGCTTATTTCCTATTGTCAGATAAGTGTAAAAACTTATTGCACCATTGTTTGTTTGTTTTCTTTTACAGGTCAAGAACTTTTATATTGGTCCTACTGGATTTTAGCCATTGACACCATTTTAGGTTGATTTTCAAAACAATTTTCCACTGGATACATTTTTATGTTTGGATACACAGAATATATATCTTTTTTGACACCATTACTTTTCACCACGACATTTGTCATTATTTGATTGCTACATATCCTTTGATCACACGATTGTGAATTTTGGACACCCGTTTATTTGAGGATTGGATCATTTTAGAGACTTAATTTGAGAGACGTTTTTGAGACTCACTATTACACACTTTCTTTTGGATTCACAGTTTTTCATTTTGGATTCACATTTGGACCAACGTTTTGGAGTTTTTTGGATATATAGGTACCTATTCGTGTCATAGACATTTACATTGCACCACATTGCACTTGTTGTTCACTGTTTACCGCAACTGCTACCTTTTGCTGAATTGTTTCAAATCTGTACACTGCTACAGCGAGACGTCATTTATTTGTCCTTTGTTTTTAGTATATTTTACTCTGTATATTTGTATGTACCATGGATCCATGCTACTTTTAATTGTTTAAATTGTTATGTTACTATTGGTTGTATTAAATTTTTAACTAAAGTATTTTTTAATCATCATAGTTATATGCCTTTCTCTTATACATCCTATTAAGCTTTAAGCGCTCCCTTCGATACCCACATTAGGGTTAGACTTTGCTTTAGGAGTTAATACATTTATTAGAGTAGCGATGAAATCCGGTCGGCAGATTAGGGGTTAATAATTGTAGGTAGGTGGAGGCGACGTTGGGGGCGGCAGATTAGGGGTTAATAAATATAATATAGGGGTCGGTGGTGTTAGGGGCAGAAGATTAGGGGTACATAGCTATAATGTAGGTTGCGGCGGTGTACGGAGCGGCAGATTAGGGGTTAAAAATAATATGCAGGTGTCAGCGATAGCGGGGGCGGCAGATTAGGGGTTAATAAGTGTAAGGTTAGGGGTGTTTAGACTCGGGGTACATGTTAGAGTGTTAGGTGCAGGCTTAGAGAGTGTTTCCCCATAGGAAACAATGGGGCTGCGTTAGGAGCTGAACGCTGCTTTTTTGCAGGTGTTAGGTTTTTTTTCAGCTCAAATGGCCCCATTGTTTCCTATGGGGAAATCGTGCACGAGCACGTTTTTGAAGCTGGCCGCGTCCGTAAGCACCGCTGGTATTGAGAGTTGAAGTGGCGGTAAATTATGCTATACGCTCCCTTTTTGGAGCCTAACGCAGCCCTTCTGTGAACTCTAAATACCAGCGGTATTTAAAAGGTGCGGGGAAAAAAAAGCCAGCGTTAGCTACGCGGGTCGTTACCGACAAAACTCTAAATCTAGCCGTCAGTGTAGCTGATTTGTTCCATAATGGGTGCTTGATTTCGTTGGCACAATTTAACTCTATCCATGGGGTTTCCTTAGTCAGCCCTTACGGGAGCCTACAGATTGGAGAAAAGATCGGTTAACGGCATCAGAGTTCCCCATGCACTTTCGGTCTCCTATAGAGACCTATTGAATCCTCCCATATATTACAAGTCAGCTTATATTATAGCTTGGGAGAGAGCCCTCCATTTTCACGCTGAACAGGATGAGTGGTCCAGAGCTATAGCGCTCACCAGGTAAGCCCTCCACTGTATTACATTACTCGAACTATATATCAAAGTGTGTACGCAGTGGCATCTCACTCCTCTTAGACTTTTCTAAATTTCCCCTCTAAACTCCCCCCTATGTTGGAGAGAGTGCGGACTAGTGGGGACGCCGGCTCACACATGGTGGGAGTGCCCGGTACTGCAACCTTTTTGGCATGAGATCTTGCATAAGCTCGAGATTTTGGACCCCTCTATTGGGAATACCCCACAAACTATGCTATTCCACTTACACATCAAAACCGCCCTAATTTCTATTGACCTCCTCAGTGTATATTTGCTTATGGCAGCCAAGTTATCGATAGCCAGACTCTGGAAACAAAAGACCCCTCCCACATGGAAAGATGTATCCAAAATTATGGCCTACCTTGAACTTATGGAAAACCCAATTTTCACAGAGAGTAATAAAACCCTCTTACATTCACAGATCTGGGACCAATGGAAGCAACTTAAATAATAAATAATCAATAATAATATAATATATTTTTTTTCTCTCCCTCTCTTTTCCCTTACCCTCCGCACACCTGCCCACCTCGTGTTCATTCTCTCCACTCTGTCCCTCCCTTGGGTATTTGCTTTTCAAGCAATAACTGTTTATTCCTCTATTCAGATATTGGCTTATTTTTGCCTTTGTTTCTCAACACCTGATATGTATGTCAACAAAATGAACATTCGCTTTGACCTTCTTTCCTCTCAGCTTACGTTTATGGACTAAACACCTTTAATAATTGATTGTCTGGGCAATAGTCTCAGAAAATTGTGCTCATGTATGCTGTTTTTAATTTACTTTGTTACGCAGATATTATGCATTAATGTTTGTAAAGTTATGTCCATTTTCCAATAAAAAATAATTATAAAAAAAAAAGAAAAGAAATTTAAAGTGACAGTATTTAAAAAAAAAAAAAAGTTACCTGGTTTTCTGTGGGTATACCTTAAGTTGGGAACATGGAGCAGGAGTCTGTTCCTATGGACAAATGTTTGTTGTGTCTTGAGGCCCAAATTGTTCTACCGATGCAAATTTGTTCCTCATGTTTAGATAGAACCTTGAAAAGTAAAGACATTTTTTTTTGTTTCTGAGCCTAATGTCTCTCAGGGTGAAGCTGTTCAGGCTATGCCACAGTCTTCTCCTCAAACATCCCAAGCCTCTATGGCAACACATATAGTGCCCTGCAGTTCCTCTCAGCCTCATGGAGGAGTTTATTTACCTGCAGATTTTGCTGCTCAGGTATCTTCTGTGTATCTGTGGCATTATCTGCTTTTCCTATACTGGGAAAACGCAAAAGGAGAATTAAACATTCAGATAGTAAGGTTTCTGTTCCTCCTTCTGCTACGCAGGTTGCCCTCCCTCATAAGTCTGATGAGGAGGATATGTCGGTAACGTCTGAGGGTGAAATCTCAGATTCGGACAGTATAATTCCTTTACCTGATTCTGAAGAAGTAAACCTTAGATTTAAGCTTGAACACTTTCGTTTATTGTTAAAGGAGGTATTGGCTACCTTTGAATGATTCTTCTGTTGTTGTCAACCATAAAAAGTCTACTAAACTTAATAGATACTATGATGTTCCTTGCTCTGTGGAAGTGTTTCCTGTTTCAGACTGTGTGACAGAGATTATTTCACAGGGATGGGAGAAGCCATGGATACCTTTTTCCCCGTCTCCCATTTTTAAAAAAGATGTTTCCTATTTCTGACTCCATTAAAGATTCATGGCACACGGTACCTAAAGTAGAAGGGTCTATTTCTACTCTGGCTAAGAGAACTACGATTCCTATAGAGGATAGCTGCTCCTTTAAGTATCCCATGGACAAAAAACTGGAAGCTTATTTGAAAAAGATGTATGTACATCAGAGTCTTCAATGACAACCTGCAGTTTGTATTGCCACAGTACAAAGTGCTGCATCTTATTGGTGCGATGCCTTGTCTGATTCAATTTTTAGAAGAAAGTCCGTTGGAGGAAATCCAAGATAGGATTAAGGCCCTCAAACTAGCCAAATTCCTATATTTCTGATGCTAACATGCAAATTATTAGACTGGGAGCCAAGATGTCTGGCTTCACTGTCCTAGCCCACAGGGCTTTGTGGCTAAAATCTTGGTCAGCTCCAAGTCTATCTGGAGCTTTCTTACAAGGTAAGACCTTGTTTAGACCATGTGGAAAATGGTCTTTTCTCCCACAAGATAAGAAAAACAGACCTAAACGACGCCAAAGTAATTTTTATTCCTTTTGCAACTTCAAAGGTCAAAGGTCTTCCTCTTCCAAGCAGGATCAATCCAAGTCTTATTGTAAACCCAAACAGTCTTGAAACAAGAAGAAGCAATCTAAGAAACCCTCAGCTGAGTCTAAGTCAGCATGAAGGGTCTGCCCCCGGTCTGGGATTGAATCAAGTGGGGGCAGACTTCCCTTGTTTTGTCAAGCATGGAAATGAGGTGTTCCAGACCCTTGGGCTGTGGACATAGTATCTCAGGGTTACAAAATAGAATTCAAATCTTGCCATCCCAGGGGCAGATTCCACCTTTCAAGATTGTCTGAAGACCAGGTAAAAAGAAAGGTATTCTTGAACTGCGTTCAGAATCTTTCCTCCCTGGGAGTGATTGTTCCAGTCCCTGTAAGGGTACAGGGTCTAGGATTCTATTAAAATCTGTTTGTTGTTCCCAAAAAAGAGGGAACTTTTCGACCTATTTTAGATCTAAAGTGCCTCAACAAGTTTCTCAGGGTACCATCCTTTAAAATGGAAACCATTTGTTTCATTCTTCCTTTGGTCCAAGAGGGTCAGTTCATGACAACCATAGACCTGCAGGATGCGTATCTTCATGTTCCCATCCACAGGGATCATCACAAATCCTTTCTAGACAAACATTTTCAGTTTGTGACTCTTCCGTTTGGCCTTGCCACAGCTTCCAGAATCTTCTCAAAGGTTCTTGGGTCTCTCTTGGCAGTGATCAGGACTCGGGGAATTCCTGTGGTGCCCTACCTGGAAGACACATTAGTTCAGGCACCATCTTTTCAACAAGCAAACTCTCATACAGAGATCATGTTGTCTTTTCTATGTTCCCACGGTTGGAAAGTTAATCTGGAAAAGAGTTCCCTTTTTCCAGCTACAAGGGTGGTTTTCTTAGGGACCATATTAGATTCACTAGCTATGATTCTCTCCTCCTTCCTCTCTCTTTGGTCTACTGTTCAGCCATCAGTGGCTCAATGTATGGAGGTAATTGGTCTGATGGTTGCTTCCATGGACATCATTCCATTTGATTGATTCCATTTGAGAGTTCTGCAGTTATGCATGCTCAGACAATGGAACAGAGACCATGCGGAGCTGTCTCAGAGGATAGATCTGGACCAGTTGACAAGAGACTCCCGTGGTGGTTTTCTCAGGAGCATCTGTCTCAGGGTATATGCTTCCGGTGACCTTCCTGGGTGTTCATGACCATGGACACCAGCCTGCTAGGCTGGGGAGCAGTCTGGGAATCATTAAAGGCTCAGGGTCTATGGGCTCAGGGGGAGTCTGCTCTCCCCATATACATCTTGGAGTTGAGAGCGATTTACAATATTCTGTTGCCTTGGCCCCAGTTATTTTTAGCCTGGTTTATCAGGTTCCAATCGGACAACATCACCTCAGTGGCTTACATCAACCACCAGGGAGGAACTCGGAGTTCCTTAGCCATGAAGGAGGTGGCACGGATTATTCAGTTGGCAGAAGCTCACAATTGTTGTCTATCTGCCATCCACATTCCAGGAGTGGATAACTGGGAGATTTTCTGAGCAGACAGACTATTCATCCTGGGGAGTGGGCTCTCCATCTGGAGGTGTTCTCCAGGTTAACCCTCAAGTGGGGGGGGGGGGGGGGCGGAGTTGGATCTGATGGCATCTCATCAGAATGCCAAGTTTCCAAGGTACGGTTCAAGATCAAGAGATCTGTAGGCAGTTCTGATAGATGCTCTGGTGGTTTCTTGGGTGTTCGGTCTGGCATACCTGTTTCCTCTGTTTGCTCTCCTTCCACGAGTCATTGCTCGTATCAAACAGGAGAGAGCATCAGTAATTCTAATAGCTCCTGCATGGCCTCGCAGGATCTGGTTTGCAGACCTGGTGAAGATGTCATCTCTACCACCTTGGAAGTTACCTCTGAGGTAGGACCTTCTAACTCAGGGTCTATTCCTCCATCCAAATCTCGTTTCTCTGAAGCTGACTGCTTGGAGATTGAATACTTAGTGCTGAATAAGAGTGGGTTTTCTGAGTCGGTCATTGAGACCATGATTCAGGCTCGCAAGCCTGTCACTCAGAAAATTTATACATAAGCATCTGGCGTATGTGTCAGATGTTTAATCTTTTTGTCAGACTCTGGTCAGAATTAGGCCTGTGTTAAAACTTGTTGCTCCTCTTTAGAGCCTTAACCTTGTTCTTAAGGTTTTGCAGCAGGCTCCGTTTGAGCTTATTCATTCTTTACATATTAAGTTGTTATCTTGGAAAGTTTTGTTTCTTATTGCTATTTCTTCTGCTCTTATCTTTCATGTGGATAAGGCGGTCCTATGTACTAAATTGGGGTTTCTCCCTAAGGTGGTTTCGGATAGAAATATTAATTAGGAAATTGTTCCTTCTCTCTGTCCTAATCCTTCTTCCCATAAGGAACATCTTTTGCACAACTTGGATGTTGTGCATGCTCTTAAATTCTACCTACAGGCTACTAAGGATTTTTGTCCTCTGCTCTGTTTATTTGTTTCTCTGGAAAGCGTAAGGGTCAGAAGGCTACTGTTACTTGCCTTTCCCTATGGTTGAGAAGTATGATTAATTTTGCTTATAAGACTGCTGGACAGCAGCCTCCTGAGAGAATTACAGCTCATTCTACTAGGGCTGTCTCTTCTTCTTGGGCTTTTTAAAACGAAGCTTCTGTGGAACAGATATGCAAGGCGGCAACTTGGTCCTCTCTGCATACTTTTTCTAAATTTTCCAAATTTGATACTTTTGCCTTGGCTGAGGCTTCTTTTGGGAGAAAGGTCCTTCAAGCGGTGGTGCCTTCTGTTTAGGTCTGCCTGTCTTGTTCTCCTTCCCTGTTCATTCCGTGTCCTCTAGCTTGGGTATTGGTTCCCACTAGTAATTAAATGATGTTGTGGACTCTCCATATCTTAGGAAAGAAAACAACATTTATGCTTGAACAGGTATATGTGGAGAGAGAAGAAATGGCGCAAAAGGCAGGACTCAAGTGAAAGCGTTTAATAACACAATATAATACATAAATATATGCACTTACAAGATTAAAATGAATTTGCTGCAATTAGGAGGATCGTGGGTGGTAAATGTTCTTATTGCTTCTCACAGCCAGCTTGTTGTAATCGAGCGATGCTGCACTGGGAGTGACTGACAGGTGAATCCGGATAACGTGTCAGCAAAACCTGTGGCTGTTGTGAGTGCAGGATGCCAGGACCCTTTAACGTTTTCCAACCTGAATTGTCAGTCCAATACCCTGACGCGTTTCCCCCGGTCAGCGGCCGGGCTTCTTCAAGAGGGGTTTAATGATAGATGTGTTGAGAAAAGCGCTCTTTCTATTTGAACTCAATTCGTCCAATCAGAGCTCGGGGGTGTGCACAGGAGCTCCTATCGTATTGCTCCAAGCGTTAAGCTAAGTTTGTCCAATTGGAGCTCAGAGGTGTGAACAGCAGCTCCTGTGATATTGCTCATAGTAAAAGTTCAGACAGGCGCTGATACCCGTATGTGGCTGTATAGTAATAGTGGGAGGCAAATTCATCGTATTTACCTTACATATAAAATCAATAAAGTTACAACAAAAGTAAAAATATAAATACAGCATTAGTTACATTTCTATACTTTAACAGCTAATGACAATTGATAATGTTTACAATTTATGAAAACCTTTCAACGTTCTACATTAAAAATTACCGGTATTTGTAAGAACAGCGGTTCATTCACAGTATGCAAACTTAGGCCTCGCTTCCATTGAGTGGTTAAAAATGGAGCCGTAAGCTACCGAAGCGGACGACAGCTAAAAGTAATTTACGGCTCCATTTTAGTACCAGGTTTCCATTGAAAAGATTAGCGTGTTGCGCGCAGTCGCTCTTTTCGGCCGTACGTAAGTTTGCGTTGCCAACCGATGTCGGATTTGTCGAAAAGCGCGCCATAACAAGTGCATTGCCATGGTAACCCGACCTCTGTCTATAAGAATAACGGTTTGCGCCTGCGCTCTTTACCTGTGATCGCCTCTAGAGAGAAAGACACGGGAGCTAGTTGCGTTGGTAGGAGTTTTGGGTTTTTGAGAGTTGTTTGAGAGTTAGTGGAGAGTTTGATATTTTATTTTCATATTTTCTTATTGTAGGCCTCATATAATATTAGGAACACACACACACATCCATACATTAGTTAATTAACACACATTAGTTTATACACACAAATACACACACACACACATACACACTTTTATTTGATACAAACACATTCACATTTTTTTTTATTTCATTAACCCCCATATCCCCATCTTCCTTTATTACTCCTTTCATTAATCCCCTTATTCCACTTCCCATCCCCCCTTTGACTACCCTTCCCTTCCTCACTATATAACTTTTTTTTTTTATATATACATTTTGCCCATCCTATTTTTTTTTTTTTACATCCCATATTTTTTGTTTCATTTGACTATATAGCCCACCCCTTTCTTCATTTGCATCCCTTATTATTTTTCTATAATTTTGTTCTAATCCTCCTTAGTTTTTCCTTTATCATTTACATCCCTTTGTTTATTTTCACCCCCACATTTTATTTTTATTTTGAGGGATATAGAATAGAGATAGTTAGGGTCTAGATAGGTTAGGTAGTTAGTTTTGGGGCTATTTAATTTAGGGTTTAGTTAGGTGAATTAGTGTAGTTAGGTAAGCTAGGGACTTTAGTGTTAGGTTAGAGTTAGGGAGGAAGGAGCAAGGGATGGATAGGCCTAGTGGAGTTGGGAAGGGGGTGGCTAGGGGGAGGGCAGTGGAGAGGGTGGATAGAGGGAGGGGGAGGGGGGAAGTAGGGAGTAGTATGGGCAGGAATAGGGGCCGAGGTTTGGGTGGAGGATTTGTCCTTCCTCAAACCCTGGCAGAGGAGGGAAGGAGAGAGGGTGGAAGAGGAATGGAGGTGGGAGGAGTGAGGAGGAGTCAGCCTCAGCTAGGCACAAAAAGAAAAGGGAAAGTGGGGCAGACTGTGGCAAGTGGGGGTGGGGCTGGTGGTAGCCTGTCACAGCCTGCAGGGACAGAGGAGGTAGAGAGGGCTGGTCCCCAGTCACAGGAGGGAGAGTCTGTGTCTGCTGGCCCTTCAGGTGTGAAGGGCAGGCTAAGAGAGGAGAGGTACTCTGAGGAGGAGAAGGAGGCTCTTGTTGAGGCCTACTTGGAGAGGGCAGCTCAACTGGAGAACCCTAACCTGAGGACGGGTGTCCGGAATAAGCTGTGGGAGGAGATTCGAGTGGCAGTCAGCTGCTTAGGACGTAATCGTTCTACTGCCAGCATTAAACACCGCTATCATGACTGCAGGAGGGAAACCAAAGCTAAGCTGGCACAGCAGGCCAAATATGCACGTGGGACAGGTGGTGGTCCTAGCAAGAGAATACACCTAAGGTCATGGGAGGAGATGCTGTCCAATGTCATCTCGGATGAATCTGTTCACGGATGTAAGGGGACAATGGACACCTCTGTGCCACCTGAAGAGGTGTATGAAGGTGAATATTCAATATTAAATATAACCATATATGTGATGTATATATGTTGTATATCATAAATACCCATCTGTGTTTATCTATGAATCTAAATTTACATAGTTGTATTTAATATGTTCAGCAAGCACTCTGTATTGTATATCTGCTCCGACAAGCAAGAATATTGATAATATAATATCGAAGAATATTAAGCATTTCATATAAATCATGTGTCATTGTCCTTAAAGGGACACTGTACCCAAATTTATTATTTTGTGAATCAGATGCAGCATGCAATTTTAAGCAACTTTCTAATTTACTACTATAATCAATTTCTCTTCGTTCTCTTGCTATCTTTATATGAAAAAGAAGGCATCTAAGCTTTTTTCTAAGTTCAGAACTCTGGACAGCAGTTTTTGATTGGTGGATGCATTTATCCACCAATCAGCAAGGACAACCTAGGTTGTTCACCAAAAATGGGCCATCATCTAAACTTACATTCTTGCATTTCAAATAAAGATACCAAGAGAATAAAGAACATTTGAAAATAGGAGTAAATCCGAAAGTTGATTAAAATTGCATGCTCTATCTGAAGCACAAAAGAAAATATTTGGGTACAGTGTCCCTTTAACAATGTTCCTTTAAGACACAGTCTATAAAGATTCCTCAGTTATGGTCATATATGCTTGGATTTTATGCCAAACACACTATATGTGTGTGTGTGTGTGTGTATGTGTGTGTGTGTACATATATACACATAAATATGGAATATAATAGTCTGTATTGTTATGCTACAAAGTAATATATTCTATTAGATAGATAATGTAAACATACCGTATATTTATTTGTAGGTTACGAACAGGAGGAGTATGAAGCTGCACCAACACCACAGCAGGATGTTCCTACATTCACTGAGGAGGATGAGGATATCTATGGTGACACTACCTCCTATATCAGCCTTTTAGAAGATGATATGCAGCAGCCTAGGGCATATGAGGTGGAGGATGTATCATGCCCTTCTCCATCTACCTCGGAGACAACATTTCATGTTTTGGGTTCTGAACCCCAGCAGACTCATCCTCCTCAACAATGGCAGTTCATGCATACTTCGCAGCAACAAATGGCACAGCCCCGACAGCTGCACCCACCGCAGCAGATTATGCACCCCCCACAACATCCTCAGCAGCAGATGATGCACCCCCCACAACATCCTCCTCAGCAGCAGATGATGCACCCCCCACAACATCCTCCTCAGCAGCAGATGATGCACCCACCACAACATCATTATCCTCAGCAGCAGATGATGCACCCACCACAGCAGCATACAGATCTGCATCATCTGTACTATATGCCTCCCACTCCTATGGCACAACAGGAATCTACACCACCACCCACTGCACCCACCAATGTATTGCCAACAGTGCCATCACAGACAACCTCACAGTCACCAATACGGAGAGACAGCCCTGGAACCAGCCAATTATTAGTTCCTGAGACACCAACTGTACAACAGGGTCCGGCACAGTCCCAGCAGGATGATCTACTGAGGCTCATACATAGAGAGCTTAGGCTGTCCAGGCTCCAGCAGCAGCAGGATTTGAGAAGGATACAGAGCCAAATGGACATCCATAATGCCTCACTCGTCCGCCTGGCAGAGGCAGTGGAGAGGCTCGCGGATAGGCCCCAAACTCCATCCTCCCTTGCATCCTCTGTCATCTCCCTGCAGGACCCTGAATCCCGGTTATTAGCCTCACATTCAGCTGGTGGGCGTCGCACAAGACGCCACACTGCCCCCCTAAGTACCTCTCCTCCAAAGTCAAAATCCCGCCGCAAGAATTAATTAATATTCTTTTTTTTCCATCCAAGATATATCATATCTAATTTTTGCACTAAAGCACTTTTTTAAGTGCGATTTTCATCTCATAAATATGCATCCATTTTTCTAATCCAAATTTGAACATATATCTTAATATTATTCTAATAGCTGTTTATCTGCTAAAAATGAACAGCTTTATTCATTTTTATTTCACATGATGTCAATTAATATGCAGGTGTACATTGTTGATAGATTTATGTGTCCTTTTATTGAGGATATTATGCCGTTTAAGAATACTTGGGGATACGTGTCTGAAATTTATACAGTATATGCTATCTAACATTAGTCAACGTGACATGTGTAAATGTTATGATTTATATTCCACAAGCATATGTTGTTTGCTCCTTCAGATGAAGCTAATAAGGGTTATACAGTTATAGAAGAGTTGAAAAGTAAATACTCCTTCCTGTTGATATGGCCAAATACCTTGCATTCATTCTTATAGTCCTATGTGGAATGTAATATCTGAAATATATACCTATCATGACTAATACCTATCATGACTAATGCACTCCTTTTTGTCAAGATTATTATTCAATATTTAGAATAATTAGATAAATGTATCTTTATGATATTTAAGCACTGATGTATACACAACATATATGTGATTGCCATGATATAGAGGTGATTAATACATTTTAATTGACATCATATGAACAGACACAGACTCTCCCTGGGACCAATGCACAATGCACTTTTAAAATGTTTCAATAACTCCATGTTAAAGACAATACTTCATATCTCTTGAAGTATGTAATATTAAGCACTTATGTATTTTGGTTAATAGTCTAAATATTGCAAATGTATTATCTGCTTTAGCAGACATGACATTACATATATTTTATAAATATTAGTACTATGACACATAACTTTAATGTGTCATCGTTTTGTATTGAATAAATATGATTTTCACATTGAAAATTACATTTGAATGAGGGTAAATCTGTAATAATAAAACTCATCTTCATGATAAACAACTTATTTCCTTTGAATTATTTTTCTATATGTATTGAGATTATATATAGCATCCCTGGGCAAAGGTTTCATTTTGAATAGGTAGATATTTTATTTATTTTTATAATATTTTACCAGGAAAGATACATTGAGATTTCTATAGTTTTCAAGTATGTCCTGGGTCCACAAAACATTGCATTGATACAATGGGTACAATAAAATAAAAAACAATAATAATACACGATATATGCACAAAAATTTAACATAGAACCGGTAGGAAATATATAATCAACAATGACAGGTGCATTCTGTTTTGAGATATGTAGAGAGGGATCTCTTAAAGGATATTAGGCATGGGGAAGGTTTAAAAGTGTGCAGGAGGTCGTTCCATAATTGTGGTGCTTGCATATATTTTTATATGCACATACATATTGAAATTTCTATGACAACATGGGTGCAAATATTCCTATACATAGGACCAATAAATGTAGCATATATAATGTTATTTGTACATTGAAACACTCATAATTTTTTCGTGATTTGCAATTTCAATAAGAAACAGGCCTCAAAAAGCTCTTTTTTCCTCCTTTACACCTAGTTGAGCTGGGGGTAATATTTCTCAATGTATCGACAGCCTCCGACAGTGTATTAACGGTTAGCGCTTTCAATGGAAACCTGGTATAATTTATCGATTAACTGCTTCTATTACTTTCTATGGGACGAGAAAATCTTTTCGGCAGCCGATATTGAGGTATAACGCGCCATTGGAAACAGTCGTTAAACGCTATTGCTTTCGACAGCATATTTAACGGTTTGCGAGTGCACGCAAACTGAATTACAACTCAATGGAAGCGAGGCCCTAGTATGTTAAATGTTAGATGTTATATGTTAACAGGGCATCGTTAAACCTATTATATATAAAATTTGAGTGCTCTGAATAAATGAGCGTTTTGCCCTTGCATATCTTGTTGAATATTCAATTGTTTGTAAGGGACATACTGAAATTCAAGTGGGAAATACTCAGATTTATGTGGGATATTATGCTAAGAACAACTTTTTTTCATTATGTTATTGTTGTTTTTCATGTTTATCATTATTGTTATTTATTATTGATAAATGCTTGTTATAAAGATTAGAGTACTGGTAACAACAAGATCCATGAATTGGTACGTTGAAGAAATATATTAAATTTGTAATAAAAGATATATATAGTTTAAAAATTGATTGTATATTATATTAAAATCTTAAGGAAAGATATATATCCTCTAAACTTCTAAAAACATATATTGGATTTGAAGTGAATTTTATAAATACTGTAAAAATGTCTAAAAAGTAGATTTGATATGTAATTGTTAAAACGGATTAGTTGTAACTATTTTAAATTATTTTATTTTAACTCCTAAAAATACGATTTAGATAAAAGCTGCTACATCGATATCTATATTCATACCGAGTGGTTGAAGTGTTTTAAGTTTATAGATCCATTTAGTTTCAAGTCTCCTTAATTCTAGTAGCCTATTTGGGTTGGAAGGGGGTACCCAGTCTATGACTTGTATTTTTAGTGAACTTGGGTTACTACCATGGCACTCTAAAAAATGCCTGGGTACACTACACTATGTTTAAGCAGTTTTTCTTTTATATTATAAATGTGTTCATTAGTTCTTCTTCTTATTTTACGTTTCGTGCGGCCTACATATAATAGGCCGCACCCACATTCTAACAAATATACCACATACGTGGAATCGCAGTTACTTTTAAACGTTATGTTATATGTGTTGGTCAATTCGCTGTTCGAAAATGTTGGTGCTTTATTTATATGTTTGCACATATTACATCTCGGTTTATTACATCTCATAGTTCCCTTCCATTCTTTCAGCCAATTTCCTACTGCTGATTTTGATTCTGCTTTATCTGAGTTTTTGTTTTTTACAGATTTAAGTTTACTTGGTGCCAGTATATTTTTCAGACTCTTTCCTTTTTTATATGTAAAAGTAGGTTTATTTTCCAAGTATGGCCCAAGGATTGGATCTGACTTAAGTAGAGGCCAGTGTTTCTTGAAAATATTTTCCATTTTCCTGGTACCCTCATTATAGGTAGTAATAAATCTAGGTTGATTCATTGTACCTACTTGTGATTTAATTACTGTATTATGTATTTTGGTCCCTAGCATTTCAGTATTTTCTTCCTTATTGGTTTTGTTACAGATAATTGACATTCTATCCTTGCTTAGTGCTTTAGCCTTAGCTTGCTGTATAATTTCATGATTATACCCTTTCTCTAAAAATTTGTTTTCTAATATAAGGGCTTCTGATTCAAAGTCGGCTGGATGTGTACAATTTCTTCTGATACGTAGAAATTGACTGTATGGAACATTGTTGATCCAGCTTTTCTTGTGAGCACTCTTTGCTTGTATAAAGCTGTTGCGATCAGTTGTCTTACGGTAGTTTTTTACTGCAATCTTACCTGTGCTATCTTCAAACAATACTAGGTCTAAAAATTCTATTTCAATTTTTGAGTATGACTTGGTGAATATTAAGTTATAATTGTTTTGGTTAATGAAACTCATAAAGTGCTCTATTTGGTCTACCTCCCCTTTCCAAAGGAGGATTATATCATCTATATACCTGCCATAACATAGTATATTATTGGTAAACAAATTGTTTTCCCAGATAAATTCATTCTCGAATGCATTGACATAAAGGTTCGCATACGATGGGGCAAATGTAGTCCCCCCTGGAGAGAACCTATAAGGTTCTCTCCAGTGATCCAACAGAAACATATAATAAAGAACTTAATAAAATGCTAAATAAAGCAATAAGAACATTTACCACCCACAATCCTCCTAATTGCAGCAAATTCATTTTAATCTTGTAAGTGCATATATTTATGTATTATATTGTGTTATTAAACGCTTTCACTTGAGTCCTGCCTTTTGCGCCATTTCTTCTCTCTCCACATATACCTGTTCCTGCATATCAAGCCCTGGTTGGGAAATACCAGGCTGGATTAAAGGCAGCAAGGTTTGGGCACAGTGACTTCCCTGGAATTGAAGGGATTACAGAAACCAACTACTTGGAAATATTCTTTGAAAATATTGACAAACACTTCTAAGCACAGGAAGTTTTTTTTGGATTCACTTACTTCCACTAAAGGTACTGTCCTTTCTTATTATCTGATCAACTTGCAATATTGCAATCATTTTTTCAACAAGAAGGACATAATTGTAAATACACATTCAAGTACAACATTTTTCTGGGTATAGCGCATTTTATTACTATTGTTGTCTTTGTTATACTGAACATTTATGCTTACCTGATAAATTTATTTATTTCCGGATATGTAGAGTCCATGACCCCATCCTTAATTTAGACAGTTATTTTTGACTAAACCTCAGGCTCCTCTACACCTTTGTGTTATTCCTTTTTCCATTTCTCTTCAGTTGGATGACTGGGGATTATGGGTAGGGGAGTGACATTTAACAGCTTTGCTGTGGTGCTCTTTGCCTCCTCCTGCTGACCAGGAGTGATATTCCCACTAGTAATTGAATGACGTTGTGGACTCTCCATATCCGGAAAGAAAGAAATTTATCAGGTAAGCATAAATTTAGTTTTTTTAACCCTTTTATTTTAAAATGGCAGACTTTCTGCCAGTACTTAAGATGGGGGTGACCTTTGGGTGGTGGGGGAGGGAAGAGAGCTGTTTGAGGGGGATCAGGGGGTGGGATTTGTCAGGTTGGAGGCTGATCTCTATACTAAAGCTAAAATTAACCCTACAAGCTTGCTACAAGCTCCCTAATTAACCCCTTCACTGCTGGGCATAAAACAAGTGGGGTGTGCAGCAGCATTTAACGGCCTTCTTATTACCAAAAAGCAATACCAAAGCCATATATGTCTGCTATTTCTGAACAAAGTGGATCCCAGAAAAGCATTTACAACAATTTGTGCCATAATTGCACAATCTGTTTGTAAATAATTTCAGTGAGAAACCTACGGCTAGATTTGGAGTTTTGTCGGTAACGACCCGCGTAGCTAACGCTGGCTTTTTTCTGGCCGCACCTTTAAAATAACTCTGGTATTGAGAGTCCACAGAATGGCTGCGTTAGGCTCCAAAAAAGGAGCGTAGAGCATTTTTAACGCAACTTCAACTCTCGATACCAGAGTTACTTACGGACGCGGCCAGCCTCAAAAACGTGCTTGTGCACGATTCCCCCATAGAAAACAATGGGGCTGTTTGAGGTGAAAAAAAACCTAACACCTGCAAAAAAGCCGCGTTCAGCTCCTAACGCAGCCCCATTGTTTGCTATGGGGAAACACTTCCTACGTCTGCACCTAACACCCTAACATGTACCCCGAGTCTAAACACCCCTAACCTTACACTTATTAACCCCTATTCTGCCGCCCCCGCTATCGCTGACCCCTGCATATTATTTTAACCCCTAATCTGCCGCTCCGTAAACCGCCACTACTTACATTATCCCTATGTACCCCTAATCTGCTGCCCCTAACACCGCCGACCCCTATATTATATTTATTAACCCCTAATCTGCCCCCCACAACGTCGCCTCCACCTGCCTACACTTATTAATGCCTAATCTGCCGAGCGGACCGCACCGCTACTATAATAAAGTTATTAACCCCTAATCCGCCTCACTAACCCTATAATAAATAGTATTAACCCCTAATCTGCCCTCCCTAACATCGCCGACACCTAACTTCAATTATTAACCCCTAATCTGCTGACCGGAGCTCACCGCTATTCTAATAAATGTATTACCCCCTAAAGCTAAGTCTAACCCTAACACTAACACCCCCCTAAATTAAATATAATTTTAATCTAACAAAATTAATTAACTCTTATTAAATAAATTATTCCTATTTAAAGCTAAATACTTACCTGTAAAATAAATCCTAATATAGCTACAATATAAATTATAATTACATTGTAGCTATTTTAGGATTAATATTTATTTTACAGGCAACTTTGTAATTATTTTAACCAGGTACAATAGCTATTAAATAGTTAAGAACTATTTAATAGTTACCTAGTTAAAATAATTACAAAATTACCTGTAAAATAAATCCTAACCTAAGTTACAATTAAACCTAACACTATACTATCATTAAATTAATTAAATAAAATACCTACAATTACCTACAATTAAACCTAACACTACACTATCAATAAATTAATTAAATACAATATCTACAAATAACTACAATGAAATAAACTAACTAAAGTACAAAAAATAAAAAAGAACTAAGTTACAAAAAATAAAAAAATATCTAAAAACATAAGAAAAATATTACAACAATTTTAAACTAATTACACCTACTCTAAGCCCCCTAATAAAATAACAAAGACCCCCAAAATAACAAAATGCCCTACCCTATTCTAAATTACTAAAGTTCAAAGCTCTTTTACCTTACCAGCCCTGAACAGGGCCCTTTGCGGGGCATGCCCCAAGAAGTTCAGCTCTTTTGCCTGTAAAAAAAACATACAATACCCCCCCCCCAACATTACAACCCACCACCCACATACCCCTAATCTAACCCAAACCCCCCTTAAATAAACCTAACACTAAGCCCCTGAAGATCTTCCTACCTTATCTTCACCATACCAGGTTCACCGATCCGTCCTGAAGAGCTCCTCCGATGTCCTGATCCAAGCCCAAGCGGGGGGCTGAAGAGGTCCATGATCCGGCTGAAGTCTTCATCCAAGCGGGAGCTGAAGAGGTCCATGATCCGGATGAAGTCTTCATCCAAGCGGGAGCTGAAGAGGTCCATGATCCGGATGAAGTCTTCATCCAAGCGGGAGCTGAAGAGGTCCATGATCCGGATGAAGTCTTCTATCAACGGCATCTTCAATCTTCTTTCTTCGGGAGCCATCATCTTCCATCCGACGCGGAACATCCTCTTCTCCCGACGCCTACTAGCCGAATGAAGGTTCCTTTAAGGGACGTCATCCAAGATGGCGTCCCTCGAATTCCGATTGGCTGATAGGATTCTATCAGCCAATCGGAATTAAGGTAGGAAAATTCTGATTGGCTGATGGAATCAGCCAATCAGAATCAAGTTCAATCCGATTGGCTGATCCGATCAGCCAATCAGATTGAGCTTGCATTCTATTGGCTGTTCCGATCAGCCAATAGAATGCGAGCTCAATCTGATTGGCTGATCGGATCAGCCAATCGGATTGAACTTGATTCTGATTGGCTGATTCCATCAGCCAATCAGAATATTCCTACCTTAATTCCGATTGGCTGATAGAATCCTATCAGCCAATCGGAATTCGAGGGACGCCATCTTGGATGACGTCCCTTAAAGGAACCGTCATTCTTCAGTTGGACGTCGCCGGATGAAGATGGGTCCGCGTCGGAGGTCTTCAGGATGGAGCCGGTCCTCATCGGATGAAGATAGAAGATGCCGCTTGGAAGATGATGGTTGCCGGTCCGGATCTACTATTCTTCCCGGATAGGATGAAGACTTTGGAGCCTCTTCTGGACCTCTTCAGCCACCGGATGATGGATCGCCAGCCCCCGCTTGGGTTGGATGAAGATTTTGGAGCCAGGACGGATCGGTGATACCTGGTGAGGTGAAGACAAGGTAGGATGATCTTCAGGGGCTTAGTGTTAGGTTTATTTAAGGGGGGTTTGGGTTAGATTAGGGGTATGTGGGTGGTGGGTTGTAATGTTGGGGGGGGGGTATTGTATGTTTTTTTTTACAGGAAAAAGAGCTGAACTTCTTGGGGCATGCCCCGCAAAGGGCCCTGTTCAGGGCTGGTAAGGTAAAAGAGCTTTGAACTTTAGTAATTTAGAATAGGGTAGGGCATTTTTTATTTTGGGGGTCTTTGTTATTTTATTAGGGGGCTTAGAGTAGGTGTAATTAGTTTAAAATTGTTGTAATATTTTTCTTATGTTTGTATTTTTTATTTTTTGTACTTTAGTTAGTTTATTTAATTGTATTTATTTGTAGGTATTGTATTTAATTAATTTATTGATAGTGTAGTGTTAGGTTTAATTGTAGGTAATTGTAGGTATTTTATTTAATTAATTTAATGATAGTATAGTGTTAGGTTTAATTGTAACTTAGGTTAAGATTTATTTTACAGGTAATTTTGTAATTATTTTAACTAGGTAACTATTAAATAGTTCTTAACTATTTAATAGCTATTGTACATGGTTAAAATAATTACAAAGTTGCCTGTAAAATAAATATTAATCCTAAAATAGCTACAATGTAATTATAATTTATATTGTAGCTATATTAGGATTTATTTTACAGGTAAGTATTTAGCTTTAAATAGGAATAATTTATTTAATAAGAGTTAATTAATTTTGTTAGATTAAAATTATATTTAATTTAGGGGGGTGTTAGTGTTAGGGTTAGACTTAGCTTTAGGGGTTAATACATTTATTAGAATAGCGGTGAGCTCCGGTCGGCAGATTAGGGGTTAATGTTTGAAGTTAGGTGTCGGCGATGTTAGGGAGGGCAGATTAGGGGTTAATACTATTTATTATAGGGTTAGTGAGGCGGATTAGGGGTTAATAACTTTATTATAATAGCGGTGCGGTCCGGTCGGCAGATTAGGGGTTAATAAGTGTAGGCAGGTGGAGGCGACGTTGTGGGGGGCAGATTAGGGGTTAATAAATATAATACAGGGGTCGGCGGTGTTAGGGGCAGCAGATTAGGGGTACATAAGTATAACGTAGGTGGCGGTCGGCAGATTAGGGGTTAAAAAAATTTAATCGAGTGGCGGCGATGTGGGGGGACCTCGGTTTAGGGGTACATAGGTAGTTTATGGGTGTTAGTGTACTTTAGAGTACAGTAGTTAAGAGCTTTATGAACCAGCGTTAGCCCAAAAAGCTCTTAACTACAGACTTTTTTCTGCGGCTGGAGTTTTGTCGTTAGATTTCTAACGCTCACTTCAGACACGACTCTAAATACCGGAGTTAGAAAGATCCCATTGAAAAGATAGGATACGCAATTGATGTAAGGGGATCTGCGGTATGGAAAAGTCGCGGCTGAAAAGTGAGCGTTAGACCCTTTTTTGAGTGACTCCAAATACCGGAGGTAGCCTAAAACCAGCGTTAGGAGCCTCTAACGCTGGTTTTCACGGCTACCGCCAAACTCCAAATCTAGGCCTTAGTTTGTGAAAAATTTTGTGAAAAAGTAAACAATTTTTTTTATTTGATCGCATTTGGCGGTGAAATGGTGGCATGAAATATATCAAAATGGGCCTAGATCAATACTTTAGGTTGTCTTCTACACTACACTAAAGCTAAAATTAACCCTAAACGAAAGCAAGTATAAGGGAGGCGCTAAAAAAGCCAAAGTTATCAACACTTAGAAATTAAATAAATTTATTAAAACACATATAAATAACACATAGAAGGGACGTCTCCCCAAATTAATAAAACATGTAATATGCACTGCTTAGTGTTAAAAATACTGCACTGATTATGCTCTAAAACAGTTATCATATACCATACATTAATCTAAAAGTCTTTATATAAAGATCGCTATGTTCAAAACTGGTGCACACTTGTATAAGTATTAAAATATTCCAGATCTCTAAATAAAGTAGGTAAAAAACAGTCAAAATTGATAAAGTCCGTTGCGGGGAGATAGATAAATTACCACCAAGCTGCCAATCAAATCCAAGTTAAGCTGCCGATCAAATATAAATGTTCTACACTCCCTTCAGAGGATTTATAACCCAAAAGAGTGTTTAAAGAATCGTGAGTGGTTATTTAGCCAACTTTCTTTGCCATGTACATTACCCAAATTCTCCTGGTCAGGTGAGGTTCAGCTTCCCTGCTAGGTATCCTCCTCTGCATCTGACGTCACTGGAAGAAGTTCCGGTAGGGGAAAGAGGCCAAATCTTACACTTGCTTCCAGTTTCCATGGACACGGTCCTCACACACACACACCCTGCACTTAGTGCTTATGCACGCAAGGGTATAGATAGATGTTATAGATAGATAGGTACTGTGGTGGATATTCAAAACTCCTTCAGACCACAAACCAATTGTAAAATTCTTCCAAAACAGAAAAAGTTCCAATACTTATAACCCGGGTTATGTTTAGGAATGCAAGATGTGTAGATGGTTGCAAATAATAAATGCCAAAGTGTAACACTGCCAACACAACGACGCGTTTCGCCCTCTTATGGGCTTTATCAAGATAGTGATGGCAAGTGTAAATGTCCTCATTTAAAGGGGTATCCTTCAATTTGATTGGTGGTGGTTTAGATTGGCAATTACTCTTAAGGTGGTAATCGGCTCTATTAGCAGCTTATTCTTAAGGTGGTATTCAAATGTTCCAATGTCCTTAATAGAGACTAGGCAAAATAACTGTCAGAAAAAAAGTTTTTTTATATATCTATATAGAGGAATAAGACTTCCCAATTCAACGAAAAATTCCCTGAAAGGTATATGTACTCCAAAAAAGGATGTGCTTGATAATTAAACCTCTGTTTGGTATTTCATAATAACCCATTTATAACCTAAGTCTCTATTAAGGACATTGGAACATTTGAATACCACCTTAAGAATAAGCTGCTAATAGAGCCGATTACCACCTTAAGAGTAATTGCCAATCTAAACCACCACCAATCAAATTGAAGGATACCCCTTTAAATGAGGACATTTACACTTGCCATCACTATCTTGATAAAGCCCATAAGAGGGCGAAACGCGTTGTTGTGTTGGCAGTGTTAAACTTTGGCATTTATTATTTGCAACCATCTACACATCTTGCATTCCTAAACATAACCCGGGTTATAAGTATTGGAACTTTTTCTGTTTTGGAAGAATTTTACAATTGGTTTGTGGTCTGAAGGAGTTTTGAATATCCACCACAGTACCTATCTATCTATAACATCTATCTATACCCTTGCGTGCATAAGCACTAAGTGCAGGGTGTGTGTGTGAGGACCGTGTCCATGGAAATTGGAAGCAAGCGCAAGATTTGGCCTCTTTCCCTTACCGTAACTTCTTCCAGTGACGTCAGACGCCGCAAAATCCCAGTCGGATGTGCTCGAGGAGGATACCTAGCAGGGAAGCTGAACCTCACCCGACCAGGAGAATTTGGGTAATGTACATGGCAAAGAAAGTTGGCTAAATAACCACTCACGATTCTTTAAACACTCTTTTGGGTTATAAATCCTCTGAAGGGAGTGTAGAACATTTATATTTGATCGGCAGCTTAACTTGGATTTGATTGGCAGCTTGGTGGTAATTTATCTATCTCCCCACAAAGGACTTTATCAATTTTGACTGTTTTTTACCTACTTTATTTAGAGATCTGGAATATTTTAATACTTATACAAGTGTGCACCAGTTTTGAACATAGCGATCTTTATATAAAGACTTTTAGATTAATGTATGGTATATGATAACTGTTTTAGAGCATAATCAGTGCAGTATTTTTAACACTAAGCAGTGCATATTACATGTTTTATTAATTTGGGGAGACGTCCCTTCTATGTGTTATTTATATGTGTTTTAATAAATTTATTTCATTTCTAAGTGTTGATACCTTTGGCTTTTTTAGCGCCTCCCTTATACTTGCTTTCGTTTATAAATCTTTCTCTTGACAATTATAGGGATATTGTCTTTTAAGGGGGTGTTTGGTGTTTTCTTGTCCTAGCGCACCTTAAACAAACTTTTATTAAAATTAACCATACAAGCTCCCTAGTTAACCCCTTCCATGCTAGGCATAATACACGTGTGGTGCGCAGCGGCATTTAGGGGCCTTCTAATTACCAAAAAGCAATGCCAAAGCCATATATGTCTGCTATTTCTGAACAAAGGGGATCCCAGAGAAGCATTTACAGCCATTTGTGCCATAATTTGTGCCATAATTGCAAATAATTGTAAATAATTTCAGTGAGAAACCTACGCCTAGATTATGAGTTTTGCGTTAGAGGCTGTGCGGTGCTAATGAGCAGTTTATGCTCAACGCTCACTTACAGACAGCGCTGGTATTACGGGTTTTTACGAACCCGGCGTTAACCACAAAAAAAAGTGAGCGAAGAGCAAAATTTTGCTCCACATCTCACCTCAATACCAGCGCTGCTTACGTTAGCGGTGAGCTATTAAAACGTGCTCGTGCTCGATTTCCCCATAGGAATCAACGAGGAGAGCCAGCTGAAAAAAAACCTTCTATCAGCCAATCAGAATTGAAGGGACGCCATCTTGGATGACGTCATTTAAAGGAACCTTCATTCAGTCATCGGCCGTGGAAAGAAGAGGATGCTCCGCGTCGGATGTCTTGAAGATGGACCCGCTCCGTGCTGGATGGATGAAGATAAAAGATGCCGTCTGGATGAAGACTTCTGCCCGTCTGGAGGACCACTTCTGCCCGGTTGGATGAAGACTTCTCTCGGCTTCGTTGAGGACTTCAACCCGGTTGGGTAAAGACGTCTCCCGGTAAGGTGATCTTCAGGGGGTTAGTGTAAGTTTTTTTAAGGGGGGATTGGGTGGGTTTTAGAGTAGGGTTGGTTGTGTGGGTGGTGGGTTTTAATGTTGGGGGGGGTAGTTGTATTTCTTTTTACAGGTAAAAGAGCTGATTACTTTGGGGCAATGCCCCGCAAAAGGCCCTTTTAAGGGCTATTTGTAATTTAGTTTAGGGTAGGGCTTTTTTTTATTTTGTGGGGGCTTTTTTATTTTGTTAGGGGGATTAGATTAGGTGTAATTAGTTTAAAAATCTTGTAATTTCTTTATTATTTTCTGTAATTTAGTGTTTTCTTTTTCGTACTTTAGATAATTTTATTTAATTGTAATTAATTGTATTTAATTTAGTTAATTTATTTAATGATAGTGTAGTGTTAGGTTTAATTGTAACTTAGGTTAGGTTTTATTTTACAGGTAAATTTGTCTTTATTTTAACTAGGTAGTTATTAAATAGTTAATTACTATTTAATAACTATTCTACCTAGTTAAAATAAATACAAAGTTGCCTGTAAAATAAAAATAAACCCTAAGCTAGATACAATGTAACTATTAGTTATATTGTAGCAAGCTTAGGGTTTATTTTATAGGTAAGTATTTAGTTTTAAATAGGAATTATTTAGTTAATTGTAGTAATTTTATTTAGATTTATTGTAATTATATTTAAGTTAAAGGGGGGTTAGGGTTAGACTTAGGTTTAGGGGTTAATACATTTAATATAGTGGCGGTGACGTTGGGGGTGGCAGATTAGGGGTTAATAAATGTAGGTAGGTGGCAGCGATGTTAGGAACGGCAGATTAGGGGTTAATAATATTTAACTAGTGTTTGCGATGCGGGAGTGCGGCGGTTTAGGGGTTAATATATGTATTATAGTGGTGGCGATGTCCGGTTCGGCAGATTAAGGGTTAAAATATTTATTTTAGTGTTTGTGATGGGGGGGGGGGCCTCGGTTTAGGGGTTAATAGGTAGTTTATGGGTGTTAGTGTACTTTTTAGCACTTTAGTTAAGAGTTTTATGCTACAGCGTTGTAGTGTAAAACTCTTAAATACTGACTTTTAAATGCGGTACCAGGCTTGACAGGAGAGGGTGTACCGCTCACTTTTGGTCAGACTCGTAATACCGGCACTATGCAAGTCCCATTGAAAATATAGGATACGCAATTGACATAAGTGGATTTGCGGTATTTCCGAGTCTGGCCAAAAAAGTGAGCGGTACACCTGTACCTGCAAGACTCATAATACCAGCGGGCGTTAAAAAGCAGCATTGGGACCGGCCAATGCTGCTTTTTAACCCTAACGCACAACTCGTAATCTAGGCCCTAGTTTGTGAAAAAGTTTGTGAAAAAGTGAACAATTTTTTTTATTTGATCGCATTTGGCTGTGAAATGGTGGCATGAAATATACCAAAATGGGACTAGAGTAGTACTTTGGGTTGTCTACTAAAAATATATAGATACATGTGAAGGGTTATTCAGGGATTCCTGACAGATATCAGTGTTACAATGTAACTATCGCTAATTTTGAAAAAAAAAAATGCTTTGGAAATAGCAAAGTACTACTTGTATTTATTGCCCTAGTACAAAAAAAGCAAAGAACATGTAACATTGGATATTTCTAAGCTCAGGACAAAATTTAGAAACTATTTTGCAGGGGTGTTTTTTGGTGGTTGTAGATATGTAACGGATTTTAAGGTTTAAAGTTAGAAAGTTAATTTAATGGCGAGAAAAATGGTATATAATATGTGTGGGTACAGTAAAGGAGTAAGAGGAAAATTACAGCTAAACACAAACACAGCAGAAATGTAAAAATAGCCTTGGTTCCAAACGGTAAGACAATTGAAAAGTGCTGTGGTCACTAAGGGGTTAAATATACATAATAAGCAAATCAACACAAGTGGTTATAAAAGCATAAATATGGTTAGGAGTCTGAAAATCATCCCAAAAAGCGAAACTATACATTGTTACAAAAACACTCCCAGATCGTCTACATAAATGGATCATCTATGAAACATTTATGCAAAGAATAATCTAGTGTACAATGTCCCTTTAACTGCTTAGTGACTGCTAGCTCCTGATCATCTGCTGCTTACCCCAGCTCACAATCAGCAGCACAGCTGTCAGCACTGTGCTAGCTCATGATCATCTGCTGCTTACCCCAGCTCACAAACACTAGCACAGCTGTCAGCACAGTGCTAGCTCATGATCATCTGCTGCTTACCCCACCTCATAAACACTAGCACAGCTGTCAGCACTGTGTTAGCTCATGATCATCTGCTGCTTACCCCAACTCACAACCAGTAGCACAGCTGTCAGCACTGTGCTAGCTCCTGATCATCTGCTGCTTACCCCACCTCACAACCACTAGCACAACTGTCAGCACTGTGCTAGCTCATGATCTTCTACTGCTTACCCCACCTCACAACCACTAGCACAGCTGTCAGCACTGTGCCAGCTCATGATTATCTGCTGCTTACCCCACCTCACAAAAAGTAGCAAAGCTGTCAGCACAGTGCTAGCTCATGATCATCTGCTGCTTACCCCACCTCACAACCAGTAGCACAGCTGTCAGCACTGTGCTAGATCCTGATCATCTGCTGCTTACCCCACCTCACAACCAGTAGCACAGCTGTCAACACTGGGCTAGCTCATAATCATCTGCTGCTTACCCCACCTCACAACTATTAGAACAGTTGTCAGGACTGTGCTAGCTCCTGATCATCTGCTGCTTACCCCACCTCACAACCACTAGTACAGCTGTCAGCACTGTGCTTACTCATGATCATCTGCTGCTTACCCCACTTCACAGCCAGCAGCACAGCTGTCAGCACTTTGCTAGCTCATGATCATCTGCTGCTTACCCCACCTCACAACAAGTAGCACAGCTGTCAGCACTGTGCTAGCTCATAATCATCTGCTGCTTACCCCACCTCACAACCATTAGAACAGTTGTCAGCACTGTGCTAGCTCCTGATCATCTGCTGCTTACCCCACCTCACAACCACTAGCACAGCTGTCAGCACTGTGCTTACTCATGATCATCTGCTGCTTACCCCACTTCACAGCCAGCAGCACAGCTCTCAGCACTTTGCTAGCTAATGATTATCTGCTGCTTACCCCACCTCACAACCACTAGCACAGCTGTCAGCATTGTGCTAGCTAATGATCATCTGCTGCTTACCTCAACTCACAACCAGTAGCACAGCTGTCAGCACTGTGCTAGCTCATGATCATCTGCTGCTTACCTAACCTCACAACCAGTAGCACAGCTGTCAGCACTGTGCTAGCTCATGATCATCTGCTGCTTACCTCAACTCACAACCACTAGAACAACTGTCAGCACAGTGTTAGCTCATGATCATCTGCTGCTTACCCCAACTCACAACCAGTAGCACAGCTGTCAGCACTGTGCTAGCTCATGATCATCTGTTGCCCGACTGGCAAGAGGGGGTTGTTTTTGAGGTATGGTTTATGATTCTTTGTTTCATCTCATGGGAAATTTTTCAAAAACCCTCTATAATCTGTTGCAGTGACTTGTCTTTTGCCTCCCTTTATTGATCTATAATTTACTTATATTTCCATAACCTCAGCTGATTTGTTTCAGTAATGATTTGGCTGTTTGCTGCTTGTTTGTTAATGGACGAGTGTCTGTTGCAACTTTTTCCTGCCATGAAATTGTTTTCAAGGATGTAGTTTTTGAAGTGTTTTGTTGCTCTGTCACTTTTAAACAAGCAGTAAAGGTATTTTTATGGGATTTCTGCCATGGCTGCTCTCAGGTGTCACAGGGACTTGTCCTGCAGCCTTATACTGTTGGATTCTGGTATTTCCTACAAGATTTCCTCTGCAATACCTGTATCTGCACTGGATGGACTCTCTACTGGATACTGCTGCAGAGTCCAGAGGCTAGGTACTCAGTCAGGTACAACATAGCCAGGGGACTCACCCTGTTTCTCCTCTTGACACACTTTTTTTTCCTATTTTGCAGGTTGCTGTTATACTGTTTTAAAACATTACAGACAATACTGAATGGCTTTATTAACTCTCTGGCAGCTCTGTGAGGACTTTTTTAGCACATTTATGCAATTGGTGTTTGGCCCTTTAAGATATCTGCTGGTGTTTTTGTACAGTTAACAGTTTAGTTGTGCACTCTCTTGTTTTGTAGGGAATGTGATTGTTTATGGATTTTTAATGCTTATTTTGCTCAGTATAGAATATATATATATATATATATATATATATATATTTCTATTTTCCTTTTTCACTTCACTCCAGCTGTTAGTCTTTTTCAAATTTCCTGAGGCCTTCTGCATTATTAATAAGCAATGCAGTGGTCTGGTCTGTAATTCATCCAATTTGATGCAACCCAATCATGGATTTATTTGCTAGAAAGGGGTGAGTACTCATGCACAGTTCTGTCAGGGGGTTTATTTAGCATTTTCAGTACTGTTTTTAGCATTTTCTGTAGTTTGTTTTTTAGTGTATTAAAGGGACATTTTACACTAAAATTGTTATTGTTTAAAAAGATAGATAATGCCTTTACTACCCGTTCCTCAGCTTTGCACAATCAACATTGATATATTAATATACTTTATAACATTTAAACCTCTAAATTTCTGCCTGTTTCTAAGCCACTATAGACAGCCTCTTATCACATGCTTTTTTTTTTTTTACTTTTCACAACAGGAGACTGCTAGTTCATGTGGGCCATATAGATAGCACTGTGTTAACATCTGATGAGTTATTTAATTAAGAGTTAGCACAACACAGAACTAAATGCAAGTCAATAGATAATAAATAAAAAGTCACGTGATCAGGGGGCTGTCAGAAGATGCTTAGATACAAGGTAATCACAGAGGTAAAAAGTATATTAATATAACTGTGTTTGTTATGCAAAACTGGGGAATAGGTAATAAAGGGATTATCTATCTTTTAAAACAATAAAAATTCTATTGTAGTCTGTCCCTTTAACACTAAGCTTAAAGAGTGTCAGAACATTTGTAGAGAGCTCTCTATTTATTTTTTCATTATCTGTGTATATCTGGTGTCATTAAATACTGTTTTTACACTGTATTATGGAATAAAACATGTCTCCACTGTTCCAGTATTAGGTTATCTCAAATTTGTCAAAGCTTTGTATCCATAAATTTTGCATGCAATCAGCCATAATCTTCTGTTTCCTATAAGGAATTTTGTTCTGTGCATGATACTCAGGGTGCTTCAAATGTTGTTTTCCCTGAATATAAATTCAGTGTGTATAAGGTTCTGAATAGCTCAGTAGGTAGTATACTGCACTAAGGACCAGGAGACACAGGTTCAAATCCAGCACCAAAACTCTGCTCAGCAATCACACACATATTCTGATGTGGTTGTTACATTCTATCCAAATGTGTTTATTGCTGATTGAATCATGCAGAATAAACTTAAAAAGTGTGTCTGTCCTGGAATCCTGTTTCTTCTCCAGCCATCTGAGACCCTTTTTTTCTGTTTAGGCGCAATCAGTGGTTAGAGATTATCTGCAATTCGTTTAGCAGATTACTTTTTGTTTATTTAGAGTAAGGAGTCTGGTGTCCACTAGCGTCTAGGCTAACAGTTTTTGTTTTAGAACTGCGTGCGATTTTTCAAGCTTTTTTATTCATGGTCCCTCTTGAAAGGAGGAAAAACAAGTTTTATCTTTGTGTTTTTTGTAGGCCTCATTGGCCTCTTCATCTGCGGTCAGACCTCTTATGTTTACGGGACATAAAACAGTATGAACTAACATAAGTTTCTAAATATATAATGCAGCCAAAGCTTACCTGCAAAATGGTTTCTGTTTAACCCCCTTTAATTCAGGTATAATTTTGTTTGCAGCAAGATCTCCCCTGGGCATTTCCAAATATGCAATGTGCTATCCAGGCCATAGCTTCAGCAGAATGCACTCGTGCATGTGCACGTTATGGGGCAGTCACATGACACCTGACTGAAGCAGTGTACATTATAATGCAGAAGCTTTCACAAAGCATGTGAGATCATCCCCATGGAAACTAGCAAGCCTCTTGGCAACAAACAATAACAGTACCTTCCCTGTAAAAGTTATAAAATATGGAATAATATTTAAATCAAATTAATCTGCAATATAATACTCTTGAGCAAAATATGCATAAGACAATAATATTAACTTTATAACGGTTAGATTACGAGTTTTGCGGTAAAAGCTGCTCGGTAATAACTTGCAAGTTATTGCACCGCTAACTTTCCTACAGTGCTGGTATTACAGGTTTATAAAAACCCGGCGTTATCAGGCAAGAAGTGAGCGTAAAGAAAAAAATTGAGCTCCATACCGCACTCCAATACCAGCGCTGCTAAAAGCCGCAGTGAGCTGGTTTTAGGTGCTCATGCACGATTTCCCCATAGACATTGATGGGGAGAGCCGGCTGAAAAAAAGCAGCGTAAAGCTCCGTAACGCAGCCCCATTGATTCCTATGGGGAAACAAAATGTATGTATACACCTAAGACCCTAACATGAACCCCGAGTCTAAACACCCCTAATCTTACACTTAACCCATAATCGGCCGCCCCCGACATAGCCAACACCTACATTATACTTATTAACCCCTAATCTGCCTCTCTGGACATCGCCACCACTATAATAAACATATTAACCCCTAAACGGCCGCACTCACAAACACTAGTTAAATATTATTAACCCATAATCTGCTGCCCCTAACATCGCCGCCACCTACCTACATTTATTAACCCCTAATCTGCTGCCCCCAACGTCGCCGCCACTATACTAAATTTATTAACCCCTAAACCTAAGTCTAACCCTAACCCTAACACCCCCTAACTTAAATATAATTAAAATAAATCTAAATAAAACCTACTATCATTACCTAAATAATTCCTATTTAAAACTAAATACTTACCTATAAAATAAACCCTAAGCTTGCTACAATATAACTAATAGTTACATTGTATCTAGCTTAGGGTTTATTTTTATTTTACAGGCAAGTTTGTATTTATTTTAACTAGGTAGAATAGTTAGTAAATAGTTATTAACTATTTACTAACTACCTAGCTAAAATAAATACAAAGTTACCTGTAAAATAAAACCTAACCTGTCTTACAGTAACACCTAACCTTACACTACAATTACATAAATTACATAAATTAAATACAATTAACTAAATTACAAAAAAAAACAAACACTAAATTACACAAAATAAAAAAAGAAATTATCAGATATTTAAACTAATTACACCTAATCTAATAGCCCTGTCAAAATAAAAAAGCCCCTCCAAAATAAAAAAAACCCTAGCCTAAACTAAACTACCAATAGCCCTTAAAAGGGCCCTTTTGCGGGGCATTGCCCCAAAGAAATCAGCTCTTTTACCTGTAAAAAAAAAAAAATACAAACAACCCCCCAACAGGAAAACCCACCACCCACACAACCAACCCCCCAAATAAAATCCTAACTAAAAAAAGATAAGCTCCCCATTCCCCTAAAAATGGCATTTGTATGGGCATTGCCCTTAAAAGTGCATTTAGCTCTTTTTCAAGTGCCCAAACCCTAATCTAAAAATAAAACCCACCCAATAAACCCTTAAAAAAAACTAACACTTACCCCTGAAGTTCCACTTACAGTTTTGAAGACCGGACATCCATCCTCAACGAAGCCGGGAGAAGTCTTCATACAAGTGACAAGAAGTCCTCAAGGAAGCCGGGAGAAGTCTTCATCCAAGCCGGCAGAAGAGGTCCTCCAGACGGGCAGAACTCTTCATCCAGACGGCATCTTCTATCTTCATCCATCCGGCGCGGAGCAGCTCCATCTTCAAGATATCCGGTGCGGAGCATCCTCTTCAATCAACGTCTTCTTGCAGAGTGAAGGTTCCTTTAAATGATGTCATCCAAGATGGCGTCCCTTGAATTCCGATTTGCTGATAGAATTCTATCAGCCAATCGGAATTAAAGGTGAAAAAATCCTATTGGCTGATGCAATCAGCCAATAGGATTGAGCTTCATAGGTGTAATTAGTTTAAATATCTGATAATTTATTTTTTATTTTGTGTAATTTAGTGGGTTTTTTTTGTAATTTAGGTAATTGTATTTAATTAATTTAATTTATTTAATTGTAGTGTAAGGTTAGGTGTTAGTGTAAGACAGGTTAGGTTTTATTTTACAGGTAACTTTGTATTTATTTTAGCTAGGTAGTTAGTAAATAGTTAATAACTATTTAGTAATGAAACAAGAAAAAAAGAACCTAGCACATAATAGGTAGGATCCAAATGATGAATAAAAGTTCCAGTGAAAAAAGGATAATAAAACGTAGCCTTTATTCAAGTCAGTAAGACTTATACATAAAACCTGCAAAAACACATCTGACCGGTTTCGGCGTGGATAGCCGTAATCCTAGATGTACAATTAGTCACACCTGAGCACCTTTTTATGCACAGGAGTACCTCCCTTTGAGAGTGGTTAAAAACAGCAGAAACAGAAGCAGGTGTTAAAAAAAAAACATATACATACATATAACCAGAATAATAGTGTAGCCAATGAGTACGGTTGCAAAAACAGTTAAACCTTAATACTATATGGCTGACTAAACTATGTATGTATAAACTTGGAAACAGATCTGGATAAACCATGAATGAAAAAATATGTATTAAACAACTATGAACAGCTATATTCTTATTAATTAAAGATGAACAATAAACAATGAATTCAATAAACATATAAATATGAATATAAAGTGAGCAAATTAATGGCAGGCTAGGAGTAATGCATAGCAGACTGAGGGTATATATACATATTCTCAAAATTTGGCTGCTAAAAAGATGTCTAGATAGTAGTAAATACAAAAATTCAATTTAAGTTAAACACATAGTAGAATCATAACAAAGGAGCCACATGTTAAATGAAACTACCATGGAGGCAATAACTATATATGATTACATGTTAACAATATAGCGATCTTATTCAATGCATACACACAATAGAAAAAGATATTTGTGTTAAACACATGGTAGGATCATAGCAAAGGAGCCACATGTTAAATGAAACTACCATGAAGGCAATGACTATATATGATTACATGTTAACAGTATAACGATCTTATTCAAAACTTATTCAAAAATTAAATTTTTGTTAAACACATGGTAGGATCATAACACAAGAGCCACATGTTAAATGAAACTACCATGAAGGCAATAGCTATATATGATTACATGTTAACAATATAACAATCTTATTCAGTGCATACATAAAAAGAGATTATAATCACATGTTAGAAAAAGATATTTTTGTTAAACACATAGTATGATCATAACAAAGGAGCCACATGTTAAATGAAACTACCATGAAGGCAATGACTATATATATTTACATGTTAACAGTATATCAATCATTTTCAGTGTTTACATATAAAGAGATTATAAGCGCATAGTAGAAAAAGATATATGGGAGCCAAAATGTGTTAAGGTCCCAATACATCTATTACATATTAAATAAAATCAGACTATATGAGGGGACATAGGTGTGAAATGTATATTGGTATGAAATATATATATTGAACGATCATAAGTTCATCTATGCCAGTAATTGATTATATCGAACTCTGAGTTGAAACCCCCAGGTAGCAGGCTACCGAGCTTGTGTATCCAATATATTTCTTGTCTTTGGAGTATTTGTGATTTATCACAACCACAACGTGGTGTGATAATTTGCTCGATAGCCTGCCACCTGAAGGTGTCAACTCTTCCAGCATGAACTTCAAGAAAATGTCTGGCTAATGCCGATACTGCTCTGTCTTGAGATACAAAGTTACAACCATCCTCTAAAGTCCTACGTAAGATTGTGTCTCCACGTAGGATCGGAAGGTTTCTTTTAACTATTTGACAAACTTGATGATATTGGTTTGCATAGGCCGTGATAAGAGTGGGCCTGGACCTGTCCAGTGTTTGTAACTCGGCATTCAGTGTTTTAGGTTCAAGAAGTTTCTTTCTGTCAGTTTGGTTTACTTCCCAATAGGCCCTATTAATAATAGTTTTTGAATAGCCTCTGGCATGGAGTCTTTTCTTTAAGTCCTTACTCTCTGATTGGAAGTCTCTATCTGAGGAACAATTTCGCTTTATTCACAAGAACTGGCTTTTGGCTATACCCCTAAAGACATGTCCGGGGTGACTACTCCGGGCATGCAATAGTGTATTGCCAGAAATTGGCTTCCTGTATAGGGATGAAGAAACACACTACCAGAGAGATTGTCTGCAGACAGAGTGATGTCCAAATAGTTTACACTATCCTGGTTCCATTCAAAAGTGAACTTTAAACCTACATTGTTATCATTGAAATATTTCACCAATTCATTGGCTTCTTGATAACCAGCTGACCATACAACCAGCAGATCATCTATGTATCTCATATATTTAACAAAATGCTTGGCAAAACAATTTCTACCTCCAAAGACGTGGAAGCGCTCCCACCAACCCATAAATAAATTTGCGTAGGATGGGGCAAATTTCGCTCCCATGGCTGTTCCACGTCTCTGGAGGTAGAAAGTGTCAGAAAACATGAAAAAGTTGTGATTGAGTAGAAAATCAACAACTCTGATGACAAACTTTCTGCATTCCTCTGACAAATCCGTATATGTTTCGAGAAAGAAGGACACTGCCTGCAAGCCAAATTTGTGAGGTATACAATAGTATAAACCTACCACATCAATGGTAATCCAGCTGTAACTAGGCTCCCAGACTGTGCCCTCCAATTTAGACAATACGTGTGAGATATCTCTCACATAACTGGGTAGGGATTGTACCAGTGGTTGTAGGAACTGGTCCACCCACTTGGACAAAGGTTCCAAGAGTGAACCAATGCCTGCCACTATCGGTCTACCCTGTACTTCTACCATACTTTTGTGGGTCTTAGGAAAATGGTGAAAAATGGGCAATATCGGGTTATCAACCATAAGACAGTCGAGGGTCTGTGTATCAATAATGCCCATTTGAACACCATCATCCAGTAGATCTCTAAGTACATCAGAAAAAGATGCAGTGGGATCTCTAGGCAAAATAGTGTATGCCTCAGCATCACTCAATTGTCTGAGAGCCTCTCTATTGTACATGTCTTTGTCAAGAACTACAACACTTCCGCCCTTGTCAGATGGGCGAATAACTAATTCCTTGTTTTGTTGAAGTTTAGTTAGAGCTTCTCTTTCTGACCTAGATAAATTGGAAAGATTTCTAGATTCAGACTTAGCTAGTTCGTTCAGATCTTCTACCACCCTCTTATGAAATACTTCCAAACTTTTTCCTCTGGAATGTATTGGATAAAAGTTGGATTTGGATCTCATTGGAGCGGGTACTGGTTCTATTACATTAGTTGCTAGGGAACCTTCACATGATAGATCTTCTAGATCTATTAAGGTACAGATATCATTAAAGGGCATATCATACTGTGGTACCCTCTGATCCTTGATCAATCCATCGTCCCCCACCCTATTCTCATGGCCAGAGAAGAACCTCCTCAAAGTAAGATCCCTCACCAATTTGTTAATATCCAGAATAGTCTGGAACAAATCAAAATTGCTTGAGGGAACAAAATTCATACCATAGCTGAAGACCTTCCTCTCCGGCCCAGACAAACTATAGGACGATAGATTGATCACTGTATGATCCCCTATTGATATCTGTATCCCTGCACATTCCGATTGTCTCTCACCGGGTATCTCTGCTGGGGTGTGTCTGTGTATGATTCCCTCTGTCCTCGACCCCTTCTCCCCCTTCCTCTGGGTCGTCTGGGGGCCCACTGAAAAACCTGAGGAGAAGGTTCTGATTCATTTATCATACAATCTCTTGTTAAAGTACTCTGTATATAATGTGGGCGACCTCTTCTTTGTCGTCCTCCCCTCTTGGGTATAGCCCCACTATTTTTGGGGTCCTTTAAAATACCCCTGGGTTTATTCATTGTTTCTATATTATCTGAGTTATTTACTTGAGCTTCTTCACCTTCAGAAGTAGAACACCCTTCATCATTATCAAAACTTGAGGCAAACCTCTCCTCATCGGTTAGTTCTGGTTCTGAATCTGAAAAAACTACCTTTTTGGGGGTTGGTGCATATGTCCGAATTGTTTTATTATCTTGTTGGTGTGGTGTACTTTCTATTGTAATATTGGTATCTGTATTGTGATTCTCCCTTCTCTTGTTTCTTTGTGACCACAATTTTCCCCTTTGTCGCCTACGCCATATGTATACCGTACTATTTAGTAACTATTCTACCTAGTTAAAATAAATACAAACTTGCCTGTAAAATAAAAATAAAACCTAAGATAGCTACAATGTAACTATTAGTTATATTGTAGCTAGCTTAGGGTTTATTTTATAGGTAAGTATTTCGTTTTAAATAGGAATTTTTTAGTTAATGATAGGAATTTTTAATTAGATTTATTTTAATTATATTAAAGTTAGTGGGTGTTAGGGTTAGACTTAGGGTTAGGTTTAGGGGTTAATAACTTTAGTATAGTGGCGGCGACGTTGGGGGCGGCAGATTAGTGGTTAATAACTGTAATGTAGGTTGCGGCGATGTTAGGGACAGCAGATTAGGGGTTAATAATATTTAACTAGTGTTTGCGAGGCGGGAGTGCGGCGGTTTAGGGGTTAATATGTTTATTATAGTGGCGGCGATGTCCGGAGTGGCAGATTAGGGGTTAATATTTTTATTTTAGTGTTTGCGATGCGGGAGGGCCTCAGTTTAGGGGTTACTAGGTAGTTTATGGGTGTTAGTGTACTTTTTAGCACTTTAGTTATGAGTTTTATGCTACAGCTTTGTAGCGTAAAACCCATAACAACTGACTTTCAGTTTACGGTATGGATCTTGACGGTATAGGCTGTACCGCTCACTTTTTGGCCTCCCAGGCAGACTCGTAATGCCGGCGCTGTGGAAGTCCCATTTACTGAAAGCTGCGGTAATTACGCTGCCAAAAAAGTGTGCGGTACAGATATACCTGCAAGACTGGTAATACCAGCGGTAGTGAAAAAGAGCCTTAATGCTGCTTTTTCACCCATACCGCAAAACTCGTAATCTAGCCATATGAATTTACTTTTTTGTAAATTTCTGATCTAAGTGTGTCATCTTATATATATGCATATATTAATTGCTGCTTGGCAAAACTAAAGTGTAAGTAATTTTGCAGATTTTTTCACACACTGTTTTAACTCAGTTGACCCTTATATGCACATAACTCAAAAAGTTTTATGGCACTTTAAGGTCCGAAGTTCTATCTGGATCTCAAGTCTCTAAACTTCATTGCATGGAAATTGATCGCTTGATCCTTAGACATAGGGTTTTCTCTGATTCTGTGATTGAAACCCTTATTCAGGCTAGTAAACCTATAACTAAGAAAATCTGGAAGGCTTTTTATTTCATGGTGTTTTATTCATGTTTTTTTTTCTGGCATTCTTTCAGAATTCCTAGGATTCTGCAGTTTTTTTCAATATGGTCTAGATAAGTATCTATCTGCCAGTTTTCTAAGGGGAAGTTTTTCTGCTTTTTCAGTTTTGCTTCACAGAAAGATGACTAATCTTCCTGATTTTCATTGTTTTGTTCAGGCAGTGGTTCATATTAATTTGTTATCAAGCCTATTTGTCCTCAATAGCATACTTTTCTAGTGTTAAGGGTATTGACGGTTCCTCCTTTCTAAAACCTATACATAGTCTTGTCCTTTATCTACTTTCTTGGAAAGGGTTATTTATTTTGGCTATTTCTTCTGCTAGAAGAGTTTCTGAGTTACCTGCTCTTTTTTTGTGATCTTCCTTATCTGATGTTTCATCAGGATAAGGCTGTTTTTTCAGTCTTCATTTTAATTTATTTCCATAAAGGGACAGTATACACCAATTTTCATATAACTGCATGTAATCAACACTACTATAAAGAATAATATGCACAGATACTGATGTAGAAAGTCAGTATAAAACCGTTTAAAAACGTACTTAGAAGCTTTCAGTTTAGCTCTGTTTAAAAGGTTACTGGAACACCCACTGCAAGTGGGAAAAAGCAGACTCCCCCTTCCTCTGCATCTGAAAAGACTCTTTACACAAACAGGAACAAGCTGGAGTAGGTATACGTCGGTATTCTCCTAAAACTTTGGGCTTGGTTAGGAGTCTGAAAATCAGAGCAATGTTATTTAAAAATAAGCAAAACTATAAAAAAATGTTTTTAAAAAACTGTATGGGCTATATAAATGGATCATCTACAAAACTTTTATGCAATGAACAATCTAGTGTATAATGTCCCTTTAAGGCGGCTTCTTCAGACTACTTTAGTTGAGAGATTGTTGTTCCTTCTTTGTGTCCTTATTCTAGGTTTGCTCATGGCTGGTTTTTGTGTAAGGCAACATAGGCAGCTGCCAGAGTGGGGCGCCAAGAGCAAGTGGTTATTATGACTTGAATGTGAGTGAAAACCTTTCCAGGTAATGCTACAGTGGCTGCCTGTAGTGCACTGCGCACACAGTATTAATCTGTGCCTTGCTGATGAGCCTGAAGCCTGCTGCAACTTCCAATATGTGGGCGTGCTGTGGCTGTGGGGCTTTCGCTAAATCTGCCTATCTGTACTCAGTGACGTGTGGAGTCACTCACTGTGTCTGACTGAGCAGGAAAATGCGAGGTGGTCAGGGGAATGATGTCTGGTGCCATGACTGCGACTCATCTCTTACAGTGAAGGAGCTATGTGTGTGATGCGGCTGACGTGACGCCCACGGCCCACCCCAGTCCCCAGACGGTGATCGGCACCGAAGTGTACAATACACTGAAGAGGTAGGAGGCGGAGGGTGGGCAGGGGCCACAATGGTCATAAGAACTAGAACTGGTAGCTGCACAGCCCGGGACTGTGCACATGAGACACATGTTGACAGTGTTGTGTGAGTGACACAGTCTCAGTGGCCAACGGCTTTTGTCAAAGCAGTTTATATTAAACCATATCTAATGAGGTTGCTCGCTGGAAAAGGATTAAACTTAACAGCAAAGTTGTGTGTTTTATGTTTAGTATTCATCTTTAAAAATAGTCAATGTATTCCCCAATTCAGTTTGTTATTGGTGCCCCTAGGCAATTATGAGATATCTGGCCCTGTACAGAACACTGTAGCACTCTGCATTGTGGCACTTAGTTCCATGAAATCTCAAACACAATTTACTCACAGAAGAGCTCCACTTGAGCAATTGAGTGAGGGCTTTATAATCAATCCACTGCAAATGTGGAATTTGGACTTGTATTAAAATTGAGTGGATACCAGATTGATGTTCTTTAATTGCTGTTTATTTTAGTTTATGTCATAAATGTGAAAAGCTTTATTACCATCCTATGTGTGTACATTGACACTGTGCAAGACTGGTCTCAAATAAATGTCCCAAAGCTTACTTCCATTTCATATTGTATGTCAAGTATGCAGTAATAGCCAACATTTATTATACTTGATCTTTTACTGTAAGAATTCTTAAAGGGACACTGAACCCAAAAATTTTTTCTTTCGTGATTCAGATAGAGCATGCAATTTTAAGCAACTTTCTAATTTACTCCTATTATCAATTTTCCTTTGTTCTCTTGGTATCTTTATCTGAAAAAGAAGGCATCTAAACATTTTTTTTAGGTTCAGAACTCTGGACAGCACTTTATATTGGTGGATGAATTTATCCACCAATCAGCAAGGACAACCCAGGTTGTTCACAAAAAATGGGCCGGCATCTAAACTTACATTCTTGCATTTCAAATAAAGATACCAAGAGAAATATGCATCTGAATCACAAAAGAAAAAATACGGGTTCAGTGTCCCTTTAACTTCCAAGTCGATAGGTGCTCCATTGTTTTAAACATTACACTCTTTATTAGGATATGAAACCCAAAAATGTTCTTTTGTGATTCAGACACCAAACACATGAGGTATCTATGTGCAGCCACCAATCAGAAGCTATTGAGCCTATCTAGATATGCTTTTCAGCACAGTATACCAAGAGAAGGAAGCAAATTAGATAATAGAAGTAAATTAGAAAGTGATTTAAAATTACATGCTCTTTCTAAATCATGAAAGAAAAAATAATGGGTTTCATGTCCCTTTAAAGGTACTCCAAGGCTCTAGGTTCAACAGTTTACCACTTGGCCTGCTGGCACATGCTCAGGAACATCCATTTAATGGCATTAGTGATGTGCTGATCTAATTGTGAAATTGCAGGGCCTTTTGGATTGCAGACAGTGTATAAGTTGCAACACTGTCCTCATAATCACATTCACCTAGATTTAGAGTTCTGCGTTAGCCGTCAAAAGCAGCGTTAAGGGCTCCTAACGCTGCTTTTTTGGAGAGAGGTCTACCTCCGCTGCAGCTGATTTCTGCTCATTCTACTAGGTCAGTTGCACTTCTTGGTCTTTCAAGAATAAGGCTCCAGTTGATCTAAATTGTTAGGCAGCTAATTGGTCTTCTTTGTTTACTTTTTCTAAATTCTACATTTTGAGGTTTTTGCTTCTTCTGAAGCAGCCTTTGGTAGAAAGTTTCTTCAGGCTGTTGTCTCAGTTTGATTTTTTTTTGCTTGTTTTACCGCTCCACTTGTAATCTAGCTCTTATTATTGAACTATTTTCAGATATGGTTCTATGAGTATTTGAAACATCATTTATCCAGAAATATCCATAGATTTTTCCAACTTGCATATAATTTTGTTGTGTTTTGTTCCTGTGAAGACATTTGTGCTATAAAAACCGTTGCTGACTCTCTGAGAAGCTGTAGTGTTTGAATACTGTGCACTGCCCTCACATCATATGTGCGTATGCCACTTAAAAACAGTAATAATTTTGCTAGAAGTATTTTTGCTAATAGAAGTATATTAGAAAAATGATTCTATTTAAAATTTGATGCACCTATGCACATTTCACTGTTGACCTTTCTATCTCTTAAAGCACACAAATAACTTTTCTGCAACTCTAACTTTATGTGTCCTTTTTTTTTTACCAACTTTATTCTTATGGTGAAAACTTTAAAAACCTTTTACATATTTTGCATTTCAGTTCCTCCTTCTATTTTTGATATAGGAATTTAGTGTTATTAGTACATTATAAAATGTTCTCATTGCAGTCTTAGAAGATTTCCATTTGACTTTGTTTTATGTCTTACACCCTTATAAACTATACCCAGTACTTGATAGTATCATAACATGTAGTACAATGGTTCTAGTTTGGTGCGGGCAGCATACACAAACTATTGAGATGCTTCATGCAATTATCTTGAATATCTTACTCCTACGCTGGTAATCTGGGTTTCAGATCAATCAGTTTAAATTAAAGGAGTAAAGGTTGTCTCCTCAACATTGCCGAGACAGCAAATGGATTAAACAAGTTTTTCCTTCAAACCATATTAGTCTCTTAATCTTGTTTATATATAGCCACCTTCTGTTTTTAACACATATTGTAACTTCTATTCTAAAACAAACAAAACTGAATCTCTGAATCTCCTCTATTTAGTGAATGTTTTCATTAGTTCTAACCTGATTAATTATTAGTTTGTTTTTAATCACTTGCTTATTGATTTGCTCTATTCAGATATTGCTCATTATTTTCATTTGATAATCTTTTAATAAACTACATTTTTTTCTGAATTAATCTGGTCTTGGTTTATTTGATAGACATATCAGAATTTAAAGGTTTTAGATTTTATATATATCACAATACAAATTATAAACCATGTTTGAAAAAGATTGTGGTGTTGATCTGATCACAATCCTTTAGAAAGACGTAGCTAATGATTATCAACAGAAAGAGATTGTGATTGAGCCCTGTATTGAATATGAGTGAATACTAGATGATTCACCCATACAATTCATGGGCAGCATCAACTTCAGTGATCACAACCCCCTGACCACAACTTATCAACCAAAAAATGGACACATTGATTTTAACAGCCAAAGGTACTTGATAAATGCTTATCACCCACAGATTGAACAATAACACACATGCGCCAACAATCTGCATATGCTTGGACCAGAAAAACAAGATGAAGCAGCCCATGCAAACAACCTTGTTGGTAAATTTTGATAATGATAGATTCTCACCAAATAATAAAAAGAAACAACTAATCATCAATATGTAGATGTCAAAACATGAGTAAAACACACCTACAATATATCACCAGTTGGAAATCAATACACATTCTAAATTAGGGATGGGTGAATGTGTAAATTTTCGAATTTTGAATGTAGAACGAATGTTATTACTGAAATTCGAATTCTAAATCCGAATGTCGATAAGAACGAATATTCTTAAAAATTCGAAAATCGAATGTTATTTACAGTTTTTGAATGTCACTTTCGAATTCGAATGTTTATAATTATATCGAATGTCTACATTCGAAATTTCAAATTTAACATTCTATTTAACAAATACTATTCAGAAGTTCAATAGTTCATGTGGTAGGGTGGGAATCTAGTAAATTGATGCATAATAGATACAAATATATCATTTCGAATGTTTCCATATAGAATATTGCATAATTCGAATATTACATTTAAAGAAAGCATTAGAAATACTATTACAAACATATAAATTCAAATTTTTCGAATTCGAATATAAATTCGAATTTTTCGAATTCGAATATAAATTCGAATTTTTCGAATTCGAATATAAATTCGAATTTTTCGAATTCGAATATAAATTCGAATTTTTCGAATTCGAATATTGCATAATTCGAATATTACATTTAAAGAAAAAGCATTAGAAATACTATTACAATCTAAATTCAAATTTTTCGAATTCGAACACACGTATTGCATAATTTGAATATTACATTTAAAGAAAAAGCAATAGAAATACTATTACAATCTAAATTCGAATTGTTCGAATTCGAATATTGCATAATTTGAATATTACATTTAAAGAAAAAGCATTAGAAATACTATTACAATCTAAATTCAAATTTTTCAAAAATAATATTTTCGAATGTAATCTTAAATTCGAAACCGAACATTCGAAAATCGAATTTTAGAATGTTATGTAAACATTCGAAATTCGATTCGAACAAACGAATATGTTAAAATTCGTGCCGTTTTTCGAATGTTGCGAAACATTCGCCCATCCCTAATTCTAATACCAATGTATACCAAGCAATAAATGACAAATATATTTTAATTAAAAATAAACAAAACTCTATCCAACTGAAACACACACAGGCCTATTTATAAAAGTGCCAACTGAAAATGTGCCAGAATTCCGCGTCGTAGTTGTCGCGAGATTGATGCGCCGTAGTTAACAAAGCCTTAAGATCGCAAGAATTTGAAATTTGTGACATAACATATGATCCGATGGTCTCAATTCGATGTAGATCAATGCGAATAGAAAACCTCTGGAATTCTAGCGTAATTCTGTGTGTTCGTGGTGGTATTCAACACAATTTGAAGCTTTTCAAAAGTTAACAAAAAATTAACAATTACGCTCACGTCTTATCCGATGCAGCGTACCTTAGAAGTTGCGGATGCTATAGTAGTCAATGGGAATCGGAAAACTGAAATCTTACGTTCTATGCTGCTAGAGAGGGAAGCATATCACCTAATAAAACTCAATGGAAAGCATTATTAAATAAGTATACCCTTTTATAAATAGCATTCCCTTCCTATAATTCAAAGATTATAAAAAGAAAAACACATTCACACAAAGGATAGCAAGTGAATGGAAACACTGCACAGCAATTCAAAGATTATAAACAGAAAAACACATTCACACAAAGGATAGCAAAATACTGAAAACACTGCACAGCAATTCAAAGATTGTACAAAGAAAAACACATTCACACAAAGGATAGCAAGAGAATGAAAACAATTCACAGCAATTCAAAGATTGTAAAAAGAAAAACACATTCACACAAAGGATAGCAAGAGAATGAAAACACTGCACAGCAATTCAAAGATTGTAAACAGAAAAACACATTCACACAAAGGATAGCAAGAGAATGAAAACACTGCACAGCAATTATGCTATTAATTATGCACAACACAAATTATGCTATCAATTAATTATGCAACAACACCTGCATATTTACATAGGCATGACAAGAACTCTGATTTTCTGTTTGTATGGCAGCATCATGTAGGTTTAAAAGGTCAGTCACTCTCAATCTCTCTCTTTCACAATCTCTCTCTCTCTCAATCTCTCTCTCATAATCTCTCTCAGTCTCTCTCTCTCACACAATCTCTCTCAATCTCTCTCTCTCTCATTCTCTCTCACAATCTCTCTCAATCTCTCTCGATCTCTCTCTCACACAATCTCTCTCTCAATCTCTCTCTCTCTCTCTCTCTCTCTCTCTCTCTCTCTCACAATCTCTTTCTCTTTTTCACTCTCTTTTCTTATAAATATTGAGAAATAGGTTAATTTACATGTGCACCCTTCATTTCTTCACATTTTTTTGGATTTATAGCTTACATTGTTTGGCAGTTTTAGGGGGACAAAAAATCCAGAGTGTGGCAGCAAAACAGGAGTTTATTATAAACACACAAGGGAACAGCAGAGCAACGTTTCGGCAGTGATCCCTTTGTCAAGCTGCAAGTTTTAGGGGGACACTGGTTTTTGAAAGAACATTGCCAAGGTACCTGTGCTTGTACCATTTGTCTAAATGGGTTAACTAACACTTTGATAATTTATTTCATCTTTGCTGTGCGATTATGAGTGAGTTATGTATTTTCTATGTGTCTTTGTTTCAAAATTTCAGAAGAATTCTTCAATATGTTCTTGAGCACAGGCCTTTCCATGCTTAAAGTGACTTTAAACATCAGATTTATTAACACTAAAAGTTGTTTAATTTTTTGGTTTCTACACATTCCCCTTTTTACCATTAACAACAATGTTAGATTTATATAGTTTTTACCGCTTTGAATATCTTTTCTATAAGCATTATTAATTTTAATATATATATATATATATATATATATATATACACACATTAAGATATATTTTTTAATGTTAGAAATAATAAAGAGACACTGAACCTAAAATATTTTATTTTGTGATTCAGATAGAGCATTACATTTTAACCCCTTAAGGACCAGCGACGTACCCTGTATGTCGCTGGCCTTTTTTTGGGACTTAATTGTTTTATAGTGCGGTCTTGCCACCAGCATTGAGACTGCTCTATACCACAAAGCCTGCTAGAGGGAGGGCATAAATAGCGTGTTCTTGCTAGACTTGTGCTATTATGTCCTGAAAAAACCCTCAACGACCAGTGACATACAGGGTACATTGTGGTCATTAAGGGGTTAAGCAACTTTATAATCAACTCCTATTATCATATTTTATTCTTTATCTTTTTATCTTTATGTAAGTTTAGATGCCGGACCATTTTTGTTGAACAAAGTGGGTTGTTCTTGTAGATTGGTGGATATATTCATCCACCAATAAAAAAGTGCTGTTCAGAGTTATGAACAAAAAAAAAGCTTAGATGCATTTTTTCTTTTAAAAAGATGGCAAGAGAACAAAGAGAAATTGATAATAGGAGTAAATTATACATTTGCTTAAAATTGCATGCTCTATCTGAATCATGAAAGAAACAAATTTGGTTCAGTGTCCTATTTGTTTTAATAATTTGGTTGTTGGTGTTCACTTTCCTTTTCTTTTTTTTTTAAAGGTCATATAATTATGAAATATGAAAATGAATACATTTACACAATTTAGAAAATAATAATAATATATAATTGACTATCACATGTTAATGATGAATACTTAAATTATAATTATTGATTCATGTAACATTTATTCTAATTGAGTTGTTTATCCAAAAGGTCAATATTATAAATTGATTTACAAATTAAATATAAATATGTTGAGTAAATTGAACCTTTAATAATAAGACTAGATAATATCTTACACCTGCATTGAATTTGAACATCAATCATTTGTAACATGTGAATCAAGTAATAACAAACACATGTATTCATAATTCAAACATATTTTATTCATATTTTTCTTTTTAAAAAAGGATAGACAAAATAAAACAAATACAAAATTAAAATTAAAATAAAAAATCAGGGCAGACATAATAAAACAAATGTAAAACAAATGTAAAAAGAAATGTGCACATTAAAAACCCTAATAAAATGAGCAAATTAAAAAACCCTAATCTTTCTTTTTTTTGGTGATGGAGAGAGGGGGGTGATCTCTCCCTTATTCCCCTTCTCTCAAAAGTTAAAAATACAGTTGTCTTTGTCTGCCCTCTCCCACCACTGTAGTTCTCCCTGCTCTGTAGCTGCCCTGGCCCTATCTACTTCTAATCTATCCCTATAAAAATTTAATCTGTCACTATCCCACTGCCTTTTGTAAAAAAAATCTATCCCTCTCTAATTTTAATCTGGCACTATCCCTCACACGTTCATATTGAAATCTTTCCCTCTCTAAATCTATTCTACCTGATTCTATCCTTAACCTTGCCCTCTCTAAATCTAATCTTTCTCTATCTATTAAAATGCCCCTCTCTAATATCTGCCCCTGTTGCTCAACAGATGATCTTAATGCCCCATGCAACTCATGGTGATCATCCCGGTACAGCCTGGCCAGATGTAACATTTCCCAAACTGCCTCCTCATCATTGATGGGAGGCAGTTCGTAGCCAGGATCAGCATGGCCATGAGCTGATGGAGCATGAGCAACAGGTGCAGGAGGAGCCCCAGGGACCAGAGCAGCTGGGTCTTCTGGGTCAGGAGGGGCAGCACAGATGAGAGCTTCCAAATCCGATCTCACCTGGGTGATTCCCTGTTCCTGGGATTCTGGATATTGGGTCTCTTCCAGTGACTCCTCCTCCGTCATAATAGCTCTCATCTGTCGAAAACAGCCGTCGATCTCCTCCGAAAGATTAAGTGCATGTTTCATATCTAAAGAAAGGAGAAATTAAAAATATATTGTTATCCAACTTAATGCAAATTGAAAGATTAAATGCATATAATATTAAACATATATCTTCCATGATTCCTATTGAGAAAATTTAAGACACTGTATTTTAACATGAAAGATTTGTATAGTTAATGTTATCTTAAATGGATAAAATAAATCAAAATGTTGATATATCATTTGTTTAAAAAATGGCTTATTATAAAAGCTATATAATTTTCTACATTGTATTAAAGTATTCACTGTGCAACAGCATTTTCAACACAGCACTTTTCTTATTTGAACATTTTCAAAATCTGATTAGACTGTTTCTTAATCACTGACATGATTACAAGCCCCACTAATGCTGTGAGAAGCTTGAGTATTGACAATGCTGTTGCGCCATGAATATCTTAGAGGCCTATTTATCTTAGATCTGTTGGACATGATCCGACAGTACAGATCAGGTCTGCCATACCTCGCTGAATGCAGAGAATGCCCCCTGCAGAGTCACGGACAATGGCCCATCAGCAGAGGGGGGTCAATAAACACGATCATACTCGATTGGGTTGAATAGCGGCAATGTCTGTCTACCTGTTCAGAGCTGGTGGGCAGGGTTATGGAGCAGCGTTCTTTAGACAGCTGCTTCATAAATACAGTTTCTTGCAAGCCTGCAGGCTTGCCAGAAACATGGTCCCTCCATCTCCATTTGTGGATTGATAAATGGGCCTCTTAGTCTGATAGAGAGTGACACCTCTATATATGCGATAATGCCAATGTTTGTCTAAGTTAAACAAATATCACCATAAAAATATAGCGTTAATGCTGGTGATAGAGCATGCATTTTGAATGAACTTTATTAAGGCCAAAATAAACTTTTCACAATGCTTATATTTTAATAATAGGCCTCTAAGAATAGAGGTGGGGGGGGAGAATAAGATCTCTTGATTATCCTAGGAGTATAAACCCATGTATCCCTGCATAGGCAGTGCCTATATACCTAAGAAATATAATTCAAAAGAATAAAGGGAGAAAAAAAGAGGTGTATATATATATATATATATATATATATATATACAGGGAGTGCAGAATTATTAGGCAAATGAGTATTTTGACCACATCATCCTCTTTATGCATGTTGTCTTACTCCAAGCTGTATAGGCTCGAAAGCCTACTACCAATTAAGCATATTAGGTGATGTGCATCTCTGTAATGAGAAGGGGTGTGGTCTAATGACATCAACACCCTATATCAGGTGTGCATAATTATTAGGCAACTTCCTTTCCTTTGGCAAAATGGGTCAAAAGAAGGACTTGACAGGCTCAGAAAAGTAAAAAATAGTGAGATATCTTGCAGAGGGATGCAGCACTCTTAAAATTGCAAAGCTTCTGAAGCGTGATCATCGAACAATCAAGCGTTTCATTCAAAATAGTCAACAGGGTCGCAAGAAGCGTGTGGAAAAACCAAGGCGCAAAATAACTGCCCATGAACTGAGAAAAGTCAAGCGTGCAGCTGCCAAGATGCCACTTGCCACCAGTTTGGCCATATTTCAGAGCTGCAACATCACTCTAGTGCCCAAAAGCACAAGGTGTGCAATACTCAGAGACATGGCCAAGGTAAGAAAGGCTGAAAGACGACCACCACTGAACAAGACACACAAGCTGAAACGTCAAGACTGGGCCAAGAAATATCTCAAGACTGATTTTTCTAAGGTTTTATGGACTGATGAAATGAGAGTGAGTCTTGATGGGCCAGATGGATGGGCCCGTGGCTGGATTGGTAAAGGGCAGGGAGCTCCAGTCCGACTCAGATGCCAGCAAGGTGGAGGTGGAGTACTGGTTTGGGCTGGTATCATCAAAGATGAGCTTGTGGGGCCTTTTTGGGTTGAGGATGGAGTCAAGCTCAACTCCCAGTCCTACTGCCAGTTTCTGGAAGACACCTTCTTCAAGCAGTGGTACAGGAAGAAGTCTGCATCCTTCAAGAAAAACATGATTTTCATGCAGGACAATGCTCCATCACACGCGTCCAAGTACTCCACAGCGTGGCTGGCAAGAAAGGGTATAAAAGAAGAAAATCTAATGACATGGCCTCCTTGTTCACCTGATCTGAACCCCATTGAGAACCTGTGGTCCATCATCAAATGTGAGATTTACAAGGAGGGAAAACAGTACACCTCTCTGAACAGTGTCTGGGAGGCTGTGGTTGCTGCTGCACGCAATGTTGATGGTGAACAGATCAAAACACTGACAGAATCCATGGATGGCAGGCTTTTGAGTGTCCTTGCAAAGAAAGGTGGCTATATTGGTCACTGATTTGTTTTTGTTTTGTTTTTGAATGTCAGAAATGTATATTTGTGAATGTTGAGATGTTATATTGGTTTCACTGGTAAAAATAAATAATTGAAATGGGTATATATTTGTTTTTTGTTAAGTTGCCTAATAATTATGCACAGTAATAGTCACCTGCACACACAGATATCCCCCTAAAATAGCTAAAACTAAAAACAAACTAAAAACTACTTCCAAAAATATTCAGCTTTGATATTAATGAGTTTTTTGGGTTCATTGAGAACATTGTTGTTGTTCAATAATAAAATTAATCCTCAAAAATACAACTTGCCTAATAATTCTGCACTCCCTGTATATATATATATATATATATATATATATATATATATATATATATATATATATATATATATATATATATATGACACACTTGAGTCAAAAGACTTATCTGTATAGTAATGGATAGGGAGGACTAATAGATCTAATAAAATATAACTTTTATTAATTTATATTAAAAAAGGTTATAAAAAGACATGACAAACAAAAAAACATGTACAACACAAATAGTTGAATGGATATTGGGTAAAGTGTAAGTGTACTTTGTAAACGTTTCCAAGATCTGCCTCTTCCTTTGTAGAGGTGTACAATCAACTTGTCTTATAATAAAATCCCAAATATCCACTGTGTGTATAACTAGTCAACACAAGTAATTGAGTGGATATGGGGTATACTGTAAGTGTACTTTATAAACGTTTCAAAATCTACCTCTTCCTTGTAGAGGTGTATAATCAATTTGTTTTATAATGAAACCCCAAATATCCACTGTGTGTAACTTGTCAAAAATGATAGTTCAATCATCTAAAAACATAACATAAGGAAATGAAATTTATAAAATTTGTGTTCAAAGAGAAACACAAAAGTATATCTCACGCAGGCTTCTCCTGTGATATAAAATATAATATTTTATCTATCTATGAATGCTATCTATATAAAAATAGCAAATATGCAGGAAATGTAGAATCTCATAAGGGGTATCTACTACAAAAATCCTTGGTAGAGCCGACTAAGTATGGAAACAATAGTAGTATTGCTCTCCTATAGTGCTAACAAATAGCATGAGCCTATATTTAATTACCCTGATCATGATTCCCTCATAAACTATAGGTATGTCGTTACTAGGCTATTGCAGTTTTTACCCCCAAAGTAGAGACAAGGTGCCAATAGAGGCCAACAAAAATTATAGCTAAAGCTCTTTTTAAACAAATAATGCAGGAGAAGCAGTGTGAGTGCCTGACGCGCGTTTCGCCAACTGCTTTTTCAAAGGCACGGATTGTCCCCCCTGTGTCCGTCTTTATGTGAGCACCAGCCAATCCAAGAGGGGGTGTGACCTGAGCACGTGATTACGGCTACCAATCATGTAGCCGTGACATCACGTACTCACGTGGTATGTAGTGTTTACATCGCATTTGACAGGGGATGGTCATGATAATAGGACTCACCATTAGAGCATTTTAAAAATAAACCAATCTGACATATTGTGGTATAATAAAGTGACCGTCTGACATGTTGACTTGTAGACTATATGTACCTCAATAAATGTCGCAAGAAGAAAATATATTTTAATAGAGCTCTGACCATATGTTATAATTTGCATATAGAGGCTTAACTAAATTTCATACACATTCTATTAGAACAAATTATCAGTCTAATATGTCACCAAGTCTTGTTCATCTCTGATCACAATGTGAGTCTTGAATATTTAATATTCCTTTAGTACGGTAGGTATGAGACCAAAGTAATACCATCATTGTTTTTCACTAAAGAGGTTACAGCAAAACAATTGATACTTAATTTAAGTTTTTTAAGGTTCTTAGGTTTTAAGTCAGTAGTATATGTGTAACATATAAACAAAAATTAGATATATACTATACTGGAAGGAATTATCCTGTGCCGATTTATTTAAAACTATGGGTGTATAACCCTGTATAGTTTTAAGTTTCAATATGTGTTCCTATATTTAAAACAAAGATGAAAGTTTTACAGTTAATACAGTTAAAAGGTGAATAGAAGAGTAATCTTCTATCGCTGTTTTAGTGTGCAATACACTAAAACATGGTGATAAATATGTTTATCAAATGTTCACTTGACGCAAAAGAGAATCACTTAAATGGCAGAGTTAAGATTCAATCTCTATAATTTATACCAGAGATAATTATTTTCATAGTCTAAGAAAAGAGGGGTATTAAATTCCCAAGGTATAACATAGTAAGAATCCCTCATATCGTGACACTTATTTATAAAAATGGACCAAAGCTCAGTTGTTCATTTAGTCCTTTCAGGGCCATGGTCTGTAACCAGAAGATCCATTTCGTTTCTTCCTTGAGGAGCATAGTTTCTGTGTCCCCCCCCTCTTATTCCTGGCTTCACCTTTTCCTCCATGTTTATTTAGGAAATGTCTAGCTACCGTTGTGATTTTCTTTCCTTTGTCTATATCACTTCTGGCATTTCGGATATTCCCAAGATGCTCACCAAGCCTGATTCTGAGCTCTCTGGTCGACATTCCTACGTACCTCATCTCACAGTAACACTCAATACAGTAAATTGTATTATTAGTGCGACAGTTGTAAAAGTGGTTTATGTATCTTGTTCCTTTTGGAAAATATTTCCATCTATTTGAATGTATTAAGTGCAGAATTTGCAAGTTCCACAAGGGTAGGTACCCTTTATGTTGTCTTTCCTTCTGTTCACATGTTTGACAAAATGGCTTCTCACAATCTCATCCCTTATTGTGGGTGTTCTCCTCCATGAAACTGATATCTTCTGACCTATTTGTTTAGCTAGGTCATCATCGGTATGTAATATATGAATGTGCCGATTTAAAATTTCAGTTATTTCCTTATGAGCTTCATTGTAAGTATCCTTATTTTGTTATCTTTGTTTTCCTTTCTTTTCTGTATGAGGAGATCTGATCTTACCAAATGTAATGATCTGTGATATGCTTTTTGGAGGATGGAATTTGAATAGCCCCTTTTTTAATATCTTATTTTCAGGTCTTTTGCCTGTATTTTAAAATTTTCCAATTCTGAACAGTTGCATCACAAGCGTAAAAATTCCCCATATGGGATTGCTTTTTTTGTAGGTTCATGATGATGTGCACTTTCGAATCTCAAGATGGAATTTGTAGCTATTTCTTTTCTGTAAAGATTGGTTTCAATTTTACCGAACATATCTCTGGATATGCTCAGATACAGAAAGGTTACTTTGTCATATTTGATCTCATATGTCATTCTAAGGTTCAGATAATTGGAATTCAGCTCTTTTATAAAGGTCTCAAATGAACTTACGTCACCTTTCCATAAGATGAAGACATCATCAATGTACCTCAGCCATAGCATGATGTTCTCAGTGTATTTTGCCATCTTTTCTCCAAAAACGATTTCCCGTTCCCACCACCCAAGATACAGGTTGGCGTATGTTGGGGCACATGCTGTCCCCATGGCAGTGCCTCTGGTTTGGAAATAAAATTTGTCATTGAATACAAAATAGTTATGGCTTAGTATAAATCTGAGTAATCATATTATAAACTCATTTTTTTCTGTACAGTTAGATGTTTCCATTTTCAGGAAGTAATCTGCTGCAAAGCAACCCCATTCATGATCTATTGAGGTGTATAGTGATTCTACATCACATGTTGCAATAAGAGTATTTTCATCCAGGATAATGCCTTCAATTTTGCGTAGTACATCCATGGTGTCTCTGAAATCTTAGCCTGAAATCTATGTATCTTGAAGCTTGTTCACACAAGCTTCCTATGCTAGAGACAATTGGTCTCCCAGGAGGTGTAAACACTACATACCACGTGAGTATGTGATGTCACGGCTACAACATGATTGGTAGCCGTAATCATGTGCTCAGGTCACACCCCCTCTCAGATTGGCTGGCGCTCACATAAAGACGGACACAGGGAGGACGATCCGCCCCTTTGAAAAAGCAGTTGGTGAAACGGGCATCACGCGCTCGCACTGCTTCTCCTGCATTATTTGTTTAAAAAGAGCTTTAGCTATAATTTTTGTTGGCCTCTATTGGCACCTTGTCTCTACTTTGGGGGTAAAAACTGCAATAGCCTAGTAACAACATACCAATAGTTTATGAGGGAATCCTGATCAGGGTAATTAAATAAAGGCTAACGCCTATATAGGAGAGGAATACTACTATTGTTTCCATACTTGGCTCTACCAAGGAATTTTTTGTAGTAGATACCCCCTATGAGACTCTACATTTCCTGCAAATTTGCTCTATTTATATAGATAGCATTCATATGGCTAGATTACAAGTTGTGCGTTAAGGTAAAAAAAGCTGCATTAAGAGATCCTAACGCTGCTTTTTTTACGCCAGCTGGTATTACGAGTCTTGCAGGTATAGGTGTACCGCACACTTCTTTGGCCTTACCACAAAACGACTTACGTAAACTTCATAAAGTCTTTTTTCTATAAGACTTCCATAGCGCCGGTATTACGTCTGTTCTGGGAGGCCAAAAAGTGAGCGGTACACGCTACCCTGAACGCATTCAAAAGTCAGTAGTTATGAGTTTTACACTACAACGCTGTAACATAAAACTCATAACTAAAGTGCTAAAAAGTACACTAACACCCATAAACTACCTATTAACCCCTAAACCGAGGTCCTCCCGCATCGCAAATACTAAAATAAAATTTTTAACCCCTAATCTGCCGCTCCGGACACCGCCATCACCTACATTATATTATGAACCCTTAATCTGCTGCCCCCAACATCGTCAACACCTACATTATATTTATTAACCCCTAATCTGCCGCCCCAACGTCGCCGCCACCACTATAATAAACATATTAACCCCTAAATCGCCGCACTCCCGCCTCACAAACATTAGTTAAATATTATTAACCCCTAATCTGCCGTCCCTAACATCGCCGCCACCTACCTACATTTATTAACCCCTAATCTGCCGCCCCCAACATCACCGCCACCGCCACCGCCACTGCCACTATACTAAATGTATTAACCCCTAAACCTAAGTCTAACCCTAACCCTAACACCTTAAATATAATTAAAATAAATCTAACTAAAAATTCCTATCATTACCTAAATAATTCCTTTTTAAAACTAAATACTTACCTGTAAAATAAACCCTAAGCTAGCTACAATATAACTAATAGTTACATTGTAGCTATCTTAGGATTTATTTTTATTTTACAGGCAAGTTTGTATTTATTTTAACTAGGTAGAATAGTTATTAAATAGTTATTAATTATTTAATAACTACCTAGCAAAAATAAATACAAAAGTACCTGTAAAATAAAACCTAACCTAAGTTACAAAAACACCTAACACTACACTATAATTAAATAAATTAACTAAATTAAATACAATTACAGAAAATAATAAACAAATTACAAGATATTTAAACTAATTACACCTAATCTAATAGCCCTATCAAAATAAAAAAGTCCCCCCCCCCCAAAAAAAAAACCCTATCCTAAACTAAACTACCAATAGCCCTTAAAAGGGCCTTTTGCGGGTCATTTCCCCAAAGTAATCAGCTCTTTTACCTGTAAAAAAAAATACAAACAACCCCCCAACAGTAAAACCCACCACCCACACAACCAACCCCCCAAATAAAATACTATCTAAAAAAACCTAAGCTCCCCATTGCCCTGAAAAGGGCATTTGGATGGGCATTGCCCTTAAAAGGGCAGTTATCTCTTTTGCGGCCCAAAGTCCCTAACCTAAAAATAAAACCCACCCAATACACCCTTAAAAAAACCTAAGACTAACCCCCTGAAGATCGACGTACTGTTCTGAAGATCCGACATCCATCCTCAAGGAAGCGGCAGAAGTCTTCATCCAATCGGGTTGAAGTCCTCAACAAGCCGGGGAAGTCTTCATCCAAGCCGGGCGAAGTGGTCCTCCAGCGGGCAGAAGCCTTCATCCAAACGGCATCTTCTATCTTCATCCATCCGGCACGGAGCGGCTCCATCTTCAAGACATCCGACGCGGAGCATCCTCTTCATCCGTAAAAGACGAATGAAGGTACCTTTGAGTGATGTTATCCAAGATGGCGTCCCTTAGATTCCGATTGACTGTTAGAATTCTATCAGCCAATTGGAATTAAGATAGGATTGAGCTCGCATTGTATTGGCTGATTGGAACAGCCAATAGAATGCATCAGCCAATAGGATTTTTTCTACCTTAATTCCGATTGGCTGAGAGAATTCTATCAGCCAATCGGAATCTAAGGGACGCCATCTTGGATGATGTCACTGAAAGGTACCTTCATTCGTCGTTAGTCCGTCGGATGAAAAGGATGATCCGCGTCGGATGTCTTGAAGATGGAGCTGCTCCACGTCGGATGGATGAAGATAGAAGATGCCGTCTGGATGAAGACTTCTGCCCGTCTGGAGGACCACTTCACCCGGCTTGGATGAAGACTTCTCCCGGCTTCGTTGAGGACTCTGGCCAGGTTGGATGAATACTTCTGCCGCTTCCTTGAGGATGGATGTCGGATTTTCAGAACAGAAAGTCGATCTTCGGGGGGTTAGTGTTAGGTATTTTAAAGGGTGTATTGGGTGGGTTTTAATTTTAGGTTAGGGACTTTGGGCCGCAAAAGAGCTAACTGCCCATTTAAGGGCAATGCCCATCAAAATGCCCTTTTCAGGGCAATGGGGAGCTTAGGTTTTTTTAGTTAGGCTTTTATTTGGGGGGTTGGTTGTGTGGGTGGTGGGTTTTACTGTTGGGTGGGTTGTTTGTATTTTTTTTTACAGGTAAAAGAGCTGATTACTTTGGGGCAATGCCCCGCAAAAGGCCCTTTTAAGGGCTATTGGTAGTTTAGTTTAGGCTAGGGTTTTTTTTATTTTAGGGGGGCTTTTTTATTTTGATAGGGCTATTAGATTAGGTGTAATTAGTTTAAATATCTTGTAATTTGTTTTTTATTTTCTGTAATTTAGTGTTTGTTTTTTTTGTACTTTAGCTAATTTAATTTAATTTAGGTAATTTTATTTAATTTAGTTAATTTATTTAATTATAGTGTAGTGTTAGGTGTTTTTGTAACTTAGGTTAGGTTTTATTTTACAGGTACTTTTGTATTTATTTTTGCTAGGTAGTTATTAAATAATTAATAACTATTTAATAACTATTCTACCTAGTTAAAATAAATACAAACTTGCCTGTAAAATAAAAATAAACCCTAAGATAGCTACAATGTAACTATTAGTTATATTGTAGCTAGCTTAGGGTTTATTTTATAGGTAAGTATTTAGTTTTAAATAGGAATAATTTAGCTAATTATAGTAATTTTATTTAGATTTATCTAAATTATATTTGGGTTAGGGTTAAACTTAGGTTTAGGGGTTAATACATTTAGTATAGTGGCGGCGACGTTGGGGGCGGCAGATTAGGGGTTAATAATATTTAACTAATGTTTGCGAGGCGGGAGTGCGGCAGTTTAGGGGTTAATATGTTTATTATAGTGGCGGCGACGTTGGGGCGGCAGATTAGGGGTTAATAAGTGTAGGTAGGTGGCGGCGACATTGGGGGTGGCAGATTAGGGGTTAATAAATATAATGTAGGTTTCGGCAAAGTTGGGGGCAGCAGATTAGGGGTTCATAAATATAATGTAGGTGGCGGCGGTGTCCGGAGCGGCAGATTAGGGGTTAATAAGAATAATGTAGATGTCGGCGATGTCGGGGGCGGCAGATTAGGGGTTAATAAGTGTAAGATTAGGGGTGTTTAGATTTAGGGTTCATGTTAGGGTGTTAGGTGTAGACATAAATTTTATTTCCCCATAGGAATCAATGGGCCTGCGTTACTGAGTTTTACGCTGCTTTTTTGCAGGTGTTAGACTATTTCTCAGCCTGCTCTCCCCGTTGAATCCCATGGGGAAATTGTGCACGAGCACGTACAACCAGCTCACCGCTGACTTAAGCAGCGTTGGTATTGAAGTGCGGAAAGGAGCAAAATTTTGCTCAACGCTCACTTCTTGTCTTTTAACGACAGGTTTGTAAAAACTCGTAATACCAGCGATGTAGGAAAGTGAGCGGTGAGTAAAAACTGCTAGTTAGCACCGGATAGCCTCTAACGCAAAACTCGTAATCTAGCCGATAGATAGATAAAATATTATATTTTATATCACAGGAGAAGCCTGCGTGAGATATACTTTTGTGTCTCTCTTTGAACACAAATTTTATAAATTTAATTTCCTTATGTTATGTTTTTAGATGATTGAACTATCATTTTTGACTAGTTACACACACAGTGGACATTTGGGGTTTCATTATAAAACAAGTTGATTATACACCTCTACAAGGAAGAGGTAGATTTTGAAACGTTTATAAAGTACACTTAAAGTATACCCCATATCCACTCAATTACTTGTGTTGACTAGTTATATACACAGTGGATATTTGGGGTTTTATTATGACAAGTTGATTGTACACCTCTACAAAGGAAGAGGCAGATCTTGGAAACGTTTACAAAGTACACATACACTTTACCCCATATCCACTCAACTATTTGTTTTGTACATGTTTTTGTTTGTCATATATTTTTATACCCTTTTTTAATATAAATTAATAAAAGTTATATTTTATTAGTCCTATTAGTCCTCCCTATCCATTACTATACAGACAATTAAGTCTCTTGACTCAAGTGTGCCATATATATACCTCTTTTTTTCTCCCTTTATTCTTTTGAGCAATGCTTATATTGTCTAAAATGTAGCATTCAATGTTCTGTGTTTCTCACTTGATTATTGTTGTTGAAATCTAGACAAACAATTGGCATGCAATACACAGGTGATGATCCAAACCTGTGATTTATTGGAAGTTGAAAAGGACTGGCAATTCAAATATGTTCTTTCATCATTAAAGGAATACTCTAGTCAGAAATAAACTTTCATGATTCAGATAGATCATGAAATTTTAAGCAACATTATAATTTAATCCTATTATCAATTCTTATTCGTTCTCTTGGTGTCTTTATTTTAAAAAAGATAGAAAGTAATATTAAGAGCAGACCCATTTTTGTTTCTGAAAATGGATAGCGCTTGGTGATTGGACGTTTATATTTAGACACCAATCAGCAAGCGCTACCCAGGTACTGAACCAAAAATGGGCTGGCTTTTAAGCTTACATTCCTGGTTTGCAAATAAAGATAACAAGAGAACAAAGAAAAATTGATGAGTGGAGTAAATTAGAAAGTTTCTTTAAATTGTATTCTCTATCTGAACCATGACATTTTATTGTTAACTATACTATCCCTTTAAGCTAGAGAATACAAAATTAAATTTTAAAATAAATATAGTTCTATTTAATTTTATTCATTTACTTGGTATGTTTGGTTGAATGAGCAACAATGCACTACTGTTTGCTGACTGAACACATTGGTGAGCCAATGACATCCAGTATATAAGTATCTATCTATCTATCTATCTATCTATCTATCTATCTATCTATCCATGTATGCATGAACCAATCATCATCATCTATAACCTTGGTTCTTTGATACTACAGAGCTTTCAAAGTTAAACTTTTAATCAAACAAGTGATTGATGGAGATTAATTAATATAAGTACATTTTCAATATGATTAATCTAGTATTCTCTATCCTAATCCACTGAATAAAGGTTTGTGTTTCATGTCCCTCCAGATTTATGGCAAACTAAATATAATAAAAAGATTTTAATTTAACAATAGGCCAATTTTCGTATGTGTATCTACAATAAATGTTCTATGTAAATGAGTAATAGCATCATTTGACTGTACTATTCTTTTAAATACTATGAAATGAGAGATTATCTAAACAATCTATGTAATTTCACATTAGTTTTTAAGACAGTGATATTCTTCATTAATACAAATTTATCTTTACCATTGAGCTGTTGACATTCCCGATAATGTGAGCACACATAACATTCATGTTTGATCTTGTTTTTGTTACCTGAGGAGGAGATCGTAGATCTTGGAGGTGTTCCCAAAGACCTTCGGACCTCAGCTGCATAAGAAGAATAAAATATATATAGTTAAAAATGTGAACAATCATACAAGTAAGAACAATTTAATTAAAATCAAATGAATAATAAAAAACATACCTGTAGAACGGCCAATGCTTGCTCCATCAGGGGTGCTGCACATAATGTCCGGGTGTGTGGCGGCCGAGGAGAAGCTGTGGCTGGATTCAGTGTGGATACTGATGGGCAATAGGAGGGTCTCATCATCATCATCAGCTGTACCTGCAGCAGCAGCACTGGTAGATGCTTAAACAAAATACAACATGAAAGAAAAGATTAGTATCAACATAATTGCACATCATAATCTCAATAACCATAAACATTTTAAAGATTTTTCAAATTTTTGCGACATCAAAAATGTATGTAATAGAATGTTACCTGCCAACTCGTCAGTGTCATGCCCTACCAAATCCAGACCGAGCGTCATATTTGCTCCTAGCTTCTCCCTCAGCTGAGTCTCATACTCTGAGAGCTCAGCCGTATATGGCGCGCCACCACCGGTAGAACATGCAGCTTGCTTCTCCCTGGCCAGCTTGGCCTTTAAGATTCTCTTAATGTCAGAGAACCTCTTCTTACAGTGCTTCACCGTTCTGGGATGAGTGCCTTCGGCGGAAACACTGCCAGCTATTGCTCTCCAAATCTCTTGTTTTCTGGAGAGCAAGGTCTTTTAGGCTTTGGAACCTTAAATAAAATCATAGTGCTCTAAAACCAGGGTAACTAAAACTTTGTTTTGCTCAAAATTAAATTGGATATTTCTCCCAGACTTTGTCTTCCCAGACATAACAAAACCAAATAATAGAGCACACAAATGTCGCAAGAATAATAATCTAATGAAAATGAAGACCTACAGCTCTTGTCAAAGCTTAGTAGGACTTAATAGACTCCATTTTCAATTCCCTTTTATAGATAGCTAATACGTAGACAATCAGCCGTTAACAATTATACAATCATTACAAACTTTTACAGTATTAGGACATCTTTTTTATAATTCCGTCATTGATGACGCCTGTTTAATATAATCCTCAAATGAACAATAACGATCTATAATTGTGATCTTTATGGCACAATCTAAATTATTTAGTGACGGTGAATTGGTCATCCTTGTCTATGGGGTGAATTATTGATCCTTGTCTATGGGATGGATCGATATTTCCCGAGACGCATAGGAGGTGTGAGAGGCATCCAGCACGAGGACAGGGACCACATCATCTATGAGATGATGCAGCGAACGAGAAGGGTGTCGGGGGTCCGCCGGTCTAGGCGCAGTTATATCCAGAGGTTTTCTGACCTCCGGAGACGCGGGTCTGAGCGATATTGCATATTGTGATCGCTCATTTGAGCATGTAAGTATATTGTGTATTGTACTTATAAATTATGGATACTTCAATGACGCATATCTTATTTTTTTTTAAAAAAAGGTTACATTTGAAATTACTTTCTAATCTAATCATATTTATTTGATTTTATTCTGTAAATATCTTAAATTTGATATGAAATAATCAACGTTTTCTTGCAGCAGGCCCACCCCATAATTTCTGTAAAGGGTGAATCAAATAAAATGTTATTCCTCCTTAGATTATCAACATATTTTTTTATTTTATGGAGACAGACATATAAAGACTAAAAAAGTATTAAAAAAAAAATGGTTGAGCATATATATACATCTCTCTCTCTCTCTCTCTCTCTAGATATATAGATAGATATATACAGTATAGTATATATGTGTGTATATATATATATATATATATATATATATATATATATATATATATAGTTTATTTTCATCAGAGACAATAAAGATTACATGCATTGCAGCTGCAGATACATTACTCACCAAAAATATATAACCTGTATCTAATGTGGACATACAACTTTATATTTTCACAGATCTCAGGCATCCCAGAGAAAGAATCCCCCCGGTACATAAGGCCGGTTTCAATGGCAACACCGAGGAGCAACCGCTCCTCACCACCGTTGCCATTGACCCTCCTCGAGGGTTGTCAAGAGGAATCAGGGACAGATGTGGAAGTCCCTGATATCCAAGGTAATTTTCAAGTATCATACTATGTTGGCATTATTTCACATTACAATTTGTTTATTTTTACAGGTTCATTCAGGGTGCAGGTTAAAGGGACACTAAACACAAACATTTTCTTTCATGATTCAGATAGAGAATATAATTTAAAAAAAGATTACAATTTATTTTGAATATTCAATTTTCTTCATTCTTTAGCTATCCTTTGTTGAAGAGATATCAATGTATATGGGTGAGACAATCACACAAGGCATCTATGATCAGCAAAAATTCAGCAACTATGGAGAATATCTAGATATGCTTTTCAGAAAAGTATAATAAAAGAATGAAGCAAATTAGAAAATAGAAGAAATGTATAAAGATGTTAAAAATGAAATGCTCTTTCTAAATCCTAAAAGAAAATATGTGGGTTGCATGTCCATTTAATGTATTTATTTATATATATTTTTTTGAGGATTTTTCAATTAGTTTGTAATGAAGTATTTTGTGTATAATATAGGACTTGTCATTCCTCATACTAACAATTTTTAATTATTGTGCTTCATCTCTGACAGGCAACCAAGTACCGGGGGATGCTTTTGAACGGCCTTTGTCACCTGTGGTAGTTCAAGAGGAGGTGGCTAGAGTGGAATGTAAGTAAAATGAATATAATGTTTTACAAATTGTATCTTGATAAAGAATTTATCTAACATATGTTCTTTTGGCCTTTTTCTAGATCAAGATCATTTTTTTTTTTATAAATATGGAGAGCGTATTCAGATCCGTGGCAGAGATGTTTAGCGAAGTTTGGCGAGCGTATTGACGCCCGTGCATGCACCATAGTTGATACTTTGATAAGTAGGCCTCGCTGGCTCCATTAATACCAATACCCACTTTAAAAGGAAGCACTCACTGATAGGGGGCATGTTGCATTTTGGTCATGTTGTCAGAAAGAGCAGGGCTCTCTCAGGAACGAACAGCTCATTAGCTTGTTCTGTGACAATTTACCACCATGGAGTAGCCTCTTTTAGCAGGCAATCCTTCTTTGAACAAGGAACATGGCAAAATCAGATGATTGTTTCGGCCTTGTCCATGAGGTGCAGCCATATTCCCCTAAACAAATTGGGCAAGGAATCTATGTCTGGTTTCCCCCCATCATCCTTAGGGAGACTTTGTTAGGGTAATATTACAAATACATACAGAAAGAGAAGTGCTCTCTCAGGAATGAACAACAGCTTAGTAGCTTGTTCCATGTGGTTTACCAACTGGGAGTAGCTTCTTTTAGCCCAATTGTGGTTTCCACAGAGAAGAACTTTTCTGGAGTATATCAGTCTGATCCTGCCTATCAGGGTCAGTCCAGCCCACGAAATACAGGCAATCCTTCTCTGAACAAGGAACATGGCAACCCAAGACGTCAGTGAGGAGCAGCAATATTCATCTAAGCACATGGGGCAAGGAGTCCATGTCTGGTATCCCCCATCATTCTTAAAGAAAATTTGATAGGGTCATATTACAAATACATACAGAAAGAGAAGTGCTCTCTCAGGAATGAACAACAGCTCAGTATCTTGTTCTATGGTAATTTACCACATGGGAGCAGCCTCTTTTAGCCCAATTGTGCTCTTCACAGAGATTTTTCCTAAAGTGTATCAGTCTCATCCGCCTAACAAGGTCAGTCCAGCCCGCAATCCTTTTCTGAACAAGGAACATGGCAACCCCAGTTTTTTTGGGCCTCGTCACTGAGTTGCAGCCATATTCCTTTAAGCACATTGGGCATGAAGTCTACGGTAAAAACAGCACAAATCCTCAATTTTAGATTTGCGCTGTTTTGTTTGGTATAACGCCTTTGGTGTTGGTTGATCAACAGCTTTCATAATTTTTTAAGGGTGTCGTTATGGGGAAATGAGATCAAATATCGTTGGAGTTGTCAAGCTGTGCTGTTTAGGAAGATTGTGATCACTTTTTTTTAAAAAAAATATCTTTTTATTGAAAGAATCTGTTCAAACATTACATTGTACATGTCATGAAATACATTCTCATACATTGAGGAAAAAAAATAAAAAACAGTAAATCAGTTGTCAAAACAGATTCATATAGCATGTAAATAAAATGCATTAAGTAACAAAGAAAAGAAAAACTCTAACATAGGCAACATGGGCCGTGTCTCATAAAATACATAGAATATATGTTGCAGGTTAATTTGCAACTTAACTTATTAAACAAGCACAGAAATAGTAAAAATATTTGTTCCTGTATTGAATGCAAGGTTAAAAGGTATACAAGTTAGAGAAGATTAGGGAAAATTGGTTCCAGGGTAGCTAAACATTGCTAGTAAGACTATTGGCTTTTAGTATACTCAAACCACAATGACTGTAGTACTAGGAAGTTATCTATCGGCTAGATTACGAGTTTTGCGTTATGAGTAAAAAAGCAGCGTTATGGGTTATAACACTGCTTTTTCACTAACGCTGCTATTACGAGTCTTGTAGGTACAGCTGTCCCGCACACTTTTTTGGCCGTACCACAAATTACGCAATTTGCGTAAAGTCTTTTTTCAATGGGACTTCCATAGCGCCGATATTACAAACTTTTTTTTGGAGGCCAAAAAGTGAGCGTTACAGCCTATCTCGCAAGATTCGTAACGCATTCTAAAGTCAGTAGTTATGAGTGTTACGTTACAAAGCTGTAGCATAAAACTCATAACTAAAGTGCTAAAAAGTACACTAATACCCTTAAACTACCTATTAACCCCTAAACCGAGGCCCTCCCGCATTGCAAACACTAAAAGAAAATTATTAACCCCTAATCTGCTGCTCCCAACATCGCCACCACTATAATAAACATATTAACCCCTAAACCACCGCACTCCCGCATCGTAAACACTAGTTAAATATTATTAACCCCAATCTGCTGTCCCTAACATCGCCAACCACCTACATACATTTATTAACCCCTAATCTGCTACCCCCAACGTCGCCGCAACTATATTAAATTTATTAACACCTAAACCTAAGTCTAACCCTAACACCCCCTAACTTAAATATAATTAAAATAAATCTAAATAAAAATTACTATCATTACCTAAATAATTCCTATTTAAAACAAAATACCTGTAAAATAAACCCTAAGCTATCTACAATATAACTAATAGTTACTTTGTATCTAGCTTAGAGTTTATTTTTATTTTAAAGTAAAAACTTGTAGAATCTTACTGCTCGAACACAGACGCTATCCTCAAACCATCCAACCGGAAGTGAACTTGAAGGCCGCAAGGCCGCTTGGGATTGCCCCAGGAGTGCCGTAGTCGGTGTATGCCGAATCCAGCAACAAAGTGATACAGGAGGAAAAGAATTTGACAGGCACTGCAATCCAGGTGAATTTGCAAATAAAAAGTCTTTCTTTCATGTAATTAGCAAGAGTCCATGAGCTAGTGACGTATGGGATATACATTCCTACCAGGAGGGGCAAAGTTTCCCAAACCTCAAAATGCCTATAAATACACCCCTCACCACACCCACAATTCAGTTTTTACAAACTTTGCCTCCGATGGAGGTGGTGAAGTAAGTTTGTGCTAGATTCTACGTTGATATGCGCTCCGCAGCAAGTTGGAGTCCGGTTTTCCTCTCAGCGTGCAGTGAATGTCAGAGGGATGTGAGGAGAGTATTGCCTATTTGAATGCAGTGATCTCCTTCTACGGGGTCTATTTCATAGGTTCTCTGTTATCGGTCGTAGAGATTCATCTCTTACCTCCCTTTTCAGATCGACGATATACTCTTATATATACCATTACCTCTGCTGATTCTCGTTTCAGTACTGGTTTGGCTTTCTACAAACATGTAGATGAGTGTCCTGGGGTAAGTAAATCTTATTTTCTGTGACACTCTAAGCTATGGTTGGGCACTTTGTTTATAAAGTTCTAAATATATGTATTCAAACATTTATTTGCCTTGACTCAGAATGTTCAACTTTCCTTATTTTTCAGACAGTCAGTTTCATATTTGGGATAATGCATTTGATTTAATCATTTTTTCTTACCTTCAAAAATTTGACTCTTTCCCTGTGGGCTGTTAGGCTCGCGGGGGCTGAAAATGCTTCATTTTATTGCGTCATTCTTGGCGCCAAAAATGTCGGCGTTCCGGATGTGGCGTCATTTTTGGCGCCAAAAGCATTTAGGCGCCAAATAATGTGGGCGTCTTATTTGGCGCGAAAAAATATGGGCGTCGCTTTTGTCTCCACATTATTTAAGTCTCATTTTTCATTGCTTCTGGTTGCTAGAAGCTTGTTCTATGGCATTTTTTCCCATTCCTGAAACTGTCATTTAAGGAATTTGATCAATTTTGCTTTATATATATGTTGTTTTTTCTCTTACATATTGCAAGATGTCTCACGTTGCATCTGAGTCAGAAGATACTACAGGAAAATCGCTGTCTAGTGCTGGATCTACCAAAGCTAAGTGTATCTGCTGTAAACTTTTGGTAGCTATTCCTCCAGCTGTTGTTTGTATTGATTGTCATGACAAACTTGTTAAAGCAGATAATATTTCCTTTAGTAAAGTACCATTGCCTGTTGCAGTTCCTTCAACATCTAAGGTGCAGAATGTTCCTGATAACATAAGAGATTTTGTTTCTGAATCCATAAAGAAGGCTATGTCTGTTATTTCTCCTTCTAGTAAACGTAAAAAATCTTTTAAAACTTCTCTCCCTACAGATGAATTTTTAAATGAACATCATCATTCTGATTCTGATGACTCTTCTGGTTCAGAGGATTCTGTCTCAGAGGTTGATGCTGATAAATCTTCATATTTATTTAAAATGGAATTTATTCGTTCTTTACTTAAAGAAGTACTAATTGCTTTAGAAATAGAGGATTCTGGTCCTCTTGATACTAATTCTAAACGTTTGGATAAGGTATTTAAAGCTCCTGTGGTTATTCCAGAAGTTTTTCCTGTTCCTAATGCTATTTCTGCAGTAATTTCCAAAGAATGGGATAAATTGGGTAATTCATTTACTCCTTCTAAACGTTTTAAGCAATTATATCCTGTGCCGTCTGACAGATTAGAATTTTGGGACAAAATCCCTAAAGTTGATGGGGCTATTTCTACCCTTGCTAAACGTACTACTATTCCTACGTCAGATGGTACTTCGTTTAAGGATCCTTTAGATAGGAAAATTGAATCCTTTCTAAGAAAAGCTTATCTGTGTTCAGGTAATCTTCTTAGACCTGCTATATCTTTGGCTGATGTTGCTGCAGCTTCAACTTTTTGGTTGGAAACTTTAGCGCAACAAGTAACACATCATGATTCTCATGATATTATTCTTCTTCTTCAGCATGCTAATAATTTTATCTGTGATGCCATTTTTGATATTATCAGAGTTGATGTCAGGTTTATGTCTCTAGCTATTTTAGCTAGAAGAGCTTTATGGCTTAAAACTTGGAATGCTGATATGGCTTCTAAATCAACTCTACTTTCTATTTCTTTCCAGGGTAACAAATTATTTGGTTCTCAGTTGGATTCTATTATTTCAACTGTTACTGGTGGGAAAGGAACTTTTTTACCACAGTATAAAAAATCTAAAGGTAAAAACAGGGCTAATAATCGTTTTCGTTCCTTTCGTTTCAACAAAGAACAAAAGCCTGATCCTTTATCCTCAGGAGCAGTTTCAGTTTGGAAACCATCTCCAGTCTGGAATAAATCCAAGCCAGCTAGAAAGGCAAAGCCTGCTTCTAAGTCCACATGAAGGTGCGGCCCTCATTCCAGCTCAGCTGGTAGGGGGCAGGTTACGTTTTTTCAAGGAAATTTGGATCAATTCTGTTCACAATCTTTGGATTCAGAACATTGTTTCAGAAGGGTACAGAATTGGTTTCAAGATGAGACCTCCTGCAAAGAGATTTTTTCTTTCCCGTGTCCCAGTAAATACAGTAAAAGCTCAAGCATTTCTGAATTGTGTTTCAGATCTAGAGTTGACTGGAGTAATTATGCCAGTTCCAGTTCCGGAACAGGGGATGGGGTTTTATTCAAATCTCTTCATTGTACCAAAGAAGGAGAATTCCTTCAGACCAGTTCTGGATCTAAAAATATTGAATCGTTATGTAAGGATACCAACGTTCAAGATGGTAACTGTAAGGACTATCTTGCCTTTTGTTCAGCAAGGGAATTATATGTCCACAATAGATTTACAGGATGCATATCTGCATATTCCGATTCATCCAGATCATTATCAGTTCCTGAGATTCTCTTTTCTGGACAAGCATTACCAGTTTGTGGCTCTGCCGTTTGGCCTAGCTACAGCTCCAAGAATTTTTACAAAGGTTCTCGGTGCCCTTCTGTCTGTAATCAGAGAACAGGGTATTGTGGTATTTCCTTATTTGGACGATATCTTGGTACTTGCTCAGTCTTTACATTTAGCAGAATCTCATACGAATCGACTTGTGTTGTTTCTTCAAGATCATGGTTGGAGGATCAATTTACCAAAAAGTTCATTGATTCCTCAGACAAGGGTAACCTTTCTGGGTTTCCAGATGGATTCAGTGTCCATGACTCTGTCTTTAACAGACAAGAGACGTCTAAAATTGATTGCAGCTTGTCAAAACCTTCAGTCACAATCATTCCCTTCGGTAGCCTTATGCATGGAAATTCTAGGTCTTATGACTGCTGCATCGGACGCGATCCCCTTTGCTCGTTTTCACATGCGACCTCTTCAGCTCTGTATGCTGAATCAATGGTGCAAGGATTACACGAAGATTTCTCAATTAATATCTTTAAAACCGATTGTTCGACACTCTCTAACATGGTGGACAGATCACCATCGTTTAATTCAGGGGGCTTCTTTTGTGCTTCCGACCTGGACTGTAATTTCAACAGATGCAAGTCTCACAGGTTGGGGAGCTGTGTGGGGATCTCTGACGGCACAAGGAGTTTGGGAATCTCAGGAGGTGAGATTACCGATCAATATTTTGGAACTCCGTGCAATTTTCAGAGCTCTTCAGTTTTGGCCTCTTCTGAAGAGAGAATCGTTCATTTGTTTTCAGACAGACAATGTCACAACTGTGGCATACATCAATCATCAAGGAGGGACTCACAGTCCTCTGGCTATGAAAGAAGTATCTCGAATTTTGGTTTGGGCGGAATCCAGCTCCTGTCTAATCTCTGCGGTTCATATCCCAGGTATAGACAATTGGGAAGCGGATTATCTCAGTCGCCAAACGTTGCATCCGGGCGAATGGTCTCTTCACCCAGAGGTATTTCTTCAGATTGTTCAAATGTGGGAACTTCCAGAAATAGATCTGATGGCGTCCCATCTAAACAAGAAACTTCCCAGGTATCTGTCCAGATCCCGGGATCCTCGGGCGGAGGCAGTGGATGCATTATCACTTCCTTGGAAGTATCATCCTGCCTATATCTTTCCACCTCTAGTTCTTCTTCCAAGAGTAATCTCCAAGATTCTGAAGGAATGCTTGTTTGTTCTGCTGGTAGCTCCGGCATGGCCTGACAGGTTTTGGTATGCGGATCTTGTCCGGATGGCCTCTTGCCAACCGTGGACTCTTCCGTTAAGACCAGACCTTCTGTCACAAGGTCCTTTTTTCCATCAGGATCTGAAATCCTTAAATTTAAAGGTATGGAGATTGAACGCTTGATTCTTGGTCAAAGAGGTTTCTCTGACTCTGTGATTAATACTATGTTACAGGCTCGTAAATCTGTATCTAGAGAGATATATTATAGAGTCTGGAAGACTTATATTTCTTGGTGGAAAAAAGGAAGAGAGGCGCACAAATGTGTGTATCAATCGGTACAATTCGGCAAAACTCCAAATTTTGTATGCACAGGGTACTCACACTTTGGCACAGCACACCAGTGTGCTTGTGGAAGCGGGCTGGCACTCAGAGCTGACCAGCTGGCTCTCTCCGGCACTTTCTTGGAAACAGTGGCTGTCCTGTATGCTAGACTGTCTGGTAGTGGTGTGCTTGTATTCAAACTCCAGGCTCAAGTTGTATTAAAATGAATTAAAAACTTTTATTGCACAGGGTTAACAAGCACATATGAAATAGGTACAAGTAAAATATTGCTACGCGTTTCTCGGCCCTCCTGGCCGTTTCATCAGGCATATCAACTACATTAAAATCTCGGCTTTTTATTGCCGCCACTACCAAACAGTTTCTAACAAACCCTCCCCTTTTTGTTCCCATTGGGTATTTAGAGATGAGCCTAACATTGCTAGTACATTTGAAAACGGATGCTGACTAAATAGTGTTTCAAAATATTAGAATCCATATCTCTTTCTAGCGAACACACTCATTTTTAGTAGCGAGTTGCAAATACAATTGTTATACAATAATAGTAACTTGATGTGGATACATGCTTTTGTATCGAATATCAACAATTTGGAAACGACAGATCGTCCCTTCAATAGGTTAACACACGGACCAATTGTAAGGCTCTGTTCTCAATGAATGTTTACACCCCCCTATTTGTTGTTTTGCATTGAAGCAATGCAATCGCCATTCTGTCAATCAAATTGATCATCGTGATGTCAGCTTTACATCTTAACATAATATCTTTCTAGCGGACACACTAATCTTTAGTAGCAAATTGCAACTACAATCATTATACAATAATAGTAACTTGATGTTGTTACATACTTTTATATCGGGAATCCACTATTTAGAAACAAAAATTCGTCCCTTTAATAGGTGGAAAAAACGGACCAATTGTAAGGCTCTGTTCTCGATAAACATTTACCCACCCCTATTTGTGGTTTTGCATTGAAACAATGCAATCGCCATTCTGTCTATTAAATTGATCTTCGTAATTTCTGCTTTATATCTTAACATAATTTAGAAGAATAGTTGTTACATTTGACACTATGTTATTGGCTAATCTCGAGGTGGATAACCACCCCCATAGTGATGATGTGGGTACCCATATTAACCTAATGGTGAATAAATACCAGAACTCGGCAAAAACATGTGTTATGTGTCTATACAAGACTATAAATTGGCTATTATATTAATTATTCTAATATATTGGTGTCACTCTGTTAGCTCTAGAGCGAATGAGTGGGTGTAATGTGACTATAAATTCATAGTGATAGTGCATACTTTAATAACTTACAATTGATCTAGTGTGACAATATGTGTAATATATGGTAATAAGGCAAATAATTGGTTCTATGTGTGACTATATTGTTGACTAAGAAACAAGATCGAGTAGAGTCTGTGTGATGGTGGTGTGAAAATGTGATAAACATGTACAAGTGTAGCGTGAGCAATAGTATTGAGATATAAAGATTGGGATTGCTGGATTTTTAGCGTGTATATTCTCTAAATCCCTAGTGTCCCTTCTAATGTCTAGAAGAAGTGGAAACATGGTGCAAGTGCTATGACCTCATGCCAGTGGTGGATTGGAGGTTATGAGGAATCTTATTGTGCTCTAATGTATAGTGACAATTCTAGTGGTGTACAGTATAATGGTTTAATTCAAATGGATTAATGGCAAATGCTGGGACGGTCCTGTTTATAACGATTATTGGGGAATGTGTCCTATTTCAGGGGGGACTAGTGAAAAGTGATCTATGTGTCTATGTGCAATACGTGTTGTATAGTTAATATATGGGTCATAAAGGTGGCAACGGGTCTAAGGCGTGAATAGGTATGGTGGATACCCCATCATAGAGATCTAGGTCTGTCTAGCTGATTAAAAATGGGGGATCGATAATTGACTAAAAAGCAGCAGAGTCTATTACTTCATTAAGGCCGTTAGGAAAGAGGGAGCCAAATCTAAAAATCCAATAGGTCTCCCTTTGGCGAAGTTTTGTAAATCTGTTGTATCTGTGGGAGCTAGGGATACTTTCAAGAGGTGTTATAGTAAAGGGACAGGCTTCTCCATTATGTTCATGGACATAGTGCCTAGATACACTATGTTTCATGGATTTTTTCTTTATGTTTCGATTATGTTCACTCCATCTTGTGCGAACATTTCGAATAGTGCGCCCCAAATACTGTTGTCCACATCTGCATGACAACACATAGACTACATATGAGGAGCTGCATGTCAGATACTCATTGATGGTGAAAATTTCTCCAGTGGCATGTGATTTAATTGTTTTAATTTTGTGTGAGATATGTTTACACATGTGGCACCTAATTTTGCCACATTTAAATACTCCCTTTCTGTTAGGGTTATTTTGTGTATATTTGCCTTTAACTTTCTTGGAGATGACTACCTTGCTGGGAGCTAAAGTTTGTTTAATGGTGGGTGCTCTTTTATAAATCACGTTTGGTGTGTTTTGTAGATCTTTTTTCAAAATGGGGTCTTTCAATAAAATGGGCCAGTGTTTTAATAACACTTTTTTTATACGTTTGGCATTAGAATTAAATTGTGTCACAAAACAGGGTTGTTGAAGTATCTCTATAGCATCATTATTCGGCTTTGTTGCTTTCTTAGTGCGAAGAATGTTTGATCTATCCAAGTGGTATGCCTTCTCATACCCACTCATAATGATATCTCTAGGATAGCCCTTTTCTTCAAATCTCTGAATGAGAATTTTGGACTGTTCACAATATTTGTCTAATGAGCTACAATTTCTTCTAATTCTGCAAAATTGGCTGTATGGTATACTTTTTTTCCATTGATGATGATGATTGCTATTGAAATGGAGAAAGTTATTACAATCAACAGTTTTGAAATATGTGGATGTGGCTATATTTTGTTCGGTGTCCCATGTAAGATTTAGGTCGAGGAAATCAATAGATTCTCGTTGAATCTTGGAGGTGAATTGAATGCCCATAGAGTTGTTATTGAGGTATGTACAGAATAAACTAGCCTCCTCTACTGTACCTTTAAAAATAAAAATCAAATCATCTATGTAACGGCCATAGAACACCAGGTTAGCCCCCCAGTTGGAATTATAGATAAATCTCTCCTCGAAACATCCCATGAAGAGATTCGCAAAACTGGGGGCAAACCTGGTGCCCATGGCCGTTCCCTTAATCTGCAAATAAAAATCATCTAAAAATTGAAAATAATTGTGTTTGAGTATAAACTCAATAAGTGTCAGAATATATTCTTTTTGTATATTGGGCATGTAGATATCGGTATCTAAATAGTGTTTAGTGGTCTGAATACCTAGTTCATGAGATATGTTAGAGTACAGGGCGCTCACGTCGGCTGTTATCCACAGAGCTCCCACCTCATATTTAAAATCTTTAATCTTGAACAGTAAATCAGTAGTGTCTCGAATAAATGAAGGCAAATTGTGAACATACTTCTGTAAAAAGTGGTCAATGTATTGAGATAACCTGTCTGTAATGCTATTAATACCAGCAATGATGGGACGACCAGGTGGTTTGAAGCGATCCTTGTGGATCTTTGGAAGATGGTAGTAGTAGGGGGTAGAGGGATAGGAAGGGGTGAGGAATTTCCGCTCTTTGGTATTGAGAATCCCCTTGCTACTACCATCCTCCAAAAGACCCAGCAGTTTTTCCAAAAAAATAGACGTGGGATCTGTATCTAGTTTCCTGTAGTATTCCTTGTTGAGAAGGATATTGTAAGCCTCATTGACATAGTCTTTATAATCTTGTAGAACTATCCCACCCCCCTTATCCGCCTGCCTAATTACCAGGTGGGGGTCGTTGGCCAGGGATCTTAGGGCTTTTTCTTCATTGGGCCATAATCTCATTTGTTTGTTTAATTTGCTGGGAAGTTTGTTAAAATCTTCCATTACCATTTGTTGGAAAAGATCTATGTATGTGACATCATCCTTAGGAGGATTGAAACTAGATGGTGGTGATAATGTGGTGTGTATAAACCCCTCAAATAGATCTTCCATCAATAGATCTGGTTCAGCATAAATGGTCTGTGTCTGACTATTCATAGAGTTGGTGATGATGGGCATACCCTCCACATTCCTTTTTTTGAGGTTTTTTATGGAGAAATATCTCTGTAGAGATAACTTCCTGGTGTACTTGTTTAAATCGACAAATAAGTCAAATAATTTGATTTAAACAAGTACACCAGGAAGTTATCTGACACAGACCATTTATGCTGAACCAGATCTATTGATGGAAGATCTATTTGAGGGGTTTATACACACCACATTATCACCACCATCTAGTTTCAATCCTCCTAAGGATGATGTCACATACATAGATCTTTTCCAACAAATGGTAATGGAAGATTTTAACAAACTTCCCAGCAAATTAAACAAACAAATGAGATTATGGCCCAATGAAGAAAAAGCCCTAAGATCCCTGGCCAACGACCCCCACCTGGTAATTAGGCAGGCGGATAAGGGGGGTGGGATAGTTCTACAAGATTATAAAGACTATGTCAATGAGGCTTACAATATCCTTCTCAACAAGGAATACTACAGGAAACTAGATACAGATCCCACGTCTATTTTTTTGGAAAAACTGCTGGGTCTTTTGGAGGATGGTAGTAGCAAGGGGATTCTCAATACCAAAGAGCGGAAATTCCTCACCCCTTCCTATCCCTCTACCCCCTACTACTACCATCTTCCAAAGATCCACAAGGATCGCTTCAAACCACCTGGTCGTCCCATCATTGCTGGTATTAATAGCATTACAGACAGGTTATCTCAATACATTGACCACTTTTTACAGAAGTATGTTCACAATTTGCCTTCATTTATTCGAGACACTACTGATTTACTGTTCAAGATTAAAGATTTTAAATATGAGGTGGGAGCTCTGTGGATAACAGCCGACGTGAGCGCCCTGTACTCTAACATATCTCATGAACTAGGTATTCAGACCACTAAACACTATTTAGATACCGATATCTACATGCCCAATATACAAAAAGAATATATTCTGACACTTATTGAGTTTATACTCAAACACAATTATTTTCAATTTTTAGATGATTTTTATTTGCAGATTAAGGGAACGGCCATGGGCACCAGGTTTGCCCCCAGTTTTGCGAATCTCTTCATGGGATGTTTCGAGGAGAGATTTATCTATAATTCCAACTGGGGGGCTAACCTGGTGTTCTATGGCCGTTACATAGGTGATTTGATTTTTATTTTTAAAGGTACAGTAGAGGAGGCTAGTTTATTCTGTACATACCTCAATAACAACTCTATGGGCATTCAATTCACCTCCAAGATTCAACGAGAATCTATTGATTTCCTCGACCTAAATCTTACATGGGACACCGAACAAAATATAGCCACATCCACATATTTCAAAACTGTTGATTGTAATAACTTTCTCCATTTCAATAGCAATCATCATCATCAATGGAAAAAAAGTATACCATACAGCCAATTTTGCAGAATTAGAAGAAATTGTAGCTCATTAGACAAATATTGTGAACAGTCCAAAATTCTCATTCAGAGATTTGAAGAAAAGGGCTATCCTAGAGATATCATTATGAGTGGGTATGAGAAGGCATACCACTTGGATAGATCAAACATTCTTCGCACTAAGAAAGCAACAAAGCCGAATAATGATGCTATAGAGATACTTCAACAACCCTGTTTTGTGACACAATTTAATTCTAATGCCAAACGTATAAAAAAAGTGTTATTAAAACACTGGCCCATTTTATTGAAAGACCCCATTTTGAAAAAAGATCTACAAAACACACCAAACGTGATTTATAAAAGAGCACCCACCATTAAACAAACTTTAGCTCCCAGCAAGGTAGTCATCTCCAAGAAAGTTAAAGGCAAATATACACAAAATAACCCTAACAGAAAGGGAGTATTTAAATGTGGCAAAATTAGGTGCCACATGTGTAAACATATCTCACACAAAATTAAAACAATTAAATCACATGCCACTGGAGAAATTTTCACCATCAATGAGTATCTGACATGCAGCTCCTCATATGTAGTCTATGTGTTGTCATGCAGATGTGGACAACAGTATTTGGGGCGCACTATTCGAAATGTTCGCACAAGATGGAGTGAACATAATCGAAACATAAAGAAAAAATCCATGAAACATAGTGTATCTAGGCACTATGTCCATGAACATAATGGAGAAGCCTGTCCCTTTACTATAACACCTCTTGAAAGTATCCCTAGCTCCCACAGATACAACAGATTTACAAAACTTCGCCAAAGGGAGACCTATTGGATTTTTAGATTTGGCTCCCTCTTTCCTAACGGCCTTAATGAAGTAATAGACTCTGCTGCTTTTTAGTCAATTATCGATCCCCCATTTTTAATCAGCTAGACAGACCTAGATCTCTATGATGGGGTATCCACCATACCTATTCATGCCTTAGACCCGTTGCCACCTTTATGACCCATATATTAACTATACAACACGTATTGCACATAGACACATAGATCACTTTTCACTAGTCCCCCCTGAAATAGGACACATTCCCCAATAATCGTTATAAACAGGACCGTCCCAGCATTTGCCATTAATCCATTTGAATTAAACCATTATACTGTACACCACTAGAATTGTCACTATACATTAGAGCACAATAAGATTCCTCATAACCTCCAATCCACCACTGGCATGAGGTCATAGCACTTGCACCATGTTTCCACTTCTTCTAGACATTAGAAGGGACACTAGGGATTTAGAGAATATACACGCTAAAAATCCAGCAATCCCAATCTTTATATCTCAATACTATTGCTCACGCTACACTTGTACATGTTTATCACATTTTCACACCACCATCACACAGACTCTACTCGATCTTGTTTCTTAGTCAACAATATAGTCACACATAGAACAAATTATTTGCCTTATTACCATATATTACACATATTGTCACACTAGATCAATTGTAAGTTATTAAAGTATGCACTATCACTATGAATTTATAGTCACATTACACCCACTCATTCGCTCTAGAGCTAACAGAGTGACACCAATATATTAGAATAATTAATATAATAGCCAATTTATAGTCTTGTATAGACACATAACACATGTTTTTGCCGAGTTCTGGTATTTATTCACCATTAGGTTAATATGGGTACCCACATCATCACTATGGGGGTGGTTATCCACCTCGAGATTAGCCAATAACATAGTGTCAAATGTAACAACTATTCTTCTAAATTATGTTAAGATATAAAGCAGAAATTACGAAGATCAATTTAATAGACAGAATGGCGATTGCATTGTTTCAATGCAAAACCACAAATAGGGGTGGGTAAATGTTTATCGAGAACAGAGCCTTACAATTGGTCCGTTTTTTCCACCTATTAAAGGGACGAATTTTTGTTTCTAAATAGTGGATTCCCGATATAAAAGTATGTAACAACATCAAGTTACTATTATTGTATAATGATTGTAGTTGCAATTTGCTACTAAAGATTAGTGTGTCCGCTAGAAAGATATTATGTTAAGATGTAAAGCTGACATCACGATGATCAATTTGATTGACAGAATGGCGATTGCATTGCTTCAATGCAAAACAACAAATAGGGGGGTGTAAACATTCATTGAGAACAGAGCCTTACAATTGGTCCGTGTGTTAACCTATTGAAGGGACGATCTGTCGTTTCCAAATTGTTGATATTCGATACAAAAGCATGTATCCACATCAAGTTACTATTATTGTATAACAATTGTATTTGCAACTCGCTACTAAAAATGAGTGTGTTCGCTAGAAAGAGATATGGATTCTAATATTTTGAAACACTATTTAGTCAGCATCCGTTTTCAAATGTACTAGCAATGTTAGGCTCATCTCTAAATACCCAATGGGAACAAAAAGGGGAGGGTTTGTTAGAAACTGTTTGGTAGTGGCGGCAATAAAAAGCCGAGATTTTAATGTAGTTGATATGCCTGATGAAACGGCCAGGAGGGCCGAGAAACGCGTAGCAATATTTTACTTGTACCTATTTCATATGTGCTTGTTAACCCTGTGCAATAAAAGTTTTTAATTCATTTTAATACAACTTGAGCCTGGAGTTTGAATACAAGCACACCACTACCAGACAGTCTAGCATACAGGACAGCCACTGTTTCCAAGAAAGTGCCGGAGAGAGCCAGCTGGTCAGCTCTGAGTGCCAGCCCGCTTCCACAAGCACACTGGTGTGCTGTGCCAAAGTGTGAGTACCCTGTGCATACAAAATTTGGAGTTTTGCCGAATTGTACCGATTGATACACACATTTGTGCGCCTCTCTTCCTTTTTTCCACCATCTTTCCAGCAAACACGTTTTCCATTCCGGGATCGTTGTGGAGAGTGCAGCTGCGAGAAAGTGTCTCTATCCTTGGGACCAATTGAGACTTCCAGGATTCCAAGGACTTTATATCCGAAACCAAGCCAACCAATTATGGACATTGAATTCAACACCATTTAATGAGGTTCCACTTTTCATTATATCAATAGTGACTGTAATTTCTGATCTGTTGTTCAATTGTGTTTTAGACATTGTTGTAGTTAGTTGTTTAGGTTAACAACTGTTCATTTTTTACTCATATGTTGTGTATAGTGAGCGCCCTCTGGTGACCTAGGTCATTTATTATATTTCTTGGTGTCTTTCTCATCATTTTTCTTGGCATTCTTTTAGAATACCGAGAATTTTACAGTTTCTTCAGGATGGTTTAGATAAGGGTTTGTCCGCAAGTTCATGAAAGGACAAATCTCTGCTCTTTCTGTTCTTTTTCACAGAAAGATTGCTATTCTTCCTGATATTCATTGTTTTGTACAAGCTTTGGTTCGTATAAAACCTGTCGTTAAGTCAATTTCTCCTCCTTGGAGTTTGAATTTGGTTCTGGGGGCTCTTCAAGCTCCTCCGTTTGAACCTATGCATTCATTGGACATTAAATTACTTTCTTGGAAAGTTTTGTTCCTTTAGGCCATCTCTTCTGCCAGAAGAGTTTCTGAATTATCTGCTCTTTCTTGTGAGTCTCCTTTTCTGATTTTTCATCAGGATAAGGCGGTGTTGCGAACTTCTTTTGAAATTTTACCTAAAGTTGTCAAGTCCAACAGCATTAGTAGAGAAATTGTGGTTCCTTCATTATGTCCTAATCCTAAGAATTCTAAGGAGAAATCGTTGCATTCTTTGGATGTTGTTAGAGCTTTGAAATATTATGTTGAAGCTACTAAATCTTTCCGTAAGACTTCTAGTCTATTTGTTATCTTTTCCGGTTCTAGAAAAGGCCAGAAAGCTTCTGCTATTTCTTTGGCATCTTGGTTGAAATCTTTAATTCATCTTGCCTATGTTGAGTCGGGTAAAACTCCGCCTCAGAGAATTACAGCTCATTCTACTAGGTCAGTTTCTACTTCCTGGGCATTTAGGAATGAAGCTTCGGTTGACCAGATTTGCAAAGCAGCAACTTGGTCCTCTTTGCATACTTTTACTAAATTCTACCATTTTGATGTATTTTCTTCTTCTGAAGCAGTTTTTGGTAGAAAAGTACTTCAGGCAGCGGTTTCAGTTTGAATCTTCTGCTTTTGTTTTTCATTAAACTTTATTTTGGGTGTGGATTATTTTCAGCAGGAATTGGCTGTCTTTATTTTGTCCCTCCCTCTCTAGTGACTCTTGTGTGGAAAGATCCACATCTTGGGTAGTCATTATCCCATACGTCACTAGCTCATGGACTCTTGCTAATTACATGAAAGAAAACATAATTTATGTAAGAACTTACCTGATAAATTCATTTCTTTCATATTAGCAAGAGTCCATGAGGCCCGCCCTTTTTTGTGGTGGTTATGATTTTGTATAAAGCACAATTATTCCAATTCCTTATTTTATATGCTTTCGCACTTTTTTGTCACCCCACTTCTTGGCTATTCGTTAAACTGAATTGTGGGTGTGGTGAGGGGTGTATTTATAGGCATTTTGAGGTTTGGGAAACTTTGCCCCTCCTGGTAGGAATGTATATCCCATACGTCACTAGCTCATGGACTCTTGCTGATATGAAAGAAATGAATTTATCAGGTAAGTTCTTACATAAATTATGTTTTTATTCAAAGATACAAGGTAAATACCAATCCAAGAAGAGGGAGACCTTGGTAAAGGTGACTCTTAACAGGTAAGGGTAACACACAGGTGACTGTCTGACGCGTTTCGCGCCCCCTACTGGCGCTTACTCATAGACACAATACAGGCAATACAGAGATGCTATAAATACACATTAGAACAATCAATTAAGAATGGGAGTTAACCCAATAAAGCCTAAACTAAAAAGCATAGCTAGGATGTGTGTATGTTAATACTATAGCAAGCAAAAACATATATGTATAAAAAAGAGGCTAAAGAAGGGAAAATATACATACTAAATGAATATATATTTAAGAACTCTGGTCTATTAATCTATCCAAATTTGTTCCTAAGATGAATATATATGTAATCTTAGAAACCATTTACAAAATCTCACTTATATATTAATAAGCTGCCAGTGGACTAAAAAAAGCGAGGATCAACAAATAAACACAAATAAATATAAGCCTAAATGGCTTTTATATAAGGGGTGATCTTAGACATGAACAAAGGTGTAAATAATGTTCATGTGATCAAAATCCCTACTCTTGTGTTAATCTATATAACCAAATTATAATAAATGCCCTAAACATTATAAACAAAGAAAGAAAATAATAAGATTAGTAATGAATGAAAAAATGTAACACCAAAATAGGTACTTAAGTATCAGCTATATTATGTGTCATCGATAAAAAAATCAATGTCACATTCCCTATTGATACCCATTGGGCTTCTGGTTTGAAGCTGCAGGATCCAATAGATCTCTTTCCTTTGTAAAATTGTATATCTATTGCCACCTCTAGGAGGCACAAGAGCTATGTCAATAATACTGATAGATAAATCAGCTATGTTTGTAAAATGTTCTCCATTGAAATGATTTGCAATGGCTGATTCCTTGACATAGTTCTTAGTGTCCCTGAGGTGTTCACCAAACCTTCGTCTGACCTCTCTAGAGGTCTGACCGATATATTGGCAATGGCAAAGATTGCATGTTAAAAGGTACACAACAAAGGTTGTACTACAAGTTAGTAGTATACCTTATGTGCGTATTGCTGCTTTCAAACTGGTTACCCACTTTAACTGAGGAACACATGCCACAATTTCTGCTGAGACATTTAAAACTTCCTTGTCTATTCAGCCATTGTGTGCCTCTCGAGTTTTTTCTAACTACCTGACTAGGAGAGAGGCTACGGGCTAGAGTTTTTGGCTTTTTTGCAACAAATCGGCAATTTTGAATTAGAGGTGCTAAGATAGTATCCCCTTGAAGAACATGGAGATGTTTTTTAAGAATTTTAGCTATCTTTTCATATTGGCTGCTAAATTCAGTAGTAAAAACAACAGCATCACCGAAAGAATTATTACATGATTGCCGTCTGCTAGTATTATAGGTTTTAATCTCAACTCTACATTTTTCAAGTGCTGCTGAATTATACCCTCTAGCAATCAATCTATTTTTAAGTTCTAAAGACTGTATTTCATACGTTTCTAAAGACTGTGTGTTCCTTTTTAGTCTTATAAACTGTCCTCTAGGGACAGCCTTAATGAGATATCTAGGATGCTGAGAGGCAGCATGCAGAATTGTGTTACCTGCACTAGGTTTGCGATATGTTTTGGTGCATGCTCTATTGCCCTCACTGAATAAAGTGAGGTCCAAATAGTTGACCTCTATTTGACTAAAGTTGCCTGTGTACCTAAGATTCATGAAGTTGTTGTCCAAGAAACTTAGAAAAGTCCTGAACAGTACTTCATCCACAGGTCTCTTAAAGATGATCAAAAGGTCATCTATGAACCTCACAAATAGTAATATGTCCTCTAACCAAGGGTTGAGGACACTATAAATATAAGTGAGTTCCCACCAAGAAACATAGAGATTTGCGAATGCGGCCCCCATGGCTGTTCCGCAAATCTGTCTGTAAAACATGTTTTCGAACATGAAATAATTATGTGATAATGCAAATCGTAAAATATCCCCTATATACTTTTTTACTTCATGTTCAAGTGTCAGCTCACGATCTAGAAAAAATTCTACAGCCTCTATGCCTAAGTGCTGTGGTATAGAGGTGTAGAGAGAGCTGATATCCACAACCAGCCAGGTATACTGGGGTTCCCAAGCAATCGATTGTATAGTGTGTATGAGGTGGGAACTATCTCTCAGATAGGACAATTGTTTAATAGCCAAAGGTTGGAGGATACCATCTAACCACGACCCCAAAGGTTCAAGAAGTGACCCCACTCCAGAGACAATAGGCCTCCCTGGGGGATTGGTGGGGTCCTTATGAACCTTGGGGACATGGTAGAAAATAGGAATGAGAGGGTTTTTGGGGACCAAACTTTCAATGTCTGTTTCTTTGAAGACACCTAATTGTACACCTTCCTTTAACAGTCTAACCAACTCATTCTTATACTTAGCAGTTGGGTTCCCAGGGAGTTTCTGATATACTTTAGTGTCAGACAATTGTGAAACAGCCTCATTGAAGTAGGCCTCCTTGTCCAGAACTACAATGCTGCCCCCTTTGTCCGAGTTGCGAATGACAATACGATCATTGCTCTGGAGTGACTTTAAAGCTAGCCTCTCTTTGTGACTCAGATTTTGGGGGGCAGCTTGTGCACCCTGCATGCTATTAAGCCGCAAGATGTCCTCCTGGACTAGCCTCTGATATGCATTGAGGTGTGGACCCCTGTAGTGCACTGGATAGAAATCTGATCTCAGCTTATCAGGTTTCAAGAGGTCAGAAGGTGAAGTAACACTTCTTTCTCCACTATAGAGATCTGCAAGTTGGACTACTGAGCAAGCCTCACTGAACAGTAAATGTGTACTCTCTAAGTGTGATTGAATGGGAGAATTCACAGTTGCCTGTGAGGCCTCCCCTGTAGGATCTCTAGTAAGGGAGAAATAGCGTTTAAGAGCCAGTTTCCTAATAAATTTATTAAGATCAAGCAGAGTGTTAAAATAAGAAAAATTTGAAGTGGGAGCAAAACCTAATCCCTTGCTTAAAACTTTCTTTTCATCAACATTAAGATTATGCTGAGACAGGTTAATTATGCTTAAACCAGTGCTGTCTTTATTATTTATTGAACTGTCCCCTTGTAGATTCGGTAAACAGTCATTTAATGTCCTTTCTTCTGCTTTTTCATTTTTCCTACTCCTTTGTTTCCTGCATCTCTTCCTTCTTCCAATTCTACGTTGGACATCTGTCTCGTCTTGGGTCTCACATCTGATGGTGTGGTCTGTGATTTCTTCCTCGACGATTCCTGTAAAAAAATAGTAGAAGAAGATGGAGGGGAAAGAGAAGAAGTGACAGAAGATGGAGAGGAAGAGGGTGTTGAACCATAAAAGGTTCCTGCAAAGGAGGAATCTGTCTCAGAATTTTCTCCTTCTGAGCCACTGAAGACCACCTTCTTATGACCATTCCTTTTCTTTAGTATGGATCTGGGAGTATGGGCAGTAGAGACTGTGGAATCTTCATGTGTTGTGTTCTCATTTCTTAGAATTTTCTGTTGTTTTTTATATTTATTCCTGTTGTTCCTCTGCAGTTTTCTCAATGCCGCCCAGTTGTAAACTTTATCTGACTCATAATCCTCTTTGTCCCTCTGGAATTTTTCCCCTTTTCTTTTGGCTTGATCTTTGTCTTGTTTAGCAATGTTATCACTGAGCTGTTTCTGTAATGTTTCATATTTTGTGGAGGCTGAGTACTGTTTTAAATCCTCCTTCAATTCCCCAATAGTGTTGCTTAGTGTCGTACGTTTCCTATTCTTAACACGTATGAGAATATTGATTAATTTGAAGGAGCACTCTGTGAGTGCTGTATTCCACTCCTCCATATCCTCAGTGTTATCAAATGAAAAAGAGGGATATTTTTTAATACGAAGACCTCTAGGGATCCTTTGTGAGTCAATATATTTGTTAAATGCTACAATGTCCCACATTAATCTCAAATCGTTGGACATTGCATTTTCTAATGACTTAAATTGTCGTTTCATATCTGGGTTATCAAGTTGTTTCTCTTTCATTGAAAAAATCTGGTCAAAATAATTTTGTCTGTGGCTCATTTGAAAAAACATTTCTGGATTGATAAATTCTTGTGCTAAACCAGAGTCCATTAAAGCAGTGCTATCCCCACTAGCTTCTGCTGCACCTGTGTTAACCCCTGCCATGTTATGTGAGTATGCAGACCGTTGAAACTTTAAATTCCCTTAATCAGTCTTAGCAAAAACCTGGAGTACTGGGGCTATGACCAAGCAAGTGAATAATGGAGCGTAAAATATTAATTAAACTTACAGTTCAGTAGTTCCATATATACAGTAGAAAATTCAGTGGCACTCAGAAAAAATTGGGCGAATGTTTAAACAAACTTTTCACGGCTTATATGTAATCAATATGCCGCTAATATACTCACATCTGCCCGAGGTGGCAATAGATATACAATTTTACAAAGGAAAGAGATCTATTGGATCCTGCAGCTTCAAACCAGAAGCCCAATGGGTATCAATAGGGAATGTGAGATTGATTTTTTTATCGATGACACATAATATAGCTGATACTTAAGTACCCATTTTGGTGTTACATTTTTTCACTCATTACTAATCTTATTATTTTCTTTCTTTGTTTATAATGTTTAGGGCATTTATTATAATTTGGTTATATAGATTAACACAAGAGTAGGGATTTTGATCACATGAACATTATTTACACCTTTGTTCATGTCTAAGATCACCCCTTATATAAAAGCCATTTAGGCTTATATTTATTTGTGTTTATTTGTTGATCCTCGCTTTTTTTAGTCCACTGGCAGCTTATTAATATATAAGTGAGATTTTGTAAATGGTTTCTAAGATTACATATATATTCATCTTAGGAACAAATTTGGATAGATTAATAGACCAGAGTTCTTAAATATATATTCATTTAGTATGTATATTTTCCCTTCTTTAGCCTCTTTTTTATACATATATGTTTTTGCTTGCTATAGTATTAACATACACACATCCTAGCTATGCTTTTTAGTTTAGGCTTTATTGGGTTAACTCCCATTCTTAATTGATTGTTCTAATGTGTATTTATAGCATCTCTGTATTGCCTGTATTGTGTCTATGAGTAAGCGCCAGTAGGGGGCGCGAAACGCGTCAGACAGTCACCTGTGTGTTACCCTTACCTGTTAAGAGTCACCTTTACCAAGGTCTCCCTCTTCTTGGATTGGTATTTACCTTGTATCTTTGAATAAAAGACTTTTTATTTGCAAATTCACCTGGATTGCAGTGCCTGTCAAATTCTTTTCCTCCTTTATTTTTATTTTACAGGCAAGTTTGTATTTATTTTAACTATGTAGAATAGTTACTAAATAGTTATTAACTATTTACTAACTATCTAGCTAAAATAAATACAAATTTACCTGTAAAATAAAACCTAAACTGAGTTACCTAAATTACAAAATAAAACAAAACACTAAATTACACAAAATAAAAAACAAATTATCATATATTTAAACTAATTACACCTAATCTAATAGCCCTTTCAAAATAAAAAAACAACAGTAAAACCCACCACCCACACAACCAACCCCCCAAATAAAATCCTAACTAAAAAAAAACTAAGCTCCCCATTGCCCTGAAAAGGACATTTGGATGCCCAAACCCTAACCTAAAAATAAAACCCACCCAATAAACCCTTAAAAAACCTAACACTAACCCCTGAAGATCCACTTACAGTTTTGAAGACCGGACATCCATCCTCAACGAAGCTGGGAGAAGTCCTCAACAAAGCGGCAAGAAGTCCTCAGTGAAGCCGAGAGAAGTCTTCATCCAAGCAGGCAGAAGTGGTCCTCCAGACGGGGCAGAAGTCTTCATCCAGATGGCATCTTCTATCTTCATCCATCCGGCGCGGAGGCAGGTCCATCTTCAAGACATCCGGCGCGGAGCATCCTCTTCTTCTGATGTCTAAAGAAGAATGAAGGTTCCTTTAAATGACGTCATCCAAGATGGTGTCCCTTGAATTCTGATTGGCTGATAGAATTCTATCAGCCAATCGGAATTAAAGGTGAAAAATTCCTATTGGCTGGTGTAATCAGCCAATAGGATTGAGCTTCAATCCTATTGGCTGATGCAATCAGCCAATAGAATTGAGCTTGCATTCTATTGGCTGATTGGAACAAAAAATCTGTTAGTTTATTAAATGTGGTAAGTTCTGTCAAGAGGTGGCGGATCGAGCTTACGGGGTTAGTTAGAGATAATAGGATATCGTCAGCGAACAGGGAAACCTTATAAATTTTAGAGCCAGAGATAATACCCAAGATTTTGTTATTATTCCTTATTTTGGACGCTAGCGTTTCCATGAAGCAAGCGAAAAGTAAGGGCGACAGGGGGCATCACTGGTGGGTACCATTCCTGATGGAGACTAGGGGAGAAAGGGTACCGTTAATGAGGATTTGTGCGCTAGGGGTTGAATAAAGAGAAAAGATACGATTTAGGATGGCGGGGCCAAAGCCAAAGGCTACCAGGGAGGCTTTGAGAAATGACCAGTTGACACAATCAAAAGCCTTTTCGGCGTCAGTTGAAATGAGTACTGAGGGGATTTTATTGTTAGTAGCATGCCAAATTAAGTGGATGTTGTGGACAGTATTGTACCGAGCCTCGCGGCCCGGGACAAATCCGACCTGGTCATTATGAATTAAGCTAGGTAGAATCGGTTAATTCGGTTAGTCAGTATTTTAGCGAAATTTTTTATGTCGGTGTTAATGAGGGAGATCAGACGATAATAAGAAATTTGTTATGATGATTAATTGGTTTTAAGAAGACGGAGATATGGGCCAGGAGCGCGGAGGGAGGGAATGACCCGTGTGTCATCAATACTTCGAAAATATCTGAGAAGTTGGGGGGCTAATAGTTCTTTAAATAAGGAGTAGTAGGGAATTATTGAACCCATCGGGGCCTGGGGGCTTTGCCTTTGGGAAGTGAGGAGAAAACTCCCAGGATTTCGTCTTCAGAGATGGGGGCCTCTAGCTCGTCATTTTATGCTTTCGTTAACTTGGGGAGCTTCGATTGTTTCAGATATTTAGCTATTTCGTCGGGGTTTGGGTCTCCTGCCACATCACAAATGTTATATATCTTATCATAATAGTCTCTAAAGGCCAGAGCAATGTTTTTGGTGGTGGATCCCAGCCTGCCAGAAGCGTTGGGGACCCCCATGATGTAGTGTTTATGTGTCCTTCTTTTGAGCTGATGAGCCAGCATCCTCCCTTGCTTGTTAGCCCCACTCATAGTAGGGCTTCTTAAGAAAAAGAGCCCTATTTTTGGCCTCAGTTCCCAGAAGGAGACAAAGCTGGCTGCGCTTATGGTCTATATTGTCCAACAAGGAGGCACTGTGAGGGAAGCGTTTATGAATATCTTGTAGTTTGGATAAATCGTCTAGGAGGGATTTCAAATAGGTGTTTTTTTGTTTTATTTTAGCAGCTTTATTGGAAATAAACTCGCCTCTAAGGACGCACTTATGAGCATTCCAGATATTATGATAGTCAGTATCGGGGGTGTTGTTAATTTGAAAATATTCAATTAAGGCTTTTTGTGCCTGAAGGAAGGACAGGGGGGTCCCGGAGAAGGAATCATCTAGTTTCCAGTTTATGTTAGGTAAGTGGGCCAATCGAGTGAGCAACTGATCTTAGCATGGTCTGACCATGTGATGGGGTGAATGGCAGTGTGAGTGGTGAAAGATAGGGTAGAGACATCGGTGAGTATGTAGTCAATCCTAGAGTATAGGCAATGGGGGTGGGAATAGAACGTGAAGTCTTTTGTGGAGGGGTGTTGGAGTCTCCATGGGTCGTGTACTGAGAGTTGGGAGAGGGCTGATCTAATTTGCTTTAACGTCTTGGTAGGGACGGAGGAAGAACCAGAGGAGCAATCCAGGCTAGGGTCGAAAATCAGGTTAAGGTCGCCACCCAATATTAAGCTACCTCTAGCGATTTCTAATATTTTTTTTTACATAACTGATGGAAGAAGGGGGAGGGGTCATTGTTCGGGGCGTATACATTTACAAGGGTAATGGGTTTATGATAAAGAATACCAACTAAAATTGTGTATCTGCCTTCTTTATCTTTATAAACAGTGGTTTCCCTGAAGGGGAGTTTTTTTTAACTAATTAGTATCCCTACACCGTTACATTTAGTAGAGTGGGAGGAGAGGTAGGTTGGTCCGAATTTCATTAAGGCTATCTTGGGCTCTGAGCCTCTCTTAAAATGGGTCTCTTGAAGAAGCAGGATGTCTCTGTTACTCTTTTTATAATCCCTCAAGGCCATAGATCTTTTCTGAGGAGTATTAAGACCCTTTACATTGTGGGAAATAACCATAACCTTAGCTAGGGTGTGAGCCATAATCGTTCAGGGATTTATTTGGCACATAAAAGCTGGGGGAAGCTCCAGAACCAATTAGGGAACCAGGAACTGCAACAATGTCTTGGATTAGGCATGTAATTTGAGACAAGTAATAAACAGTATAAATGACAATTTGAGAAACAGACAATAAACGCAGATCAAAATCAACAACAACATTTGTATACATATAGCAATTATACACCATACTAGGGAGGAGAGAAATATAGCCTATCGAGCTCTCATGTTATTGAGGTAGTAACAAATGAGTAGGGTGATATTGGGTCAGACCCAGTTAGTTCAAAGTGATATAACCAAGTTTTGAAGGCAATAATGTAAAGTAGGGACTGAGTTGGCTATGGAGATGGACCCAAGTGGGCCCCCACATAGGGAGGGAAGTTATTGTGTTTCCTAACACATGACCAGGTTCTAAATAGCCATAGTAGGTTAGAGGGGGGTTGATTAGAATGTAACCAGGAACTAAGGAATATGTGAAGTCGCAGTGCAGTTTAAGGCCCAAGCAGGGTAGGCTACAATCTAACAGGGTTGCGGGGACATGACCGCAATGACATTGTAGTATAGGTAGCATTACAAAACGTACTGTAGTAAGGCACAAAATAATTGGGTTATCAAAGGGAAAAACAGATTACATGCATATAACCATATCACCCCCTACATTAACGTCCTAGCCTTGATGTTAAACATTATAGATTTCAATGGACCCAGGTGGGCCCCCACATAGGGAGGGAAGTTATTGTGTTTCCTAACATATGACCAGGTTATAAATAGCCATAGTAGGTTAGAGGGGGAGTTGATTAGAATGTAACCAGGAACTAAGGTATATGTGAAGTTGCAGTGTAGTTTATGGCCCAAGCAGGGTATGCTACAATCTAACAGGGTTGCGGGGACATGACCCCGATGACATTGTAGTATAGGTAGCATTACAAAACGTACTGTAGGAAGGCACAAAATAATTGGGTTATCAAAGGGAAAAACAGATTACATGCATATAAAATATCGCCTCCTACATTAACGTCCTAGCCTTGATGTTAAACATTATAGATTTCAACATATTACCAGACTCAGTCCCAGATATCACCTCCATCATCCTGGCAACACAGAGAGATATTGTCCTGAGAACAGACACTTGTTCTGCACTCGCCAAGGAAAGGGATGCGAGGAAAAAGAATAAGAACAAGGGAAGCAAACTTTCCAGTGTGGAGGATCTCCTTCCTCTGAGGGTATTGGGCACATCTTCCTTCTTTTAGATTGGACTCTGAGCTATTGAGGTCTTTGTTCCTTTGCAGTTGCAGGACCGGGGTCAGCTGGAATAGGGGGTAGGTTGAGTGCAGCATCAGCAGGACGGGAGAATTTAATGTTGAGAGATCTGGAGAGGAGATTGAGGTCGCTAAAGTCCTTGTAGACCACCTGTGAGCCATTATGTGAGACAATCAGGCTGAGTGGAAAGCCCCAGCGGTACTTTATATGGTGCTCCTGCAAGGTGGCTGTGATGAATTTAACCTCTCTGTGTCTTTGTATAGTAAGGGGACTAACTTCCTGATAAACTTGTAGAGAGTGGCCTTGATAGGAAATAGTGCGGCTAGTTCGGGCAGCCTGCCAGATGTCATCTTTTGCAGTATACCATAGAAATCTGATGACCACATCCCTTGGCCGCAGGGGTGGCTTGGGAGGGGGCCGCAGGGCCCTATGGGCTCTGTCAATGTCCTCAGGTAGTAAAGGAGATGAGTTTGGAGAAAGATGTAAAAATAGGCCAGTCAGATAGGGCTTCAGTTGTTCTTGTTGAATATCCTCAGGTATGCTGTGGATACGCAGGTTGTTCCTGCGCCCGTGGTTGTCAAGATCCTCTACTCTATCTTGTAATGATTGAACCATAAAGTCTTGAATTGAAAGTTGCTGAGTGTTCAAGCTGACAAGAGTATTTAGGGTGTCCTGGCCCTCCTCTAAGCAATCAATCCTCAAGCCCATCTCGTTTAAGTCTCTTTTTAAATCCCTAATCTCCTCTTTTATAAATTAATTCAAGGACTCTAGGTCAGACTTGGATGGTAAAGATGCCAGTTGTACCTGGCTGGCCTGAAGGGAGTCCTGCTGGCTGGACATGTGGCCCTGGGCACCAACAGAAGCTTGAGAGTCATTTATTTGAGCATTGGGATCACTAGTGTGGAAAAAGTTAGAGACAGAGGGGGTCTGTGTAGGGGCCCTGGGTTGTTTGTCTGTCTTCTGGCCCTTTTTATGGCGTCATTATCTCTGGATGGTATTAGCCTGGCCGTGGGATAGGTAGGGAGTGCTAAATAATAAAATTATCTGCCCCTCTGTTATCGGGTTAATTATTCATATGTGTCTTGGCCCCTCAAAGAAAAATGCACTCTTGTAGTTTGTAATTATCCTGCTGTGTTTCTTGCAAAATTAGAGTCTCCCAGACCCACCTCCAAGTATCAGCAAAGAAACATTTCCCCATATATTACCAGCAGCTCATCAGTGTTATGGATCTGGCAGAAGTTGATCTCCGTATTGGCTCTGGAGACTGTCCGCATGCGGCCTGCTAGATGATTAGCATGTGGGTACTGGCCACGTGGGTAGGACTTCTCCAGACGGCTCCGATGATGTTGTCTCCTCTTCCTGCACCAGACCGCGGTAAGAGGCCTCCCAGTGCGCCCGGTATCAGAGGACAGGTTGTTGTCCACTTGGGATCGCTGCCCTAAGATTGGGCGGGTAAAAAGAGAAGCCCTGAAGATCTACACGGCAAGATGATGGCAAGATGGTGGCGCTCCATGCTAGCAATCTGGCTTCAGTGCAGCATTGTGAGGGCTTCGTGGGGAATTAGTTGTGATGCGGGTTCCTCAGAGGTTCTCGCTCCTGCCACTTGTAGGTATAGATCTGACCACCACCCCTGGTTAGTATGGTAAGAGCTTAGGCTAATACAGAGCACTCCTAATGTGCGGCCATGTACCTGCACGGCTTAGCTCTGCCCCATCAGATTGTGATCACTTTGATAAAAAAAGGACACTCCAGTTTTTATGATATCAAAAGTTGAAAAATTTGATAGATTGGAATTGACTTCCTTGTTTGTTTAATCAACGTTTCAAATAGAGATGTCGCGAACGAGGCAAAACGCAAATTTCCGCAAATGTTCGCGAACGGGCAAACTGGGGCGAACCGCCATAGACTTCAATAGGCAGGCGAATTTTAAAACCCACAGGGACTCTTTCTGGCACCAAAAGTGATGGAAAAGTTGTTTCAAGGGGACTAACACCTGGACTGTGGCATGCCGGAGGGGGATCCATGGCAAAACTCCCATGGAAAATTACATAGTTGATGCAGAGTCTGGTTTTAATCCATAAAGGGCATAAATCGCCTAACATTCCTAAATTGTTTGGAATAATGTGCTTTAAAACATCAGCAACATTACGCCCGCTTCACAGTGACAAACTCCCCGTTTAACACACCGCAAACAACCGCAAACAGTCCATTTGCTCAACCGCAAACTCCCCATTTGCACAAGGTTGGATACCAAGCTAGCCATGTCCCGTTCCTTGTCCTTACTGATGTCATTGAAGGTCTCTTCCTCCACCCAGCCATGTACAACATCAAGGGTCCCCAAAAGGTGACAACAAGCCCCCTGGGACGCCTGCTGTGTTTGGTCTTCCACCTCCTCAAAGCCACCTTCCTCCTCTGACTCCTCTTCTTCAGACTCCTCTCTCTGCATTGCCTCTCTCTGCATTATTATAAGGTGTGTTAAGTAGTACTATTCCTATCAGTTTAATCCCTGTTACGTCCCCTATCAGGGGACGTGTATATGGCATCGATTTTAGGAACCGGGAGATGGAAAAAGATGCTTGGTCGGTCCTCCTACTTCAAATTTGGGGCACTGCGCGTGCAATCTAATGTGCCACCAGCTAGGAGTGGTGTGTTAAGTAGTACTATTCTTATCAGTTTAATCCCTGTTACGTCCCCTATCAGGGGATGTGTATATGGCATCGATTTTAGGAACCGGGAGATGGAAAAAGATGCTTGGTCGGTCCTCCTACTTCAAATTTGGGGCACTGCGCGTGCAATCTAATGTGCCACCAGATAGGAGTGGTGTGTTAAGTAGTACTATTCTTATCAGTTTAATCGCTGTTACGTCCCCTATCACGGGACGTGTATATGGCATCGATTTTAGGAACCGGGAGATGGAAAAAGATGCTTGGTCGGTCCTCCTACTTCAAATTTGGGGCACTGCGCGTGCAATCTAATGTGCCAACAGATAGGAGTGGTGTGTTAAGTAGTTCTATTCTTATCAGTTTAATCCCTGTTACGTCCCCTATCAGGGGACGTGTATATGGCATCGATTTTAGGAACCGGGAGATTGAAAAAGATGCTTGGTCGGTCCTCCTACTTCAAATTTGGGGCACTGCGGCATGCAATCTAATGTGCCACCAGATAGGAGTGGTGTGTTAAGTAGTACTATTCTTATCAGTTTTATCCCTGTTACGTCCCCTATCAGGGGACGTGTATATGGCATTCGATTTTTAGGAACCGGGAGATGGAAAAAGATGCTTGGTCGGGTCCTCCTACTTCAAATTTGGGGCACTGCGCCGTGCAATCTAATGTGCCACCAGATAGGAGTGGTGTGTTAAGTAGTTCTATTCTTATCAGTTTAATCCCTGTTACGTCCCCTATCAGGGGACGTGTATATGGCATCGATTTTAGGAACCGGGAGATGGAAAAAGATGCTTGATCGGTCCTCCTACTTCAAATTTGGGGCACTGCGCCTGCAAACTAATGTGCCACCAGATAGGAGTGGTGTGTTAAGTATTTCTATTCTTATCAGTTATAATCCCTGTCACGTCCCCTATCAGGGGGACGTGTATATGGCATCGATTTTTAGGAACCGGGAGATGGGAAAAAGATGCTTTGGTCGGACCTCCTACTTCAAATTTGGGGCACTGCGCGTGCAATCTAATGTGCCACCAGATAGGAGTGGTGTTTTAAGTAGTACTATTCCTATCATTTTAATCCCTGTTATGTGCCTTTTTTTGGTTTGGTTTTTGAAGCCACAGTGCAGCACCAGAGACCAGAAAAATTAGGCATGTACACATGCCTGAGAAAATTAGGTATTGTTGCAGCCCGCTGCAGTAGCAGCGGTCCAGAAAAAATTATGTTTGTTTCCCAGGCAGAAAGTGCCCTAAAACATTGCGGCTTGAACCCTAGTTGGTGGCGGATAAGTCACGCAAGTCATCCAGCATTCAGAGATAAAATACAGCAGCGTGTGGACCATTTTTAGCCCAAGGCAGCTCATCTCATCAGGCCTTTTTTAGTCGAATGTATCACCCACTGTCAGTACCTTCGGGATCCATCCCTCATTCATCTTAATAAAGGTGAGGTAATCTAGGACTTTTTTTGACCTAGGCAACTTCTCTTCTCAGTGACAATACCTCCTGCTGCACTGAAGGTCCTTTCTGACAGGACACTTGAAGCGGGGCAGGCCAGAAGTTCTATCACAAATTGGGATAGCTCAGGCCACAGGTCAAGCCCGCACACCCAGTAGTCAAGGGGTTCATCGCTCCTCAGAGTGTCGATATCTGCAGTTAAAGCGAGGTAGTCTGCTACCTGTCAGTCGAGTCGTTCTCTGAGGGTGGACCCCGAAAGGCTGTGGCGATGCGTAGGACTTAAAAAGCTCTGCATGTCCTCCATCAACAACACGTCTGTAAAGCATCCTGTCCTTGCCGGCGTGGTTGTGGGAGGAGGAGGATTGCTTTCACCTCTTCCCCTGTTAGATTCCCGTTGTGCTGTGACATCACCCTTATATGCTGTGTAAAGCATACTTTTTAATTTATTTTGGAACTGATGCATCCTTTCCGACTTGCGGTAATTCGGTAACATTTCAGGCACTTTCTGCTTATACCGGGGGTCTAGTAGAGTGGACACCCAGTATAGGAATGCCTGAAATGGCCACACACCTTCCTGGCCTGCTTCAGGATGTCCTGTAAGCCTGGGTACTTATGCACAAAGCATTGTACAATCAGATTACACACATGTGCCATGCACGGCACATGTGTCAACTTGCCCAAATTCAATGCCGCCAACAAATTTCTTCCGTTGTCAGAAACCACTTTGCCGATCTCCAGTTGGTGCGGTGTCAGCCACTGATCCACCTGTGCATTCAGGGCGGACAGGAGTGCTGGTCCGGTGTGACTCTCTGCTTTCAAGCAAGCCAACCCCAAGACGGCGTGACACTGCCGTATCCGGGATGTGGAATAGTACCTGGGGAGCTGGGGGGTGCCGTTGATGTGGAGCAAGACGCAGCAGCAGAAGAGGACTCAGCCGAGGAGGTTATGGAAGAGGATGGATTAGGAGGAGTAGAGGAGGTGGGCAGCAGGCCTGCCTGCAAGTCGTGGCGGTGTCACCAACTCCTCTGCAGAGCCACGCATTCCATGCTTGGCAGCCATCAGCAGGTTTACCCAATGCGCAGTGTAGGTGATATACCTGCTCTGACCATGCTTTGCAGACCAGGTATCAGTGGTCAGATGGACCCTTGCCCCAACACTGTGTGCCAGACATGCCATTACTTCCTTTTGCACAATCGAGTACAGGTTGGGGATTGCCTTTTGTGCAAAGAAATTTCGGCCCGGGTACCTTCCACTGCGGTGTCCCAATAGCTACAAATTTTTGGAACGCCTCAGACTCCACCAGCTTGTATGGTAAAAGCTGGTGGGCTAAGAGTTCAGACAAGCTAGCTGTCAGATGCCGGGCAAGGGGGTGACTTTGTGACATTGGGCTTCTTACGCTCAAACATGTCCCTTGACAGACACCTGACTGTGGGCAGATGAGCAGGAACTGCTCAAGGCGAGAGACGGAGGTGGCGGATGGGTTGAGAGGGGGCAAGGAGGACCGCAGTGGTTGACGTGGCTGAAGATGCTGGACCAGGAGGAGGATGTCGGCTTTGAGTTTGTGTGCTGCTTGTACTCATGTGTTGATCCCATAGGCGTTTTGTGATGTGCGATCATGTGCCTTCGCAAAGCAGTTGTACCTAGGTGGGTGTTGGACTTCCCACGACTTAGGTGGGTGTTGACTTCCCACGACTCAGTTTCTTTTGGCACATAAGATTGGGTGTCCTGTGTTAACCAGTCAACTATGTCCCTCAGAACTTTTCGAGTTCAGGGTACGTGGCCTCTGAACACTGGGCATTATTCTAGGGCCAAAGTGAATCATAGCACCACGACCACGACGGCCCCTGCGGGGGTGGCCTGCCTCTGCCTGTCATTTTTTTTTCGATAAGTGGTACTATGCTTGCAGCTACTGTGACAACAGATATGAGTGACACTGTGCACTGGCAGAAGTTGGCAGAGTAGACGCTGTAGGCCTGACACACACGCTTGCAGACAACTAACTGCTATTCAATCTATTACAGTCATAATTGTATTTTTTTTTTTTCAATGTACACTACTGTTACACCAGATATGAGTTGCACTGGTGTGACACTGTGCCCTGGCAGGCCCTGAAACACACATGTGTGAAGGAAACTGACTGCTATTATTTCACAGTCAAATTTCTAGTTTTTTTTTTAATGTACACTACTGTTGCACCAGATATGAGTTGCACTGGTGTGACACTGTGCTCTGGCAGGCCCGAAACGCACACGCGTGAAGGAAACTGACTGCTATTATTTCACAGTCAAATTTCTAGGTTTTTTTTTTTATGTACACTACTGTTACACCAGATATGAGTTGCACTGGTGTGACACTGTGCCCTGCAGGCCCTGAAACGCACACGGTGTGAAGGAAACTGACTGCTATTATTTCACAGTCAAATTTCTAGTTTTTTTGTAAATGTACACTACTGTTACACCAGATATGAGTTGCACTGGTGTGACACTGTGCCCTGGGCAGGGCCCTGAAATGCACACGTATGAAGGAAACTGACTGCTATTATTTCACAGTCAAAAAAGTGTTGTTTTTTTTAAATGTACACTAACTGTTACACCAGATATGAGTTGCACTGGTGGGACACTGTGCCCTGGCAGGCCCTGAAACGCAAAACGTGTGAAGGAAACTGACTGCTATTATTTCACAGTCAAATTTCTAGTTTTTTTTTTTTAACCCCTTAACGACGCGTGTCGTACAGGGTACGTCGCACATAACCTGGTCTTAAAAGACCAGTGACGTACCCTGTACGACATTAGGGGTTTAAAGCATCTGGTAGCGATCCTGCTCACTTCCAGCCGCTTTCCAGTTATTGCAGTGATGCCTCTATATCGAGGCATCCTGCAATAACACCCCTTGGCCATCCGATGCAGAGAGAGCCACTCTGTGGCCCTCTCTGCACCGGACATCGATGGCCGGTATCGTTGGTTGGTGGGGAGCCTGTGTGGGAGGCGGATGGCGGCCATCGGTGATGTGGAGGGGGGCGGGATTGTGGGCGGGGATGTCCAGGGGCGCGCACAGATGCACGCGCGTGCACGGGAGGGCGGGGGCGGGCGCGTGCACGGGGAGGGAGCGGGTGGGAACCGCTACACTACAGAAAAAGTTGGTGTAAAATTTTTTAAAAAAAAGGAATAAAAATTAAAAAAAAAAAATCAGGCTGCCAGTACCCAAGATGGCCGCCAATAAGGCAGATGGGGAGGGTTAGAGAGCTGTTTTGGAGGGGATACAGGGAGGTTGGGGGGCTAAGGGGGGATGCTACACCACAGCATATGTAAATATGCTAAAAAAATGATTATTTTTTTAAAAAAAAACCTTTTATTTAGTACTGGCAGACTTTCTGCCAGTACTTAAGATGGCGGGGGACAATTGTGGGGTGGGGGAGGGAAGGGAGCCTGTTTTGGAAGGGATCAGGGGGTCTGATGTGTCAGGTGGGAGGCTGATCTCTACACTAAAGCTAAAATTAACCTGCAAGCTCCCTACAAACTACATAATTAACCCCTTCACTGCTAGCCATAATACACGTGTGATGCGCAGCAGCATTTAGCTGCCTTCTAATTATCAGAAAGCAACGCCAAAGGTCATATATGTCTGCTTTTCTGAACAAAGGGGATCCCAGAGAAGCATTTACAACCATTTGCGCCATAATTGCACAAGTTGTTTGTAAATAATTTCAGTGAGAAACCTAAAATTAAGTTTTTTTTTAAATTTTATCGCATTTGGCGGTGAAATGGTGGCATTAAATATACCAAAATGGGCCTAGATCAATACTTTGGGTTGTCTACTACACTACACTTAAGCTAAAATTAACTCTACAAGCTCCCTACATGCTCCCTAATTAACCCCTTCACTGCTGGGCATAAAACACGATGTGGTGCGCAGTGGCATTTAGCAGCCTTCTAATTACCAAAAAGCAACGCCAAAGCCATATAAGTTGTTTGTAAATAATTTCTGTGAGAAACCTAAAGTTTGGGAAAAAGTGAACAATTTTTTTTTTATTTGATCGCATTTGGGCGGTGAAATGGTGGCATGAAATATACCAAAATGGGCCTAGATCAATACTTTGGGATGTCTTCTAAAAAAAAATATATACATGTCAAGGGATATTCAGGTATTCCTGACAGATATCAGGGTTCCAATGTAACTAGCGCTCATTTTGAAAAAAAGTGGTTTTTGAAATAGCAAAGTGCTTCTTGTATTTATTTCCCTATAACTTGCAAAAAAAGCAAAGAACATGTTAAACATTGGGTATTTCTAAACTCAGGACAAAATTTAGAAACTATTTAGCATGGTTGTTTTTTTTGGTGTTTGTAGATGTGTAACAGAATTTGGGGGTCAAATTAGAAAAAGTGTTTTTTTTTCCATTTTTCCCTCATATTTTATAATATTTTTAATAATTAAATTATAAGATATGATGAAAATAATGGTATCTTTAGAAAGTCCATTTAGTGGCGAGAAAAACGGTATATAATATGTGTGGGTACAGTAAATGAGTAAGATGAAAATTACAACTAAACACAAACACCGCAGAAATGTAAAAATAGCCCTGGTCCTTAAGGGAAAGAAATTGAAAAATGGCCTTGGTCCTTAAGGGGTTAATGTACACTTCAAACGCCCTGAAACGCACACGTGTGAAGGAAACTGACTGCTATTATTTCACAGTCAAAAAAGTGTTGTTTTTTTAAATGTACACTACTGTTTCACCAGATATGAGTTGCACTGGTGTGACACTGTGCCCTGGCAGGCCCTGAAACGCACACGCGTGAAGGAAACTGACTGCTATTATTTCACAGTCAAATTTCTAGGTTTTTTTTTTAATGTACACTACTGTTACACCAGATATGAGTTGCACTGGTGTGACACTGTGCCCTGGCAGGCCCTGAAACGCACACGCGTGAAGGAAACTGACTGCTATTATTTCACAGTAAAATTTCTAGTTTTTTTTTTTAATGTACACTACTGTTACACCAGATATGAGTTGCACTGGTGTGACACTGTGCCCTGGCAGGCCCTGAAACGCACACGTATGAAGGAAACTGACTGCTATTATTTCACAGTCAAAAAAGTGTTGTTTTTTTTAAATGTACACTACTGTTACACCAGATATGAGTTGCACTGGTGGGACACTGTGCCCTGGCAGGCCCTGAAACGCACACGTGTGAAGGAAACTGACTGCTATTATTTCACAGTCAAATTTCTAGTTTTTTTTTTTTTAACCCCTTAACGATGCTTGTCGTACAGGGTACGTCGCACATAACCTGGTCTTAAAAGACCAGTGACATACCCTGTACGACATTAGGGGTTTAAAGCATCTGGTAGCGATCCTGCTCGCTTCCAGCCGCTTTCCAGTTATTGCAGTGATGCCTCTATATCGAGGCATCCTGCAATAACACCCCTTGGCCATCCAATGCAGAGAGAGCCATTCTGTGGCCCTCTCTGCACCGGACATCGATGGCCGGTATCGTTGGTTGGTGGGAGCCTGTGTGGGAGGCGGATGGCGGCCATCGGTGATGTGGAGGGGGGCGGGATTGTGGGCGGGGATGTCCAGGGGCGCGCACAGATGCCCGCGCGTGCACGGGAGGGCGGGGGCGGGCGCGTGCACGGGGAGGGAGCGGGTGGGAACCGCTACACTACAGAAAAAGTTGGTGTAAAATTTAAAAAAAAAAGGAATAAAAATTAAAAAAAAAATCAGGCTGCCAGTACCCAAGATGGCCGCCAATAAGGCAGATGGGGAGGGTTAGAGAGCTGTTTTGGAGGGGATCAGGGAGGTTGGGGGCTAAGGGGGGATGCTACACCACAGCATATGTAAATATGCTAAAAAAATTATTATTTTTTTAAAAACCTTTTATTTTAGTACTGGCAGACTTTCTGCCAGTACTTAAGATGGCGGGGACAATTGTGGGGTGGGGGAGGGAAGGGAGCTGTTTGGGAGGGATCAGGGGGTCTGATGTGTCAGGTGGGAGGCTGATCTCTACACTAAAGCTAAAATTAACCCTGCAAGCTCCCTACAAACTACATAATTAACCCCTTCACTGCTAGCCATAATACACGTGTGATGCGCAGCAGCATTTAGCTGCCTTCTAATTATCAGAAAGCAACGCCAAAGTCATATATGTCTGCTTTTTCTGAACAAAGGGGATCCCAGAGAAGCATTTACAACCATTTGTGCCATAATTGCACAAGCTGTTTGTAAATAATTTCAGTGAGAAACCTAAAATTACGTTTTTTTTTTAATTTTATCGCATTTGGCGGTGAAATGGTGGCATTAAATATACCAAAATGGAGGCCTGTATGATCAATACATTGGGTTGTCTACTACACTTACACTTAAGCTAAAATTAACTCTACAAGCCCCTACATGCCTCCCCTAATTAACCCCTTCACTGCTGGGGCATTAAAACACGTGTGGTGCCACAGTGGTTTTTAGCAGCCTTCTAATCACCAAAAAGCAACGCCAATGTCATATAAAGATTGTTTGTAAATAATTTCTGTGAGTAACATAAAGTTTGGGAAAAAGTGAACAATTTTTTTTTATTTGATCGCATGTGGCGGTGAATGGGTTGGCATGAAATATACCAAATGGGCCTAGATCAATACATTTGGATGTCTTCTAAAAAAAAATATATACATGTCAAGGGATCTTCAGGTATTCCCTGACAGATATCAGGGTTCCAATGTAACTAGCGCTCATTTTGAAAAAAAGTGGTTTTGAAATAGCAAAGTGCTTCTTGTATTTATTTCCCTATAACTTGCAAAAAAAGCAAAGAACATGTTAACATTGGGTATTTCTAAACTCAGGACAAAATTTAGAAACTATTTAGCATGGTTGGTTTTTGGTGTTTGTAGATGTGTAACAGAATTTTGGGGGTCAAATTAAGAAAAAGTGTTTTTTTTTTTCCATTTTTCCCTCATATTTTATAATATTTTTAATAATAAATTATAAGATATGATGAAAATAATGGTATCTTTAGAAAGTCCATTTAGTGGCGAGAAAAACGGTATATAATATGTGTGGGTACAGTAAATGAGTAAGATGAAAATTACAGCTAAACACAAACACTGCAGAAATGTAAAAATAGCCCTGGTCCTTAAGGGAAAGAAATTGAAAAATGGCCTTGGTCCTTAAGGGGTTAATGTACACTACTGTTACAGCAGATATGAGTTGCACTGGTGTGACACTGTGCCCTGGCAGGCCCTGAAACGCACACGTGTGAAGGAAACTGACTGCTATTATTTCACAGTCAAAAAAGTGTTTTTTTTTTTTTAAATGTACACTACTGTTACACCAGATATGAGTTGCACTGGTGTGACACTGTGCCCTGACAGGCCCTGAAACTCACACGTGTGAAGGAAACTGACTGCTATTATTTCACAGTCAAAAAAGTGTTGTTTTTTTTAAATGTACACTACTGTTTCACCAGATATGAGTTGCACTGGTGTGACCACTGTGCCCTGGCAGGCCCTGAAACGCACACGCGTGAAGGAAACTGACTGCTATTATTTCACAGTCAAATTTCTAGGTTTTATTATTAATGTACACTACTGTTACACCAGATATGAGTTGCACTGGTGTGACACTGTGCCCTGGCAGGCCCTGAAACGCACACGTGTGAAGGAAACTGACTGCTATTATTTCACAGTCAAATTTCTAGTTTTTTTTTAAATGTACACTACTGTTTACACCAGATATGAGTTGCACTGGTGTGACACTGTGCCCTGGCAGGCCCTGAAACGCACACGTATGAAGGAAACTGACTGCTATTATTTCACAGGTCAAAAAAGTGTTTTTTTTTTTTAAATGTACACTACTGTTACACCAGATATGATTTGCACTGGTGGGACACCTGTGCCCTGGCAGGCCCTGAAACGCACACGTATGAAGGAAACTGACTGCTGACTGCTGACTGCTATTATTTCACAGTAAAAAAAGTGTTGTTTTTTTTTAAATGTACACTACTGTTACACCAGATATGAGTTGCACTGGTGGGACACTGTGCCCTGGCAGGCCCTGAAACGCACACGTGTGAAGGAAACTGACTGCTATTATTTCACAGTCAAATTTCTAGTTTTTTTTTTTTAACCCCCTTAACGACGCGTGTCGTACAGGGTATGTCGCACATAACCTGGTCTTAAAAGACCAGTTGACGTACCCTGTACGACATTAGGGTTTAAAGCATCGGTAGCGATCCTGCTCGCTTCCAGCTGCGTTCCAGTTATTGCAGTGATGCCTCTATATCGAGGCATCCTGCAATAACACCCCTTGGCCATCCGATGCAGAGAGAGCCACTCTGTGGCCCTCTCTGCACCGGACATCGAATGGCCGGTATCGTTGGTTGGTGGGAGCCTGTGTGGGAGGCGGATGGCGGCCATCGGTGATGTGGAGGGGGGGCGGGGATTGTGGGGCGGGGATGTCCAGGGGCCGCGCACAGATGCACGCGCGTGCATGGGAGGGCGGGGAGCGGGTGCGGGCGCGTGCACTGGGGAGGGAGCGGGTGGGAACCGCTACACTAACAGAAAAAGTTGGTGTAAAAATTTTTTAAAAAAAGGAATAAAAATTAAAAAAAAAATACAGGGTCAAGTTTACTCAATGATGACGAATAGGGAGCGGACCGAACATCGCATGTTCGCCGGGAACTATTCGCTGGCGAACTATTTGGGACATCTCTAGTTTCAAACTCATATTTAACATATTAATCTCTAGTTGATTAAACAAACAAGGAAGTCAATTCCAATCTAAGTTAAATATGAGGTTGAAACATGATAACATTTCAGACACGCCATAACTTTGAATTGTCAGTGAACTTATGGAGGCAGGTAGGATGCAAGGTCATAAAGTTCATCCCATGGTTTCCTTCCTTTTTTAAATCTTTAGAAAATATGACTAACTTCACTAAATCTGAAATATCCATATGTTTTCTAATTTGGATATGAATCACTATTATTACGCACACGAATAACTATCTTTTATTATGACTTTTCTATGACTATTTTCAAGTGCACTTTTTTCTTGTCAACTTTATTGACCCGGTGAAAACTTTGAAAAAAACTTTTGCATATTTTGCATTTTTTTCTTCTGTGTTCAATATTGGAATGTAGTGTTTTTTTTTAACAAATCCTGTTATAAAATGTTCTCATTGCAGTCTTAGTAGATTTCCATTAGCATGAGACTTTTGTTTATTTCTTAACCTTAATATACTACACAAGTGCTTGATAGTATCATAATGTAGTGCAATGATCCCCATTTGGTGGGGGTTGAGTACATTAAAGGGACATAAAACAAATTGGGATAGAGACAAATATAATAATATGTACTTTAATTACTTTACCTGCAAATTTATATTGCAGTGCCTCACCATTAACCCTTTCTTTTAAGTTTCTGAATTGTAAAGCTATAACTCCCCCACACCCACACACCTTCTTTGGCTATATCTATATTTATTGTGTTTTGGGTAGAATACAAAAGTGCATAGTGATTATCTGCTAGAGCATGCCTAGAAGATGTGAACTCGGTTGAAATACAATGCCTGTGTCTAAACACTGATAAGGGGATGGAGCCATAGTGCTCCAGACAGCATGGCTTTGGGACTAATTTTGCTTATTTTTGAAAATTATTTTAAAATACTTGCCAGCAATTTTTTAAAACAATTTTTTTTATGCAAACTATCTTTTACCTTTTACTATTTTTACTGTAAATTACTGTAAAATGTAACATTCCGATATTATTCACATACAAAATAATGTAATTTTCTCCAACATTGGTGTGTCCGGTCCACAGCGTCATCATAACTTGTAGGGAATATTCTCTTCCCCAACAGGAAATGGCAAAGAGTACAGCAAAAGCTTGTCCATATAGTCCCTCCTAGGCTCCGCCCACCCCAGTCATTCACTTTGCCGTTGCACAGGCAACATCTCCACGGAGATGGTTAAGAGTATGTGGTGTTTTAGTTGTAGTTTTTTATTCTACTATCAAGAGTTTGTTATTTTAAAATAGTGCTGGTATGTACTATTTACTCTGAAACAGAAAAAGATGAAGAGTTTCTATTTGTGAGAGGAATATGATTTTAGCAGCAGTAACTAAAATCGTTTGCTGTTTCCACACAGGACTGTTGAGATGAAATAACTTCAGTTGGGGGAAACAGTTAGCAGACTTTTCTGCTTAAGGTATGACTAGCCATATTTCTTAACAAGACTGTGTAATGCTGGAAGGCTGTCATTTCCCCTCATGGGGACCGGTAAGCCATTTTCTTAGTCTCAAACAGAATAAAGGGCTTAATATGGGCTAATAAAACTGGTAGACATTTTATGGGCAAGATCGATTGCTTTATATTTGGGAATTTTATACAGATTGAGGTTGATTTTCACACTTATAAACTTTGGGGAACGTTTTTTAACGTCAGGCACTGGTTTAGACACCTTTTCAGTCAGGAAGGGCCTTCACTGTAGTAGGCTGAGCTTCATTTTCGCGCCATTACTGCGCAGTTACTTTTGAGAACGAGACATGCAGCTGCATGTTGTGTGGATCTGAAAGTAGTTGAAAAGGTTCCTAGAAGGCTTCATTGGTATCGTATTCCCCCCTGGGTTTGGTAAAGTCACAGCAAAGGCTGGTAGCTGGGACTGTAGAGGGGTTTTAAAACTGTAACCGGCTCCGGTTTCTTCATTTTAAGGGTTAAAACTCTGAAATTTGGGGTGCAATGTTTTGAATGCTTTAAGATACTGTGGTGAAAATTTGGTAAAATTTGAACAATTCCTTCATTGTTTTTCTCATATTCAGTAATAAAGTGTGCCCTGTTTAAAATTTAAAGAGACAGTAACGTTTTAATTTAAAACGGTTTTTGTACTTTTTTTGTCAAGTTTAAGCCTGTTTAACATGTCCTGTACCTTCAGATAAGCTTATGTTCTGTATGTATGGAAGCCAGTGTGTCTCACCCTTCCAAATTGTGTGATAATTGTGCCATAGCGTCCAAACAAAGTAAGGACAGTACTGCCACAATAGTAAAGTTGCCCAAGATGATTCATCAGATGAAGGAGAGTAAACATAGTTCTACTTCATCTCACTCTGTGTCTACACAGTTTTGCCCACGCCAGGAGGCCCCTAGTACTTCTAGCGCGCCAATGCTTATTACTATGCAACAATTGACGGCAGTAATGGATAACTCCATAGCAAATATTTTATCCAAAATGCCTGCATACCAGAGAAAGCGCGATTGCTCTGTTTTAAACACTGTAGAGCAGGAGGGCGCTGATGATAATTGCTCTGTCATACCCTCACACCAATCTGAAGGGGCCATGAGGGAGGTTTTGTCAGATGGAGAAATTTCAGATTCAGGTAGAATTTCTCAACAGGCAGAGCCTGATGTTGTGACATTTAAATTTAAATTAGAGCATCTCCGTGCACTGCTTAAGGAGGTGTTATCTACTCTGGATGATTGTGACAACCTGGTCATCCCAGAAAAATTGTGTAAGATGGACAAGTTCCTAGAGGTTCCGGTGCACCCCGGCGCTTTTCCTATACCCAAGCGGGTGGCGGACATAGTGAACAAGGAGTGGGAGAAGCCCGGCATACCTTTTGTTCGCCCTCCTATATTTAAGAAATTATTTCCTATGGTCGACCCCAGAAAGGACTTATGGCAGACAGTCCCTAAGGTCGAGGGGGCAGTTTCTACACTAAACAAGCGCACTACTATTCCTATCGAGGATAATTGTGCTTTCAAAGATCCTATGGATAAAAAATTGGAGGGTTTGCTTAAAAAGATTTTTGTTCAGCAAGGTTACCTCCTGCAACCTATTTCGTGCATTGTTCCTGTCACTACAGCAGCGTGGTTCTGGTTCGAGGAACTAGAAAAGTCGCTCAATAGAGAGACTCCGTATGAGGAGGTTATGGACAGAATACACGCACTTAAGTTAGCTAATTCCTTTATTTTAGATGCCGCTTTGCAGTTAGCTAGATTAGCGGCGAAAAATTCTGGGTTTGCAATTGTGGCGTGCAGAGCGCTCTGGCTAAAGTCTTGGTCAGCGGATGTATCTTCCAAGACAAAATTGCTTAATATCCCTTTCAAGGGTAAAACCCTTTTGGACCAGAGTTGAAAGAGATTATCTCAGATATCACTGGGGGTAAGGGCCATGCCCTTCCACAAGATAGGCCTTTCAAGGCCAAGAATAAGTCTAATTTTCGTTCCTTTCGCAATTTCAGGAACGGACCAGCCTCCAACTCTGCAGCCTCTAGACAAGAGGGTAATGCTTCGCAGACCAAACCAGCTTGGAAACCGATGCAAGGCTGGAACAAGGGTAAACAGGCCAAGAAGCCTGCTGCTGCTACCAAAACAGCATGAAGGAGCAGCCCCCAATCCGGGACCGGATCTAGTAGGGGGCAGACTCTCTCTCTTTGCTCAGGCTTGGGCAAGAGATGTTCAGGATCCCTGGGCACTAGAAATAGTTTCTCAGGGTTATCTTCTGGAATTCAAGGAACTAGCCCCAAGGGGAAGGTTCCACATGTCTCACTTATCTTCAAACCAAATAAAGAGACAGGCATTCTTACATTGTGTAGAAGACCTGTTAAAAATGGGAGTGATACACCCAGTTCCAACCGTGGAACAAGGAATGGGGTTTTACTCAAATCTATTTGTAGTTCCCAAAAAAGAGGGAACCTTCAGACCAATTCTGGATTTAAAGATCCTAAACAAATTTCTCAGAGTGCCATCGTTCAAAATGGAAACCATTCGAACGATTTTACCTACAATCCAGGAGGGTCAATTTATGACTACCGTGGATCTAAAGGATGCGTATCTACATATTCCTATCCACAAAGATCATCATCAGTTCCTAAGGTTCGCCTTTCTGGACAAACATTACCAGTTTGTGGCTCTCCCATTCGGGCTAGCCACTGCTCCAAGGATCTTCACAAAGGTACTCGGGTCCCTTCTAGCGGTTCTAAGACCAAGGGGCATTGCAGTGGCACCTTATTTGGACAACATTCTGGTACAAGCGTCGTCTCTTTCAAAGGCAAAGGCTCACACAGACATCGTTCTGGCCTTTCTCAGATCTCACGGATGGAAAGTGAACATAGAAAAAAGTTCCCTGTCTCCGTCGACAAGAGTTCCTTTCTTGGGGACAATAATAGATTCTTTAGAAATGAGGATTTTCCTGACAGATGTCAAAGTCAAAACTTCTAAGCGCTTGTCAAGTTCTTCATTCTGTTCCACGTCCTTCCATAGCTCAGTGCATGGAAGTAGTAGGGTTGATGGTTGCAGCAATGGACATAGTTCCTTTTGCGCGAATTCATCTAAGACCATTACAACTGTGCATGCTGAAACAGTGGAATGGGGACTCATACAGACTTGTCTCCAGTGATTCAAGTAGATCAGAAGACCAGAGACTCACTCCGTTGGTGGCTAACCCAGGATCACCTGTCTCCAGGGAATGAGCTTCCGCAGACCAGAGTGGGTCATCGTCACGACCGACCGCCAGTCTAGTGGGCTGGGGCCGCGGTCTGGAACTCCCTGAAAAGCTCAGGGGCTATGGTCTCGGGAAGAGTCTCTTCTCCCGATAAACATTCTGGAACTGAGAGCGATATTCAATGCTCTCAAGGCTTGGCCTCAACTAGCAAAGGCCAGATTCATAAGATTTCAATCAGACAACATGACGACTGTTGCTTACATCAATCATCAGGGGGGAACAAGGAGTTCCCTGGCGATGAGAGAAGTGACCAAAATCATAAAATGCGCGGAGGATCACTCTTGCCACCTATCTGCGATCCACATCCTAGGAGTGGAAAACTGGGAGGCGGATTATCTGAGTCGTCAGACATTCCATCCGGGGGAGTGGGAACTCCACCCGGAGATCTTTGCCCAGTTGACTCAATTATGGGGCATTCCAGACATGGGTCTAATGGCGTCTCGTCAGAACTTCAAGGTTCCTTGCTACGGGTCCAGATCCAGGGATCCCAAGGCGACTCTAGTGGATGCATTAGTAGCGCCTTGGACCTTCAACCTAGCTTATGTGTTTCCACCGTTTTCCTCTCATTCCCCAGGCTGGTAGCCAGGAATCAAGCAGGAGAGGGCCTTGGTGATCTTGATAGCTCCTGCGTGGCCACGCAGGACTTGGTATGCAGACCTGGTAAATATGTCATCGGCTCCACCATGGAAGCTACCTTTGAGACAGGATCTTCTAGTACAAGGTCCATTCGAACATCCAAATCTAGTTTCCCTTCAGCTAACGGCTTGGAAATTGAACGCCTGATTTTATCTAAGCGTGGGTTTTTCGGATTCTGTAATAGATACTCTGATACAAGCCAGAAAAACTGTAACTAGGAAGATTTACCATAAAATATGGAAAAGATATATCTGTTGGTGTGAATCCAAGGGATTCTCATGGAGTAAGATCAAAATTCCTAGGATCCTTTCTTTTCTCCAAGAAGGTTTGGATAAGGGATTATCAGCGAGTTCTCTAAAGGGACAGATTTCTGCATTATCTGTCTTATTACACAAACGACTGGCAGCTGTGCCTGATGTTCAAGTTTTTATTCAGGCTTTGGTCAGGATCAAGCCTGTTTACAGACCTTTGACTCCTCACTGGAGTCTGAATTTAGTTCTTTCAGTTCTTCAAGGGGTTCCGTTTGAACCTCTACATTCCATAGATATCAAGATGTTATCTTGGAAAGTTCTGTTTTTGGTTGCTATTTCTTCTGCTAGAAGAGTTTCTGAGTTATCTGCTCTGCAGTGTAATCCGCCCTATCTAGTGTTCCATTCAGATAAGGTTGTTTTGCGTACTAAACCTGGTTTCCTTCCAAAGGTTGTTTCCAACAAGAATATTAACCAGGAAATAGTTGTGCCTTCTTTGTGTCCGAATCCAGTTTCAAAGAAGGAACGTTTGTTACACAATCTAGATGTAGTTCGTGCTTTAAAGTTCTATTTAGAAGCAACAAAGGATTTCAGACAAACGTCTTCTCTGTTTGTCGTTTATTCTGGCAAGAGGAGAGGTCAAAAAGCTACTGCTACCTCTCTTTCCTTTTGTCTGAAAAGCATCATCCGATTGGCTTACGAGACTGCCGGACGGCAGCCTCCTGAACGCATCACAGCTCACTCTACTAGGGCTGTGGCTTCCACTTGGGCCTTCAAGAACGAGGCTTCTGTTTATCAGATATGTACGGCAGCGACTTGGTCTTCCCTGCACACTTTTGCCAAATTCTACAAATTTGATACTTTTGCTTCTTCGGAGGCTATTTTTTGGGAGAAAGGTTTTTGCAAGCCGTGGTGCCTTCCGTTTAGGCAACCTGATTGGCTCCCTCCCTTCATCCGTGTCCTAAAGCTTTGGTATTGGTTCCCACAAGTTATGGATGACGCCGTGGACCGGACACACCAATGTTGGAGAAAACAGAATTTATGCTTACCTGATAAATTACTTTCTCCAACGGTGTGTCCGGTCCACGGCCCGCCCTGTTTTTTTTAATCAGGTTTGATGAATTTATTTCTTTAACTACAGTCACCACGGCACCCTATAGTTTCTCCTGTTTTTCTCCTGTCCGTCGGTCGAATGACTGGGGTGGGCGGAGCCTAGGAGGGACTATATGGACAGCTTTTGCTGTACTCTTTGCCATTTCCTGTTGGGGAAGAGATATTCCCACAAGTTATGGATGACGCCGTGGACCGGACACACCGTTGGAGAAAGTAATTTATCAGGTAAGCATAAATTCTGTTTTTATTGTAAATACAAATATATACAGGGAGTGCAGAATTATTAGGCAAATGAGTATTTTGACCACATCATCCTCTTTATGCATGTTGTCTTACTCCAAGCTGTATAGGCTCGAAAGCCTACTACCAATTAAGCATATTAGGTGATGTGCATCTCTGTAATGAGAAGGGGTGTGGTCTAATGACATCAACACCCTATATCAGGTGTGCATAATTATTAGATAACTTCCTTTCCTTTGGCAAAATGGGTCAAAAGAAGGACTTGACAGGCTCAGAAAAGTAAAAAATAGTGAGATATCTTGCAGAGGGATGCAGCACTCTTAAAATTGCAAAGCTTCTGAAGCGTGATCATCGAACAATCAAGCGTTTAATTCAAAATAGTCAACAGGGTTGCAAGAAGCGTGTGGAAAAACCAAGGCGCAAAATAACTGCCCATGAACTGAGAAAAGGCTGGTATCATCAAAGATGAGCTTGTGGGGCCTTTTCGGGTTGAGGATGGAGTCAAGCTCAACTCCCAGTCCTACTGCCAGTTTCTGGAAGACACCTTCTTTAAGCAGTGGTACAGGAAGAAGTCTGCATCCTTCAAGAAAAACAAGATTTTCATGCAGGACAATGCTCCATCACACGCGTCCAAGTACTCCACAGCGTGGCTGGCAAGAAAGGGTATAAAAGAAGAAAATCTAATGACATGGCCTCCTTGTTCACCTGATCTGAACCCCATTTAGAACCTGTGGTCCATCATCAAATGTGAGATTTACAAGGAGGGAAAACAGTACACCTCTCTGAACAGTGTCTGGGAGGCTGTGGTTGCTGCTGCACGCAATGTTGATGGTGAACAGATCAAAACACTGACAGAATCCATGGATGGCAGGCTTTTGAGTGTCCTTGCAAAGAAAGGTGGCTATATTGGTCACTGATTTGTTTTTGTTTTGTTTTTGAATGTCAGAAATGTATATTTGTGAATGTTGAGATGTTATATTGGTTTCACTGGTAAAAATAAATAATTGAAATGGGTATATATTTGTTTTTTGTTAAGTTGCCTAATAATTATGCACAGTAATAGTCACCTGCACACACAGATATCCCCCTAAAATAGCTATAACTAAAAACAAACTAAAAACTACTTCCAAAACTATTCAGCTTTGATATTAATTGAGTTTTTTGGGTTCATTGAGAACATGGTTGTTGTTCAATTAATAAAATTAATCCTCAAAAATACAACTTGCCAAATAATTATGCACTCCCTGTATATATACTATATATATATATATATATATATATATATATATATATATATATATACTGTACACCTATACCTATATATCTATTCCTTTACGTTTATAGTTATAGATATCTATTTTATATTAAAATGATCAGACATATATAGAAATACATATTTAATAATAAAAAGTACATTTATTTTCACTTGACTAGATTACGAGTTTTGCGTTAGAGGCGATGCGGTGCTAACGAGCAGTTTTCTCTCACCGCTCACTTACCTGCAGCGCTGGTATTACAGGTTTTTACACACCGGCGTTAAAAGACAAGAAGTGAGTGTTGAGCAAAATTTTGCTCGTTACCGCACTAAAATACCTGCGCTGCTTAAGTCATCGGTGAGCTGGTCGTACGTGCTCGTGCACAATTTCCCCATAGGAATCAACGGGGAGAGCCGGCTGCCAAAAAGCAGCGTAAAACTCAGTAACGCAGCCCCATTGATTCCTATGGGGAAACACATTTTATGTTTACACCTAACACCTTAACATGAACCCCGATTCTAAATACCCTTAATCTTACACTTATTTACCCCTAATCTGCCACCCCCCGACATCTCCGACACCTACATTATTCTTATTAACCCCTAATCTGCCGCTCCGGACACCACCGCCACCTACATTATATTTATGAACCCCTTATCTGCTGCCCCCAACATCGCTGACACCTACATTATATGTATTAACCCCTAATCTGCCGCCCCCAATGTTGCCGCCACCTACCTACACTTATTAACCCCTAATCTGCCGCCCCAACGTCGCCGCCACTATAATAAACATATTAACCCCTAAACCGACACAATCCCGCCTTGCAAACATTAGTTAAATATTATTAACCCCTAATCTGCCGTCCCTAACATCGCCGCCACCTACCTACATTTATTAACCCCAAATCTGCCACCCCCAACGTCGCCGCCACTATACTAAATGTATTAACCCCTAAACTTAAGTCTAACCCTAACACCCCCTAACTTAAATATAATTTAAATAAATCTAAATAAAATTACTATAATTAGCTAAATTATTCCTATTTGAAACTAAATACTTACCTGTAAAATAAACCCTAAGCTAGCTATTAGTTATATTGTAGCTACCTTAGGGTTTATTTTATAGGTAAGTATTTAGTTTTAAATAGGAATTATATAGGTAATGATAGGATTTTTTATTTAGATTTATTTTAATGATATTTAAGTTATGGGGTGTTAGGGTTAGGGTTAGACTTAGGTTTAGGGGTTAACAAATGTAGGTAGGTGGTGGCGATGTTAGGGACGGCAGATTAGAGGTTAATAATATTTAACTAATGTTTGCGAGGCGGGAGTGCAGCAGTTTAGGGGTTAATATATTTATTATAGTGGCGGGACGACGTTGAGGGCAGCAGATTAGGGGTTAATAAGTGTAGGTAGGTTGCGGCGACATTGGGGGCGGCAGATTAGGGGTTAATAAATATAATGTAGGTGTCGGCGATGTTGGGGGCAGCAGATTAGGGGATCATAAATATAATGTAGGTAGCGGGGTGTCCGGAGCGGCAGATTAAGGGTTAAAATTTTTATTTAAGTGTTTGCGATGTGGGAGAGCCTAAGTTTAAGGGTTAATATGTAGTTTATTTATATTTATTATAATATTTATATTACAGCGTTGTACCATAAAACTCTTAACTACTGACTTTTAAATGCGTTAGGGATCTTGGAGGTAGAAGGTGTACCGCTCACTTTTTGGCCTCCCAGGACAGACTCGTAATACTGGCGCTATGGAAGTCCCATGGAAAAAAGACTTTACAAAGTTTACGTAAGTCGTTTTGCGGTAAGGCCAAAGAAGTGTGCGGTAACCCTAAACCTTCAAGACTCGTAATACCAGCAGGCGTAAAAAAAGCAGCGTTAGGACCTATTAACGCTGCTTTTTTACCCTAACGCACAACTCGTAATCTAGCCGTATGTGAAGATAAATATTAATGATAATAAAAATGATTATACATACTGTAACAAAATAGAAATAATACATAGTCGATATCTATCTTTTTTACAGTATTTATAATAATTTTAAATAATTACAATTAATAATTTTAATATTTCAATAATACCGCATTAGAAGAGCGATACCCATATTTTACATTTCTATGTTCTTCATATATAAGTTTTTTTATTTTTTTATTATTAAATATACATTTATATATATGTATGTGTGTGTGTGTGAGATAATGTTAATGTAAAATAGATATATATACCTATATATCTATAGGAATAGATTTACAGGTATAGGTATATACACACACACATATATATATATATATATATTATATATATATATATATATATATATATATATATATATATATATATATATATATATATAAGTATGGACAAAGTGCACTCCAAACCTTATTTTGAACAGCCTTGGGTGCAGCAAACAATATGTGTAGTTCGACGAAAGATAGCTCACTCCTAAGGGCTTACTTGAAGATCCACTTTATTTTGTATAAAAATAAAGTGGATCTTCAAGTAAGCCCTTAGGAGTGCGCTTTCTTCCGTCGAACTATATATATATATATATATATATATATATATATATATATATATATATATATACAGTATATATATATATATATTTATATATACACAATAATATTTACATTGTTCTGTAAGTGAAGAACATTTGAATTTGGAATATTCATAACTTCTGTCGGGCTAGCATGAGAGTGATAGATGTTAGCTTTTGCTTCTGCACTCTCCATTGACTTTTATGGGGAGAATACATTAACTTGGTCGCAATATTGTGAAGTCCTTTGGTTAGTGCGTGTCGGCTTTAACTTAAAGGGACAGTCAAATCCAAAAAATAAACGTTTTAAACAACTTTCCAATTTACTTTTATCATCAATTTTGCTTTGTTCTCTTGGTATTCTTAGTTGAAAGCTAATTCTAGGAGGCTCATATGCTAATTTCTTAGACTTTGAAGACTGCCTCTAATCTGAATGCATTTTGACCACTAGAGGGCATTAGTTAATGTGTTTCATATAGATAACATTGAGCTCATGCACGTGAAGTTACCCTGGAGTGAGCACTGATTGGCTAAAAAGCAAGTGTGTCAAAAGAACCGAAATAAGAGGGCAGTTTGCAGAGGCTTAGATACAAGGTAATCGCAGAGGTAAAAAGTGTATTTATATAACTGTGTTGGTTATGCAAAATTGGGGAATGGGTAATAAAGGGATTATCTTTCTTTTTAAATAACAAAAATTCTGGTGTTGAATGTCCCTTTAAACAACCTTTTTACTTCCAATTTGCAATGCGTGTGTCGGGTATCATGCGTATTACAAGTTGAAACCTAATGTGCACTAATCAATGTGAAGTCCTTTGGTTAGTGCACAACGGGTTTCGCTCGTACAATCTTTTTTACTTTTAATATGCGCACTACTCAACGCGTGCAAAAAGGTTACTTCTAGCGAAGTTTACACTTAAGCAAAAGTGCCAAATAGCGCACTACTTGTAATCTGGCCCATAATAATTTTAAAATACAGAAATGGTGTTCATCAAGATGATAACATATTTGGAATTGATTAAAATTTGGTGTAATTAGATCAGCATCAAAAAGGGCAATAACCGTTTCTAGCATTTAAAAAGCAGGAATGTGATGCATAGGAACCGGCCCATTTTTGGTTGAGAACCTGGGTTATGCTTGCTTATTGGTGAGTAAATGTAAGCCTCCAATAAGCAAGCGCTATCCATGGTGCTGAACCTAAAATGGGCTGAGTGCTAAGATTTACATTCCTGCTTTTAAAATAAAGATAGCAAGAGAATGAAGAAAAATTGATAATAGGAGTACATTAGAAAGTTGCTTAAAATTTCATGCTCTATCTGAATCACGAAAGAAAAAAATTGGGTTCAGTGTCTCTTTAAGTAGCCAATATAGTTATCTCTTATTGGGTGAGTGTTATCTTTATTTGGATAGTGTTGAATATTTATTTGTCTGTTGAATTTTAATTTCTCTATTGTGGTTTCAATATTTAGTTGATAACTTGTGGTCAGGTGATTGCAGAAGACAATATTGTCCATACTTTTAAGACTTTTTGTGACTTTTATGATATTGGATCAAATATTTTTTGAGTATGAAATTGGTATTATCATTTGTATTGTGATATTTCCAATGTTGAAAAGGCATATCCAGAACCGAAAACCATTATCAACAAGATTGGGATCAACTCCTTAGTTGGGAAATAAATGCAATTTTCTTGAACAGATTACAATTTAGATTAAGGACATGTAGAGCTAATATACGTTTTTGTTTTAAATTTCCTTGGATTTGTAATCTAAATATTGCATCTTCTCTGATATTAAAGTTTACAAAGAATAAGGTATGCAAGGTACAAACTGTTTGTTAGTGATACCCAAGCAAAGGTTTGTTTTGTGTTATTGGCATGTATTTATCAAGCCGCCAACCGCAAATACGCTGGAATTCCGCAGCGTATTTGTGGCAAGCCTGATTCGCCTTAGTTAACAAACCCTACAGACCGGCAAAAGTAGAATTTAGTGACGTAACATACGATCCGCTGGACTCAGTTCGACACAGATCGATGCTTACCTCACTACAGATGTTCCGTTTGGCACAATCTGACTACTTTTTGAAGTTATCAAAGCACTATTCTGGCCCAGCTTACCTGGTTTTCAATCCGTCGCCCTGGAGGCGGCGGATGCCATAGGAATCAATGGGAGTCAGAAAGTAGCGAGAGCTTATGTTCGCTGCTGCCCGATATCCCATCGATTCCTATGGGAACGTCTACACCTAACACCCTAACATGTACCCCAAGTCTAAACACCCCTATTCTGCCCCCTACACCGCCGCCACCTACATTATACTTATTAACCCCTAATCTGCCGCCCGACACCGCCGACACCTACATAAAACTTATTAACCCCTATCCCGCTGCTCCCGTCCCGGACCCCGCCGCAACTAAATAAAACTTATTAACCCCTAAACCACCGCTCCCGGAACCCACAGCCACCTACATTATACTTATTAACCCCTAATCTTCCACCCCCTACACTGCCGCCAATATATTAAATTTATTCACCCCTAAACCTAAGTCTAACCCTAACACCCCCTAACTTAAATATAATTTAAATGAATCAAAATAAATTATTCCTATTTAAACTGAAATACTTACCTATAAAATAAACTCTAACGGCTAGATTTAGAGTTCACAGAAGGGCTGCGTTAGGCTCCAAAAAAGGGAGCGTAGAGCATATTTACCGCCACTGCAACTCTAAATACCAGCGTTGCTTATGGACGCAGCCAGCTTAAAAAACGTGCTCGTGCACGATTCCCCCATAGAAAACAATGGGACTGTTTGAGCTGAAAAAAAACCTAACGCAGCCCCATTGTTTCCTATGGGGAAACACTTCCTGAGATAGGCTTGCGATAGGTTTCTGATGCTATAACCTGTCCATGTTTGCCTGTCAATGACACATCAAGAAAATTGATGGTTTCACTCTGTACTTCATGGGTAAAGTAAATGCCCATTTCCTCATCGTCCAGACTATCCAAAAAGGTCTGCAAGTCAAGTCTATTGCCCCCCCATATAAATAGGAGATCATCTATAAAACGGCCGTACCAGATGATACCTTCTTTGAGGGGATTCCTGTCTCCAAAGACGTGGGAAAGCTCCCACCAACATAGCATCAGAAACCTATCGCAAGCCTATCTCAGGCAACTCCCTTCTACACGCAGAGAGTTGTCATCCACAGGGGGTGTTCAAAGGGGTTGCGAAAGGACAGTTCATCCGCCTGAAAAGGAACTGCAGTGATGCAGCAGTCTATAGTAAACAGGCGGATGACCTGGAAAGAAGGCTCAAGGAAAGAGGCTATAAGAGCTCAGTTATCTCGAGGGCCAGGAATGTTGTCAAAAGCATACCCAGGGAAAGATTACTTGAAACCTCTAGGACCAGAAAAAGAGGTTCTAACTTACAAAGCATGAAAGATGACAAAATTACTTTTCTTACGGAATATTCCAAACAATATGATGACATTTGTCAAATATTAAGAAAGAATTTTGGCATGTTGTCTGCAGATGATAAATTGCAGGAGGTGGTAGAGAGAGGTCTGAGAGTTTCCTATAAAACGAACAAATCTATAGGTAACATGATAGCACCTACCAGGCTGAGAAAGCCAGGTCAGCAAATCTCCTCATGGTTGAGTTGCAAAGGTACTTTTCGTTGCCACCACCGTACTTGTGTGGCCTGCGAAAAGGTGGCAACCGGAAGACAGTTCAGCTCACTGATAACAGGCCAGGTATTTGAAATTGATTCATGTCTGAACTGTAGATCTACTTACGTGGTATATGTAATCAGCTGTAGGATTTGTTCTCTTCAGTATGTGGGTCTCACCACCAGAGAGGCTAGGGTCCGAATTAAGGAACACTTAGCTGATATCAGGGCTGGGATACTTACCACACCACTTATACAGCATTTTTCAGGCGTACATTCTAAAGATATAACATCCTTCTCTTGGACCATCATAGAGAGAGTTCCCCCAGTTAAGGGGGGACAGGATAGGAACCGCAGGCTGGGGGAGAGAGAGGTATTTTGGATTTTTAAATTAAGGACAAGGGTCCCAGAGGGTCTCAACTCTGAATATGATTTGATTAATTTTTGGTGACCCTTTGCTCTTCCATTTTTGTGAATAGCCACCACTCTCCTCTAGCCTGGGTTTCCTTTCCCTGTATCCTCCCCTTTATGTTAGCCCAGGATTAAACATAATGTCTATTGGTTAAGTGAATATACTGATGGGGCTAATACCTATGAACGTGGTCCTGTAGTAATCACCTATGACCCTGTAGTTACACTACCTAGCCACCAATTGTCACCCTATTCATTGGACCCTTGAGGTCAGATTACTCTTCTGAAAATATAATATATATAGTCCCAATTATTTGGACCAGTAACCCTCTGTGTACATAATGTAATAATATTTTTGTGTTTCCTCAATCTTATATGCAATTCTACCCACTGATATCATTAATAGTCATTTACCTCAGACAATATCTAAATAGTAGTCTTAGGTCTCAAATACTAGTGGCCCAATTGTAGACTCAGTAGGGACTTAGCATATGGTTAGTGTATCCTATATTTTCATCTCCATTTGCATCTAGTGAGGGACTGACAGCCCTGTGAAATACGGGGAGTTAATGCAGAAGTCAGTTCACATACGTAGATTCAATTAGTGTACATGTTTATACATGTTTACTTACAATTTATAATTTATATAGCGCATGTACACTTTGGTTATGTATAGTACTTCACTCATTTATTTATTTATCTATTTTGCTTGTAATGTTGAAATAATTATTTTCATAGCATGTCTTATTTACTTTGTTGTATTATCATGTTATGTTTCAGAATGTAAGAATTCAGAAGCCCTATTTTGAGCTGCAGGAAAGCGAGTATCTGAGCAATTTTCAAGAAATTCAAGCAATAGCATGACTGTTATAAATTGCAACATGTAATAGTGACATCAATATTATTAACATTTCATTTATATATATTTTGGTTGTAGCTAAAGTTGATATCTTTACCTTTGATGTTTAAGTTTATGTATCATTTGTGCATTGGGAGTTAATATCCTTACCGTGAGTTCAGTAGAAATTTCTGTGCACTATTTTTGAAACTTATTCCTATTGGTGCCTATAGTAAAAGGGTGGGTCCCTTCTAGCCAATGGGAGTGGACTACTTCTCTTTTTAAGGAGCACACACCGTTGTTTTAATCAGGTAATGAGTAAGGCAATCTGCTGAAACGCGTATACCTGTTCACTTGCAGTCTGTAAATATAGCAGATTTTTCTCTGTTCAGTCTTAACCCCGGGGTGGTTATTTCCCCCCCCTCACACTGATTGTTTGTTTTTGTTGTTGGTTCACTATTGACGAACCATTTTGTGTGTGTTTATTCACTCATTAGCGCCTGTTTAAATAAACATTTTTTGTTATACACTTATACCTGTGCTCCTCGTATATTTTTATTTATTTAATAGTTACCTAGTTAAAATAATTACAAAATTACCTGTAAAATAAATCCTAACCTAAGTTACAATTAAACCTAACACTACACTATCAATAAATTAATTAAATACAATACCTACAAATAAATATAATGAAATAAACTAACTAAAGTACAAAAAATAAAAAAGAACTAAGTTACAAAAAATAAAAAAATATTTACAAACATTAGAAAAATATTACAACAATGTTAAACTAATTACACCTACTATAAGCCCCCTAATAAAATAAGAAAGACCCCCAAAATAAAAAAATGCCCTACCCTATTCTAAAATTAAAATAGAAAAGCTGAAAAGATAGGATACGCAATTGACGTAAGGGGATCTGCGGTATGGAAAAGTTGCGGCTGGAAAGTGAGCGTTAGACCCTTTCCTGACTGACTCTAAATACAAGCGGTAGCCCAAAACCAGCGTTAGGAGCCTCTAACGCTGGTTTTCACGGCTACCGGCAAACTCTAAATCTACAGGGAGTGCAGAATTATTAGGCAAGTTGTATTTTTGAGGATTAATTTTATTATTGAACAACAACCATGTTCTCAATGAACCCAAAAAACTCATTAATATCAAAGCTGAATAGTTTTGGAAGTAGTTTTTAGTTTGTTTTTAGTTATAGCTATTTTAGGGGGATATCTGTGTGTGCAGGTGACTATTACTGTGCATAATTATTAGGCAACTTAACAAAAAACAAATATATACCCATTTCAATTATTTATTTTTACCAGTGAAACCAATATAACATCTCAACATTCACAAATATACATTTCTGACATTCAAAAACAAAACAAAAACAAATCAGTGACCAATATAGCCACCTTTCTTTGCAAGGACACTCAAAAGCCTGCCATCCATGGATTCTGTCAGTGTTTTGATCTGTTCACCATCAACATTGCGTGCAGCAGCAACCACAGCCTCCCAGACACTGTTCAGAGAGGTGTACTGTTTTCCCTCCTTGTAAATCTCACATTTGATGATGGACCACAGGTTCTCAATGGGGTTCAGATCAGGTGAACAAGGAGGCCATGTCATTAGATTTTCTTCTTTTATACCCTTTCTTGCCAGCCACGCTGTGGAGTACTTAGACGCGTGTGATGGAGCATTGTCCTGCATGAAAATCATGTTTTTCTTGAAGGATGCAGACCTCTTCCTGTACCACTGCTTGAAGAAGGTGTCTTCCAGAAACTGGCAGTAGGACTGGGAGTTGAGCTTGACTCCATCCTCAACCCGAAAAGGCCCCACAAGCTCATCTTTGATGATACCAGCCCAAACCAGTACTCCACCTCCACCTTGCTGGCGTCTGAGTCGGACTGGAGCTCTCTGCCCTTTACCAATCCAGCCACGGGCCCATCCATCTGGCCCATCAAGACTCACTCTCATTTCATCAGTCCATAAAACCTTAGAAAAATCAGTCTTGAGATATTTCTTGGCCCAGTCTTGACGTTTCAGCTTGTGTGTCTTGTTCAGTTGTGGTCGTCTTTCAGCCTTTCTTACCTTGGCCATGTCTCTGAGTATTGCACACCTTGTGCTTTTGGGCACTCCAGTGATGTTGCAGCTCTGAAATATGGCCAAACTGGTGGCAAGTGGCATCTTGGCAGCTGCACGCTTGACTTTTCTCAGTTCATGGGCAGTTATTTTGCACCTTGGTTTTTCCACACGCTTCTTGCGACCCTGTTGACTATTTTGAATGAAACGCTTGATTGTTCGATGATCACGCTTCAGAAGCTTTGCAATTTTAAGAGTGCTGCATCCTTCTGCAAGATATCTCACTATTTTTGACTTTTCTGAGCCTGTCAAGTCCTTCTTTTGACCCATTTTGCCAAAGGAAAGGAAGTTGCCTAATAATTATGCACACCTGATATAGGGTGTTGATGTCATTAGACCACACCCCTTCTCATTACAGAGATGCACATCACCTAATATGCTTAATTGGTAGTAGGCTTTCGAGCCTATACAGCTTGGAGTAAGACAACATGCATAAAGAGGATGATGTGGTCAAAATACTTATTTGCCTAATAATTCTGCACTCCCTGTAGCTGTAAGATAGCTACAATATAACTAATAGTTACATTGTAGCTATCTTAGGGTTTATTTTTATTTTACAGGTAAGTTTGTATTTATTTTAACTAGGTAGAATAGTTATTAAATAGTTATTAACTATTTAATAACTTCCTAGTTAAAATAAATACAAATATACCTGTAAAATAAAACCGAACAATTACACCTAACACTACACTATAATTAAATAAATTAAGTAAACTAAATACAATTAAATACAATTTAAAAAATTATCTAAAGTACAAAAAAACAAACACTAAATTACAGAAAATAATAAAATAATTACAAGTTTTTTAAACTAATTACACCTAATCTTATCCCCCTAATAATATAAAATAGCCCCCCAAAATAATAAAAAATCCCTACCTTATACTAAATTACGAATACCCCTTAAAAGGTACTTTTGTGGGGCATTGCCCCAAAGTAATCAGCTCTATTACCCGAAAAAAAAAGTACAATACCCCCCAACATTAAAACCCACCACCCACACACCCAACCCTACTCTAAAACCCACCCAATCCCCCCTTAAAAAAACCTAACACTAACCCCTTGAAGATCAGCCTACCTTGAGACATCTTCACCCAACCGGGCCGAAGTCCTCAACGAAGCCGGGCGAAGTCGTCCTCCAGACGGCAGAAGACCTCATCCAAGCCGGGCAGAAGAGGTCCTCCAGATGGGCAGAAGTCTTCATCCAGACGGCATCTTCTATCTTCATCCATCCGGCGCGGAGTGGGTCCATCTTCAAGACATCCGACGCGGAGCATCCTCTTCCAACGACATTCGACGACTGAATGACGGTTCCTTTAAATGACGTCATCCAAGATGGCGTCCCTTGAGTTCCGATTGGCTGATAGAATTCTATCAGCCAATCGGAATTAAGATAGGAAAAATCCTATTGGCTGATGCAATCAGCCAATAGGATTGAAGTTCAATCCTATTGGCTGATCCAATCAGCCAATAGGATTGAGCTAGCATTCTATTGGCTGATTGGAACAGCCAATAGAATGCAAGCTCAATCCTATTGGCTGATTGCATCAGCCAATAGGATTTTTCCTACCTTAATTCCGATGGGCTGATAGAATTCTATCAGCCAATCGGAATTCGAGGGACTCCATCTTGCATGACGTCATTTAAAGGAACCGTCATTCAGTCGTCGGATGTCGTTGGAAGAGGATGCTCCGCGTCGGATGTCTTGAAGATGGACCCGCTCCACGCCGGATGAAGATAGAAGATGCCGCCTGGATGAAGACTTCTGCCCGTCTGGAGGACCACTTCGCACGGCTTCGTTGAGGACTTCGGCTCGGTTGGGTGAAGACGTCTCAAGGTAGGGTGATCTTCAAGGGGTTAGTGTTAGGTTTTTTTTAAGGGGGGATTGGGTGGGTTTTAGAGTAGGGTTGGTGTGTGGGTGGTGGATTTTAATGTTTGGGGGGTATTGTACTTTTTTTTCAGGTAGTAGAGCTGATTACTTTGGGGCAATGCCCCACAAAAGGCCCTTTTAAGGGCTATTCGTAATTTAGTATAGGGTAGGGATTTTTATTATTTTGGGGGGCTTTTATATTTTATTAGGGGATTAGATTAGGTGTAATTAGTTTAAAAAACTTGTAATTATTTTATTATTTTCTGTAATTTAGTGTTTTTTGTACTTTAGATAATTGTTTTTAATTGTATTTAGTTTACTTAATTTATTTAATTATAGTGTAGTGTTAGGTGTAATTGTAACTTAGGTTAGGTTTTATTTTACAGGTATATTTGTATTTTTTTTTAACTAGGAAGTTATTAAATAGTTAATAACTATTTAATAACTATTCTACCTAGTTAAAATAAATACAAAGATGCCTGTAAAATAAAAATAAATCCTAAGATAGCTACAATGTAACTATTAGTTATATTTTAGCTTTCTTAGGGTTTATTTTATAGGTATTTAGTTTTAAATAGGAATAATTTATTTAGATGTATTTAAATTATATTTAAGTTAGGGGGTGTTAGGGTTAGTGTTAGACTTAGGTTTAGGGGTTAATACATTTAATATAGTGGCGGCGGTGTAGGGGGGGCAGATTAGGGGTTAATAAATATAATGTAGGTGGCGGTGACTTATTTAGTTGCGGCGGGGTCCGGGAGCGGCAGGATAGGGATTAATAACTTTATGTAAGTGGCAGCGGTATAGGGTGGCAGAAGATTAGGGGTTAATATGTATAATGTATTTGGCGGTGGGCTCCGGGAGTGGTGGTTTAAGGGTTAATACATTTATTAGAGTTGCGGTGGGCTCCGGGAATGGCGGTTTAGGGGTTAAGAACATTATTTAGGTGCGGCGGGTCCGGGAGTGGCGGTATAGGGGGTAAACAGTATAGTATAGTGTGGGTGTTTAGTGACAGGGTACCAAGAAAGCTGAAAAAAAGCCGAAGAGCAGCGAGATTGATGACTGTTAGTTAACAACAGTCTGCTGCTCATCGCCCCGTACTTGGTGCGCGGCTTTTTGACAGCTTTTTTGGTAACTTTGGAGAACGTATTCAGGTCAGCGGCTGCGATGTTAGGTGATCTTATGAGAGTGTATTGGTGCCGTTGAATGCAAGAAAGTCGACGGCTTGATAAGTAGATGCCATTGGCTTAAAGGGACATGAAACCCCAAATATTTATTTTATGATTGAGATAGAACATACAATTTCAAACAATTTTCCAATTTACTTCTGTTATCAAGTTTGCTTCATTCTCTTGGTATCCTATATTGAAGTGGCAACAGTGCACTATTGGGAGCTAGCTGAACACATCAGAAGAACCAGTCACAAGAAGCTTATATGAGCAGTCACCAATCAGCAACTAGCACAAAGTTTAGCTCATAGGCATAACATTGAACATGAATGGCTTTGTTTATATTCCACCAGTTACACCACTCCAAACTGCTGCTCCATCATATGTCTGTATAACACTTACGCCTAGATTTAGAGTTTGGCGGTAGCCATCAAAACCAGCGTTAGAGGCTCCTAACGCTGGTTTTTAATGCCCGCTGGTATTTGGAGTCAGTCAGGAAAGGGTCTAACGCTCACTTTCCAGCCGCGACTTTTCCATACCGCAAATCCCCTTACGTCAATTGCGTATCCTATCTTTTCAATGGGATCTTTCTAACGCCGGTATTTAGAGTCGTGGCTGAAGTGACAGTTAGAAATCTAACGACAAAACTCCAGCCGCAGAAAAAAAACAGGAGTTAAGAGCTTTCTGGGCTGACGCCAGATCATAAAGCTCTTAACTACTGTGCTCTAAAGTACACTAACACCCATAAACTACCTATGTACCCCTAAACCGAGGTCCACCCACATCGCCGCCACTCTATTAAAATTTTTTAACCCCTAATCTGCCGACCGCACACCGCCGCCACCTACGTTATCCCTATGTACCCCTAATCTGCTGCCCCTAACATCGCCGACCCCTATATTATATTTATTAACCCCTAATCTGCCCCCCCCCAATGTCGCCTCCACCTACCTACAATTATTAACCCCTAATCTGCCGACTGGACCTCACCGCCACTATAATAAATGTATTAACCCCTAATCCGCCTCACTCCCGCCTCAATAACCCTATAATAAATAGTATTAACCCCTAATCTGCCCTCCCTAACATCGCCGACTCCTAACTTCAAGTATTAACCCCTAATCTGCCGACCGGACCTCACCGCTACTCTAATACATTTATTAACCCCTAAAGCTAAAGGTTCCTTTAAATGACATCAACCAAGATGGCGTCCCTCGAATTCCGATTGGCTGATAGGATTCTATCAGCCAATCGGAATTAAGGTAGGGATCCGGTCCGGATCTACTCTTCTGCCCGGATAGCATGAAGACTTTGGAGCCTCTTCTGGACTTCTTCTTGCCGCCGCTTGATAGAAGACTTCAGCCAGATGATGGATCTCCAGCCCCCGCTTGGGCTTGGATGAAGATTTCGGAGCCTGGAGCGATCGGTGATACCTGGCATGGTGAAGACAAGGTAGGAAGATCTTCAGGGGCTTAGTGTTAGGTTTATTTAAGGGGTGTTTGAGTTAGATTAGGAGTATGTGGGTGGTGGGTTGTAATGTTGGGGGGGGTATTGTATGTTTTTTTTTACAGGCAAAAGAGCTGAATTCTTTGGGGTATACCCCGCAAAAGGCCCTTTTAAGGGCTGGTAAGGTAAAAGAGCATTTCTATTTTAATTTTAGAATAGGGTAGGGCATTTTTTTATTTTGGGGGGCTTTGTTATTTTATTAGGGGGCTTAGAGTAGGTGTAATTAGCTTAAAATTGTTGTAATATTTTTATTATGTTTGTAATTAATTTTTTTATTTTTTGTAACTTAGCTTTTTTTATTTTTTGTACTTTAGTTAGTTTATTTAATTGTATTTAATTGTAGGTATTTTATTTAATTTATTTATTGATAGTGTAGTGTTAGGTTTAATTGTAGATAATTGTAGGTATTTTATTTAATTAATTTATTGCTAGTGTAGTGTTAGGTTTAATTGTAACTTAGGTTAGGATTTATTTTACAGGTAATTTTGTTATTATTTTAACTAGGTAGCTATTAAATAGTTCTTAACTATTTAATAGCTATTGTACCTGGTTAAAATAAATACAAAGTTGCCTGTAAAATAAATATAAATCCTAAAATAGCTACAATATAATTATAATTTATATTGTAGCTACATTAGGGTTTATTTTACTGGTAAGTATTTAGCTTTAAATAGGAATAATTTATTTAATAAGAGTTAATTTATTTTGTTAGATTTAAATTATATTTAACTTAGGGGGGTGTTAGGGTTAGACTTAGCTTTAGGGGTTAAAAAATTATTAGAGTAGCGGTGAGGTCCGGTCGGCAGATTAGGGGTTAATTATTGTAGGTAGGTGGAGGCGACGTTGTGGGGGGCAGATTAGGGGTTAATAAATATAATATAGGGGTCGGCGGTGTTATGGGCAGCAGATTAGGGGTACATAGGGATAATGTAGGTTGCGGCGGTGTACGGAGCGGCAGATTAGGGGTTAATAATAATATGCAGGGGTCAGCGATAGCGGGGCCGGCAGATTAGAGGTTAATAAGTGTAAGGTTAGGGGTGTTTAGACTTGGGGTACATGTTAGGGTGTAAGGTGCAGACTTAGGAAGTGTTTCCCCATAGGAAACAATGGGGCTGCGTTAGGAGCTTAACGCTGCTTTTTTGAAGGTGTTAGTTTTTTTTTTCAGCTCAAACTGCCCCATTGTTTTCTATGGGAGAATCGTGCACAAGCACGTTTTTGAAGCTGGCCGCGTCCGTAAGCACCGCTGGTATCGAGAGTTGCAGTGGCGGTAAATTATGCTCTACGCTCCTTTTTTGGAGCCTAACGCAGCCATTCTGTGAACTCTAAAAACCAGCGGTATTTAAAAGGTGCGGGGGAAAAAAAGCATGCGTTAGCTACGCGGGTCGATACCAACAAAACTCTAAATCTAGCCGATAGAAAATAATCTATTATTATACTTTATTTATAAAGCGCCAACATATTCCACAGCGCTGTCCATGGGTACAATTCATTTAAATAAAACAATGTTATAAAACTTGTAAGATACAAGACATTTTACAAACACATATAGGGGAAATTAAGGACCCTATTCCCATGGGAACTTACAATCTAGAAGGATAGGAGGTTGAGAAGCAGGCGGTGAGGACTGCAAGATTGAAAAAGATGTTAATGAGGGAAGTGAAATTAATTTATTAATGAGTTGGGTGGTAGGCTTCTCTGAACAAAAAAGTCTTCAGGGAACATTTAAAAGAAGAAAGATTAGGGGAAAGCCTGACAGGATGAGGGAGAGTGTTCCAGAGGGTAGGTGCTGCACGACAGAAGTCCTGCAGTCTAGCATGGGAAGAGGTGATAGTCGAAGATGCAAGGAGCAGGTCATTATTTGATCTTAGTGGGCGGTTGGAGTATACTTGTTTATTAGAGAGGATAGGTAGTGGGGAGCAGCATTGGTCAGAGCTTTGTATGAAAGGGTGAGAATTTTGAATTTAATTCTGCTGTGAATGGGGAGCCAATGAAGGGACTCGCAGAGAGGTGCAGCAATAACAGTGCGACGGGTAAGGTGGATCAGCCTGGCAGAGGCATTTAGGATGGATTGAAGGTGGGAGAGGCAGGAAAGAGTAAAGCCAGTAAGTAGGTTATTGCAGTAGTCAAGTCGGGAAATAACAAGGGCGTGAATTATTTGCTTTGTGGTGTTAGTGTTTAGAAAATGGCGAATCTTGGAAATATTGCATAGGTGGTTGTGGTGGAGATAAAAAACTGAGAATAAAATCCTCAAACGTCTCAAAATTAAATCAATACAAATATTTGCATAGGAAATTAGCACATCTAGGCAAGATTCCCTGCTTGCTTTTCCCCAGCAATACTCCATAAACAATGTTAAAAATGCACAAGAGAATTCAGGGTACGATATGCAAATTAGATATGCAAATTCTCAGTTTTTTTGAGACATGGAGGATTTTAATCTGTTTTTTATCTCCACCATAATTTTAATGAATTTTGATTTAACTCTGAAAGTAGCTTTACCAAAGCAGCAACCAGAAATCTATCTCCTACTGACGAGTTCTAAAAAGAACTAAACAGGCTGTCTAGTGAGTGATTTCTGTATTGCTGCAATAATCCTGTTAAAAGGATCGCTGTGTTAAAACAGTATTTGAAGCAAAAAAACGTATTTGCATATCTAATTTGCATATCTTACTTAGAATTCTCTTGTGCATTGGTAACATTGTTTATGGAGTATTTCTGGGGAAAAGCAAGCTGGGAATCTTGCTTAGATGTGCTAATTTCCTATGCAAATATTTGTATTTATTTAATTTTGAGATATGGAGTATTTTATTCTCAGTTTTTTATCTCCACCATAATTTTAATGAATATATATATATATATATATATATATATATATATATATATATATATATATATATATATATATATATATATATATATATATAAATAAGCACTCTCTGGACTTAGGTCAACGGTTAGTTCCTTTAATAAATAAGTGTTGTTTCAGGACCACTCGTGCCCCTTCCTCAGACCATGACCAACTGAACTAGAAAACAAACATTCATACATATGGACAAAAAAAACACTCCCCCATGCTGCTTCACTCAGTGTGTGCAGTGTGTGCAAAAGAAACAGCAACATGTGCAAAAAAAAAACTGCACCGTGTGCAAAAAAAAGTCATCATGTGCAAAAAACAGGTGTAAATTTAAAATGCAATTGTCTCTCTCTACTCTGCCCTACAACCTAAAACAGGTCTATTCATGTCATATCATCTGACACGTACCAACTCGCTGTTCAATGCGCAACACCGCAGATCAAAAACCAGATCCTAGTGGATCACAAAAGAAACAACAACATCAACTTACCCCATATCAATAACAATAAATAAAATTAAATATAAAAATATATAAAATAATAAAATAAAAAAAAATAAAAAAAGTCTGAACAAGTAGTGGCCCAGCATTTCCTGGAAGCAGGATATTCTGTCAAGGACCTCAGGTTCATCATTATCGATCATGTCCCTCCGTTGACGAGAGGGTGTGAACATGACAATCGTCTATTACAAAAAGTGGCCCGTTGGATATACGAGTTGACTGTCTCCCCCAAGGGACTTAACACTGGCAGAGTCACCTATAAGGGCTAACAGTGTGGTTTATTCTAAACATCCGGAAACATCATACAAACTGGGTAGTTGTTACCTTAAATCGTGATGATGGATGTGGTGTAGTCATAGCTGACTTTTTAGTGCCACTACTTCTACGTACGGGGTATATATTACCCAAGGAGGGATTAGTTTGTACTTTTCAATGATGTGCCTTTTTGATTTTAATTGTTTGCAATTGTAATCTTGTGTTCTATCGCCACACTCTAACTAGGGGCTTTGGTTGGAATGGATAGATCTGATGGTTTGCAGGATGGGCGCCTGATAGGGTGAGGTGCAATTGTGGGTTGTATAAATAATCAGATTATGACAGGTTATCATTTATTTTGGTACAGAGCATGATGAGGGTTGGTCAGTTCTTTTTTGCTAGCACCAGGTTAATGATAAAGTAAAGTAATGTTTTTATCAAAATAATCATTGGCACTGCCCTTAATTTTAACCCAATGTTAAATCTCAGCGCTCCCTGCAATAGTCTATCTCCCCTGCCCGACTGTGCACAGAAGATTTTTTCCAGAAATATAAGATTTAATTTTTCTAGTTTTTAAATTAAAATATCCGTTTTATACTACCTATTTTGTGTGTGTGGGACAATCTGTCTTTAAAATCTATAATAACATTGAAATGGTTAGAATGGTTAAAATATTCATACGTATTGTTCTGAATAAAAATTACAATATTATATATATATTCAATTTAACCAACAATGTCCATAAAAAATGTCCAGATAGTATGTGCTATTATATTGAACCTTGAAAGAATATTGAAGCTCCTTTCAGATTTCCTGCACTTGATCGGTTGCTGCTTAGTGTGTAAACCGGATGTCTTTCGTCCGACGAAGGTGTAGTAACTGAAATGAGATAGAAGACACACAGCGCCCACCGAATCAAAAGGTCTCCCTCCTTCTTAGCTTTGTAAGGCGATTAGTTCCTTCAACTTTGTGAAGAATTAAAGATCACAGTCATTGACTGGGTTCCCCACAAAGTTGAAGGAACTAATCGCCTTACAAAGCTAAGAAGGAGGGAGACCTTTTGGATTACGGAGTTAAAAAGTCTCCATCCAATGGGCCTTAATATTGATTTAGACTTAGCAGCCTTTATATGAACATTAAAAGTTAGGGTTGCAAGTTGCCTTTCTATATACAATACATCTCTGAGAAAATAATAAGCGCATATTTTATAGTATATGGGTTGGGAACAAAAGAAGGAGGAACCAGTGTGTCCGCAATAATAATTTTAAAAAACCATTATTTAAATAGGACACATTATTTGCAGGTTTTTACAGCTATAAATATATAATTTTTTAAATGAATACATGCATCCGTTTTAGTGGAATACATAGATTAAGTTAGTTTTTTATTGTGTGAATATATATGTATATGACAAGTTTTTAATGGTCTGTCAAAATTTTATAAAGAGAAAAGGGGCATTAGGACCCAGCAGAATTATATACCTGTACCGGTGTTGGATCTGGGGACAGGTAACATCCGGTTTAGGATGTTAAAGGTCGGACATTGTATTCACATTTACAGTCAAGCAAAGGAGAGAGAAATACCCCTGAGGAAGTTTGCACGCTTGCAAAAGAAACGCGTTGGGTTAAATAGGACAAAGCATTGAAGTGTCCTGAAGCACGTTATCCCAGCGTTAAGCTAAGTGGAAGTATACAAGCCGCTCTCTGGGCAGAACATCACACGCTGTTGTGGGAGAACAGCTGAGGCGGCAAGACTGTGTGAGCAGCCCTTGAATACGGAACTCTAAGCTTATCAGCTGGTTGTGGATGGACGGACTCTTGCTGACAACATAATCTTTTAAAGGCATCTATAACACTACAATCTTGTAAGTGTATATATTTTATTTCTTGCGCATAATAAATTGTTTAAAAAGCTACCTTGATTCGGTGGGCGCTGTGTGTCTTCTATCTCATTTCAGTTACTGCCCTTAATTTAATGATGATAGGATGTCTTGGTGCCTTTATTCAGTATGATGAAGACAGGTTGAGGATCACGTCAGTATAAGATTTAGACATATGTCTTGTGGTTTACTAAGGAATCTGAGGCTTGATACTGTTCCTCAGGGTTTGATTAAGACCCTTGTTGTAAGACTTAGGTGCCATACAGTTTTGTGGCTGGGTAAGTTTTTTCAAATGCTTGGGTCTTGTTGATGACTGTTCCAAGTTGGGTCTAATAGAAGTGGTGTTTAGAGTAATGTGTCACAATATCTAAGGGTTGTAGGTAGGTTTGAGTGATGCTGTGGCTTATGGGTGGCGGCTGTAGTAGTACCCTTGTAGTAAGTGCGAATATGGGATGGTTAAATGTGGGGCATGTTGAGGCTTACACATTTTGGTTAGCGTATGTATTTTGTATGGGATACTATGACTTTCTACAGTGAGGTATGACATGAAATACAAGGTAGACATGTGCGGTTCGTTTCGGATTAATTCGTAAATTCGGTAAATTCGGTAAATTCGGAGATTCGGATCGATTCGGATTTCCGAATTAAAATACTTCCGAATCTACCGAATGAATCCGAAATAGCTGCCGTATCTCCGAATAAATCCGAATTAGCTCGGTAAAATTCGGCATTTCCCCATAGGAAACAATGGGAGTTTCGGCTGAAAAAAAACTAACACCGCAGCCCCATTGTTTCCTATGGGGAAACACTAAGTCTGCACCTAACACCCTAACATGTACTCCGAGTCTCTAAACACCCATAATCTGACACTTATTAACCCCTAATCTGCCGCCCCCGCTATTGCTGACACCTGCATTATTTTATTAACCCCTAATCTGCCGACCGAATATCGCCGCCACCTACATTATAACTATTAACCCCTAATCTGCTGTCCCTAACACCGCCGACCCCTACATTATAGTTATTAACCCCTAATCTGCCCCCCCAACGTCGCCGCAATCTAACTACAAGTATTAACCCCTAATCTGCCGACCCGATATCGCCGCCGCCTACATTATAGCTATTAACCCCTAATCTGCTGTCCCTAACACCGCCGACCCCTACATTATAGTTATTAACCCCTAATCTGCCCCCCCAACGTCGCCGCAATCTAACTACAAGTATTAACCCCTAATCTGCCGACCCGATATCGCCGCCTATATTATAGCTATTAACCCCTAATCTGCTGTCCCTAACATCGCCGACCCCTACATTATAGTTATTAACCCCTAATCTGCCCCCCCCCAACGTCGCCGCAATCTAACTACAAGTATTAACCCCTAATCTGCCGAGCGCAAATCGCCGCAACTATAATAAATGTATTAACCCCTAAACCGCCGCACTCCCGCCTCGCAAACACTATAATACATTTTATTAACCCCTAATCTGCCCTCCCTAACATCGCCGCCACCTACCTACAATTATTAACCCCTAATCTCCCGCCCCCAACGTCGCCGCTACTATAATAAGGTTATTAACCCCTAAACCTAAGTCTAACCCTAACACTAACACCCCCTAACTTAAATATAATTTAAATAAAACGAAATAAATTTACTATAGTTAAATAAATGAATCCTATTTAAAACTAAAGACTTACCTGTAAAATAAACCCTAAGATAGCTGCAATATAACTAATAGTTACATTGTAGCTATTTTAGGATTTATATTTATTTTACAGGCAACTTTGTATTTATTTTAACTAGGTACAATAGTTATTAAATAGTTAATAACTATTTAATAACTACCTAGCTAAAATAAATACAAATTTACCAGTAAAATAAATCCTAACCTAAGTTACAATTACACCTAACACTACACTATCATTAAATAAATTAATCATATTTAAAACTAAATACTTACCTGTAAAATAAACCCTAATATAGCTACAATATAACTAATAGTTAAATTGTAGCTATTTTAGCATTTATATTTATTTTACAGGCAACTTTGTATTTATTTTAACTAGGTACAATAGCTATTAAATAGTTATTGACTAATTAATAGCTAACTAGTTAAAATAATTACAAAATTACCTGTAAAATAAATCCTAACCTAAGTTACAATAAAACCTAACACTACACTATCATTAAATAAATTAACTACAAGTACCTACAATTATCTACAATTAAATAAACTAAAGTACAAAACCCCCCCACTAAATTACAAAAATAAAAAAACACTAAATTACAAAAAATAAAAAAATATTACAAGAATTTTAAACTAATTACACCTAATCTAAGCCCCCTAATAAAATAACAAAGCCCCCCAAAATAAAAAAATGCCCTACCCTATACTAAATTTCAAAAGTTAACAGCTCTATTACCTTACCAGCCCTGAACAGGGCCCTTTGCGGGGCATGCCCCAAAGAAAACAGCTCTTTTGCCTGTAAAAAAAAAAACACAATCCCCCCCCCCCACATTACAACCCACCACCCACATACCCCTACTCTAACCCAAACCCCCCTTAAATAAACCTAACACTACCCCCCTGAAGATCTCCCTACCTTGAGTCGTGTTCACCCAGCCGGGCCGAAGTCTTCATCCGATGGGGCAGAAGAGGACATCCAGACCGGCAGAAGTCTTCATTCAAGCGGGGCAAGAAGAGGTCTTCCATCCATCATACAAGTACCAAAATACAAACAAACACTAAATTACCAAAAATAATAAAATATTACAATAATTTTAAACTAATTACACCTAATCTAAGCCCCCTACTAGCTATTAATATAGCTTCAATATAACTAATAGTTACATTGTAGCTATTTTAGGATTTATATGTATTTTACAGGCAACTTTGTATTTATTTTAACTAGGTACAATAGTTATTAAATAGTTAATAACTATTTAATAACTACCTAGCTAAAATAAATACAAATTTACCTGTAAAATAAATCATAACCTAAGTTACAATTACACCTAACACTACACTATCATTAAATTAACTAAATAAATGAATCCTATATAAAACTAAAGACTTACCTGTAAAATAAACCCTAATATAGCTGCAATATAACTAATAGTTACATTGTAGCTATTTTAGCATTTATATTTATTGTACAGTCAACTTTGTATTCATTTTAACTAGGTTCAATAGCTATTAAATAGATATTGACTATTTAATAGCTACCTAGTTAAAATAATTACAAAATTACCTGTAAAATAAATCCTAACCTAAGTTACAATTAAACCTAACACTACACTATCATTAAATAAATTAACTACAAGTACCTACAATTAAATACAATTAAAAAAACTAAACTAAAGTACAAAAACCCCCCACTAAATTACAAAAAATAAAAAAAATTACAAGAATTTTAAACTAATTACACCTAATCTAAGCCCCCTAATAAAATAACAAAGCCCCCCAAAATAAAAAAATGCCCTACCCTATACTAAATTACAAAAGTAATCAGCTCTATTACCTTACCAGCCCTGAACAGGGCCCTTTGCGGGGCATGCCCCAAAGAAAACAGCTCTTTTGCCTGTAAAAAAAAACACAATCCCCCCCCACATTACAACCCACCACCCACATACCCCTACTCTAACCCAAACCCCCCTTAAATAAACCTAACACTACCCCCCTGAAGATCTCCCTACCTTGAGTCGTGTTCACCCAGCCGGGCCGAAGTCTTCATCCGATGGGGCAGAAGAGGACATCCAGACCGGCAGAAGTCTTCATCCAAGCGGGGCAAGAAGAGGTCTTCCATCCATCAGAAAAGTACAAAAATACAAACAAACACTAAATTAGCAAAAATAATAAAATATTACAATAATTTTAAACTAATTACACCTAATCTAAGCCCCCTACTAGCTATTAATATAGCTACAATATAACTAATAGTTACATTGTAGCTATTTTAGGATTTATATTTATTTTACAGGCAACTTTGTATTTATTTTAACTAGGTACAATAGCTATTAAATAGTTAATAACTATTTAATAACTACCTAGCTAAAATAAATACAAATTTACCTGTAAAATAAACCCTAACCTAAGTTACAATTACACCTAACACTACACTGTCATTAAATTAACTAAATAAATTAATCCTATATAAAACTAAATACTTACCTGTAAAATAAACCCTAATATAGCTACAATATAACTAATAGTTACATTGTAGCTATTTTAGCATTTATATTTATTTTACAGGCAACTTTGTATTTATTTTAACTAGGTACAATAGCTATTAAATAGATATTTACTGTTTAATAGCTACCTAGTTAAAATAATTACAAAATTACCTGTAAAATAAATCCTAACCTAAGTTACTATTAAACCTAACACTACACTATCATTAAATAAATTAACTACAAGTACCTACAATTAAATACAATGAAATAAACTAAACTAAAGTACAAAAAAAACAAACACTAAATTACAAAAAATAAAAAAATTACAAGAATTTTAAACTAATTACACCTAATCTAAGCCCCCTAATAAAATAACAAAGCCCCCCAAAATAAAAAAAATGCCCTACCCTATACTAAATTACAAAAGTAATCAGCTCTATTACCTTACCAGCCCTGAACAGGGCCTTTTGCGGGGCATGCCCCAAAGAAAACAGCTCTTTTGCCTGTAAAAAAAAACACAATCCCCCCCCCCCACATTACAACCCACCACCCACATACCCCTACTCTAACCCAACCCCCCTTAAATAAACCTAACACTACCCCCCAAGAAGAGGTCTTCCATCCATCAGAAGTCTTGATCCAGGCGGCATCTTCTCTGTTCATCCATCGGGAGCGGAGCGGCAGCATCCTGAAGACATCCCACGCAGAGCATCCTCTTCTTTCTTGATCCGACGACTAGGTGACTGTACCTTTAAGTGACGTCATCCAAGATGGCGTCCCTTGAATTCCGATTGGCTGATAGGATTCTATCAGCCAATCGGAATTAAGGTAGGAAAAATCTGATTGGCTGATTCAATCAGCCAATCAGATTCAAGTTCAATCCGATTGGCTGATGGAATCATCCAATCAGATTGACCTCGCATTCTATTGGCTGTTCCGATCAGCCAATAGAATGCGAGCTCAATCTGATTGGCTGATTCCATCAGCCAATCGGATTGAACTTGAATCTGATTGGCTGATTGAATCAGCCAATCAGATTTTTCCAACCTTAATTCCGATTGGCTGATAGAATCCTATCAGCCAATCGGAATTCAAGGGACGCCATCTTGGATGACGTCACTTAAAGGTACAGTCACCTAGTCGTCGGATCAAGAAAGAAGAGGATGCTCTGCGGGGGATGTCTTCAGGATGCTGCCGCTCCGCTCCCGATGGATGAACAGAGAAGATGCCGCCTGGATCAAGACTTCTGATGGATGGAAGACCTCTTCTTGCCCCGCTTGGATGAAGACTTCTGCCGGTCTGGATGTCCTCTTCTGCCCGATCGGATGAAGACTTCGGCCCGCTGGGTGAAGACACGGTAGAGAGATCTTCAGGGGGGTAGTGTTAGGTTTATTTAAGGGGGGTTTGGGTTAGAGTAGGGGTATGTGGGTGGTGGGTTGTAATGTGGGGGGGGGTATTGTGGTTTTTTTTACAGGCAAAAGAGCTGTTTTCTTTGGGGCATGCCCCGCAAAAGGCCCTGTTCAGGGCTGGTAAGGTAATAGAGCTGATTACTTTTGTAATTTAGTATAGGGTAGGGCATTTTTTTATTTTGGGGGGCTTTGTTATTTTATTAGGGGGCTTAGATTAGGTGTAATTAGTTTAAAATTCTTGTAATTTTTTTTATTTTTTGTAATTTAGTGTTTGTTTTTTTTGTACTTTAGTTTAGTTTATTTCATTGTATTTAATTGTAGGTACTTGTAGTTAATTTATTTAATGATAGTGTAGTGTTAGGTTTAATAGTAACTCAGGTTAGGATTTATTTTACAGGTAATTTTGTAATTATTTTAACTAGGTAGCTATTAAACAGTAAATATCTATTTAATAGCTATTGTACCTAGTTAAAATAAATACAAAGTTGCCTGTAAAATAAATATAAATGCTAAAATAGCTACAATGTAACTATTAGTTATATTGTAGCTATATTAGAGTTTATTTTACAGGTAAGTATTTAGTTTTATATAGGATTAATTTATTTAGTTAATTTAATGACAGTGTAGTGTTAGGTGTAATTGTAACTTAGGTTAGGGTTTATTTTACAGGTAAATTTGTATTTATTTTAGCTAGGTAGTTATTAAATAGTTATTAACTATTTAATAACTATTGTACCTAGTTAAAATAAATACAAAGTTGCCTGTAAAATAAATATAAATCCTAAAATAGCTACAATGTAACTATTAGTTATATTGTAGCTATATTAATAGCTAGTAGGGGGCTTAGATTAGGTGTAATTAGTTTAAAATTATTGTAATATTTTATTATTCTTGCTAATTTAGTGTTTGTTTATTTTTTTGTACTTTTCTGATGGATGGAAGACCTCTTCTTGCCCCGCTTGGATGAAGACTTCTGCTGGTCTGGATGTCCTCTTCTGCCCCATCGGATGAAGACTTCGGCCCGGCTGGGTGAACACGACTCAAGGTAGGGAGATCTTCAGAGGGGTAGTGTTAGGTTTATTTAAGGGGGGTTTGGGTTAGAGTAGGGGTATGTGGGTGGTGGGTGGTAATGTGGGGGGGGGTATTGTGTTTTTTTTTAACAGGCAAAAGAGCTGTTTTCTTTGGGGCATGCCCCGCAAAAGGCCCTGTTCAGGGCTGGTAAGGTAATAGAGCTGTTAACTTTTGTAATTTAGTATAGGGTAGGGCATTTTTTTTTATTTTGGGGGGCTTTGTTATTTTATTAGGGGGCTTAGATTAGGTGTAATTAGTTTAAAATTCTTGTAATATTTTTTTATTTTTTGTAATTTAGTGGGGGGGGTTTTGTACTTTAGTTTAGTTTTTTTAATTGTATTTAATTGTAGGTACTTGTAGTTAATTTATTTAATGATAGTGTAGTGTTAGGTTTAATTGTAACTTAGGTTAGGATTTATTTTACAGGTAATTTTGTAATTATTTTAACTAGATAGCTATTAAATAGTCAATATCTATTTAATAGCTATTGAACCTAGTTAAAATAAATACAAAGTTGCCTGTACAATAAATATAAATGCTAAAATAGCTACAATGTAACTATTAGTTATATTGCAGCTATATTAGGGTTTATTTTACAGGTAAGTCTTTAGTTTTATATAGGATTCATTTATTTAGTTAATTTAATGATAGTGTAGTGTTAGGTGTAATTGTAACTTAGGTGATGATTTATTTTACAGGTAAATTTGTATTTATTTTAGCTAGGTAGTTATTAAATAGTTATTAACTATTTAATAACTATTGTACCTAGTTAAAATAAATACAAAGTTGCCTGTAAAATAAATATAAATCCTAAAATAGCTACAATGTAACTATTAGTTATATTGAAGCTATATTAATAGCTAGTAGGGGGCTTAGATTAGGTGTAATTAGTTTAAAATTATTGTAATATTTTATTATTTTTGGTAATTTAGTGTTTGTTTGTATTTTGGTACTTGTATGATGGATGGAAGACCTCTTCTTGCCCCGCTTGGATGAAGACTTCTGCCGGTCTGGATGTCCTCTTCTGCCCCATCGGATGAAGACTTCGGCCCGGCTGGGTGAACACGACTCAAGGTAGGGAGATCTTCAGGGGGGTAGTGTTAGGTTTATTTAAGGGGGGTTTGGGTTAGAGTAGGGGTATGTGGGTGGTGGGTTGTAATGTGGGGGGGGGAGATTGTGGTTTTTTTTACAGGCAAAAGAGCTGTTTTCTTTGGGGCATGCCCCGCAAAGGGCCCTGTTCAGGGCTGGTAAGGTAATAGAGCTGTTAACTTTTGTAATTTAGTATAGGGTAGGGCATTTTTTTTATTTTGGGGGGCTTTGTTATTTTATTAGGGGGCTTAGATTAGGTGTAATTAGTTTAAAATTCTTGTAATATTTTTTTATTTTTTGTAATTTAGTGTTTGTTTTTTTTTGTAATTTAGTGGGGTTTTTTTGTACTTTAGTTTATTTAATTGTAGATAATTGTAGGTACTTGTAGTTAATTTATTTAATGACAGTGTAGTGTTAGGTTTAATTGTAACTTAGGTTAGGATTTATTTTACAGGTAATTTTGTAATTATTTTAACTAGGTAGCTATTAATTAGTCAATAACTATTTAATAGCTTTTGTACCTAGTTAAAATAAATACAAAGTTGCCTGTAAAATAAATATAAATGCTAAAATAGCTACAATGTAACTATTAGTTATATTGCAGCTATATTAGGGTTTATTTTACAGGTAAGTATTTTGTTTTAAATATGATTCATTTATTTAGTTAATTTAATGATAGTGTAGTGTTAGGTGTAATTGTAACTTAGGTTAGGATTTATTTTACAGGTAAATTTGTAATTATTTTAACTAGGTAGCTATTAAACAGTAAATATCTATTTAATAGCTATTGTACCTAGTTAAAATAAATACAAAGTTGCCTGTAAAATAAAAATAAATCCTAAAATAGCTACAATGTAACTATTAGTTATATTGTAGCTATATTAGGGTTTATTTTACAGGTAAGTCTTTAGTTTTAAATAGGATTCATTTATTTAACTATAGTAAACTTATTTCGTTTTATTTAAATTATATTTAAGTTAGGGGGTGTTAGTGTTAGGGTTAGACTTAGGTTTAGGGGTTAATAACCTTATTATAGTAGCGGCGACGTTGGGGGCGGGAGATTAGGGGTTAATAATTGTAGGTAGGTGGCGGCGATGTTAGGGAGGGCAGATTAGGGGTTAATAAAATGTATTATAGTGTTTGCGAGGCGGGAGTGCGGCGGTTTAGGGGTTAATACATTTATTATAGTGGCGGCGATTTGCGGTCGGCAGATTAGGGGTTAATACTTGTAGTTAGATTGCGGGGACGTTGGGGGGGGCAGATTAGGGGTTAATAACTATAATGTAGGGGTCGGCGGTGTTAGGGACAGCAGATTAGGGGTTAATAGCTATAATGTAGGCGGCGGCGATATCGGGTCGGCAGATTAGGGGTTAATACTTGTAGTTAGATTGCGGCGACGTTGGGGGAGGCAGATTAGGGGTTAATAACTATAATGTAGGGGTCGGCGGTGTTAGGGACAGCAGATTAGGGGTTAATAGCTATAATGTAGGCGGCGGCGATATCGTGTTGGCAGATTAGGGGTTAATACTTGTAGTTAGATTGCGGCGACGTTGGGGGAGGCAGATTAGGGGTTAATAACTATAATGTAGGGGTCGGCGGTGTTAGGGACAGCAGATTAGGGGTTAATAGCTATAATGTAGGCGGCGGCGATATCGGGTCGGCAGATTAGGGGTTAATACTTGTAGTTAATTGCGGCGACGTTGGGGGGGCAGATTAGGGGTTAATAACTATAATGTAGGGGTCGGCGGTGTTAGGGACAGCAGATTAGGGGTTAATAGCTATAATGTAGGCGGCGGCGATATCGGGTCGGCAGATTAGGGGTTAATACTTGTAGTTAGATTGCGGCGACGTTGGGGGAGGCAGATTAGGGGTTAATAACTATAATGTAGGGGTCGGCGGTGTTAGGGACAGCAGATTAGGGGTTAATAGCTATAATGTAGGTTGCGGCGATATCCGATCGGCAGATTAGGGGTTAAATAATGTTATTATAGGGTTTGCGATGTGGGGGGGCCTCGGTTTAGTGATTCATAGGTAGTTTATGGGTGTTAGTGACTTAGTGTACTAAATGGGTGTTAGTGTACTAAAAACATACCGAATTTCGGAACGGAATAGAACCGAATTCAGCCGAATCAGAATAAATCCGAAACGAATTTATTCGGATCCGAATAAATCCGAAACGAATTTATTCAAATTTTGCCGAATCCGATTCGATCCGAAACGAAATTTGAAAAGTCCGAATCGATCCGAACCGAAAACGAACCGAATTTTTTAGCCGTGCACATGTCTAATACAAGGAGTGTGGTCCTTCACGCCCTCTTTGCAGGTTATCCAATTGGGATCAGTAAGATGGAGTGCGGTGGTAGGATATAGGCAGGTGTAATTGTAACTTAGGTTAGGATTTATTTTACAGGTAAATTTGTAATTATTTTAACTAGGTAGCTATTAAACAGTAAATATCTATTTAATAGCTATTGTACCTAGTTAAAATAAATACAAAGTTGCCTGTAAAATAAAAATAAATCCTAAAATAGCTACAATGTAACTATTAGTTATATTGTAGCTATATTAGGGTTTATTTTACAGGTAAGTCTTTAGTTTTAAATAGGATTCATTTATTTAACTATAGTAAACTTATTTCGTTTTATTTAAATTATATTTAAGTTAGGGGGTGTTAGTGTTAGGGTTAGACTTAGGTTTAGGGGTTAATAACCTTATTATAGTAGCGGCGACGTTGGGGGCGGGAGATTAGGGGTTAATAATTGTAGGTAGGTGGCGGCGATGTTAGGGAGGGCAGATTAGGGGTTAATAAAATGTATTATAGTGTTTGCGAGGCGGGAGTGCGGCGGTTTAGGGGTTAATACATTTATTATAGTGGCGGCGATTTGCGGTCGGCAGATTAGGGGTTAATACTTGTAGTTAGATTGCGGGGACGTTGGGGGGGGCAGATTAGGGGTTAATAACTATAATGTAGGGGTCGGCGGTGTTAGGGACAGCAGATTAGGGGTTAATAGCTATAATGTAGGCGGCGGCGATATCGGGTCGGCAGATTAGGGGTTAATACTTGTAGTTAGATTGCGGCGACTTTGGGGGAGGCAGATTAGGGGTTAATAACTATAATGTAGGGGTCGGCGGTGTTAGGGACAGCAGATTAGGGGTTAATAGCTATAATGTAGGCGGCGGCGATATCGTGTTGGCAGATTAGGGGTTAATACTTGTAGTTAGATTGCGGCGACGTTGGGGGAGGCAGATTAGGGGTTAATAACTATAATGTAGGGGTCGGCGGTGTTAGGGACAGCAGATTAGGGGTTAATAGCTATAATGTAGGCGGCGGCGATATCGGGTCGGCAGATTAGGGGTTAATACTTGTAGTTAATTGCGGCGACGTTGGGGGGGCAGATTAGGGGTTAATAACTATAATGTAGGGGTCGGCGGTGTTAGGGACAGCAGATTAGGGGTTAATAGCTATAATGTAGGCGGCGGCGATATCGGGTCGGCAGATTAGGGGTTAATACTTGTAGTTAGATTGCGGCGACGTTGGGGGAGGCAGATTAGGGGTTAATAACTATAATGTAGGGGTCGGCGGTGTTAGGGACAGCAGATTAGGGGTTAATAGCTATAATGTAGGTTGCGGCGATATCCGATCGGCAGATTAGGGGTTAAATAATGTTATTATAGGGTTTGCGATGTGGGGGGGCCTCGGTTTAGTGATTCATAGGTAGTTTATGGGTGTTAGTGACTTAGTGTACTAAATGGGTGTTAGTGTACTAAAAACATACCGAATTTCGGAACGGAATAGAACCGAATTCAGCCGAATCAGAATAAATCCGAAACGAATTTATTCGGATCCGAATAAATCCGAAACGAATTTATTCAAATTTTGCCGAATCCGATTCGATCCGAAACGAAATTTGAAAAGTCCGAATCGATCCGAACCGAAAACGAACCGAATTTTTTAGCCGTGCACATGTCTAATACAAGGAGTGTGGTCCTTCACGCCCTCTTTGCAGGTTATCCAATTGGGATCAGTAAGATGGAGTGCGGTGGTAGGATATAGGCAGGGCCAGTGGTATACGCCCTTCTTGTAGGATGCAAGTTGTGAATAGAGAGGGTGTGTGATCTGGATCGTTTGTAGATCATGTACTCACTTTTGTGAGATACTGTGTTTATATATATATAAATAAATATTTATATATTTATTTATATATATATAAATAAATATGTGTTTACAATAAAAATTACATTGTTCTGTAAGTGAAGAACTTCGGAAAGTGAAATATTCATAACTTTTGTCGGGCTAGCATGAGAGCGATAGGTGTTAGCTTTTTTCTTCTGTACCCTCTATTGACTTTAATGGGGACAATACATTAACTTGGTTGCAATATTGTGAAGTCCTTTAGTTAGTGCATGTCGGCTTTCGCTTAAACAAACCTTTTACTTCCAATTTGCAATGCGCATGTCGGGTATCGTGCGTATTACAAGTTGAAACCTGATGTGCACTAATCAATGCAAAGTCCTTTGTTAGTGCACGACGGGTTTCGCTCACACAATCTTTTTACTTTTAATACTCGCACTTCTCAACGCGTGCAAAAAGGTTACTTCTAGCGAAGTTTACGCTCAATCAAAAGTACAATAATAATTTTAAAATACAGAGATGGGGTTGATCAGGATGATAACATATTTGGAATTGATTGAAATTTGGTGTAATTAGATCATCATCAAAAAAGGGCAATAAATGTTTCTGGCATGAACAGTGCCAGCTTGTTTCTAAGGTGCAAGCATGCGCTTTTAAGTAGCCAATATAGTTATCTCTTACTGGATGAGTGTTATCTTTATTTTAATAGTGTTGAATAACTAGGGCAGAGTAGAGAGAGACAATTGCATTTTAAATTTACACCTGTTTTTTTTGCACACGCTGCGTTTTTTTTTTATATATATATAAATATATATATATATTAATATATATGTATGTGTGTACGTGTGTATGCATGTATATGTGCACACACATACACATACACACACACACACAAACATATGAGGATGGGGGAGACCCTGAAAACGTTCACTTAGAAAACTTTATGATACTACTGACAACGGAGAGTGCCTTGTTTCATTATTATATACTAGTCCTAAAGCCTGTGTACACGGGCCAATTTTTTATGTACCGCGGTTCCATCCCTCTCCCCCCCTCTCTCCCTCTCCCCGCCCCTCTCCTCTCTCCCCCCTCTCCCCCCCCCTCCCCCCCTTTCTCTCTCCCCCCCTCTCTCCCTCTCCCCCCCTCCCCCCTCTCCCCCCCTCTCCCCCCTCTCCCCCCCCCTCTCTCTCTCCCCCCCACCCCTTACTCAGACAAATACAAAGTGAGCAGTGGAAATGTTTATACAGATACAAAGTCAAACACCTCTCCCGCAATTAGTGCAATAAATCACTTTCAAAGCCACATGATTGGTGGATAAGGACACACCCTAAATCACATTCAGGTGTGTAACATCAATTAATTAATACAGAGTCCCAAAACTTATGTAAACAAGTGAAATGATTGGTGGATAATGACACACCCAAAATCACATTCAGGTATGTAACATCAAATAATTAATACAGAGTCCCAAAACCTATGTAAGCAAGGGAAATTAACAGCATCATATACAATATATATAGCAGTCTGGAGATATCTATAGCAACAGACCTACTGAATGACACCTCAATCATTAGTTTACACATTCTTTATATATTATAATCATTATCAAGTTAAAGTAAAGAACATGAAAGATGCCCAATTTTCATTACAAAAGACAAGAAATACCATAGAAGCATAGCGTGTGTGGTGTTAGGAGCGTTAAGAAGAATAGCGTGTGTGGTATTAGGAGCGTTAAGTAGAATAGCGTGTGTGGTGTTAGGAGCGTGATAAACCTAAGTGAATACTGACAGTGTACTAGGTAGAAAATGAGTCTAGAAGACAAATGTAAGGCAATATCTAACTAGTAAAGCATATACAGCACAAATGACTAGTAAAGAAACAGTGTAAGGAAGCGTGTTTAAGGTAAAAACATTACCAGAGTAACAGTGTATACATTAGTATTCAACACTTTTTGCAGCACGCGTATATTCAACATGGCAATCAGACAGACACATACATGGGCCATAGGGGGCGGGGCCACCAAAACGTATAGTCAAATGACACAATGGGGGGGTGTGCGAACCAACCCAGCTGCTGATTGGTTCATAGGCAACCAATAGGTATATGCCAGCAGACAGCTAAAATGTGTGTCAATGTCAGGCTATGAGAAATAGCGACCGCAATCAAAATCTAGTACACATAGGCTATATAAATATATATCTATCTACCGCCCCCTAACTAGACTATGCAAGGTGTTACTAATGCACGTATGTGTCAGGTCCCTTATATAGCTAATAAATACATAGTCAAAGTACGATGTGTATTTACGAAAAAAACACCATAAACAAATATACTTATGTAATCCATGTTCTAGTGCAGGATATAACCTTAATGGAAAAATCATAAATTAGAGAAAACAATGCCAATCAATATTTACATTTAACCCCTTAGGGTATAAGGTGTCCAATCTGAATATCCATATGTCCTTCACTTGTAGGAGTTTCTTCTTTCTGTCACCCCCTCGTTTAAGGGGTGAGACATGGTCAATTAATGTGAAACGCAAACAGTGTGTTTGGCCTCCAAAAAGTGTCTGGCTACTGGCTGGTCTGTCTTTCCAGTGTCCAGGGCAGATCTAAAAGCACTCCTGTGGTTCGCCATCCATTTCTTGATGTTGTCATCAGTTTTACCTACATAGAATTTAGCACAATTGCAACTCAATAGGTAAATAACAAATTTGGTGTTGCATGTCAAGTAGTGCAGAATCTGGTACCTCTTGTTGGTATGCGGATGTCTGAATGTAGGCCCCTGTACATGGCGTGACATGTACCCCAACTTGGACATCTGAAAGATCCCATCTTATTCGATTTTAGCCACGTTTCTTGCTTATAGCAGTGGGTAGGCTCTGTAAGCATAAGTACATCCTTTAAGTTACTTGTATCCCATTTTTGGTGGGTCAAGTGATGCAAAGGGTAGGGTGGGGTCAGAGTGTACTATCCACCATTTGTCATGTAGGTTCTTGGCAGTGACTTGAATGTTAGGTCCATAGTTTGACGTGAAGGTTAGTCGCTGTTTAATGTCTTCTTTATTATGAGACAGTCATTTTTCACAATCAGCCGATAATAAATCTTTGTGCACAACAGAGATCAGATTGTGTGCATAGCCCCTTTTGAGAAACTTCTGATACATCTCTTGTAGTTGTATCTCCGTTCTTTCCTTATTGGTGTTGTTTCTGATAACATTTGTCATTTGTGCTTTGGGAATTGCCCTTAAAAGTGATCTGGGATGGGTACTGCATGCCAGCAGTATGGAGTTTTTGTCCATGGGCTTTTGGAACAGTGTAGTAGCAGGACTATTGTTGTCTTTAAAGATCCTAAGGTCCAGAGAGTCTATTTCCTCTAGGCTTTTATTGGTCTTGAACTTAATAGGGGTGGACAAGCCTTTCAATTCAGATACCCATGTATCAAGTTCCTCCTCTGATGCTCTCCAAATTAAGAAGATATCATCAATGTATCTCTGGTAACCCTGTATGTTGTTGTTATCATATACCTTCATGGTGTTGTTCTCGAAATCCTCCATGAAGAGGTTAGCATATGATGGGGCCATATTGGCCCCCATCACCATACCCATACATTGAAGGTAGAATGTAGTCTCAAATCTAAAATAATTCAGTTTTAGACAAAGTTTGATTATCTTGCAGATAAATTCAGGGTCCAGTCCAACATATAGGTAATGTAGGAGGGCCATCTTGATGGCTTGAACCCCATCGCTATGGGGTATAACAGTATAGAGAGTGAGACTGGTTACATCCATGGTAACCAGCCAGTCAGTAGGTGATATGTCCATGTTTTTCAGGCTGTCCATCATGTCTGTTGAATCCCTGATGTATGACTTCATCTGTTTGACCAGTGGTTGTAGGTATTGGTCCACCCATATGGAAAGGGTTTGTAGAATAGAGCCCCTTGCCATGAATATGGGTCTTCTGGGTGGTTTGTACAATCTTTTTTGCACCTTAGGTATGGTATACAACACTGGTGTGATGGGGTAAACCACCATCATCCAATCAAATGTGTTCTGTTGTATCCAGCCCTTCTCCAAACCTTCAAGTTAAACAATTTTGATTTCAGCTTGAAATTTCTTGATTGGGTCCCCATCTAGGGGTATATAGGTGATGCCTTCTTGAAGTTGGGACATTACATCATCCTTATAATCTTGATATAGAACAGTGGGGGGTGGTGTGAGTGCTATCTATATAGGTATATGCTTAAAACCCTAAGTAGTCTGGTATAATCCCCAAATACAGACTATTGCAAAGAAAAAAAGGGGGGGGAGGGGGGATAAGCGCTCTGGGAGGAGCAAACCTAAGGAGAACTAGAATAATGATAAATATATATATAAAGTGATCAAGATGTTGAATATACGTATAAAAATATATATACATGTATTAAACAGATTATTAAAAAATCTTTAGACGAAAAAAGAACGATGTCAAAATATAAATTTAATTTAAAATATATATGTCAGCAGTGTGTAAACAACAAACATTCAACATAGGACATACAGTATAAAATCAATGTTGGATGACTAATGTTAGTCTAAGATGCCGGCATCAAAAAATAGACTAGTAGTAGCAGATGAAGAAATATAATTTGCCAACTAAAATAAAATACACACAGTATTGGCGGTTAGTATTCTAAAATAGCAATAGGATTATATTAAAAACAATAATTCAAGGGACTTGATAATAGCAGTAAAAGCGCTAATGCATTTAGAAATATAACAAACCGATGTGTCAAACACTATTATAAGTGAAACCAAGAGTGAAAGTCGAAAAGTCAGTCTGTAATGAGACAATAATAGGCAAAAACAAACCAGCAGCCTGTGTTTGTGTCCGTTAGGAACAATGGTGAGTGAGATCCGTGGATAGTAACGTCACGTCATGTGACTTATAGTAGTAATCCAATGATATCAAACGGATTAGGTGTAGCGTAATTTTTGAAAAAATATATACCGGTATATAGAAAAAAGAAGAAACTTAGTGTCAATTTGTTTATATCTTTGCAGCAGTGTAGAATATACTTGCAAATAGCGGATCGCTCTCTTCCGATCTCTCCTGAGGAAAAACGATTCAGCTGTTTAAAACAACATTGTAGACAAAGTGTGAACAAATGTCCGTCTTTTCTTTCTGAACTCCAGATGAGATATGGTTCTTTGCAAGGTGCTCTTTTTTCAGCTGTCCTTATAGTAGGTAGTAGTATTGTAATTAGAACAAGAAATAAACAGCAGGCACACAGGGATTATTCATATATCTAGCTCAAGATAGATTTGTGAGGTAGAAATGAACCTGTTATTAGTGCCGCCGTAAACAGGGTGAAATGAAAATCAGTGGCTATAATTAGCGTATAAATACCGCACACAGGGATTACTCATATATCTTGCTCTACTTAGATTGTAGAGCTCGAAATGAACCTGTCAAGTGCAGAGTAGGAGAATGAGTGAGTGCCTCTCATCAAATGTAAGCAAATCTACGCGTTTCGGCAAAGTGACCTGCCTTTATCAAGATGCTTACAGGATGTAACAAAGGGCCTTATATAGGGAGACTGCATGAGTCATATCAATTAGGATATAGGCGTGTTTATAGTTAACCCTCTATGGGAGGTATAGTAGTATGTAAGATATTTAACTCATAAATGGACATATAAATTTGAATAGATTTATCAGTTAATGTGTGGCAATAAATTTTTTATATAAGTTATAGTCCATAAAACATATACATACTATAAAAAATATATACTATATAAAGAATACATATAGAAACAGATCCATACCTAAATATATAGACCTCAAAAGAGTACAAGTCAGAAATGGATATGTGATAAATTCTAGATTTATACTATCTTTAGTTTAGTTTACCTGTTTACATAGAGCCGATACACTAATTCAAAAATATTTTACAGAATTCTATAATATATTCAACATCTTGGATTAGAAAAATTTTTTTTTAAAAGAAAAATATATAGTAGATAGAATTAAAAAGAGTTATGATTACTAAAAATTCCGTAATTCTTTTTTGAGTGTTTTGAAGGAACTATAAATATATTTGATCTTATTTATTAGATGATATATTTAATATTTCCACTTTAGGTACTGTATATTTATATGATTGAATTAAGGTCAAATGAGCTATTACTGTATATTTATATGATTGAATTAAGGTCAAATGAGCTATTTAGCCCAAGTGGATGTATTGTTTTAAATTTAAAGATTAACGCCTAGCTTTAGAGTTCTGCGGCCAAAGGGGTGCGTTAGCTACGCTGGCTTTTTTCTGGCCGCACCTTTTAAATACCGCTGGTATTTAGAGTTCACAGAATGGCTGCGTTAGGCTCCAAAAAAGGAGCGTATAGCATATTTACCGCCACTTCAACTCTCGATACCAGCGGTGCTTACGGACGTGGCCAGCTTCAAAAACGTGCTTGTGCACGATTCCCCCATAGAAAACAATGGGGCTGTTTGAGCTGAAAAAAAACCTAACCCCTGCAAAAAAGCCACGTTCAGCTCCTAACGCAGCCCCATTGTTTGCTATGGGGAACCACTTCCTACGTCTGCACCTAACACTCTAACATGTACCCCGAGTCTAAACACCCCTAACCTTACACTTATTAACCCCTATTCTGCCGCCCCCCACTATCGCTGACCCCTGCATATTTTTTTAACCCCTAATCTGCCGCTCCGTAAACCGCCGCTACTTACATTATCCCTATGTACCCCTAATCTGCTGCCCCTAACACCGCCGACCCCTATATTATATTTATTAACCCCTAATCTGCCCCCCACAACGTCGCCTCCACCTGCCTACACTTATTAACCCCTAATCTGCCGAGCGGACCGCACCGCTATTATAATAAAGTTATTAACCCCTAATCCGCCTCACTTCCGCCTCAATAACCCTATAATAAATAGTATTAACCCCTAATCTGCCCTCCCTAACATCGCCGACACCTAACTTCAAACATTAACCCCTAATCTGCCGACTGGAGCTCACCGCTATTCTAATAAATGTATTAACCCCTAAAGCTAAGTCTAACCCTAACACTAACACCCCCCTAAGTTAAATATAATTTAAATCTAACAAAATAAATTAACTCTTATTAAATAAATTATTCCTATTTAAAGTTAAATACTTAATACTGATCGGAACAGCCAATAGAATGCGAGCTCAATCTGATTGGCTGATCGGATCAGCCAATCGGATTGAACTTGATTCTGATTGGCTGATTCCATCAGCCAATCAGAATTTTCCTACCTTAATTCCGATTGGCTGATAGAATCCTATCAGCCAATCGGAATTCGAGGGACGCCATCTTGGATGACGTCCCTTAAAGGAACCGTCATTCTTCAGTTGGACGTCGGAAGAAGAAGATTGATCCGCGCTGGAGGTCTTCACGATGGAGCCGTTCCTCATCGGATGAAGATAGAAGATGCCGCTTGGATCAAGATGGTTGCCGGTCTGGATCGCCTCTTCTTCCCAGATAGGATGAAGACTTTGGAGCCTCTTCTGGACCTCTTCAGCCACAGGCTTATGGATCGCCAGCCCCCGCTTGGGTTGGATGAAGATTTTGGAGGTGAAGATAAGGTAGGAAGATCTTCAGGGGCTTAGTGTTAGGTTTATTTAAGGGGGGTTTGGGTTAGATTAGGGGTATGTGGGTGGTGGGTTGTAATGTTGGGGGGGGTATTGTATGTGTTTTTTTACAGGCAAAAGAGCTGAATTTGTTGGGGCATGCCCCGCAAAGGGCCCTGTTCAGGGCTGGTAAGGTAAAAGAGCTTTGAACTTTTTTAATTTAGAATAGGGTAGGGCATTTTTTTTATTTTGGGGGGCTTTGTTATTTTATTAGGGGGCTTAGAGTAGGTGTAATTAGTTTAAAATTGTTGTAATATTTTTCTAATGTTTGTAAATATTTTTTTATTTTTTGTAACAGTTCTTTTTTATTTTTTGTACTTTAGTTAGTTTATTTAATTGTAGTTATTTGTAGGTATTGTATTTAATTCATTTATTGATAGTGTAGTGTTAGGTTTAATTGTAGGTAATTGTAGGTATTTTATTTAATTTATTTATTGATAGTGTAGTGTTAGGTTTAATTGTAACTTAGGTTAGGATTTATTTTACAGGTAATTTTGTAATTATTTTAACTAGGTAACTATTAAATAGTTTTTAACTATTTAATAGCTATTGTACCTGTTTAAAATAATTACAAAGTTGCCTGTAAAATAAATATTAATCCTAAAATAGCTACAATATAATTATAATTTATATTGTAGCTATATTAGGGTTTATTTTACAGGTAAGTATTTAGCTTTAAATAGGAATAATTTATATAATAAGAGTTAATTTATTTCGTTAGATTTAAATTATATTTAACTTAGGGGGGTGTTAGTGTTAGGGTTAGACTTAGCTTTAGGGGTTAATACATTTATTAGAGTAGCGGAGAGATTAGGTCGGCAGATTAGGGGTTAATAATTGAAGTTAGGTGTCGGCGATGTTAGGGAGGGCAGATTAGGGGTTAATACTATTTATTATAGGGTTATTGAGGCGGGAGTGAGGCCGATTAGGGGTTAATAACTTTATTATAGTAGCGGTGCGGTCCGCTCAGCAGATTAGGGGTTAATAAGTGTAGGCAGGTGGAGGCGACGTTGAGGGGGGCAGATTAGGGGTTAATAAATATAATATAGGGGTCGGCGGTGTTATGGGCAGCAGATTAGGGGTACATAGCTATAATGTAGGTGGCGGTGGTGTACGGAGCGGCAGATTAGGGGTTAATAATAATATGCAGGGGTCAGCGATAGCGGGGGCGGCAGATTAGGGGTTAATAAATATAATATAGGGGTCGGCGGTGTTAGGGGCAGCAGATTAGGGGTACATAGGGATAACGTAGTTGGCAGCAGTGTACGGAGCAGAAGATTAGGGGTTAAAAAATTTAAATATAGTGGCGGCGATGTGAGGGGACCTCGGTTTAGGGGTACATAGGTAGTTTATGGGTGTTAGTGTACTTTAGAGCACAGTAGTTAAGAGCTTTATAAACCGGCGTTAGCCCAGAAAGCTCTTAACTACTGACTTTTTTCTGCGGCTGGAGTTTTGTCGTTAGATTTCTAACGCTCACTTCAGCCACGACTCTAAATACCGGCGTTAGAAAGATCCCATTGAAAAGATAGGATACGCAAATGACGTAAGAGGATCTGCAGTATGGAAAAGTCACGGCTGGAAAGTGAGCGTTAGACCCTTTCCTGACTGACTCCAAATTCCGGCGGTAGCCTAAAACCAGCGTTAGGAGCCTCTAACGCTGGTTTTGACGGCTACCGCCCAACTCTAAATCTAGGCCTTACTCTGCTTCTTTTTTAAGGAGCATCTTTTCCATGTTACCACCTCTGTGATTCATTTTAACTTTTTTTATACCCCAAAATTGGAAACAATTTAGATCTCCAAGGTGGACTTCAGCAAAGTGTTTATAAAGTATTGTTTTAGTATTTGCATGCTCTATGTTCAAAATATGTTCTCGCATCCGGTCTCTTAATAGTCTGCTAGTTTGGCCAATGTAAAATAAATCACAAGAACATTTTATACAGTAAATTACATTAGAGTCACCGCATTTTATTGTGTCCCTAATAGTGAATGTGAATTGTTTATTAGTAGATGTGATATTTTTGGTTTTATTACTGTGTTTGCAGGATTTGCATTTAAAGCAAGGAAAGAAGCCAGATATTTTTTCATTTCTTAAATCTCTATCTATGGAATTAGTATCATTTCCTTTAAATTCACTAGGTGCCAGATAGCTCTTTAAGTTTTTTGCCTTTTTAAATATAAGGTCAGGATGTTTTTTAACTTTTGTGCCTAATATAGGATCTTTTTCAATATAGTGCCAATGTCTGTTTAAAATGGCCCTAATCTCATTCGGCTAGATTTAGAGTTCTGCGGCCAAAGGGGTGCGTTAGCTACGCATGCTTTTTTCCCCCCGCACCTTTTAAATAACACTGGTATTTAGAGTTCACAGAATGGCTGCGTTAGGCTCCAAAAAAGGGAGCGTTGAGCATATTTACCGCCACTGCAACTCTCAATACCAGCGTTGCTTACGGACGCGGCCAGCTTCAAAAACGTGCTCGTGCACGATTCCCCCTTAGAAAACAATGGGGCTGTTTGAGCTGAAAAAAAACCTAACACCTGCAAAAAAGCAGCGTTCAGCTCCTAACGCAGCCCCATTGTTTCCTATGGGGAAACACTTCCTAAGTCTGCACCTAACACCCTAACATGTACCCCGAGTCTAAACACCCCTAACCTTACACTTATTAACCCCTAATCTGCCGCCCCCCGCTATCGCTGACACCTGCATATTTTTTTAACCCCTAATCTGCCGCTCTGTATACCGCCGCAACCTACATTATACCTATGTACCCCTAATCTGCTGCCCCTAACACCGCCGACCCCTATATTATATTTATTAACCCCTAATCTGCCCCCCACAACGTCACCGCCAGCTACCTACAATAATTAACCCCTAATCTGCCGATCGGATCTCACCGCTAGTCTAATAAATGTATTAACCCCTAAAGCTAAGTCTAACCCTAACAATAACACCCCCCTAAATTAAATATAATTTAAATCTAACGAAATAAATTAACTCTTATTATATAAATTATTCCTATTTAAAGCTAAATACTTACCTGTAAAATAAATCCTAATATAGCTACAATATAAATTATAATTATATTGTAGCTATTTTAGGATTAATATTTATTTTACAGGCAACTTTGTAATTATTTTAAACAGGTACAATAGCTATTAAATAGTTAAAAACTATTTAATAGTTACCTAGTTAAAATAATTACAAAATTACCTGTAAAATAAATCCTAACCTAAGTTACAATTAAACCTAACACTACACTATCAATAAATTAATTAAATAAAATACCTACAATTATCTACAATTAAACCTAACACTACACTATCAATAAATTAATTAAATACAATACCTACAAATAAATACAATGAAATAAACTAACTAAAGTACAAAAAATAAAAAAGAACTAAGTTACAAAAAATAAAAAAAATATTTACAAACATTAGAAAAATATTACAACAATTTTAAACTAATTACACCTACTCTAAGCCCCCTAATAAAATAACAAAGCCCCCCAAAATAAAAAAATGCCCTACCCTATTCTAAATTAAAAAAGTTCAAAGCTCTTTTACCTTACCAGCCCTGAAAAGGGCCATTTGCGGGGCATGCCCCAAAGAATTCAGCTCTTTTGCCTGTAAAAAAAAAACATACAATACCCCCCCAACATTACAACCCACATACCCCTAATCTAACCCAACCCCCCCTTAAATAAACCTAACACTAAGCCCCTGAAGATCTCCCTACCTTGTCTTCACCTCACCGGGTTCAGCGATCGATCCAGAAGAGGGTCCGAAGTCTTGATCCAAGCGGCGGCTGAAGAACTCCATCATCGGGCTGAAGTCGGAAGTCCATCATCGGGATGAAGTCTTCTATCAAGCGACATCTTCAATATTCTTTCTTCCAGAGTGGAGCGGAGCCATCTTCTTCCCAGCCGACATGGATCCAACCTCTTCAACCGACGCCTACTCGCCGAATGACGGTTCTTTAAATGATTGAATCCTATCAGCCAATCGGAATTCGAGGGACACCATCTTGGATGACGTCCCTTAAAGGAACCTTCATTCTTCAGTTGGACGTCGGAAGAAGAAGATTGATCCGCGCTGGAGGTCTTCAAGATGGAGCCGTTCCTCATCGGATGAAGATAGAAGATGCCGCTTGGATCAAGATGGTTTCCGGTCCGGATCTCCTCTTCTTCCCGGATAGGATGAAGACTTTGGAGCCTCTTTTGGACCTCTTCAGCTGCTGCTTGATAGAAGATTTCAGCCGGATTATGGATCGCCAGCCCCCGCTTGGGCTTGGATGAAGATTTCGGAGCCTGGAGCTATCGGTGAACCTGGCATGGTGAAGATAAGGTAGGAAGATCTTCATGGGCTTAGTGTTAGGTTTATTTAAGGGGGGTTTGGATTAGATTAGGGGTATGTGGGTGGTGGGTTGTAATATTGGGGGGGTATTGTATGTTTTATTTACAGGCAAAAGAGCTGAATTATTTGGGGCATGCCCCGCAAAGGGCCCTTTTCAGGGCTGGTAAGGTAAAAGAGCTTTGAACTTTTTTAATTTAGAATAGGGTAGGGCATTTTTTTATTTTGGGGGTCTTTGTTATTTTATTAGGGGGCTTAGAGTAGGTGTAATTAGTTTAAAATTGTTGTAATATTTTTCTAATGTTTGTAAATATTTTTTTATTTTTTGTAACTTAGTTCTTTTTTATTTTTTGTACTTTAGTTAGTTTATTTAATTGTAGTTATTTGTAGGTATTGTATTTAATTAATTTATTGATAGTGTAGTGTTAGGTTTAATTGTAGATAATTGTAGGTATTTTATTTAATTAATTTATTGATAGTGTAGTGTTAGGTTTAATTGTAACTTAGGTTAGGATTTATTTTACAGGTAATTTTGTAATTATTTTAACTATTTTAGCTATTAAATAGTTCTTAACTATTTCATAGCTATTGTACCTAGTTAAAATAAATACAAAGTTACCTGTAAAATAAATATAAATCCTAAAATAGCTATAATATAATTATAATTTATATTGTAGCTATATTAGGGTTTATTTTACAGGTAAGTATTTAGCTTTAAATAGGAATAATTTATTTAATAAGAGTTAATTTATTTCGTTAGATTTAAATTATATTTAATTTAGGGGGGTGTTAGTGTTAGGGTTAGACTTAGCTTTAGGGGTTAATACATTTATTAGAGTAGCGGAGAGATTAGGTCGGCAGATTAGGGGTTAATAATTGAAGTTAGGTGTCGGCGATGTTAGGGAGGGCAGATTAGGGGTTAATACTATTTATTATAGGGTTATTGAGGCGGGAGTGAGGCCGATTAGGGGTTAATAACTTTATTATAGTAGCGGTGCGGTCCGCTCAGCAGATTAGGGGTTAATAAGTGTAGGCAGGTGGAGGCGACATTGAGGGGGGCAGATTAGGGGTTAATAAATATAATATAGGGGTCGGCGGTATTATGGGCAGCAGATTAGGGGTACATAGCTATAATGTAGGTGGCGGTGGTGTACGGAGCGGCAGATTAGGGGTTAATAATAATATGCAGGGGTCAGCGATAGCGGGGGCGGCAGATTAGGGGTTAATAAATATAATATAGGGGTCGGCGGTGTTAGGGGCAGCAGATTAGGGGTACATAGGGATAACTTAGTTGGCAGCAGTGTACGGAGCGGAAGATTAGGGGTTAAAAAATTTAAATATAGTGGCGGCGATGTGAGGGGACCTCGGTTTAGGGGTACATAGGTAGTTTATGGGTGTTAGTGTACTTTAGAGCACAGTAGTTAAGAGCTTTATAAACCGGCATTAGCCCAGAAAGCTCTTAACTACTGACTTTTTTCTGCGGCTGGAGTTTTGTCGTTAGATTTCTAACGCTCACTTCAGCCACGACTCTAAATACCGGCGTTAGAAAGATCCCATTGAAAAGATAGGATACGCAAATGACGTAAGAGGATCTGCGGTATGGAAAAGTCACGGCTGGAAAGTGAGCGTTAGACCCTTTCCTGACTGACTCCAAATTCCGGCGGTAGCCTAAAACCAGCGTTAGGAGCCTCTAACGCTGGTTTTGACGGCTACCGCCCAACTCTAAATCTAGGCCTTACTCTGCTTCTTTTTTAAGGAGCATCTTTTCCATGTTACCACCTCTGTGATTCATTTTAACTTTTTTTATACCCCAAAATTGGAAACAATTTAGATCTCCAAGGTGGACTTCAGCAAAGTGTTTATAAAGTATTGTTTTAGTATTTGCATGCTCTATGTCCAAAATATGTTCTCGCATCCGGTCTCTTAATAGTCTGCTAGTTTGGCCAATGTAAAATAAATCACAAGAACATTTTATACAGTAAATTACATTAGAGTCACTGCATTTTATTGTGTCCCTAATAGTGAATGTGAATTGTTTATTAGTAGATGTGATCTTTTTGGTTTTATTACTGTGTTTGCAGGATTTGCATTTAAAGCAAGGAAAGAAGCCAGATATTTTTTCATTTCTTAAATCTCTATCTATGGAATTAGTATCATTTCCTTTAAATTCACTAGGTGCCAGATAGCTCTTTAAGTTTTTTGCCTTTTTAAATATAAGGTCAGGATGTTTTTTAACTTTTGTGCCTAATATAGGATCTTTTTCAATATAGTGCCAATGTCTGTTTAAAATGGCCCTAATCTCATTCGGCTAGATTTAGAGTTCTGCGGCCAAAGGGGTGCGTTAGCTACGCATGCTTTTTTCCCCCCACACCTTTTAAATAACACTGGTATTTAGAGTTCACAGAATGGCTGCGTTAGGCTCCAAAAAAGGGAGCGTTGAGCATATTTACCGCCACTGCAACTCTCAATACCAGCGTTGCTTACGGACGCGGCCAGCTTCAAAAACGTGCTCGTGCACGATTCCCCCTTAGAAAACAATGGGGCTGTTTGAGCTGAAAAAAACCTAACACCTGCAAAAAAGCAGCGTTCAGCTCCTAACGCAGCCCCATTGTTTCCTATGGGGAAACACTTCCTAAGTCTGCACCTAACACCCTAACATGTACCCCGAGTCTAAACACCCCTAACCTTACACTTATTAACCCCTAATCTGCCGCCCCCGCTATCGCTGACACCTGCATATTTTTTTAACCCCTAATCTGCCGCTCTGTATACCGCCGCAACCTACATTATACCTATGTACCCCTAATCTGCTGCCCCTAACACCGCCGACCCCTATATTATATTTATTAACCCCTAATCTGCCCCCCACAACGTCACCGCCAGCTACCTACAATAATTAACCCCTAATCTGCCGATCGGATCTCACCGCTAGTCTAATAAATGTATTAACCCCTAAAGCTAAGTCTAACCCTAACAATAACACCCCCCTAAATTAAATATAATTTAAATCTAACGAAATAAATTAACTCTTATTATATAAATTATTCCTATTTAAAGCTAAATACTTACCTGTAAAATAAACCCTAATATAGCTACAATATAAATTATAATTATATTGTAGCTATTTTAGTATTAATATTTATTTTACAGGCAACTTTGTAATTATTTTAAACAGGTACAATAGCTATTAAATAGTTAAAAACTATTTAATAGTTACCTAGTTAAAATAATTACAAAATTACCTGTAAAATAAATCCTAACCTAAGTTACAATTAAACCTAACACTACACTATCAATAAATAAATTAAATAAAATACCTACAATTACCTACAATTAAACCTAACACTACACTATCAATAAATGAATTAAATACAATACCTACAAATAACTACAATGAAATAAACTAACTAAAGTACAAAAAATAAAAAGAACTAAGTTACAAAAAATAAAAAAAATATTTACAAACATTAGAAAAATATTACAACAATTTTAAACTAATTACACCTACTCTAAGCCCCCTAATAAAATAACAAAGACCCCCAAAATAAAAAAATGCCCTACCCTATTCTAAATTAAAAAAGTTCAAAGCTCTTTTACCTTACCAGCCCTGAAAAGGGCCATTTGCGGGGCATGCCCCAAAGAATTCAGCTCTTTTGCCTGTAAAAAAAAAACATACAATACCCCCCCAACATTACAACCCACCACCCACATACCCCTAATCTAACCCAACCCCCCCTTAAATAAACCTAACACTAAGCCCCTGAAGATCTCCCTACCTTGTCTTCACCTCACCGGGTTCAGCGATCGATCCAGAAGAGGGTCCGAAGTCTTGATCCAAGCGGCGGCTGAAGAACTCCATCATCGGGCTGAAGTCGGAAGTCCATCATCGGGATGAAGTCTTCTATCAAGCGACATCTTCAATATTCTTTCTTCCGGAGTGGAGCGGAGCCATCTTCTTCCCAGCCGACACGGATCCAACCTCTTCAACCGACGCCTACTCGCCGAATGACGGTTCCTTTAAATGACTGAATCCTATCAGCCAATCGGAATTCGAGGGACACCATCTTGGATGACGACCCTTAAAGGAACCTTCATTCTTCAGTTGGACGTCGGAAGAAGAAGATTGATCCGCGCTGGAGGTCTTCAAGATGGAGCCGTTCCTCATCGGATGAAGATAGAAGATGCCGCTTGGATCAAGATGGTTTCCGGTCTGGATCTCCTCTTCTTCCCGGATAGGATGAAGACTTTGGAGCCTCTTTTGGACCTCTTCAGCTGCTGCTTGATAGAAGATTTCAGCCGGATTATGGATCGCCAGCCCCCGCTTGGGCTTGGATGAAGATTTCGGAGCCTGGAGCTATCGGTGAACCTGGCATGGTGAAGATAAGGTAGGAAGATCTTCATGGGCTTAGTGTTAGGTTTATTTAAGGGGGGTTTGGGTTAGATTAGGGGTATGTGGGTGGTGGGTTGTAATGTTGGGGGGGTATTGTATGTTTTATTTACAGGCAAAAGAGCTGAATTATTTGGGGCATGCCCCGCAAAGGGCCCTTTTCAGGGCTGGTAAGGTAAAAGAGCTTTGAACTTTTTAAATTTAGAATAGGGTAGGGCATTTTTTTATTTTGGGGGTCTTTGTTATTTTATTAGGGGGCTTAGAGTAGGTGTAATTAGTTTAAAATTGTTGTAATATTTTTCTAATGTTTGTAAATATTTTTTTATTTTTTGTAACTTAGTTCTTTTTTATTTTTTGTACTTTAGATAGTTTATTTAATTGTAGTTATTTGTAGGTATTGTATTTAATTAATTTATTGATAGTGTAGTGTTAGGTTTAATTGTAGATAATTGTAGGTATTTTATTTAATTAATTTATTGATAGTGTAGTGTTAGGTTTAATTGTAACTTAGGTTAGGATTTATTTTACAGGTAATTTTGTAATTATTTTAACTATTTTAGCTATTAAATAGTTTTTAACTATTTAATAGCTATTGTACCTGTTTAAAATAATTACAAAGTTGCCTGTAAAATAAATATTAATCCTAAAATAGCTACAATATAATTATAATTTATATTGTAGCTATATTAGGGTTTATTTTACAGGTAAGTATTTAGCTTTAAATAGGAATAATTTATTTAATAAGAGTTAATTTATTTTGTTAGATAAAAATTATATTTAATTTAGGGGGTTGTTAGGGTTAGGGTTAGACTTAGCTTTAGGGGTTAAAAAATGTATTAGAATAGCGGTGAGCTCCAGTCGGCAGATTAGGGGTTAATGTTTGAAGTTAGGTGTCGGCGATGTTAGGGAGGGCAGATTAGGGGTTAATACTATTTATTATAGGGTTATTGAGGCGGGGAGTGAGGCGGATTAGGGGTTAATACATTTATTATAGTAGCGGTGCGGTTCGGTCGGCAGATTAGGGGTTAATAAGTGTAGGTAAGGTAGCGGCGACGTTGGGGGGGGCAGATTAGGGGTTAATAAATATTATGTAGGTGTCGGCGATGTTAGGGGCAGCAGATTAGGGGTACATAGGGATAATGTAGCTGGCGGCGGTGTACGGAGCGGCAGATTAGGGGTTAAAAAAATTTAATAGAGTGGCGGCGGTGTGGGGGGGGCCTCGGTTTAGGGGTACATAGGTATTTTATGGGTGTTAGTGTACTTTAGAGCACAGTAGTTAAGAGCTTTATAAACCGGCATTAGCCCAGAAAGCTCTTAACTACTGTTTTTTTTCTGCGGCTGGAGTTTTGTCGTTAGATTTCTAACGCTCACTTCAGCCACGACTCTAAATACCGGCATTAGAAAGATCCCATTGAAAAGATAGGATACGCAAATGGCGTAGGGGGATCTGCGGTATGGAAAAGTCGCGGCTGCAAAGTGAGTGTTAGACCCTTTCCTGACTGACTCCAAATACCAGAGGGCGGTAAAAACCAGCGTTAGGAGCCTCTAACGCTGGTTTTGACAGCTACCGCCCAACTCTAAATCTAGCCGATTGTGTTGAGCATTATATTCTGTAATAAATGGAACAAAAATCTGACTAGTAGAGGCTATATTTGTCTCATATGGGTTTTTGTTTTTATTCTTGTTAGTTTTTTTTCTTAATAAACTGGATCTATCAATTTCTCTAATAGATAGCATAGTGTTTTTGATTTTTTTCTGGTTATATCCTTTCTCAGCAAATCTGTTTAGTAGAATGTTTGATTGTAGGTCATATGATTCTAAATCTGAGCAGTTTTTTCTGACCCTAAGTAGCTGACTTTTGGGAATGTTTACTTTCCACTTATTGAGGTGGCAACTTTTTTGATGAATAAAATTATTAGAATCAATGGTTTTAAAATATGTTTTAGTTTTGATTGCATTATCAACAATTTCCACCTCAATATCCAGAAAATTTAGTAATTTCATACTATGTTCATATGAAAAAGTGAGACCTAAATTGTTTGTATTAATATCTTCCAAGAACATCATCATTTAGGACTAAAAGCTATTGCTCATTATTTAGACAAAGACCAAAACCTGTTATATGAACAAAATAAATTCATCTTAGATAGTATAGAATTCATCCTAAAAAAGAATAGCTTCATGTTCAACAATGAATTCTTCCTCCAGACCAGGGGGACGGCAATGGGCACAAGGTTCGCTCCCAGTTATGCCAATTTGTTTATGTTTTTTTTTTAAGAATCTTTTTTATCTAGTGGCCAATGGGGAACGAACCTTGTGCTCTACAAAAGATATATTGATGATATCTTCCTGGTCTGGAGAGGAGATCATGAGATTTTAGAACTGTTCTTGGAAGATATTAATACAAACAATTTAGGTCTCACTTTTTCATATGAACATAGTATGAAATTACTCCATTTTCTGGATATTGAGGTGGAAATTGTTGATAATGCAATCAAAACTAAAACATATTTTAAAACCATTGATTCTAATAATTTTATTCATCAAAAAAGTTGCCACCTCAATAAGTGGAAAGAAAACATTCCCAAAAGTCAGCTACTTAGGGTCAGAAAAAACTGCTCAGATTTAGAATCATATGACCTACAATCAAACATTCTACTAAACAGATTTTCTGAGAAAGGATATAACCAGAAAAAAATCAAAAACACTATGCTATTAGAGAAATTGATAGATCCAGTTTATTAAGAAAAAAAAACTAACAAGAATGAAAACAAAAACCCATATGAGACAAATATAGCCTCTACTAGTCAGATTTTTGTTCCATTTATTACAGAATATAATGCTCAACACAATCGGCTAGATTTAGAGTTGGGCGGTAGCCGTCAAAACCAGCGTTAGAGGCTCCTAACGCTGGTTTTTACCGCCCTCTGGTATTTGGAGTCAGTCAGGAAAGGGTCTAACACTTATTACAGAATATAATGCTCAACACAATAAGATTAGGGCCATTTTAAACAGACATTGGCACTATATTGAAAAAGATCCTATATTAGGCACAAAAGTTAAAAAACATCCTGACCTTATATTTAAAAAGGCAAAAAACTTAAAGAGCTATCTGGCACCTAGTGAATTTAAAGGAACTGATACTAATTCCATAGATAGAGATTTAAGAAATGAAAAAATATCTGGCTTCTTTCCTTGCTTTAAATGCAAATCCTGCAAACACAGTAATAAAACCAAAAAGATCACATCTACTAATACACAATTCACTATTAGGGACACAATAAAATGCAGTGACTCTAATGTAATTTACTGTATAAAATGTTCTTGTGATTTATTTTACATTGGCCAAACTAGCAGACTATTAAGAGACCGGATGCGAGAACATATTTTGAACATAGAGCATACAAATACTAAAACAATACTTTATAAACACTTCGCTGAAGTCCACCTTGGAGATCTAAATTGTTTCCAATTTTGGGGTATAAAAAAAGTTAAAAAGAATCACAGAGGTGGTAACATGGAAAAGATGCTCCTTAAAAAAGAAGCAGAGTTAATCTTTAAATTTAAAACAATACATCCACTTGGGCTAAATAGCTCATTTGACCTTAATTCAATCATATAAATATACAGTAATAGCTCATTTGACCTTAATTCAATCATATAAATATACAGTACCTAAAGTGGAAATATTAAATCTATCATCTAATAAATAAGATCAAATATATTTATAGTTCCTTCAAAACACTCAATAAAGAATTACGGAATTTTTAGTAATCATAACTCTTTTTAATTCTATCTACTACATTTTTTTCTAATCCAAGATGTTGAATATATTATATAATTCTGTAAAAATTTTTAATTAGTGTATCGGCTCTATGTAAACAGGTAAACTAAACTAAAGATAGTATAAATCTAGAATTTATCACATATCCATTTCTGACTTGTACTCTTTTGAGGTCTATATATTTAGGTATGGATCTGTTTCTATATGTATTCTTTATATAGTATATATTTTTTATAGTATGTATATGTTTTATGGACTATAACTTATATAAAAAATTTATTGCCACATATTAACTGATAAATCTATTCAAATTTATATGTCCATTTATGAGTTAAATATCTTACATACTACTATACCTCCCATAGAGGGTTAACTATAAACACGCCTATATCCTAATTGATATGACTCATGCAGTCTCCCTATATAAGGCCCTTTGTTACATCCTGTAAGCATCTTGATAAAGGCAGGTCACTCTGCCGAAACGCGTAGATTTGCTTACATTTGATGAGAGGCACTCACTCATTCTCCTACTCTGCACTTGACAGGTTCATTTCGAGCTCTACAATCTAAGTAGAGCAAGATATATGAGTAATCCCTGTGTGCGGTATTTATACGCTAATTATAGCCACTGATTTTCATTTCACCCTGTTTACGGCGGCACTAATAACAGGTTCATTTTTACCTCACAAATCTATCTTGAGCTAGATATATGAATAATCCCTGTGTGCCTGCTGTTTATTTCTTGTTCTAATTACAATACTACTACCTACTATAAGGACAGCTGAAAAAAGAGCACCTTGCAAAGAACCATATCTCATCTGGAGTTCAGAAAGAAAAGACGGACATTTGTTCACACTTTGTCTACAATGTTGTTTTAAACAGCTGAATCGTTTTTCCTCAGGAGAGATCGGAAGAGAGCGATCCGCTATTTGCAAGTATATTCTACACTGCTACAAAGATATAAACAAATTGACACTAAGTTTCTTCTTTTTTCTATATACCGGTATATATTTTTTCAAAAATTACGCTACACCTAATCCGTTTGATATCATTGGATTACTACTATAAGTCACATGACGTGACGTTACTATCCACGGATCTCACTCACCATTGTTCCTAACGGACACAAACACAGGCTGCTGGTTTGTTTTTGCCTATTATTGTCTCATTACAGACTGACTTTTCAACTTTCACTATTGGTTTCACTTATAATAGTGTTTGACACATCGGTTTGTTATATTTCTAAATGCATTAGCGCTTTTACTGCTATTATCAAGTCCCTTGAATTATTGTTTTTAATATAATCCTATTGCTATTTTAGAATACTAACCGCCAATACTGTGTGTATTTTATTTTAGTTGGCAAATTATATTTCTTCATCTGCTACTACTAGTCTATTTTTTGATGCCGGCATCTTAGACTAACATTAGTCATCCAACATTGATTTTATACTGTATGTCCTATGTTGAATGTTTGTTGTTTACACACTGCTGACATATATATTTTAAATTAAATTTATATTTTGACATCGTTCTTTTTTCGTCTAAAGATTTTTTAATAATCTGTTTAATACATTTATATATATTTTTATACGTATATTCAACGTCTTGATCACTTTATATATATATATATATATATATATATTTATCATTATTCTAGTTCTCCTTAGGTTTGCTCCTCCCAGAGCGCTTATCCCCCCTCCCCCCCTTTTTTTCTTTATAATCTTGATAGTCCAGGATGACTGTGGCTCTGCCTTTGTCCGCCGGTCTTATTACTATCGTGGGATCTTTTACTAGACACTCAATAGCCTTTTCTCATCTATGTTCAGATTATGTCTCATCTGTGTTCCAAATTTCATTTGTGTGTCTTGTGTCACCATTCTAATGTATGTCTTGATGCTGGGGTTAAAGAGAGGTGGATCAAAAGTGCTTTTATTTTTGCATTCAGATGATAGATCCCCTGATGGTGACACTTGGAAGAAATCCTTTAATTTCAAAAGTCTTTGGGACTTGTGGAGGACCAACCATGAGTCAAATTGGTCTATTCGTGTGGCGGGTACGAAGTTTAGTCCTCTATTAAGGGCCTTCTTTTCATGTGGGGACAGTTCTCTTGAGCTCAAGTTGATAATTAGGTCCTCCTCATCCTTCCAGACTTTCTGGACCTTAGGATCTTTAAAGACAACAATAGTCTTGCTACTACGCTGTTCCAGAAGCCCACAGACAGAAGCTCCATACTGCTGGCATGCAGTAACCATCCCAGATCGCTTAAAAGGGCAATTCCCAAAGCACAAATAACAAGGGTTATCAGGAACAACACCAAGAAGGAAAGAACTGTGATAAAACTGCAAGAGATGTCTCAGAAGTTTCTCAAAAGAGGCTATGCACACAATCTGATCTCTGTTGTGCACAAGGATTTATTATCGGCTGATTGTGAAAAACTACTGTCTCTTAATAAAGAAGACATTAAACAGCGACTAACCTTCACGTCAACCTATGGACTGAACATTCAAGTCACTTGCAAGAGCCTATGTGACAAATGGTGAATAGTACAGTCTGACCCCACCCTACCCTTTGCATCACTTGACCCACCAAGAATGGGATACAAACGGGCAAGTAACGCCATGGTACAGGGTCCTACATTCAGACACTCGCATACCAACAAGAGGTACCAGATTTGGCACTACTTGACATGCAACACCAAATTTGTTACCTATTGAGTTGCAATTGTGCTAAATTCTATGTAGGTAAAACTGATGACAACATCAAGAAATGGATCGCGAACCACAGGAGTGCTATTAGATCTGCCCTGGACACTGGAAAGACAGACCAACCAGTAGCCAGACACTTTTTGAAGGCCAAACACACTGTTAAGGATTTGCTTTTCACATTAATTGACCAGAAAGAATAAACTCCTATAAGTGGAGGCCAAATGGATATGCAAATTGGACACCTTATACCCTAAGGGGTTAAATGTAAATATTGATTGGCATTGTTTGCTCTAATTTATGATTGTTCCATTTAGATTGTATCCTGCACTAGAACATGAATTACATAAGTATATTTGTTTAAAGTGTTTTTCGTAAATGCACATTGTACTTTGACTATTTTCTTAATATCTATATAAGGGACCTGACACATACGTGCATTAGTAGCACCTTGCATAGTCTAGTTTGAGGGTGGTAGATTGATATATACAGTGGGGCAAAAAATTATTTAGTCAGCCACTAAGATGAGAGAGGCCTGTAATTTTCATCATAGGTATACCTCAACTATGAGAGACAAAATGTGGAAACAAATCCAGGCAATCACATTGTCTGATTTGGAAAGAATTTATTTGCAAATTATGGTGGAAAATAAGTATTTGGTCAATATCAAAAGTTCATCTCAATACTTTGTTATATATCCTTTGTTGGCAATGACAGAGGTCAAATGTTTTCTGTAAGTCTTCACAAGTAGTGATGCCGCGAACCTAAAATTTTCGGTTCGCGAACGGCGGACTCGAACTTCCGGTATTGTTCGCGAACGCGCGAACCGCCATTGAATTCAATAGGCAGGCGAACTTTAAAACCTACAAGGACTCTTTCTGGCCACAATAGTGATGGAAAAGTTGTTTCAAGGGTACTAACACCTGGACTGTCGCATGCTGGAGGGGGATCCCTGGCAAAACTCCCATGGAAAATTACATAGTTTATGCAGAGTCTGCTTTTAAGCCATAATGGGCCTAAATCAACTAACATTCCCAAAGTGGCTGTCTCAAAACATCCCGTACAGAAGATAGATTGATAGATAGGATAGATAGATATACATAGATTGATAGTTAGATAGAATCGATAGAAGAGAAATAGATAGATTTGTTAGATATATAATTACCCTAATAAAGTCTAATAATTAAACATGCGTTCTTGGACCCAACTAGCTTGTGTTAATTAGTACTTTTCTTAGCACTTTAATCCCTGTTCCCCCCCCCATCGGGGGTGTTCTATATGGCCTGCCTGATTACACTGAAAAAATATAATAATAAGACATGCGGTCTGGTATCTATTTTAACTAGGTTGTGTTTTAAGTACTACCATTCTTAGCACTTTAATCTCTGTAACTCCCCCTATTTGGTGAGGTCTATACGGCCTGGATGATTACCCATACAAAATATAATAATAAGACATCTGCTCTTGGTCTGCGACCCATGGTAACTATGTTATGTTAATTAGTAATGTCCTTCGCATTTTAATAGCTGTTACTCATACTCACCCTATCGGTGGAGGTCTATATGGCCTGCATGATTACCCTTACAAAATATAATAACCAAACATATGCTCTGGGACCCATGGTAAGTAGGTTGTGTTAAGTAGTACTGTTCTTTGCAGTTTAATACCTGTTACAACACCATATGGTGGCAGGTCTATCTGGCCTTCATGATTAGCTGCACCCAAACCCAAAAAAAAGCCGAGTGGTCTTAGACTAACACCCATCGCTAACTCGGTTGTTTCAATTAGTACTATTCTTAGCACTTTCATCCCTGTTACGGGTGGTCTACATGGCCATCATGATTAGCCGAACAAAATACTACAATCCAACCTTTGCTCAGTCTTCATAGGCCCTTCATTGGCTGTATTTTGATAGTACAGTTCTTATGATACAACACCGAATGGTGGCAGCTCTATATGGCCTGCATGATTAGCTGCACCCAATACAAAAATAAATACAAGCGGTCTTGGATTAACACCCATGGCTAACTCTGTTGTTTCAAGTAGTACTATTCTTAGCACTTTCATCTCATCATCCCTGTTACTTCCAGGACTCTCGGTGGTGGTCTACATGGCCATCATGATTAGCCTAACCAAATACTACAATCCAACCTTGGCTCAGTCTTCCTAAGGCCCTTCATTGGCTGTATTTTAGTAGGCCTGGCACACAGTCTTGCAAGGAAGTAAAAAAGTGCAATTCTAGGGCACGAGCAAACTGAGGATTAAGATCATCAACAATCAAGAATTTTTTAATTTTAATTAGTAACTATACTGTGACAACAATTATGATTGGTGTAAATAGTTGGCAAGACGGCCTGGCACAAAAGGCTGGCAGGCAGGGGGTAAATGCAATTCAAGGACACTAGGAGACTGATTACTGACAGTCAAAACAGTGATGATTGACAATTTTTGCAATACTGTTAAAAGAAATATGATTGCTGGCAATAATTGGCTAGGTGGGCCGGGCACACAGCAGGCTGCAAGGCAGGAGGAAAGTGCTATTCACTGGCACCAGCAAACTGAGGATTCACAACTATTAACAAAAATTTTAATTTTTAATTATTAAGAATACTGTCACAACAAATATGATTGGTGTAAATATTTTTCAAGTAGGCCTGGCACACAGGCTTGGAAGGCAGTAGAAAAGTGCAATTCTAGGGCACGAGCAAACTGAGGATTAAGATCAACAATCAAAAATGTTTTAATTTTAATTAGTAACTATACTGTCTGTGACAACAATTATGTTTGGTGTAAATAGTTGGCTAGACGGCCTGGCACAAAAGGCTGGCAGTGGCAGGCAGAAGGTAAATGCAATTCAATGGCACTAGGAGACTGAATATTTGCAGTCCAAAAAATTATGATTTTTATTTTTTTATATACTGTTACAAGAATTGTGATTGGTGCCACTAATTGGCTAGTTGGGCCTGGCACACAGGCTGGCAGATATGAGTCGTGGATGGTAGGTAGGGCAGCAATTTAACACAGTATGCTGTGTAAGTGACAAAAACACAGCCCTGATAGAAAATTAAGTTGGATTACACTAGCAAAATATTTTAAAATTTTAGATTTTAATATTAAAATTATGTTAAGAAGTGCAATGCACATATGACTCTATGAGTGTTCGCACTGGCTGGCTGCTATGTAGGGCAGCAATTAACAACAGTATGCTGTGTAAGTCAGATAGACAGTTAGACACAGGCGGTTTGCACTCAAAATCTCATGATACATGGCCCCATTCATTCTTTCATGTACACGGATCAGTCATTCTGTTCCCTTTGCATAGAAACAGCCCCAAAAAGCATGATGTTGCCACCCCATGCTTCACAGTAGGTATGGTGTTCTTTGGTTGCAACTCAGCATGCTCTCTCCTCCAAACACGACGAGTTGTGTTTCTACCAAACAGTTCTACTTTGGTTTCATCTGACCATATGACATTCTCCCAATCCGCTTCTGGATCATCCAAATGCTCTCTAGCATACTTCAGATGGGCCCGGACATATACTGGCTTAAGCAGGGGGACACGTCTGGCACTGCAGGATCTGAGTCCCTGGTGGCGTAGTGTGTTACTGGTAGCCTTTGTTATGTTGGTCCCAGCTCTCTGCAGGTCATTCACTAGGTCCCCCCGTATGGTTCTGGGATGTTTGCTCACCGTTCTTGTGATCATTTTAACCCCACGGGTGAGATCTTGCGTGGAGCCCCAGATCGAGGGAGATTATCAGTGGTCTTGTATGTCTTCCATTTTCTAATTATTGCTCCCACAGTTGATTTCTTCACACCAAGCTGCTTGCCTATTGCAGATTCAATCTTCCCAGCCTGGTGCAGGTCTACAATAACGTTTCAGGTGTCCTTCGACAGCTCTTTGGTCTTCACCATAGTGGAGTTTGGAGTGACTGTTTGAGGTTGTGGACAGGTGTCTTTTATACTGATAACAAGTTCAAAAAGGTACCATTAATACAGGTAATGAGTTGAGGACAGAGGAGCCTCTTAAAGAAGAAGATACAGGTCTGTGAGAGCCAGAAAGCTTGCTTGTTTGTAGGTGACCAAATACTTATTTTCCACCATAAAATGCAAATAAATTCGTTCCAAATCAGACAATGTGATTGTCTGGAATGGTTTCCACATTTTGTCTCTCATAGTTGAGGTATACCTATGATGAAAATTACAGACCTCTCTCATCTTCTTAAGTGGGAGAACTTGCACAATTGGTGGTTGACTAAATACTTTTTTGCCCCACTATATATATATATATATATATATATATACATTTAGCATATATATATATATATATATATATATATATATAAATATATTATATATATATTATTATTATTATATTATTATACTTTATTTATGAAGTGCCAACATATTCTGCAGCGCTGTCCATGGATACAATTCATTTAAATAAAACAATACAAAGCTTGTAAGAGACAGGACAAAATTTACAAACACATACAGGAGGGATTGAGGGCCCTATTCCCGTGGGAATTTACAATCTAGAAGGGTAGGAGGTTGAGAAACAGGAGGTGAGGACTGCAAGATTTGGAAAGATGTTAATACAGAGTTAGATGAGGGAAATGTTAGGTAAGTGAAGTTAATTTATTATATATTTTATATATATATATATATATATATATATATATATATATATATATATATATATATATATACTGTATATCTTTTTTTTGTTTTGTATATGATGCTGTTAATTTCACTTGCTTGCATAGGTTTTGGGACTCTGTATTAATTAATTGATGTTACACATCTGAATGTGATTTAGGGTGTGTCCTTATCCACCATTCATGTGGCTTTGTATGTGATTTGTTGCAATAATGAGGGGAGGGATTTTGACATTGTATCTGTATAAATATTTTAACTGCTCACTTTGTATTTGTCTGAGGAAGGGGTGAATACCTCGAAACGTCATGCTAGTTAACTATACTATTTGTTTTACAAAACCAGAGAGTGCTTATTTCTTGCTGACCAGTTTGGTGAGAGTGCTTATTAACCTGAAGATTTTTATATAAAGGTAGCCCTCAGTTTACGCCGGGGTTAGGTTCCAGAAGGAATGGTTGTAAATCGAAACCGTTGTAAATTGAAACCCATTTTATAATGTAAGTCAATGGGAATTGAGGTAGTTAGATTCCAGGTCCCTCTCAAAATTGTCATAAGTAACACCTAATACATTATTTTTAAAGCTTTGAAATGAAGACTTTAAATGCTAAACAGCATTTTAAACCTAATTAAATAATCACACAACAGACTGTATCAGAAAACTAAGTTTAATGAACAAAAACATTTTTTTACTTGCATTTTTCTGCAAACAGTTCTCTGCATTGCTAGCATGTTAGATAATATTGGGTCTGCACCTATTCTATGCATTTCAATCTGGAGTGATTAATAGGCAGTTAGGCACCCTCACCTCAAGCAGCTGGACAGGAAGATACTAGGGAAGTGGCTGCTAGATCTTGCTGCTTGAAAGCTGCTCGATAGCTAAGGTCTGTTCTGTGTACACAGATTAATTTCAGTCTGCTAAGTTGCATAACTTTGCTGCAACACAAGCAGCATCTCCACCTACTGGCTATTTTAATTAGTGCACTGCTTTTCAATGCTTTTCAAAAGCAGTCACATGACTGGAAAAAAAGGTTGTTATTCTGAAACGGCGCAAATTGAACCGGCGTAAACCGAGGGCCACACACACATATATATATATATATATATATATATATATATATATATACTATATATATGTTATATATATATATATATATATATATATATGTATATATATATATATATATATATATATATAAAGAAAATAGAATGCCAAACTACCACAAAAGGGAAGAAGGCAAGCTGTACAAAAGTTTGTGCTGCAGGACTCGCTTCATAACATTCCAAAGAAAAAAGAACCTATACAGCTGCTGTAATCTCAATGAGAGTAGCCCCTAAACTAAACCTCACTGGGAGGTAAGAAGAGGGGGAACACAAAGTAGGAGAGAGAGAGGGTGAGACAGCGCTGTGCAGTGATCTAATAACTTCAGTACAAAATGAATATAATTAATAAAAAATCAATTGTTTCAGTACAAATACAAGTAGCAGTCTCTTATTACGCTTTTGAAGCACACAGTAATAAGGTGATACTTTTTTGAAATATCATGGATATTCTCCTTGGGGACTTAATTAACAACTGACTGGTATCCTGAGTACCCAGAAGCCCCCTGAGGAGTACTTTGTGTACACATATTACTCTTCAAAAGCGTAATAAGAGACTGCTACTTGTATTTGTACTGAAACAACTGATTTTTTATTAATTATATTCATTTTGTACTGAAGTTATTAGATCACTGCACAGCACTGTCTCACCCTCTCTTATCTTAGGAAATAAATCACTAAAAAGTCCTGGCGAGTGCACCCTTCTTTTGCTTGTTCTACCCTTTCTGTTGTACCCCGGGGCATTTGTATCCTGAAATCTGGAGTGCTTGTCTGTTCTACATGTATATATACACAATTAGTCACCAATCAGCAAGCGCTACCCAGATTCTGAAACAAAAATGGGCCAGCTCCTAAGCTTACATTCCTGAGTTTTCAAATAAAGATACCAACAGAACAAAGAAAAATTGATAATAGGAGAAAATTATAAAGCTGCTTAAAATTGCATGCTCTATCGGAATCATGAAAGAAAAAAAAAAATGGGTTTCATATCCCTTTAAAACATATTGCTCTTCTTTTAAAACACAGAAGGTTAATTTTACAAATCTCAGTTATTATTAACATGATACACTGTACAAAGCATCAATAAATCAGCTCTAATAAGCATGAATAAATCACCTCTAATGTGAAATCTTAATCTGTATAATTTATTGTATATTTTCATGTTCGTTGCATATCAATTTTCTATACTGAGGAATGATCACAGTTGGTGGGGCATATGATTAGGCAGTCATTATGCTTGTAGACTAGTGCCTCCTCTGGCAACATCACTGGGCATTAGTAGCCTGTGTAAGAGGGAAATGTGTATACATATACCTTGAATTTCATGCTGGCAGGTCATGTGGAAAGTAGAATTCATTTTTATCATAAGCATTTTTTTGTGTGCAAATAAATGCACATAAAAAATATTATTTTTATATATTTACATTAAAATTATATTTAAAAATACATTATTGGGGGACTTCCGGTAGCGGCCATCTCAAAGGTTGCAAAAAATCTTGCTTCAGAAGAGGTCTGTTTAATTTGTCAAATATATCTGTTTTGATGCAGTACTAGTAAAGATATTCAGCATTTTTTAACACATGTGTTAGAAGATATCACGCATCGAACGGTATAATAATTTTGGAGATCGATGACCTCACAACGGAGAATAGTCAGCAGCAAGGGCCTGCATCATGTAAGATCGGGGCAGGTCTCAGCGGCGAGGCATCGCCGAGTTAACCCTCAGCTGCAACCCCCCTCTCTGAACGAGAGGCTACCCATGCAACTTTGAAATACCACTACTCCTTACCTTGATAAGGGTCTTGCTCTGTGATAAAGCAAATATCAAGCCTTTTTAAGAAAGCAAGGAAACATATCGCAAACTGATAGTTGCTCATTAAAATGGCAGCCACAACTCGTATTGTTTTAGAAGTGGAAGATCTACTAAACTACCACTTTAAACAATTCTGTATGCAACTGGAAGAGGAATGGGGAACTGGACGCAATTCTACAACTCTACCCCACACTACCAACCTAGAAGAGGGATCAGATCCTCTAAGTATCCCGCAACACAAAGCTAATCTACACCCACATAAGCTAGGCGCGGCTGGGGATGAGAAGAGAGACAGCTCAGCTCTACACCACTCCTAGATTTCACCTCAGCTTGTGGATAGCTGCAGCGCGACAACTAATACAGACCAACAGGTTGAAACGGAACTTCTACTGAACTCGGTAGGTCTGAATGGCCCACTGGGAGGTCTAAGCAGGTTTTCCTCATTTCCGGGTCCTTATAGTCCGAGACTGAAAAGGTTCAAGGGGATGAACTGTGCTGATGCGACCCAGAGACTTTTGGTTTCTTTACCGTTCAAATTAGAGCTATCAAGACTGACTGGTATGACATATGTGACGCTATCAGCACACTCTACTGGGATAGATCCATGCCAAAACAGGAAGGTTGGAGTTGGATGACTCTCAAATATATTATTTATTTATTTTTTATCTTTATACATTTGTTTATTCTTCCCCTAACCTTCAACATGCTTCCCACACTTCATGAGATGATTGATGCTAAAACTTAATTTACAATGTGCAATGACAGTCTTACTATATGGACTCGAAGAGACTAATTTTTAAAGTCACATGTTGTGTAGCTTAATATCTCTCTCCTGCCGCCTATTGTATTTCTCTTTCTTTCACCGTTGTAGCTCAATATAACAGGTAGAGTCCAAAATTGATTTGCATATATGATATTATGGGATAAAAGAAATATATATGCCTACTCCTTACTGACCTACTATGAAGATTATTATGTGTAATATGCTCCCAATACAGTTTGCTTTTCATATTACCCCACTGTACCATTATAATATAGCTTTATATAAAGCATGATTGTTAGCTACAAATATGACATCCCAACATATATAGCACAGGGGTAGAATATTTCTCAAATTACTTTATAGAAAATAGGGGACTATGCAATGTATATGTTTTTTCCCCATATGTGGTCTCTTATATGTGTATTCAGGTATATGCCCATAACGACTTCTGTATTATCTGACTAGCAAAGATATTTCTATACTTTCTCACCATATCACAATACATATTTTAAACTAGGTCTGGAAGTTATTGCTTGGCTGTCAGCGGCCGAGGCGACGGAGCATGCCCGGATCCAAACATATACTGGTGATCCTATACATCACGTATAAGTCAGTATAGTATACCAATTATACAAGGTTTACTGGGCTTGGATTAAAGACAAGGGAGACCTGCACTAGACAGCCATCTACCACCCTACAGGCTGGTCTATTTGCTCACTAGAGTTTATTCCCCTGTGTTACTGTATTACCCTAATCTCAAATCCCATAATTTCCTTGAATTTTTTTTAATAAAATGCATTGCTGTCAAAAACTCTAGTTACTCAAGTCTTTTCCCAATAGTTCATAAGTAGGTTTCTACATGCACCCAGTTTGGTAATATCTGCTATGCTTCGCAACTGCCCACTTTGTAATCAAATATAAATTAGTACTAGTATAAGAAAGTTCCCTTGCTTTATTTTTACTACTACACTGCTATAAGTATAGTTAAGGAGAATCGTATATGGCTATGTTCCCACATTAACCCTTTGTAATATGTACTATCTTATGTCTTTTGCTGAGACCATCTGCAGATCGACAATTGCTTGATATTGACCTAAAGGTTTAATTTGTGTGTTTTTCCTTGTTATCCCCAGCCTTTGATATTTAACCTCAGAGGAGCGTTCTTGTACTATGGGATATACATCATGTTTTCCTTTACTTATAGTCATATACTCCATAATGTATGGCAATAACTCTAATTACTGTCATGTAATTATTAACTTGAGAGCTCACAATTGGGTATATCCTATAAAAACTCCCTCTCCATATGTACGTTCCAGATAAGTGTAAGTCACCTCCCTTTTAAAAGTCCTGTCTGCTATTTTCCCATATCCTCACAGTTATGGTAATGTTTTTTTGTGCTTTTCCCATCTTGTGCTCCTTATATGACTAATAGCAACTTTATAAAGCTGATGTTTATATATGTATATAAATACATTGATTGGAGGTACATTTCTAGTTCTAGTGTTCATAGTAAACTAAGAAAATCAAGATTCACAATTTGAGGTCCAAAAGTGGCCTCCTTATGTTCATGCATGCAGGCGTATAGTTTACCTGGCACATATAATGTTCATTACTGCTGCTCTGATTTGTCAGCTCAACAAGCTTAGTTTATTGTATGTAACATATTTCTATATTTCTTATTTGTTTTTTGTTTTTCTTGAGAATGTATGTTCGGAAGCTACTTCTCTGTATGGATTTTACTGACATAAAGTGTATTGATGCCTTAAATTGAATCTCAATAAAAAAAAAAAAAAAAAAACATTACTGTGCATTTCAAATATGACCTTCTTCTACCTTTATATTGAAATGTGAAAAATATCCAAAAATGTTAAACTTACCTAGTATCAATAGGATATTGCTTCTTTTTTAAGAGAGGGTCAACCTGAAGAAAAAGCTAATCATTAAATAATCATGAACAGCCTTGGTGGTTATGAAGTAAGTTATGTCCTACAGCCTCATGGATTTTATATGGTGGACGTAAAACAGAAATCTTTGGTTTTAAGGTCATTAGTTAAAGGGATACTGAACCGAAATATTTTATTTCATGATTCAGATAGAGCATGCAGTTTTAAGCAACTTTCTAATTTACTCCTGTTATCAATTTTTCTTAATTCTCTTGGTATCTTTATTTAAAAAAGCAGTAATGTAAGCGTACAAGATGGCCCATTTTTGGTTCAGAACTCTGGATAGCGCTTGCTGATTGGTGGCTGCATTTAGCATTTACATTTAAATGCATTTAACTAAGTTAATACTTACCTTAGCACGCTCTGTATGCTCTCCAGAGCACATAAATGTAAGTATTTTAGCTACAGGTGAACTCGTAAATGTGTAACTAAAATTCAGTATTTGTTTTCTTTTAAACAAAATGAATACTGAATAGTACAGAGCCACCAAATATTTAGAATAAAAATTTCATTCAAAACAACATTTTCTTGGCTGAACATCTTTAAACTACCACCTCTCTAAACCCTCCCAAACAGTTCTTTTCCCTCCCCCTCTTACTGCTGAAAAAGAGATGTTAAGTACTGGCAACTAGTCTGCCGGTATATAGTTAGGTCAGATATTTATTTATCCACATTTTCTGTAGTGTAGGAGTCCCCAACTCCCCCCCCTCAACATAGATTTTTTTTCTGTAGGGCAGTTAATGCCTCTCTTCCTCCCCCCTAACCATTATTAGTGTAGGGGCAGCCCCATCCCTTCCACCACCCACGATCACAGCAAGTATAGGGAATCCCTGCCCACCCATAAACTTTTGTTTGCAGTGTAGGGATTTGCCTGCCTCCTTCCCTCCCACCAACAATGTACCATACTGTAGGGGGCCGTTCCATCCCTCCCACCACCCATGATCACAGCAAATATAGATAATCCCTGCCCACCCTTACCCCTAAATGTCATGTCAAGTGTAGGTGCCCTCCCCATCACTCCCACTATCCACAATAACAATATCTTCGGGCCCACACCATCCCTCCCACCACCTCTCTGATGCCACCCCTCCCCCCATGATCACTGCACCACAAACACCCCCCCAAAAAAATGTTTATTTTCTGTAGTGACTATCCCTCCCTCCCTCCCACCAGCAAGCCTTTGAAGGGGACCACCCCATTCCTCACACCACCCATGATTGCAGCCAATCCTTTAGCTGCCCAAGCACCCTTTTGCAACTAGAGATTGCCATATTTATAAAGTTGCCAGGTTTCCAGTATTAAACTAGACAATCCAGTATTATAGCAGGCCATCCAGTAAATGCTATACAAAAATACTGGACACATAAATGTTCAGTATTTTTAAATTCCTCTAAGGGCTCAATTTATCAATCCATGGCGGACAGGGGCATACATATTCGCCCCTGTCCACTCAAGCTCTCCTCTGGCGAGCAGCAATCTGCTCACAGCCAATCGCGTGCTGGCAGGAGATTGAAATTCTCCACCTAAGAGGTAGGTAAGCAGTGGTCTAATGACCACTGCTTGATAAATCCTGCCTTCAGGTTCTCTTGTGCCAACCTGCAATCATAGGGAGGAGAAGGCTTGATTAATCGAGCCCTAAGAGTCAAATGTAAAGGGAATCATAGGCCATTATGCATTATAATTATGGTTCAAAAAGAAGTAACACTGTGCATTTTCTATTACATGTGTTGCAGGAAGCCATAGGTTGTTAAATCATTGCTGTGTTTGTGTGCTTCTGGCAGTTAACGGGGTCAAATCACTACTGTGAACATGTTACTGGCTACCGACGGGATAAAATGACTGCTCAGCTGTGAAAAATATTCATGGTGGTATGAAGGGTGGGCTTTTGGGGGAACATTGTGAGACCCTACCACCTGTGCCCAGTCACCTATTGATTAATGGTATTTTTATGCAGCACAACTCAAAAATCTAAGGACTAGATTATTAGTGGAGCAGTAGTTTGCACTCATGTGCGCGCATTAAAACATTAGAAGTATTTTTTTTTGCACTTGGAGATGCGTGGTGATATTACGAGTTGAAAGTAAAAAGTTTGCACTCTCGTATTTGTAATGGTGCGATAAGAATTAGAGAAGTTGCGAATGCTAAACAGCATTCCCCCTACCCACAATTTGCACAAGCACAATTGCGGTTATTTAAAAGTGTAGCATAAGAAGATAATATTGCATATTTCATAATCCAATGTTCTGCACATAGCGGAATAAGTTATATGTATTCTTAAAGAGATATTTCTATATATATCTGATGGATTTTTTCACAAATATATATTTATACCTATAAATAAATACACATGATAATATATTTATAGATATACAGAAATATATAGTAATGTCTATTTAAAAATACATAGAACATTTTCTGCTATGTGCAGCACATTGGAATATATAATATTTACAGTAAATACATCATTAAACACTTTAAATATGAATATTGCATAAATATGCTTTTACATGTTTTCATCTACAGTACTTGACTTGTGTATATACAGTATGTCTGTAAATACATATTTACATGTATAAATACATAAATACATATGTATACACACACACACACACATATATATATATATATATATTTACATACTGTACATATACATATTTAGACATGTATACATGTTTTTTTCGAACACCTAAGATCTCATATCTTTGAGCCCTTATAACTGTATATGCAATATTTATATTTAATATTTTTTTATTAGATTGTGTTATTATTAGTGTAATTGTACTTTCAAATGTATTTTTGATGTGTTTTGTAACACATTTTTGTTGAGCGTTACAGTTAACCAGGGCTCCGAGGTTGTGATAATAATTCTAGCGTAAATCGTGATGGCACTCAAACAATCAGATTTACTTTCAACTTGTGATGCAAGCGGAATTTAACTTGCACCCATACTGATATAATTAATTGTACTGACCTTGTTCTGTTTTGTTCATTTTCTTTAGGATATATTGTTCTTACATTCTATTGCCCCTGCCATTCAAACACAACTGAAGTAAATATAAATAAGTTTATAAACTATCTTGAATATTGAATAAAACTGGTCAGTACTTGTTTCATAATCTTACAAAATATATAAGAAAATACTGTATGTACAATTCCATAAAGTTATCTATTCAAATAACAGAATGGAATTGAAAGAATTATGTTGATTTAGCCATTCTAACATACTTTTGACCTATTATTTTTCATACCTGCATACGTTGTTCAAGTTAAAGATTGATGTTTATTTAGTACTGAACTAGGTGTGACAGAATCTCTATACAAAAGTCTCAGGGTGAGGGCTTCTATATATAGGTGAGTAACATTTCTGCAATAAACAGTCTATTTAAAGGCACATACGTCCTCTTTGTTACATCTAAAATATAATACAAGTTTTTTTTCTTTTCATGGTCCTGGCATTCTTGCTAAGGGTAGTGCCTCGTCACCATGTGTGAATTAAAATATCCCTTTAAAGGAACATGAAAGAAACATTACTATTAAAGGAACATCAAAGAAACATTATTATTATTTTTATAATCCATAGGGCAACATACTCTAAGCCGTCAACTTGAAAATGATGATTTAAAAAAAAAAAAAAAATATTAGCTAATTTTATCTTAACCCAGTAAGGACAGGCATTTCAGACTAAGGAACAAAAAGTAAATGGAGGAGCAACAATTCATTTAAAGTAAAACTTGACTTTTATTCTTAGTCAATTGAAAACTGATACAGCATCCAAAATTTCGCCCATAACATATAGAGAACAGCTTACGCGTTTCGGCTACAATGCCATACTCATAGCTGATTTGATACTCCCTCTAACAGGCTTTTTAAAAAGGGGTTAATATCATCCTATTGGCTAATAGGCTAACGTCATGGGCTGGTCATTAAAGGTACTATGTGAAAGCTATATCACCTATTTGACTGTCAATTGAAATGTTGTGTTTAAAGATGTATAGGTACCACTATGCATCTAAGATAATGCCGTAATACATTGTTTAACTTTTCACTTTTCATCTTACTGAATAGAGTATGTATATCAGGAGGTATAACTGCTTCTACTTTACATATATACATATATTTAAATATTTTGATAATTCATAATTGTAACACTGAATATGTGCAATTTTTATAATGATTTGCATCATCCTATGGCTCCACTATTTTTACATTCAGTTTGGTTATAAACATATTTAAAGATATACGTGTTATGTTATATATAGTGCATGTGCAGTTAGTATAAAATAATATGTGCCTACCTCCCCAGAGACTGAACACTCTGCATCACTACCAATCTCAGGATAGTTTCATAAATAAAGGAGTGTGCAAGGGGTATTCTAGTACACTTGAAACACATATATATAATGCACGGGCAGCCAAATGTGTACAGCCTCATTCATCTTAATTTTAGTTCCAAAAATTAATGAGGTCGTACTCCGAATTTAGACCTTTTGGGTATCTGGTCTGTAGCTGGAAAATTAAAAAATGTCCCTTTTGGCTAAAGTTTGGTCCCTATCACCCCCTCTTCTTCCAACACCAATACTTTCAATTATTGTCCATTTGAAACGGGAAGAATCTTTGTTATGTACCCTGTTGAAATGTTGGACTAGGGGGTTGTGAGAGTACCAACCTTTATATTGGATAGGTGCTCCCGGATACGTGAACGTACCTCACTGGTTGTCAAACTTACATATTGTAGTTGACAGCTGGTACAACCTACTAGATACATTGCATACACTGTTCTACAGTTCATGCACAACTTATGGTTATATGATTTGTTAGTGACATAGCTTTTGAAGCCTTCCCCCATTAGGAGGTGGTCACACGCTTTGCAGGTCGAATTGCTACACCTATATACACCTTTGAACCTTAGCCATGAGCTCCTATCATCCCTATGTATTGATTTTAACTGTGTGGGAGCTAGGATGTTGCCCAGGGATAGACCCCTTCGGAATGAGCATTTACAGCCTTGTTGGATTGTGTCAGCTAGTGCATCGTCTGTAGTTAGGAGTCTCAAATGCTTCTGCATAATTTCACAGACATTATGGTACTGATCACTATAATCTGTGACAAAGAATTCCCCTCTTTGAGTAATGTACTCCAACACCCTCTTTTTCTTTGTTAGAAGGTCCTGTCTCTGGGTGGCTCCCACTTCTTTCCTTACGCCTTGGATGATACTATGTTTATACCCTCTATCCTTGAGGCACTCAGTCAAAAGGTTTGCATGTTCCTCATACATCTCCTGTGTTTTACAGTTCCTCTTTAATCTTATGAATTGCCCTTTTTCAACAGAGTGAAATACTTGATTTGATTGACTGCTCCTGGCATGGAGGAGAGTATTGCCTGTAATTGGTTTCCTGTAAACCTCAGTTATAATCTCCTTTCCAGGCATGTCCCTTAGGGTTAAATCAAGGAAAGTAATTGTTTGTTTATTACATTCAAAGGTAAATTCAAGTCCAATGTCATTAGAGTTAATCCAATTTACAAAATCAAGGGCACTTTCTTTGGTTCCCCTCCACACCAGGAGCAAATCATCTATATAACGCTTGTAAAAGCGTATGTTTCTCCTGAAGGGGCTCCCATCCCCATAGATGCGGGACACCTCCCACCACCCCATATAAAGGTTCACATAGGAGGGTGCGAATTTCGCACCAATCGCTGTCAGACATCTCTGGAGATAGAAAGCCCCCCCAAAGAAGAAATAATTGTGTGTCAAGAGAAACTTAGCGGTCCTTAGGATAAACTCCACGTATTCTCTGTGATAGCCTGTATTTCTGTATAGAAATAACTCCAAGGCCTCTAGGCCTTTACTATGGGGTATGGAGGTATAGAGAGCCCTCACATCAATAGTGAGCCACATATCCTCAGCCTCCCAAATCCTTTTGTGCATTAAGTTTAGAACATGTGCAGTGTCCTGCAGAAAGCTAGAAAGATTGCATACCAAAGGTTGCAAGATGGTATCAAACCACTGCGAAAGTTGTTCCAAAAGGGATCCTATTCCGCTGACTATGGGTCTACCTGTGACCTCCTCCAGGGATTTATGCACTTTTGGCAAGTGTTTAAATACTGGTGTTACCAGATTATCTACCAGGAGGAAATCACAGGTATTTAAGGGCATATTTATCAAAGTGCGAGCGGACATAATACGATGTACCGTATAATGTCCGCTGCATATCAATAAATATTTATCATTGCACAAGCAGTTCACCAGAACTGCTTGTACAATACTTCCCCCTGCCAGATTTGCGGCCGATAGCAGTGGGTTGATTTCCGTCCGCTGCCTCAGAGCAGGTGGACAAGTTATGGAGCAGCAGTCTCCATTCGGACTATATATTTTTGTTTAGAAGACAACCCAAAGTATTGATCTAGGTCCATTTTGGTATTTCATGCCACCATTTCACCACCAAATGTGATCAAATAAAAAAAATTGTTAACTTTTTAACAAACTTTAGGTTTCTCACTGAAATTATTTACATACCATTTGTGTAATCATGGCACTAATGGTTGTAAAAGCTTCTCTGGGATCCCCTTTCTTCAAAAAAACAGACATATATGGCTTTGCTATTGCTTTTTGGTAATTAGAAAGCCGCTAATTGCAGCTGTGCACCACACTTTTATTATTCCCAGCAGTGAAGGGGTTAATCAGGTAGCTTGTAAGGTTAATTTTAGCTATAGTATAGAAATTTCCCTCCCATCTGACACTTCCTACTCCCTGATCCCTCCCTGATCCCTCTCAAACAGCTCTCTTCCCTCCCTCACCCCCCACTGGTCACCCCCATCTTAGGTACTGGCAGATAGTCTGCCAGTATGCAGTTTTAGAGCTTTTTTTTTTTTTAAATATTTGTATTATTATTACTTTCTCTAAGCTGTCTGCTAGTACCCAGTTTTCTATATTTTTTTTCCTTTTAATTAAGATTGTTTCCCTAAACCTCCCGCTCTTATCATTAATTTTAATTAATTAATTAATTAATTAATTGTAGTGTAGTGGTCCCATCTGTCCCTGGCCCTTCCTCCCCCCTTCAGCGATGGGCCGCTCTCCTGCCTCCCTCCTAACCCTCCCACACCACCAATGATCGACACCACTGCTACATGATGCAGGGAGGGACACAGAGTGTCCAATTTGCGTCAGTAACTCTGCAAGTCTATTTCTGCACTGCCCCAGTGGCAGAGAGAGGCCCAGGACAGCAGTGTCCTACAGGGTACGGCACTGGTCCTTAAGGGGTTAATATTGGCTTAAATTTCAGCTGGGTGATTAGTACAATCAGCCAGCTGGGTGATTAGTACAATCAGCCAGCTGGGTGATCAGTATAATCAGTCAGGTGGTGTGCCCATTAAGGGTGGAGTGCAAATTAGAGCACCCACTCCTGAGTTAACTTCGCTAGAGTTGAGCTCGTATTACAAGTAAAAGGTTTGTGGATGAGCGCTAACCTGACACACGCAAAAATCAGAACTTTGAATATCGTGAACATATTTCTCCATAGACTTCAATGAAGCGCAAAAAGTAGAAAAGAAAACTAACACTCTTACTTGTGCGCTAACCCAATCGCATTTACTCAAGTCCTCTAACACAACATAAAATAGAAATATTTTGCATTCCAATGTTGTTTACATAGAAGAATATTTTCTATTTATTCTTAAACACACACACACACACACATATATATATGTATATATATATATATATATATATATATATATCTATATATATATATATATATATATGATGTTTTGTTTGGTAAAATATATATCTATACCTATATATACACTCACCGGCCACTTTATTAGGTACACCTTGCTAGTACCGGGTTGGACCCCCTTTTGCCTTCAGAACTGCCTTAATTATTCATAGGATAGATTGAACAAGGTGTTGGAAACATTCCTTAGAGATTTTGGTCCATATTGACATGATAGCATCACTCAGTAGCTGCGGATTTGTTGGCTGCACATCCATGATGCAAATCTCCCGTTCCACCACATCCTAAGGTGCTCTATTGGATTGAGATCCGGTGACTGTGGAGGCCATTGGAGTACAGTGAACTCATTGACATGTTCAAGAAACCAGTTTGATATGATTTGGGCTTTGTGACATGGTTCATTATCCTGCTGGAAGTAGCCATCAAAGATGGGTACACTGTAGTCATAAAGGGATGGACATGTTCAGCAACAATACTCAGGTAGACCGTGGCATTTAAATGATGCTTGAAGTGTGCCAAGAAAATATCCCCCACACTATTACATTGTAACACTGAAATCTGTCAGGAATCCCTGAATAACCCTTCACATGTATATATTTTATTTTAGTAGACAACCCAAAGTATTGATCTAGGCCCATTTTGGTGTATTTCATTCCACCATTTCACCGCCAAATGCGATCAAATAAAAAAACCACTAACTTTTTCCCAAACTTTTCTCCAAACTTTATGTTTCTCACTGGAATTATTTACAAATAGTGATGTCCCGAACTGTTCGCCCGCGAACGGTTCCCAGCGAACATAGCTTGTTCGCGTTCGCGTCTGCGGGCAAACACATGGCGATGTTCGATCCGCCCCTATGTGTCATCATTGAGGAAACTTTGACCCTGTATGTCACAGCCGTCTGACACATTAGAGCCAATCAACATCAGACACTCCCTCACAGACCCTCCCAGCTACTCGGAATCCGCCATTTTAGACTCATAACCACCTTGCTTTCTTAATGAGAGGACGTGTTGTGTTTTTGCTTCTGACATTAATAGGAAAAACATAGCTAGGCTAGTGTATTTAGTGTCCACTACAGTCCAGAAGGACTCCACTCATCTCTGCTGCAAGGACAGCACCCCAAAAAGCCCTTTTTAGGGCTATATTTCGTGCCGTTTTTTTTTTTCCTATTTTTTTTATTAGCATTTGCCTGGCTTTCAGCCTGTGTGTTTAAGGCTCACAGCATATGCTGTGATTACTGCCACCACTGATATCTCCCTAACAACATTAGTTTAAATTTAACTAACCAAAAATTTTAATTATTTTGCTAGTGTAATTTGTTTTCATTTTCTATCAGGCCTGTGTCACACAGCATATACTCTGGTTCATTGCTCTGTGCCAGCCACCAGTGTTAATATCCGTTTATAACATTATTTTAAATTAAAAAAAATAAATATATATATTTTACTAGTGTAATCTAATTACATTTTCTATCAGGCCTGTGCCTGTCAGGCTCAACAGCATTAATATACCTCATTTTTTTCAGTCTTTTGGTTAATTGGTCTGTGCCAGGCAGCCACCACTCATATCTTCTTCACCTTAATTTAACTATAAAAAAAAAAAGTTTAATTTTTTTTGATAGTGTAATCTAATATAATTTCCTATCAGGCCTGTGTGTTTTGCTGACATACAGAGCCTACTGTGTTTACTTGCTGCCCTCCCTAGTCTATGAGCCACGACTCATATGTGTTTAACCTTTTTTTCATTTCCCCCCCATAAAAATAATTTAAATCATTTTTCTAGTGTAATCTAATAGTATTTTCTATCAGGCGTGTGTGTTTATCTGACTTACAGATCCTACTGTTTTTAATAGCTGCCCTTCCAAGGCTATCAGCCACGACTCATATGTATGTGCTTAACCTTTTTCTTTAAATTGCCAAAAAAGTCTTTAAATCATTATGCTAGTGTAATCTATTTTTATTTTCTCTCAGGCCTGTGTCTAACTGTCTATCTGACTTACACAGCATACTGTTGTTAATTGCTGCCCTACGTAGCAGCCAGCCAGTGCGACCACTCATATGTGCATTGCACTTCTTAACATTATTTTAATATTAAAATCTAAAATTTTAAAATATTTTGCTAGTGTAATCCAACTTAATTTTCTATCAGGCCTGTGTTTTTGTCACTTACACAGCATACTGTGTTAAATTGCTGCCCTACCTACCATCCACGACTCATATCTGCCAGCCTGTGTGCCAGGCCCAACTAGCCAATTAGTGGCACCAATCATAATTCTGGTAACAGGTATTAAACTGCAAAGAACAGTACTACTTAACACAACCTACTTACCATGGGTCCCAGAGCATATGTTTGGTTATTATATTTTGTAAGGGTAATCATGCAGGCCATATAGACCTCCACCGATAGGGTGAGTATGAGTAACAGCTATTAAAATGCTAAGGACATTACTAATTAACACAACATAGTTACCATGGGTCGCAGACCAAGAGCAGATGTCTTATTATTATATTTTGTATGGGTAATCATCCAGGCCGTATAGACCTCACCAAATAGGGGGAGTTACAGAGATTAAAGTGCTAAGAATGGTAGTACTTAAAACACAACCTAGTTAAAATGGGTACCAGACCGCATGTCTTATTATTATATTTTTTCAGGGTAATCAGGCAGGCCATATAGACCACCCCCGATAGGGGGGGTAACAGGGATTAAAGTGCTAAGAAAAGTACTAATAAACACAAGCTAGTTATCATGGGTCCAACACAGTGTGTCTTGATGTTATACTTTGTCAGGGTAATCATGCAGGCCATATAGACCTCCCTTGATAGGGGGAGTAACAGGGATTACAGTTATAAGAATAGTACTACTTAAACACAATCTAATTACCATGGGTCCAAGACCAGATGTTTTCTTATTATACTTTGTCAGGCTAATCATGCAGGCCATATAGAGCTCCAACAAAAGGGGGGGGGTAAGAGGGATTCAAGTGATAAGAAAAGTTTTACTTAACACAACAAAATTACCATGGGTCCCAGACCGCGTGTCTTGTTGTTATACTTTATCAGGGTAATCATAACCGCCATATAGACCTCCACCAATAGGGGGAGTTACAGGGCTGAAAGTGCGAAGAATAGTACTACTTAACACAACCTAGTTGGGTCCAAGACCGCATGTTAAATTATTAGACTTTATCAGGGTAATTATATATCTAACAAATATATCTATTTCTCTTCTATCAATTCTATCTAACTATCAATCTATGTATATCTATCTATCCTATCTATCGATCTATCTTCTGTCCGGGATGTTTTGAGACAGCCACTTGTGTTTCTGAAAAATTTGAAGTAGGAGGACAGAACAATCATCTTCTTCCATCTCCCGGTTCCAAAAATGAAGGCCATATAGACCTCATCTGATAGGGGGAGTAACAGGTTGTAGTAAAATGTTAAGAATATTACTACTTAACACACCACGGGTCACAGACCACATGTCTTATTGTTATACTCTGTCAGGGAAATTATATATATTTCAAATCGATTTATTTATATATCAAATTGATCGAGCTATCAAACGTATCGATCAAATGTAGATTGCATCTATTGATCGATGTAATTCGTATCTATAAAATGTATATTACATATTTTGGGTGATGTCATTCGTATCTATAAAATGTATATTGCATCTTTGATTGGATAACATTCGTATCTATCAAATGTATATTGCATCTATTGATCGATGTAATTCGTATCTATCGAATGTATATTGCATCTATTGAGCTATGTACAGTGTATCGATCATATGTATATTGCATCAATTGAGCTATGTAATTTCTATGTATCTATCTATCAAATCTATCTATCTCGTGGTTGTGCAAGTGGACTGTTTGCGGTTGATTGCGGTGCGTAACACTTGGAGTTTGCTCTGTCACTGTGATGCGGCCGTAACCCTTACACTACCTGATAGATACGACATCATAACTGATGTTTTAAAGCACGTTATTTCAAACAATTTGGGAATGTTAGTTGATTTAGGCCCTTTATGGGTTAAAAGCAGACTCTGCATAAACTATGTAATTTTCCATGGGAGTTTTGCCATGGATCCCCCTCCAGCATGCCACAGTCCAGGTGTTAGTACCCTTGAAACAACTTTTCCATCACTATTGTGGCCAGAAAGAGTCCTTGTAGGTTTTAAAGTTCGCCTGCCTATTGAAGTCAATGGCGGTTCACGCGGTTCGCGGGTTCGCGAACAATACCGGAAGTTTGAGTCCGCCGTTCGCGAACCGAAATTTTTAGGTTCACGACATCACTATTTACAAACAGCTTGTGCAATTATGGCACACATGGTTGTAAATGCTTCTTTGGGATACCCTTTGTTCAGAAATATCAGACATTTATGGCTTTGGCATTACTTTTTGGTACACACCAGTCTGGCCATAAAAGGAAGTGCAGGAAATGAGCAGAATCCCCCACAATGCACCATAGTCAGCAAGAGAGGTGAGTAAAATGGCTGCCAGTAACACATGGCAAACAAAACAGGGAAAAAACCCTGACAGCACCACACTTGTATTATGCCCAGCAGTTAAGGGGTTAATTAGGTAGCTTGTAGGGTTAATTTTAGCTTTAGTGTTGGCACGTTCTCGGTTGTTAAGGGGTTAAATATGAATATTGCATAAATATGATTTTTTTCATGTTTTCAGCTACTTGACTACAAAGGGTTCCAAAGCACTTATATATATGTCTATATATTTATACATATGTATTTATGTGTTTATCAGTGACGTGCGGTGAGGTCAGAGGCTGGTGAGGCAGTGGCCATGATATGCGAGACACACGTATATGCACACATACATGCTCTCTCATAATTACACATGCACATACAGATGATCTCTCTAACACACACACACACTCAAACACACACACACCTGCTTTGTCACTCACACATGCTCTCATACTTACACATACAGATGATCTCTCACAAACACATACACACATAGATTTTCTCATACTTACACATGCACATACAGATGATCTCTCTCTCACAAACACACACACAGATGCTCACTCATACTTGCACACAAACACACATGCACACAAAGATGCTCTGTCCCACACAAACACAAATGCTCTCCACCCTGCAAAAATCCTCCATCTGTGGAGGTTACTAAAGATGAAGATACAAAGTGAATTCTAGCTTTTGGGTACAATAAAAGGCTAACAACCCCTAGCAAGTAATGTTTCCACTAAGCAGAACATACAGGAGTTTTTCACGTGTGATTAGACTCAATGCTGTAATTTCAGCACTGTGGTTACTGCTTGTTTCACTGTCTTATTTTTAATGAAATATGGTGTTTCCTGAATGCTTGCTTAAAAGTTCCCTTTATATTATCAATATTAACCAGTAGCCACATAATTTTCCAGCAAACCTAAGAACATTCTATTAGCTGTTATTTCTTCTGGAGAGAGTGATGAAAACAGTGGGAATGAGATAGTGGAAGAAAGGGAATGGAAGGTGAGAGAAAAGAGAGAGAAGGGGGAATGGAGAGAGAACATGTAAAGTGGAGAGAAATATACAGGGAGAAATGGGGAAGTGAGAGAGGACAGAAATTAAGCAAATAAAGAAAGGTAAGAGAATGATGAGGGAGAAGAGGAAGAGTTGAAGAGGGAGGGGGGTAGAGAGGGGAATAAAGTATGGAGAAAGTGTAAATAGAGTGAGAGAAGAAAGATAGAGAAGGGATATAGAATGGAGTAAGTTGGATCAAAGAGAGAATAGAGAGCCTGTATAGAGAGAGAGATGAAATGGGGGCACAATACACAGGGGAAGAGAGAGAAGAAGATAAGAGAGGGAGAGACAGTAAGATCTGAGAGTGGAGAAAGAGCGAGAGAAAAGAAAGAGGGGGAACAAAAAGAGGAGAGAGTAAGAAAAAGAAGAAATACATACTTTTTTTCCCTTCAGTCACACATTCAACACAGTTCCCTATGCAAAGCATAAACTCTCATGTCCCTCAGGGGAAGACTTCTGTGTGTGTATATATAGGACTTGCATGTATGTGTATGGCTGAGCAACACAATTATTTTACATTTATGTCAGTATAACAATCTTGCTAGCAGTATGTACCACTCTACAGACCTGATAATGTGCTGAAAAAGCAAAAGTATTACCCCCCTGCACTCAATTTAATTGTTTTATAAAGAAACTAGGTGAACATAACAATATAACTCAGACAATTTTTTACATTAATTAATCCAGGTGATTCACTTTTTTAACAGGAGACTTGCATAGGTTCCAAGGATAAATTACTCATTTTAAACACTCCAAATCACTTGCTGGCTGCTGTTCTGAAAATCAGCATTTTATTTCCTGAGAGCTGGCTGTCATAACCACTTGACTACACACAGTATATATAGTAATAATACACATACTGTGCCATTGATTAACTAGTGTGTCTCTCATGTTAGCCACATTCATTTAACTTTTCTTTATGGGGCAGCTCTCATTTTTATAATGCTCAAACCTAAAGCAACAGAAAACTATCAGCTCATTCAGTTATACCACTGCAGTCCTACTACTGCACAAACATTATCTGCAGGAGAAAAATCAAGTCCTGGTGTTGATTCTATCAGGTAAAAAAAGAACTGCAGGAATATTGTGGTTTCCCTTTAAAAGCACAACACTGTAATGCAATTAATTGGCTTGATGTGGATATATACACTTAATCTGAGGTCAGTTCTTCGATCACAGAAGTGCTAACTTAAAGACCTATAACATCCCACTCCTGACCTTCAAGAGCCCCAAAGCATTGCCCTCCTTTCAGCAGCATTGTCATGTGCAAAGCCAAAACACATAAAGTTCCAATGTTAAAACCACCTTCTTAAATGAATGGTCAACTCCCACCTCACAGCAAACATCTTTCCCCCGGTTGTGCAGTTTCTGCTAATGGCAGGTTATAAGGGGATTACATCCAGTAAACAAAGGCTGAGGCACCCTTCAAGTACCAAGCAAACAGATAATATGCCCATATCCAAAGAACAGATCTCACCCATGTGCTGCCATATTCACTGACAAATACATAGGAGCAGACATGTCTAACAGCTATATAGCTAATAGCTGTAACCCCTTGCATACCAGAGGGGTTAGGAAAATATTTACAAAAGCTTGTTTAGCAGCATTGCAGCATTGATAATATGAGGAGCACATATTTTCACATATGTCTAATAAGTGCCCCGGCAATGCATGTTGGGACTGTATAAACACATACAGCGTATGTGACCGCGCACACACATGACTATCAGCATAAATAAATAATACATCATACATATAGCATACAGGAATATTTCACGGCTTCTGCTGCTTTGTCAAAGCCACTCAGGCTATAGGTAGTTATAAAATAGCAAATCACGATGGAATAAAATGTAAAAGCAGTGGAGATCAATAAGATCATTTGATAATATAAACTCATACACTGTATGTGACCGCGCACAAACATATCAGCATGCACAAATATTAAATCATACAGCAATGTACCTAGACTCACTAGTGTGCAAGTGGTAGTGGGTTGTGTAACTTACTCTCTCAGGCGGTGGCCGGCTCATCAGAATAAAACAGTGTGGAAAAAAAAAAGTAGTAGAATAGATTACTTACCCAATACCAAAAAGTAACGGTCCTCAGCGGGTGCGGCTCACTCCTTGGCTGCTTGACACTGATTGCGTTGGATCTTCCTTCCAGCAGCCTGGCTTCTCACAGTGCACTGTCCACGTGTCTCAGCTGAGGGCTCCAAGGTTCCCTCCAGCACTTCCGCACACTGCTCCGCATCGTCAGCAGTCACGTGACATGACTGACAAGACTGCTGCTGTTTGGCTCCCCAAGGCTGCTAGAAGAGCAGCCTCAAATGGGAGCATATGGGTTCAGCTTTTAGGCACCAGTGGGTGGCGCTGGCTCAGTTGTGGCTCAGGCAGGCATGTTGTGCAATGGATGGAGGACAGCGGACCAGCTCGCTGCCTACCTTCTATTACGCAACATGGATGATACCATGTATGCCGGACCAGGGGGGGGTGGAAAAAAAATAAACATTTTTTTTTTTTATTTAAATAATAATAATTCTAAAAATAAATGTTTTTAGTCATTAGGACAGGTGAAGCACTGCCTCACCTGCCTCTAATGACTGCACGTCACTGGTGTTTATATATGTCTGTTGCATATCTAATTTGCATATCTTATCCTATTGTGCATTGGTAACAATGTATATGGAGTTTTACAGGGTAAAGGCAAGCGGTGATACTAGGATAGATGTGCTAATTGCCTGTGCAATAATTTCTATTGATTTATATATGTCTGTAGATACATATGTAAATACTTAAATACATATGTACATATATACATATATATATATATATATATATATATATATATATATATATATATATATATACATACATACATACATACATATACAAATTTAGAAATGTATATGTATGTATGTATCGCCATGTCAAATCCCTTTGCATGCCTTTTTTTTTTTCTCTAACACCTGATAACTCATATTTTTGAGCCATTGGAACTTTTTTATGCAATTTTTTAAAAAATAAATTTTATCATACAGTGTTATGAGTGTAACTGTACTGTACATTGTATTTTTGATGTATTTTGTGTAACTTTTTAGTTGAGCGTACCCAACGAGCATTAAATTAAATTGTGCTCAAGTGAACACGTTAACATTCAACAACTCGTATTATGTGCACTACTTCCTATGCTTACAAAGAGCCATGACATACCCCTTATCACTCGCGCACAACAGTTAGTGCGCCACTCGTAATCTAGCCCTATATGGGTCCTGGGGGACACTGAATATGCAGCTCATGCCCAGTAGTTCATTGCCACTACATAGCTGTCTTTTACTATGTGATTACTGTAACTCCTTTCCAGTAGTTAAACACATTGTTCTATGCAAGAAATAGAGCAATAGTTAACTGCTCTAACACCTTAGATTTCCCTTTAATTGCACCTAAATTGATAACAGTGGCAGCTGGTGAAGTTTTAAAGGGACAGTCTATTTGAAAATTTGTATTGTTTAAAAAGATAGATAATCCCTTATTACCCATTCCCCAGTTTTGCATAACCAAGACTGTTATATTAATACACCACTGTGATTACCTTGTATCTAAGTCTCTGCAGACTGCCCCCTTATCTCAGTTCTTTTGACAGACATGCATTTTAGCCAATCAGTGCTGACTCATAAGTAACTTCATGGGGGTGAGCACAATGTTTTCTATATGGCACACATGAATTAGCAGTGTCTAACTGTGAAAAACTGTCAAAATGCGCTGAGATTAAAGGAAGCCTTCAATGGCTTAGAAATCAGTTTGAGCTTACCTAGATTTAGCTTTCAACAAAGAATACCAAGAGAACACAGCAAATTTAATGATAAAATCAAATTAGAAAGTTTTTTAAAATTACATGCCCTATCTGAATCATGAAAGTTTAATTTTGACTAGTCTGTCTCTTTAAGCTTACTTCTATGGGGCTACTCAACAGATAACCAGGGAGGCTGCATTGTATTTACATACTATACCATATGCACTTTATGTTCTATTTCAGACTAACTCTGCATTTGGAGTCTGCATGAGGATTTTATCCAATATTCAGGAACTTTTCTGGGACTATCTGGAGATTACAGACCGGATGCATTCATAGTTAAGTATTTTATATTCAGAATGTATTTTATTTTTTTATATTCTTTTCCCACCAGGGAGATTGACAGCTCCTGCCCGCGCGTGATTGGCTGTGCGCGGGCAGGATGCGGGATAGCACGCGAGCGCAAAATAGCGCTTGCGTGAATGCTGAATTCCTCCAGGAAAATTCAGACCGCCAGAGGCGAGCTGCCATGGACAGGGGCACGTATATGCGCCCCTGCCTGCCTCAGCTTGATAAATCGCCCCCTAAGTGCAGAAAAAAACAGTGTACGAAGCAGCGAAAGCTCCTCCTGAGCCATTGCGGGGCAGGTTCGCATATGCAAGTCTGCTTCCCGCAATGTAAGACCGCTGCTGCTTCCCACTGCTTTGAGGTGGTGAGGGAAAATCACTGAGAGCTGGATCGCTCTCGGTGATTGACAGCCTTTTCAGTTGCGCGATTGGTTGCGCAAATGAAGGGGCAAGCATTACACACTCCGATGAGTGTGTAATGATACGTACGGGCAAGTGGATCAACAAAGCCATTGCCCATGTGTAGTGACGGCGGGCAGACAGCTTTGCGAGTTGAGAAGCTGTCCGCCCGCCGGTTATTACATGGAGACCTAAGTAGGCATAAGATTTGTTAGCATCTGTTAATAGAGCTAGCAGAGGAATATTATGGAGTGAAGCGTAGCTTGTGAGGTGGATGGCCTTAATTGTGCTATCCCTGGCCTTATGACCAGGGATAAAACCAACTTGATCAAGGTAAATAATGGTAGATAGGATTTTATTAAGGTGTGGCATATATTTTATTATCAGAATTGAAGAGTGAGATCGCTATATTGAGGCTGCAATCTTGGAAGACCTAGACTGGCCTTTGTGAAGGGTCTACCACTGCTTTTGAGGTTCTCTGAGCCCTCCAATATTCTGATTTCTTGCACCGTGCGGCTTGTGGCATGTAGCCAGCTGTATTTGGAATTTGCTGGCTGGACAGTCAGGAGCTTCACTGAAATGAGGATACTAAATTAGCAAATTAGATAATAGAGGTAAATTGGAAAGATGTTTCAAATTGGATTCTCTGTCTAAATAATGAAAGAACATTTTGGGCTCCTCAATGTATTTAAAGGATCAGTAAATACAGAGGGTTTGGATAATTAACAAATACATTATAAAAAGACAATGAAATAGCACTTAGCCTAAACTTCAAATAAGTAGTAGATTTTTTTCTGACAAAATTCAAAGTTATGTCTATTTCCACTCCCTTTGTATCATGTGACAGTCATCAGCCAATCACAAATGCAAATACGTATGTTCTGTTAATTCTTGCACATGCTCAGTATGAGTTGGTGACTCAAAATGTGTAAATATAAAAAGATTCACTTTTTGTTAATGGAAGTAAATTGGAAAGTTATTTAAAATTGCATGTGCTATCTGAATCATGAAAGTTTAATTTTGACTTAAGTGTCCCTGTCCCTTTAATTATCCTTTAGGGTCAGTGTTAAAATACAAATTAAACAGATTTTATTAAAGGGACAGTCAACACCCGCGGTAACTTAAGGCCATACCATAGATCCGGAATAGAAGATGCAGCTACACCGCATAGATGTTGATGAGCTCTAACGGTATTTGAGTAATCACCGAAAATACATAGGCTTATTCCTTGAAAATATGGCTGCCAAACTCCTCCCCCTCCTCCTTCGTCCCCTTCATTTTTCAAAGGGTGATGGTTCTGTTTTGATAATGCGCATTATCTTCTGCACTCTCGCAAACCGACCGAGGATTTCATTGCGATTGGAGGATTCAATTAAAAAGAAGGTGTATACGTAATAGTGGGGGGAGTTTGGCAGCCATATTTTCAAGGAATAAACCTATGTATTTTTGGTGATTACTCAAATACCGTTAGAGCTCATCAACATTGATGCAGTGTAGCTGCATCTTCTATTCCGGATCTATGGTATGGCCTTAAGTTACCGTGGGTGTTGACTGTCCCTTTAAGGTAAATAAAAACACTGAATAATGGTTCTGCAGAACATGTATATACACATATTAACACATGTATATAAGCATATACATAAATATTTACTGGGAACACACAGTTCCCATAGACCGCAATGTAAAGGCACTTTTCAGTGCCGTTTTTTTTTTTTTTTAAACACCCCATACCCGCCAACTTTAGCCTCCAGAAACTGCCAGGTGCAGTTATTTTATTAAAAAATAAAAATACAATTTTTATTTTTTCATAAAATACACACCACTGTATTTTGGGGACATTTGGGGCACATTTATAAAATTAACCAGAGATCTGATCTCTGGTTAATATTATAAGCGCTAATTGTTAACGCAAGCTAATTATTTATTGCTGATTTTTTATTACGCCAGCAAACGGGCAAATTAGCGCTCCACTTGTAATCTAGAACTTAATAATTACCACTGAAACTAGAACACTGAAAAAGTATGGACAAAGGGTAGGTCTAATAATAGCTGTTATACTGTTGAACTGCTCTGATTCCTATTACCTAAAAAGTAAATGATAGGCACAATCAAGAAGGGGGATCAGAGCTGAACTTTCCCTCTAAAATACATGAAAAATCCAGGTTGTAAGACTGACTTAAAGGGATACTAAACCCAAATTTTTTCTTTATTGATTCAGATAGAGCCTGCAATTTTAAGCAACTTTCTAATTTACTCCTACTGTCAATTTTCTTAATTCTCTTGCTATCTTTATTTAAAAAGCAGGAATTTAAAGCTTAGGAGCCAACCCATTTTAGGTTCAGTACCATGGATAGAGCTTGCTTATTGGTGGCTACATTTAGCAAACCAATAAGCAAGCATAACCCAGTTCTGAACCAGAAACGGTCCGTCTCTTAATCTTTATATTCCTGCTTTTTAAATAAAGATAGTAAGAGAACGAAGAAAAATTGATATTAGGAGTACATTAGAAATTTGCTTAAAATTGCATGCTCTATCTGAATCATTAAAGAAAAAAAATGGGCTTAGTGTCTCTTTAAGGACCTAAGGACTGCTGTAGCAGCAAGGCATTTTAGGCAAACAGTGACTCGACATGAGAAGTAGACCAGAATGGTTGAGAATGTGACTGATGCTTGAGAAAAACTTAGGAGCGCTGAAAGGGTTAATAGGCGGGATAGTCTAAAATACGGCAAAATACTTCACTATACAGAAGCTGTCTGAGCTGAGAAGCAAACATGGGCCTTTTTAGTGCAGAAATATTTGCTATGGATGATTATTGTAATTTGACATAAAAGCTGGAACACACAGGATTGTTACTTGGTGTAACAGCTTGCGCTTACAAGATTGCACACATTGGATTGTAACTGAAGAAAGAGCTGGAACCATAAAAATTGCAACTTGGCAAATGAGCTGGCACACATTGGTCTCGATAACAAGTGGAGCATAAAAATATTGGGCCCGATCCGATATGCAGCGTCACCCGCAAAAGCCGGCGATGCCAAATTTTGCGCTGGCTTGGTATCACATATACGGCGTAACTTAGAAGTTACGCTCGTATATTTCTGCCTTCGGCCGTAGTTTTTTGGCCCATAGGCAGGTATACCAAACCAGCGCAGTTTGGTATCCAATATACAGCGTAAGGACTTACGTGGCGAAAATGGAGAAATCCTACTACATTTTCACCTCGCCACAAATTGCAGGCATAGTAAGCCTTACGCTGTCTATTGGAGCCCCGTAACTTCCTAAACTACCTGTAAATAAAACCTAACACCTAACGCATGCGCAATGTCTATCTACCTGTCAACCGTGAACTGCTAAATTAAACCTAACACCTAACGCACGCACAATGTCTATCTACCTGTCAACCGCGATCCCCCGCCGCAATCCCTAATAAAGTATTTAACCCCTAAACCGCCGCTCCCGGACCCCGCCGCCACATACATTAAATGTATAACCCCCTAATGTGAGCCCCTACACCGCCGCCATCTACATTACCTACCCCCTAATGTGAGCCCCTACACTGCCGCCACCTACATTAACTACCCCTTAATGTGAGCCCCTACCCCGCCGCCAGCTGTATTAAACTAGCCCCTAATGTGAGCTCCTACCCCGCCGCCAGCTGTATTAAACTAGCCCCTAATGTGAGCTCCTACCCCGCCGCCAGCTAGATTAAACTACCCCCTAATGTGAGCTCCTACCCCGCCGCCAGCTACATTAAACTAAACCCTAATGTGAGCTCCTACCCCGCCGCCAGCTACATTAAACTAAACCCTAATGTGAGCTCCTACCCCGCCGCCAGCTACATTAAACTAGCCCCTAATGTGAGCTCCTACCCCGCCGCCAGCTAGATTAAACTACCCCCTAATGTGAGCTCCTACCCCGCCGCCAGCTACATTAAACTAAACCCTAATGTGAGCTCCTACCCCGCCGCCAGCTACATTAAACTAAACCCTAATGTGAGCTCCTACCCCCGCCGCCAGCTACATTAAACTAAACCCTAATGTGAGCTCCTACCCCCGCCGCCAGCTACATTAAACTAAACCCTAATGTGAGCTCCTACCCCGCCGCCAGCTACATTAAACTAAACCCTAATGTGAGCTCCTACCCCGCCGCCAGCTGTATTAAACTACCCCCTAATGTGAGCTCCTACCCCGCCGCCAGCTACATTAAACTACCCCCTAATGTGAGCTCCTTACCCCCCTGCCAGCTACATTAAACTACCCCCTAATGTGAGCTCCTACCCCGCCGCCAGCTGTATTAAACTACCCCCTAATGTGAGCTCCTACCCCGCCGCCAGCTATATTTGAATAAACCCTAATGTGAGCTCCTACCCCCCTGCCAGCTACATTAAACTACCCCCTAATGTGAGCTCCTACCCCGCCGCCAGCTATATTAAACTACCCCCTAATGTGAGCTCCTACCCCGCCGCCAGCTGTATTAAACTACCCCCTAATGTGAGCTCCTACCCCGCCGCCAGCTGTATTAAACTACCCCCTAATGTGAGCTCCTACCCCGCCGCCAGCTGTATTAAACTACCCCCTAATGTGAGCTCCTACCCCACCGCCAGCTATATTAAACTACCCCCTAATGTGAGCTCCTACCCCGCTGCCAGCTATATTAAACTACCCCCTAATGTGAGCTCCTACCGCGCCGCCAGCTATATTAAACTACCCCCTAATGTGAGCTCCTACCCCACTGCCAGCTATATTAAACTACCCCCTAATGTGAGCTCCTACCCCGCCGCCAGCTGTATTAAACTACCCCCTAATGTGAGATCCTACACCGCCGCCAGCTATATTAAAATTATTAGCCCCTAATTTAATCCCCCTACACCGCCGCCACCTATATTAAATTAATTAATCCCTAAAATACTAAACTATCCCTACCACTAAACCTAAGTCTAACCCTACAAATAGCCCTGAAAAGGGCTTTTTGCGTGGCATTACCCCAAAGTAAACATCTCTATTGCCAGCCATTAAAAGGGCTTTTTGCGGGTCTTTGCCCAAAGTAATCAGCTCTTTTACCAGCCCTTAAAAGGGCTTTTGGCGGGGCATTGTCACAAAGTAATAAGCTCTTTTGCCTATAATCTAAATTCCCCTACACCGCCGCTACCTATAATAAATGTATTACCCCCTAATCTAATCCCCCTACACCGCCGCGACCTATATTAACTATATTACCCCCTAATCCCCCTACATCGCCGCCACCTATATTAACTATATAAACCCTAATTATATTAGGGTTAATATAGTTAATATAGTTATTATATTATATATATTAACTATATTAACCCTAATTATATTACGGTTAATATAGTTAATATAGTTATTATATTATATATATTAACTATATTAACCCTTATTATATTAGGGTTAATATAGTTATTATAGTTATTATATTATATATATATATATATATATATATATTAAGTATAATAACCCTATCTAACTCTAACACCCCTAACTAAATTCTTATTAAAATAAATCTAATTAATATTAATATTATTAATTAAAATATTCCTATTTAAATCTAAATACTTACCTATAAATGAAACCCAGGGGCCTAGATTTAGAGTTTGGCGGTAGCCGTGAAAACCAGCGTTAGAGGCTCCTAACGCTGGTTTTAGGCTACCTCCGGTATTTGGAGTCACTCAAAAAAGGGTCTAACGCTCACTTTTCAGCCGCGACTTTTCCATACCGCAGATCCCCTTACGTCAATTGCGTATCCTATCTTTTCAATGGGATTTTTCTAACTCCGGTATTTAGAGTCGTGTCTGAAGTGAGCGTTAGAATTCTAACGACAAAATTCCAGCTGCAGAAAAAAGTCAGTAGTTAAGAGCTTTCTGGGCTAACGCCGGTTCATAAAGCTCTTAACTACTGTACTCTAAAGTACACTAACACCCATAAACTACCTATGTACCCCTAAACCGAGGCCCCCCCACATCGCCGCCACTCGATTAAATTTTTTTAACCCCTAATCTGCCGACCGCCACCTACGTTATCCTTATGTACCCCTAATCTGCTGCCCCTAACACCGCCGACCCCAATATTATATTTATTAACCCCTAACCTGCCCCCCACAACGTCGCAGACAGCTACCTACAATAATTAACCCCTAATCTGCCGACCGCAAAGCGCCGCTACTTAAGTTATCCTTATGTACCCCTAATCTGCTGCCCCTAACACCGCCGACCCCTATATTATATTTATTAACCCCTAATCTGACCCCCCTCAACGTCGCCTCCACCTGCCTACACTTATTAACCCCTAATCTGCCGAGCGGACCGCACCGCTACTATAATAAAGTTATTAACCCCTAATCCGCCTCACTAACCCTATAATAAATAGTATTAACCCCTAATCTGCCCTCCCTAACATCGCCGACACCTAACTTCAATTATTAACCCCTAATCTGCCGACCGGAGCTCACCGCTATTCTAATAAATGTATTAACCCCTAAAGCTAAGTCTAACCCTAACACTAACACCCCCCTAACTTAAATATAATTTAAATCTAACGAAATTAATTAACTCTTATTAAATACATTATTCCTATTTAAAGCTAAATACTTACCTGTAAAATAAATCCTAATATAGCTACAATATAAATTATAATTATATTATAGCTATTTTAGGATTAATATTTATTTTACAGGTAACTTTGTATTTATTTTAAACAGGTACAATAGCTATTAAATAGTTAAGAACTATTTAATAGCTAAAATAGTTAAAATAATTACAAAATTACCTGTAAAATAAATCCTAACCTAAGTTACAATTAAACCTAACACTATACTATCATTAAATTAATTAAATAAAATACCTACAATTACCTACAATTAAACCTAACACTACACTATCAATACATTAATTAAATACAATACCTACAAATAACTACAATGTAATAAACTAACTAAAGTACAAAAAATAAAAAAGAACTAAGTTACAAAAAATAAAAAAATAATTACAAACATAAGAAAAATATTACAACAATTTTAAACTAATTACACCTACTCTAAGCCCCCTAATAAAATAACAAAGACCCCCAAAATAAAAAATGCCCTACCCTATTCTAAATTACTAAAGTTCAAAGCTCTTTTACCTTACCAGCCCTGAACAGGGCCCTTTGCGGGGCATGCCCCAAGAAGCTCAGCTCTTTTGCCTGTAAAAAAAAACACATACAATACCCCCCCCCCCCAACATTACAACCCACCACCCACATACCCCTAATCTAACCCAAACCCCCCTTAAATAAACCTAACACTAAGCCCCTGAAGATCATCCTACCTTGTCTTCACCTCACCGGGTATCACCGATCGGTCCTGGCTCCAAAATCTTCATCCAACCCAAGCGGGGGCTGGCGATCCATCATCCGGTGGCTGAAGAGGTCCAGAAGAGGCTCCAAAGTCTTCATCCTATCCGGGAAGAAGAGTAGATCCGGACCGGCAACCATCATCTTCCAAGCGGCATCTTCTATCTTCATCCGATGAGGACCGGCTCCATCCTGAAGACCTCCACCGCGGACCCATCTTCATCCGGCGACGTCCAACTGAAGAATGACGGTTCCTTTAAGGGACGTCATCCAAGATGGCGTCCCTCGAATTCCGATTGGCTGATAGGATTCTATCAGCTAATCGGAATTAAGGTAGGAATATTCTGATTGGCTGATGGAATCAGCCAATCCGAATCAAGTTCAATCTGATTGGCTGATCCAATCAGCCAATCAGATTGAGCTCGCATTCTATTGGCTGTTCCGATCAGCCAATAGAATGCGAGCTCAATCTGATTGGCTGATTGGATCAGCCAATCGAATTGATCTTGATTCTGATTGGCTGATTCCATCAGCCAATCAGAATATTCCTACCTTAATTCCGATTGGATGACGTCCCTTAAAGGAACCGTCATTCTTCAGTTGGACGTCGCCGGATGAAGATGGGTCCGCGGTGGAGGTCTTCAGGATGGAGCCGGTCCTCCTCGGATGAAGATAGAAGATGCCGCTTGGAAGATGATGGTTGCCGGTCCGGATCTACTCTTCTTCCCGGATAGGATGAAGACTTTGGAGCCTCTTCTGGACCTCTTCAGCCACCGGATGATGGATCGCCAGCCCCCGCTTGGGTTGGATGAAGATTTTGGAGCCAGGACCGATCGGTGATACCCGGTGAGGTGAAGACAAGGTAGGATGATCTTCAGGGGCTTAGTGTTAGGTTTATTTAAGGGGGGTTTGGGTTTGATTAGGGGTATGTGGGTGGTGGGTTGTAATGTTGTGGGGGGGGTATTGTATGTGTTTTTTTTTACAGGCAAAAGAGCTGAACGTCTTGGGGCATGCCCCGCAAAGGGCCCTGTTCAGGGCTGGTAAGGTAAAAGAGCTTTGAACTTTAGTAATTTAGAATAGGGTAGGGCATTTTTTATTTTGGGGGTCTTTGTTATTTTATTAGGGGGCTTAGAGTAGGTGTAATTAGTTTAAAATTGTTGTAATATTTTTCTTATGTTTGTAATTATTTTTTTATTTTTTGTAACTTAGTTCTTTTTTATTTTTTGTACTTTAGTTAGTCTATTTCATTGTAGTTATTTGTAGGTATTGTATTTAATTAATGTATTGATAGTGTAGTGTTAGGTTTAATTGTAGGTAATTGTAGGTAGTTTATTTAATTAATTTAATGATAGTATAGTGTTAGGTTTAATTGTAACTTAGGTTAGGATTTATTTTACAGGTAATTTTGTAATTATTTTAACTATTTTAGCTATTAAATAGTTCTTAACTATTTAATAGCTATTGTACCTGTTTAAAATAAATACAAAGTTACCTGTAAAATAAATATTAATCCTAAAATAGCTATAATATAATTATAATTTATATTGTAGCTATATTAGGATTTATTTTACAGGTAAGTATTTAGCTTTAAATAGGAATAATTTATTTAATAAGAGTTAATTTATTTCGTTAGATTTAAATTATATTTAAGTTAGGGGGGTGTTAGTGTTAGGGTTAGACTTAGCTTTAGGGGTTAATACATTTATTAGAATAGCGGTGAGCTCCGGTCGGCATATTAGGGGTTAATAATTGAAGTTAGGTGTCGGCGATGTTAGGGAGGGCAGATTAGGGGTTAATACTATTTATTATAGGGTTAGTGAGGCGGATTAGGGGTTAATAACTTTATTATGATAGCAGTGCGGTCTGCTCGGCAGATTAGGGGTTAATAAGTGTAGGCAGGTGGAGGCGACGTTGTGGGGGGCAGATTAGGGGTTAATAAATATAATATAGGGGTCGGCGGTGTTAGGGGCAGCAGATTAGGGGTACATAAGGATAATGTAAGTAGCGGCGGTATACGGAGTGGCAGATAAGGGGTTAAAAATAATATGCAGGGGTCAGCGATAGCGGGGGCGGCAGATTAGGGGTTAATAAGTGTAAGGCTAGGGGTATTTAGACTAGGGGTACATGTTAGGGTGTTAGGTGCAGACGTAGGAAGTGTTTCCCCATAGCAAACAATGGGGCTGCGTTAGGAGCTGAACGCGGCTTTTTTGCAGGTTTTAGTTTTTTTTTCAGCTCAAACAGCCCCATTGTTTCCTATGGGGGAATCGTGCATGAGCACGTTTTTTAGGCTGGCCGCGTCCGTAAGCAACTCTGGTATCGAGAGTTGAAGCTGCGTTAAATATGCTCTACGCTCCTTTTTTGGAGCCTAACGCAGCCTTTATGTGGACTCTCAATACCAGAGTTATTTTTATGGTGCGGCCAGAAAAAAGCCGGCGTTAGCTACGCGGGTCCTTACCGACAAAACTCTAAATCTAGCCGTAAGATAGCTACAATGTAATTAATAATTATATTGTAGCTATTTTAGGGTTTATATTTATTTTAAAGGTAACTTGGTATTTATTTTAACTAGGTACAATAGCTATTAAATAGTTAATAACTATTTAATAGCTACCTTGTTAAAATAATTATCAATTTACCTGTAAAATAAATCCTAACCTAAGTTACAAATACACCTACACTATCAATAAATTAAATAAACTACAAATATCTAAACTAAAATACAATTAAATACACTAAACTAAATTACAAAAAAATCAAACACTAAATTACAAAAAATAAAAAAAGATTACAAGAATTTTAAGCTAATTACACCTATTCTAAGCCCCCTAATAAAATAACAAAGCCCCCCAAAATAAAAAAAATTCCCTACCCTAAACTAAATTACAAAAGTTAACAGCTCTATTACCAGCCCTTAAAAGGGCTTTTTGCGGGGCATGCCCCAAAGAATTCAGCTTTTTTTCCTGTAAAAAAACCACACAATACCACCCCCCAACATTACAACCCACCACCCACATAACCCTACTCTAAACCCACCCAAACCCCCCTTAAAAAAACACTAAGCCCCAGAAGATCTTCCTACCTTGAGTCGTCTTCACCCAGCTGGGCCGAACTCTTCATCCAATCCGGGCGATGTCTTCATCCAAGCGGCAAAGAAGAAGTCTTCCATCCGGCGATGTCTTCATCCAAGCGGCAAAGAAGAGGTCCTCCATCGGGGCAAAGTTTTCCTCCAAGCGGCATCTTCAATCTTCTTTCTTCGGATCTCCGACGTGGAACATCCAGCTGGCCCGACGACTGAAAGACGAATGAAGTTTCCTTTAAATGACGTCATCCAAGATGGCGTCCCTCAAATTCCGATTGGCTGATAGGATTCTATCAGCCAATCAGAATTAAGCTAAGAAAATCTGATTGGCTGATTCAATCAGGCGCGGTCAGAGCAAGAGAGGGGAGAAAGATAGAAAGAGAGGGGAAGAGAGAGAGCAAAAGCGAGGGGGGAGAGAGAGAGCAAAAGATGAGAGGAGGTGGAGGGGGGATGGGGAGAGAGAGAGAGGGGGAGAGAGAGGGGGGGGGGAGAGCAATAGATAGGGGGAGAGAGAGAAAAAGAGAGGGGGAGAGAGAGCAAAGAGAGGGGGGAGAGAGCAATAGAGAGGGATAGAGAGAGAGAGCAAAAGAGAGGGATGGGGAGAGAGAGCAAAAGAGAGGGGAAAGAGAGAGAGCAAAAGAGAGGGGGAAGAGAGCAAAAGAGAGGGGGGAGGGAGCAAAAGAGAGCGATGGAGAGAAAGAGCAACAGATAGGGATGGAGAGAGAGAGCAAAAGAGAGGGGAAAGAGACAGAGCAAAAGAGAGGGGAAAGAGACAGAGCAAAAGAGAGGGGGGAGAGAGAGAGTGCAAAAGAGAGGGGGGGAGAGAGTGCAAAAGAGAGGGGGGAGAGAGAGCGCAAAAGAGAGGGGGAGAGAGAGCGCAAAAGAGAGGAGGGAGAGAGAGAATGCAAAAGAGAGGGGGAGAGAGAGAGCGCAAAAGAGAGGTGGAGAGAGAGAGCGCAAAAGAGAGGGGGGAGAGAGAGCGCAAAAGAGAGGGGGGAGAGAAAGCAAAAGAGAGGGTGGAGAGAGGGAGCAAAAGAGAGGGGGGAGAGAGAGCAAAAGAGAGGGGGTAGAGAGAGCAAAAGAGAGGGTGGAGCAAGAGAGAGCGCAAAATAGAGGGGGAGAAAGCACAAAAGAGAGGGGGAGAGAGGGAGCAAAAGAGATGGGGAAGGAGAGAGAGCAAGAGGTGGGACCGCTGTACTGCAAAAAATGGTCCGTGTAAACGGGCTTTAGGACTAGTAGATTTATAATAGAGCTTTAGAATGAGATGAGAATTATTAGATTTCACTGAAAATAATTGTTCTACAACAAACATATACATTAAAGAAATCATTAATATTTACAGCATGACTGACTATTCTCTACAGGACAGATGTGTAAAAAAGAGCAGGTACCGAGTGAAATCCGGAAAACATAAAGAGAAAAGCAACTTAAAGGGACACTGAACCCGAATTTTTTTCTTTGTGATTCATATAGAGCATGCAATTTTAAGCAACTTTCTAATTTACTCCTATTATCAATTTTTATTCGTTCTCTTGCTATCTTTATTTGAAAAATAAGGCATCTAAGCTAAGGAGCCAGCCAATTTTTGGTTCAGACCATGGACAGCACTTGTTTATTAGTGCTGTCCAATCAGCAAGAACAACCCAGGTTGTTCACCAAAAATGGGCCGGCATCTAAACTGACATTCTTGCTTTTCAAATAAAGATACCAAGAGAATTAAGAAAATTTGATTATTAGGCGTAAATTAGAAAGTTGCTTAAAATTGTATGCTCTATCTGAATCACGAAAGAAAAAAATTAGGTTCAGTGTCCCTTTAATGGCCTAGTTTGCTGTACAACTACTAAAAGAACATGGGAATCAAATACAACCTATTGGCCATATCCATATTGCGTCCCTACACTAAGAATAGCACATCATTTGGTATTACAAGTAAATGGTAAAATAGTTTTATCAGATATTGTTACGATGGCCTAGTTGTTTTCATACTTTCAATGGATGGTGCAGGTTGATTCATTATCACTCATATTACAAGTTATGAGTTATATGTTGTGCTCAAGCACAAAAAAATAATAGCGCTGAAAAGTTAGTGTGCCTGTAAACTTTAAAGGGACATGAAATCCATTTTTTTCCCCAAAAATTATAAATCAAATAGGATTCCAATGGGCATTTGATTTTACATTTACTGTTTTGTACTTTTATTTTTTTTTCTACCAGTAAACCAGCAACTGCATATTTCCCTCAGAGAAGCTTGTGTTCTTGCAACGCCCTACAGTTTTTCTGTCATTTTTTTTTTAAAGTAAGATCAGTGAGAGAGAGGCCCTAAGCAAGAAACAATGAATACATTGTTGACACTAATTGCTTGAGCCATTGAAGCTCACCTGCAGGCTATACCAATTGACATTTTAATGTCATACTGAGAATTTAAACTTTAAACAGTTCCATGAGGGAAAAGACCCGGCATCTACAGCAAGCAGGAGATTTTCTATACTTTAAAAACACACACAAATATTCAACCAAATTAACAGAATCGTGTTGTTACTATCTCAACAAGCAAACCTCTACCTCTGCAAATAAAATAATCCTATAATATAAAAGGCCAAGTGTGTTTGTCCGAAGCTGTCATGCGCAGTAGAGACAGCACAGGACAAACACACTTGGCCTTACCTGATCTGCTGTTTGCGGCACAGGGCGGTGAAAGTGGGCATGGCCGGACGTGAACGGGGCGTGACCAGGCGTTGTGGGGCGTGGCAGGGCCAGGCGCGGTCGCCGCAAGAGAGGGGAGAGAGATAGAAAGAGACGGGGAGAGACAAAAAGAGATGTGAAAGTGCTAAAGAGAAGGAAAGAGAGAGCAAAAGAGAGGGGAAAGAGTAAAAGAGAGGGGAAAGAGCAAAATAGACAGAAGAGAGAGAAAAAGAGAGGGGGGGGGAGAGAAAATAAGAGGGGGAAGGAGAGAGAGCAAAAGAGAGGGGAAGAGAGAGAGAACAAAAGAAGAGAGGAGGGAGGGGGGATGGGGAGAGAGAGAGGGGGGGGAGAGAGAGGGGGAGAGAGGACAATAGAGAGGGGGAGAGAGAGAAAAAGAGAGGGGGGAGAGAGAGCAAAGAGAGGGGGAGAGAGCAATAGAGAGAGAGCAAAAGAGAGAGATGGAGAGAGAGCAAAAGAGAGGGGAGAGAGAGAGCAAAAGAGAGGGGGGAGAGAGAGCAAAAGAGAGGGGGAAAGAGCAAAAGAGAGGGATGAAGAGAAAGAGCAACAGAGAGGGATGGAGAGAGAGAGCAAAAGAGAGTGGAAAGAGACAGAGCAAAAGAGAGGGGGGGAGAGAGAGTGCAAAAGAGAGGGGGCAGAAAGTGCAAAAGAGAGGGGGGAGAGAGCGCAAAAGAGAGGGGGGAGAGAGAGCGCAAAAGAGAGGGGGGAGAGAGTGCAAAAGAGAGAGGGGAGAGAGAGCGCAAAAAAGAGGGGGAGAGAGAGCGCAAAGAGAGGGGGGAGAGAGTGCAAAAGAGAGGGGGAGAGAGAGAGCGCAAAAGAGAGGGGGAGAGAGAGAGTGCAAAAGAGAGGGAGAGAGAAAGATTGGCCATATCCATATTGCGTCCCTACACTAAGAATAGCACATCATTTGGTATTACAAGTGAATGGTAAAATAGTTTTATCAGATATTGTTACCATGGCCTAGTGGTTTTTATACTTTCAATGGATGGTGCAGGTTGATCCATTATCACTCATATTACAAGTTATGAGTTATATGTTGTGCTCAAGCACAAAAAAATAATAGCGCTGAAAAGTTAGTGTGCCTGTAAACTTTAAAGGGACATGAAATCCAATTTTATTTTTCATGATTCAGAAAGAGCATAAAATTTTAAATAACTTTCCAATTTAGTTCTATTATTTAATTTGTTTCCTTCTATTGTTATCCATTGCTGAAAAGTTTATCTTGGTAAGCTCAGGAGCAGCAAAGAAGGCTGTATATATTTACCAGTTATTATTGGCTCACCCATGTGTTCAGTTAAAAAAACAGTAGTGCATTGCTGTTCCTTCAAAAAATGATACAAAGAGAATGAAGAAAATGTGATAATAGAAGTAACTTGGAAAGTTTTTTAAAATGGTATGTTCTACCTAAATCATGGAATACATTTTTTGGGTTTCATGTCCCTTTAAGTAAAAAGTGTTAGGGCTAGAATAAAAGAATAACAAAACCCATGTAAAATATAATAAATTAGAGTAATACACACACATATTAAATACATATTAAATATGAACAAGGGGTTTATTATTAATAAAAAATGTTTAAACATTGATTGAAAGGGATATGCTATATGAAAAGGTGTTGAACTGGGAAGGAGCCTCAAAGGTTTATAGGTATGTTTGTCATTTTAGTTTAAAGGGTTAACAAGGAAGTGCACATAAAATAGTTTACTTGAAGTACTCTAATTATTTTTGAATCACATTAAGCACTTATAAAGGGGTAATAGCACTGGGAAGACTCACTTGAAAATGAGTTGTAAGACAAACAACAAAAGAAAGAGTGCCTTCCCCAATATATCAATTCATTTAAAGGGTTTATTGTGAATAGTTTAATAGAACATTAAATACAAAATAGCCATTCATTCCATTATTTTATTAACAATCAGATAGATTACGAGTTTTGAGCCATTAGGGATTTTAACGACCGCCACAAAAGCGCGTTATTTCACCTCCCTATAGCGCTGGTATTACAGGTTTTGAAAAAGCAGGCCTGTGCGGGCGATATGGTGGCTTTGAGCTCCATACCGCACAGAAAGCAAGCGCTGCTTTGACACCCTAACATAAACCCTGAGTCTAAACACCCCTAATCTGCTGCCCCTGACATCGCCGCCACCTATATACAGTTATTAACCCCTAATGTGCCGCCCCCCAACATTGCCGCCACCTACATACAGTTATTAACCCATAATCTGCTGCCCCCAACATCACCGCCACCTACATAAGTTATTAACCCCTAATCTGCCGCCCCAACATCGCCACCACCTACTTACAGTTATTAACCCCTAATTTGCTGCCCCCAACATCGTCACCACCTACATTAAACTATTAACCCCTAATCTGCCGCTCCTGATGTCGCCGCCACTATACTAAAGTTATTAACTCATAAACCTCTGGCCTCCCACATCACTACCACTAAATAAATCCATTAACCCCTAACCCTAACGTAACCCTAAGCCTAACCCTAATACCCACTAACTTTAACATAATACAAATATAGCTAAATTAAATTTACAATTATTAACTAAATAAAACTATTAACCCCTAAACCGCCAGCCCCCCCACATCGCAACAAGCTAAATTAAAATATATTAATCCCTAAACCTAACCCTAACCCCCCTTACTTTAACATAATTAAAATAGAGCTAAACTAAAGTTACAATTAATAACTAAATAATACCTATTTAAAACTAAATACATACTTACCTGTGAAATAAAACCTAAGCTAGCTACAATATAACTAATAGTTATATTGTAGCTAGCTTAGGTTTTATTTTTATTTCACAGGTAAGTTTGTATTTATTTTAACTAGGTAGACTAGTTTGTAAATAGTTATTAACTATTTACTAACTACCTAGTTAAAATAAATACAAACCTACCTGTGAAATAAAACCTAACCTGCCTTACACTAAAACCTAACATTACAACAAAAGAAAACACACTAAAATTAGAGCTGCTAAAATCCTATTGACTGTTCCAATCAGCCAATAGGATTTGAGCAGTTCTCATTCTATTGGCTGTTCCAATCAGCCAATAGGATGAGAGCTGCTCAAATCCTATTGGCTGATTGGAACAGCCAATAGGATTTTAGCAGCTCTAATGCTATTGGCTGATTGAAATCTATCATCCAATAGGAATGCAAGGGAAGCCATCTTGGATGACGTCACGTGCATTGAAGTTCCAGTTTATGGCGGCGGTCGTATGAAGAGGATGCTCTGTGCCGGATGTCTTCAGGTTGGACCCGCTCCGCGCCGGATGGATGAAGATAGAAGATGCCGTCTGGATGAAGACTTCGCCGGCTGGCTGAAGATGGAAGAGGCCGTCTGGATGAAGACTTCTTGCCGGCTGGATGGATCCTTCAAGCGGGACTTCAATAACTGTAAGTGGATCGTCAGGGGTCAGTGTTAGGTATATATAAGGGTTTTTTGGGTGGGTTTTATTTTTAGATTAGGGTGTTATATCTGTTATAATCTACAAATTACTTTAACACAATTTTAAGTTTGATATGTAGATATTCCTGTGCAACCAGCAACCACATAGGTTCTGAGAGGGTTTAGTCTAGGAACAGCATTTAGTAGGTTCAGGTCCCATATGAAAACAATGAGTCTAATGGGATTGTTTAGTATTTACCACCCAGCAAGGGGTTAAACTGAAATGTGTTTTTGTTTCAAGAGGTCTGGTTAGTATGGACAGACTTTTGCTGTTAGGTTTGGTGTAAGGAGGAAAAACCCCTAGTAGTTTGTATGGTTGTATAAGTCCCAGTTTAGGCAATCTGTAGAGAGCAATAAGTATTTTGTACTTGCGGTGGTGGTTACGGTAATACAGTACACAATCTTTTTAGAGAGATGAGGTAAGTGAAAATAATACTTGCAGTTTTCATAGACCTGTCTTGTCAGGGCTCCTGTGCCTGTTGTGGAAGAGAGCGCTATGGAGCAGCGTCTATGCATGCTGAGAGGAGCTGTTGGCAATGGTGACGTCACCCGCTCTGTGTGTCAGCGAGACTGGATGCGGCTGCAGTGGATCAGCTGTTAACGGCTTGATGTGAAGATCCGGAATGCCGTTTAGTTTTTTTTTAAAAGGTAGGTTGCAATAAGTGAAATAAAGGAATGGAGGTTTGCTCTCAGACAGATGCCTTGGATGAGTTAGTGATAGTATATCTTAGGAAAAAAGGCTTGCACAAGGTTATTGGTAGTAATCCTTTGGAAGAGTATCAGGAAGCTTCAGCACATACAACATATGCCAATAATCAAGCAATGTGCTAGGTATAGGCTCCTCCTTATATAAGGAGACTGGATTTGAGTAAGATGTGTGTCTTAAAGAGACAGTACATCATGACATAGGGTCTGGGCATGTAAAAGAGCTAAATGCCCTTTTAAGCTTAGGTTTTTTTAGATAGTTATTTTATTTGGGGGGGGTTGGTTGTGGGGGTGGTCGGTTTTACTGTTGGGGGGTGTTTGTATTTTTTTTACAGGTAAAGAGCTGAATTCTTTGGGGCAATGCCCCACAAAAGGCCCTTTTAAGGGCCATTGGTAGTTTATTGTAGGCTAGGGTTTTTTTTTTATTTTAGGGGGGCCTTTTTCATTTTGATAGGGCTATTAGATTAGGTGTAATCATTTTTTATTTTTGATAATTTGTTTCTTATTTTTTTGTAATTAGATACTTTTTTTAATTTTTAGAGTAGTGTTAGGATTTTTTTTAATGTGTAGTTTAGTTTAATTTAATTGGTAGTTAGTTTCATTGTAGTTTAATAATTATCTTAGTTTAATTGTTAGTTTAAAATTAATTTATTTAATTTGACAGGTAAGTTTTAATTTAATTTAAGATAGGGAATTTGTAATTTTAATATAGAGTTAGGGGGTCGTTAGGTTTAGGGGTTAATAGTGTATTTTAGTATATTCCATTGTGGGGGGCTTTCGGTTTAGGGGTTAATAGTTTATTTAAGTATATTTCGTTGTGGGGGTCTTGCGGTTTAGGGGTTAATAGGTTTATTATAACGGTGGTGTGGGCAGACGGCAGATTAGGGGTAAATAATATTTAAATAGTGTTTGCGTTGCGGGAGGGTGGCGGTTGAGGGGTTAATAGGTTTATTATAGTGGCGACAATGTTAGGGAGCTGCGGAATAGGGGTTAATACATTTTAATAGTGGCAGCGATGTCTGGAGCGGCAGATTAGGGGTTAATAAATGTATTATAGTGTTTGCGATGCAGGAGGGCCTCGGTTTAGGGGTTAATAGGTAGTTTATGGGTGTTAGTGTACTTTTTAACACTTTAGTTATGAGTTTTATGTTACAGATTTGTAACGTAAAACGCATAACTACTGACTTTAGATGGCGGTACGGATCTTGTCAGTATAGGGTGTACCGTTCACTTTTTTGGCCTCCCAGGCAAACTCATAATACCGGTGCTATGGGAGTCCCATTAAAAAAGGACTTTTTTAAAGTGCGGTACTGACGTTGCGTGACAGGCTAAAAGGTGTGCGGTGCACCTATACCTACAAGACTTGTAATAGCAGCGTTAGGGAAAAAGCAGTGTTATGGGCCATAACGCTGCTTGTTCAATCATAACGCCAAACCCGTAATCTAGCTGAATATCAATACTCATTCATACCTTTAAAAACACTTAAGATCAGAAAAATTAAAGGGTGTGTGTAAATCTCACCCTAAACTTAGGGCTGAGCGGTGGCCAATTCAATGTGGCTGTATGTATGCTCAGTGTGATGATGTGCTCAGTGTGACGACGTGTGACTAAATTCTCTTATTGATGGACAAGAATTGTAATTGGAGCTCCGAAATAATAAAAATGAAAAAATCTAATGCAATTATTATGTAAAATAAAGTTTTGGCATAATGTCTTAATATTAGTTGTTATCACACATGCATAATTCAAATATCAAATTGATCAGTCATACGATAATAGAGCAACAAAAACAAACAAACCAACAAACAGTCCCTCATCAGATAAGCTCCTTCTATAGCGGGAGCTTTGTATATAGTTACCTTTCCCTGTGCTTGTCAAATATTAACACATGGATTTCTAGCATCATTCACACAGCATTGGGTCAGAGGTTATCCCAATTTCATTGATACACACACACATATATTGAATCTCTGCTCGAGTAAGTTAGTTAAAAGATGAGAGAAAAGTTCTATTGAGCAGGTCCCCTGACACGTGTTTCGCAATCACACTTCCTCTGAGGATTTTTTTTTTTTTTTTACATATTTTTTATTGTTTCTGTGAAATTTAATTTATACAAGTAGATGTACACATTGAAAAGATTAGTAATACACAAATCACTTTAAGCAAAAATAAATTGCCATATGATTATTAGCAATACATGAATTAATCACATAAAACATTCTCAAATCTTACTTTTTCCATAATCCTCTTTAATATTCCATAATGCAAATAAAAATAAATAACCTACGCCTAGATTTAGAGTTTTGCGTTAGCCGTCAAAACCAGCGTTAGGGGCTCCTAACGCTGGTTTTGGGCTACCGCTGGTATTTAGAGTTGTGTAGGTAAGGGTCTAACGCTCACTTTCCAGCCGCGACTTTTCAATACCGCAGATCCCCCTACACCATTTGCGTATCCTATCTTTTCAATGGGATCTTTCTAACGCCGGTATTTAGAGTCTTGGCTGAAGTGAGTGTTAGAAATCTAACGACAAGACTCCAGCCGCAGAGAAAAGCCAGGAGTTAAGAGCTTTTTGGGCTAACGCCGGTTCATAAAGCTATTAACTACTGTGCTCTAAAGTACACTAACACCCATAAACTACCTATGTACCCCTAAACTGAGGCCCCCCCACATTGCCGCCACTCTAATCATTTTTTTAACCCCTAATCTGCCGACCGCACACCGCCGCAACCTACGTTATCACTATGTACCCCTAATCTGCTGCCCCTAACACCGCCGACACCTACATAATATTTATTAACCCCTAATCTGCCCCCCCAACGTCGCCGCTACCTTACCTACAATTATTAACCCCTAATCTTCCGACCGGACCTCGCCGCCCCTATAATAAATAGTATTAAACCCTAATCTGCCCTCCCTAACATTGCCGACACCTAACTTCAATTATTAACCCCTAATCTGCCGACCGGACCTTGCTGCTACTCTAATAAATGGATTAACCCCTAAAGCTAAGTCTAACCCTTACACTAACAACCCCCTAAGTTAATTATAATTTTTATCTAACGAAATAAATTAACTCTTATTAAATAAATTAATCCTATTTAAAGCTAAATACTTACCAGTAAAATAAATCCTAATATAGCTACAATATAACGAATAATTATATTGTAGCTATTTTAGGATTAATATTTATTTAACAGGCAACTTTGTATTTATTTTAACTAGGTACAATAGCTATTAAATAGTTAATAACTATTTAATAGCTACCTAGTTAAAATAATTACAAAATTACCTGTAAAATAAATCCTAACCTAAGTTACAATTAAACCTAACACTACACTATCAATAAATTAATTACATAAAATACCTACAAATAAATACAATTAAATAAACTAACTAAAGTACAAAAAATAAAAAAATTCAAGTTCAATCCGATTGGCTCATCCAATCAGCCAATCAGATTGAGCTTGATTCTGATTGCTGATTCCATCAGCCAATCAGAATTTTCCTACCTTAATTCCGATTGGCTGATAGAATCCTATCAGCCAATCGGAATCCTTAAAGGAACCGTCATTCGTCGGGAAGTCGTCGGCCAGGATGGATGTTCCACGTCGGCGGGATGAAGATGGATCCGGAAGAAAGAAGATTGAAGATGCCGCTTGATAGAAGACTTCAGCCGGATGATGGACCTCTTCAGCCCGCGCTTGGATCAAGACTTCAGCCGGATGATGGACCTCTTCAGCCCGATGATGGACATCTTCAGCCCCCGCTTGGGCTTGGATGAAGACTTCGGAGCCTCCTCTGAACGGATCGGTGATACCCGGCGTGGTGAAGACAAGGTAGGAAGATCTTCAGAGGCTTAGTGTTAGGTTTATTTAAGCGGGGGTTGGGTTAGATTAGGGGTATGTGGGTGGTGGGTTGTAATGTTGGGGGGGGGTATTGTATGTTTTCTTTTACAGGCAAAAGAGCTGTTTTCTTTGGGGCATGCCCCGCAAAAGGCCCTTTTAAGGGCTGGTAAGGCAAAAGAGCTGTTTACTTTTTATTTTAGAATAGGGTAGGGCATTTTTTTATTTTGGGGGGCTTTGTTATTTTATTAGGGGGCTTAGAGTAGGTGTAATTAGCTTAAAATTGTTGTAATATTTTTATAATGTTTGTAAATTATTTTTTTATTTTTTGTAACTTAGTTCTTTTTTTATTTTTTGTACTTTAGTTAGTTTATTTAATTGTATTTATTTGTAGGTATTTTATTTAATTAATTTATTGATAGTGTAGTGTTAGGTTTAACTGTAGATAATTGTAGGTATTTTATTTAATTAATTTATTGATAGTGTAGTGTTAGGTTTAATTGTAACTTAGGTTAGGATTTATTTTACAGGTAATTTTGTAATTATTTTAACTAGGTAGCTATTAAATAGTTATTAACTATTTAATAGCTATTGTACCTAGTTAAAATAAATACAAAGTTGCCTGTAAAATAAATATTAATCCTAAAATAGCTACAATATAATTATTCGTTATATTGTAGCTATATTAGGGTTTATTTTACAGGTAAGTATTTAGCTTTAAATAGGATTAATTTATTTAATAAGAGTTAATTTATTTCGTTAGATAAAAATTATATTTAACTTAGGGGGTTGTTAGTGTTAGAGTTAGATTTAGCTTTAGGGGCTAATCCATTTATTAGAGTAGCAGCAAGGTCCGGTTGGCAGATTAGGGGTTAATAATTGAAGTTAGGTGTCGGCGATGTTAGGGAGGGCAGATTAGGGGTTAATACTATTTATTATAGGGTTTTTGAGGCAGGAGTGAGGCGGATTAGGGGTTAATAACTTTATTATAGTAGCGGTGAGGTCCAGTCGGCAGATTAGGGGTTAATAATTGTAGGTAGGTGGCGGCGACGTTGGGGGGGGCAGATTAGGGGTTAATAATTATAACATAGGGGTCGGCAGTGTTAGGGGCAGCAGATTCGGGGTACATAGGGATAATGTAAATTGCGGCGGTGTACGGAGCGGCAGATTAGGGGTTAATAATATAATGCAGGGGTCAGCGATTGTGGGGGCAGCAGATTAGGGGTTAATAATTATAATATAGGGGTCGGTGGTGTTAGGGGCAGCAGATTAGGGGTACATAGGGATAACGTAGTTTGTGGCGGTGTACAAAGCGGCAGATTAGGGGTTAAAAGTGTAATGCAGGTGTCAGCGATAGTGGGGGCGGCAGATTAGGGGTTAATAAGTGTAAGGTTAGGGGTGTTTAGAATCGGGGTTCATGTTAGGGTATTAGGTGCAGACTTAGGGAGTGTTTCCCCATAGGAAACAATGGGGCTGCGTTAGGAGCTGAACGCTGCTTTTTTGCAGTTTTTTTTTCAGCTCAAACTGCCCCATTGTTTCCTATGGGGGAATCGTGCACAAGCACGTTTTTGAAGCTAGCCGCATCCGTAAGCACCGCTGGTATTGAGAGTTGCAGTGGCGGTAAATTATGCTCTACGCTCCCTTTTTGGAGCCTAACGCAGCCATTCTGTGAACTCTAAATACCAGCGGTATTTAAAAGGTGCGGGGGGAAAAATACACGCGTAGCTAACGCACCCCTTCTAACGCAAAACTCTAAATCTAGCCGCTAGTGCTTAAAGGGACAATAAACCCATTTTTTTCTTTAATGGTTCAGATAGAGCATGCAATTTTAAGCAACTTCCTAATTTACTTATATTATCAGTTTTTATCTGTTCTCTTGCTATCTTTATTTAAAAGCAGGAATGTAAATCTTAAGAGCTGGCCCCTTTTTGGTTCAGAACCTGGGTTATGCTTGCTTATTGGTTTGCTAAATGTAGCCACCAATAAGCAAGTGCTATCCAGGGTGCTAAACCTAAAATGGGCTGGAGTAAATTAGAAAGTTGCTTAAAATGACATGCTCTATCTGAATCTTGAAAGAAAAAAAATTGGGTTTAGTATCCCTTTAATTTTGTCAGCTAGGGGAGAAAGAAAAAAAAGGGGGGGGGGGAAATTAGGAGTGATCTGATTAATGCAAACATTTAAAGTTATTTATTTTATTGATGGCTCAGTGAGGATCTGTTTTTAGTAACAGATTATGTACTTTTCTGGGGGGGTTATTGTTTGTTTTTAAGCCTGTTTTTCAAGAAAGTTGTTTTAAAATAAAAATAAAAAATAAAATATTTTTTTTGTCAGCTGTAGGACCACCCCTTTTAGGGAGGTTCTGATTCTGTGATGTCAGAGTTTTTTTGGCGCTTTTTTTTCACTTCCTGTAAGAGTGAGGTGCACATATTTCAGATAGTTCTGCTGTTTAGAAGGCTTCTTGCTGTTTTTGCTTCTCTGGAATCTGGATTGTAAATGGGATCGTTTTTTTCCTCAGTTTTCTGAGGGTTGCAGGACAGGTAGGGCACCTCAGTAATTCTGCTGAGGTGTAGAGTGTTGCCTGGGGTATGTTTTCTTTATTTGGTAAATTTAAAGGGAACATTTATTAAAGAACGTTTTTTTGGTTCTGTATTATATCCTTTTTTTTAATTGCTTCTTTTTGTATTATGGATCAGGAGGCTGTGAAGGATGTTACCTGTAGCTTATTTTTTGATGCTCAGGTGGAACCCCCAGTACCCTTTTGTTCATGTATTGAAAGAACTTTAGTTTATAGAAATAGACTTTTTGACCCTGAGTTATCATTAGCTAAGGCGGATGCTGTTCAGGAACCTCCTGTTTCAGATGTGCCGGAGCTTTCTCTTCAAGCGTCCCAATCCTATTCATCTGCACATGCAGTGCCCTGCGTTCCTCTCATGCTCCATCTGGAGTTATTTTGCAAGATATTACTGCCCATGTATCTTCTGCGGTATCTGAGGAGCTGTCTGCTTTTCCCATGCTGCAGGGAAAACGCAAAAGGAAATTTAAAGAAACAGTAACTAAGGTTTCTGATCCTGAAGTGGCTAATCAAAGTATTTCCTCTCAGAAGTCTGAGGATGAAGATTCTTTGGGTGCATCTGAGGGTGAAGTTTGGGATTCAGGCAGTATAATTCCTTCTTCTGATGCTGAAGTTGTGTGGAAGGCTTGCTCAACTAAGAACTGGTTTAAACATTTACGCCTAGATTTAGAGTTTTGTCGGTAAAGACCCGCGGTGCTAACGCTGCTTTTTTTTCCAGCGCACCCTTAAGACAACGCTGGTATTTAGAGTGGCTGCGTTAGGCTCAGAAAAGGGAGCGTTGAGCATAATTTAGCGCCACTTCAACCCTCAATACCAGCGTTGCCTACGGTAGCGGTAAGCTCGTGCACGATATCCCCATAGGAAACAATGGGACTGAGCTGGCTGCAAAAAAACCTAACACCTGCAAAAAGCCCTTTTAAGGGCTGGTAAAAGAGCTGATTACTTTTGTAATTTAGAATAGGGTAGGGCATTTTATTATTTTGGGGGGCTTTTTTATTTTATTAGGGGGCTTAGAGTAGGTGTAATTAGTTTAAACTTCTTGTAATATTTTTTTATTTTCTGTAATTTAGTGTTTGTTTTTTTGTATTATAGATTAGTTTATTTAATTGTATTTTAGTTTAGCTAATTGTAAGTAATTTATTTAATTAATTTATTGATAGTGTAGTGTTAGGTGTATTTGTAACTTAGTTTAGGATTTATTTTACAGGTAATTTTGTACTTATTTTAACTAGGTAGCTATTAAATAGTTATTAACTATTCAATAGCTATTGTACCTAGTTAAAATAAATACAAAGTTGCCTGTAAAATAAATATAAATCCTAAAATAGCTACAATGTAACTATTAGTTATATTGTAGCTATCTTAGGGTTTATTTTATAGGTAAGTATTTAGTTTTAAATAAGAATAATTTATTTAATAAGAGTTAATTTATTTCATTAGATAAAAATTATATTTAATTTAGGGGGGTGTTAGTGTTAGGGTTAGATTTAGCTTTAGGGGCTAATCCATTTATTAGAGTAGCAGCAAGGTCCGGTCGGCAGATTAGGGGTTAATAATTGAAGTTAGGTGTCGGCGATGTTAGGGAGGGCAGATTAGGGGTTAATACTATTTATTATAGGGTTTTTGAGGCGGGAGTGAGGCGGATTAGGGGTTAATAATTTTATTATAGTAGCGTGAGGTCCGGTCGGCAGATTAGGGGTTAATAATTGTAGGTAGGTGTCGGCGACGTTGGGGGGGGCAGATTAGGGGTTAATAATTATAATATAGGGGTCGGCAGTGTTAGGGGCAGCAGATTAGGGGTACATAGGGATAATGTAGGTTGCGGCGGTGTACGGAGCGGCAGATTAGGGGTTAATAATATAATGCAGGGGTCAGCGATTGTGGGGGCAGCAGATTAGGGGCTAATAATTATAATATAGGGGTCGGCAGTGTTAGGGGCAGCAGATTAGGGGTACATAGGGATAACGTAGGTTGTGGCGGTGTACGGAGCGGCAGATTATGGGTTAAAAGTGTAATGCAGGTGTCAGCGATAGTGGGGGCGGCAGATTAGGGTTTAATAATTATAATATAGGGGTCGGCAGTGTTAGGGGCAGCAGATTAGGGGTACATAGGGATAACGTAGGTTGTGGCGGTGTACGGAGCGGCAGATTATGGGTTAAAAGTGTAATGCAGGTGTCAGCGATAGTGGGGGCGGCAGATTAGGGGTTAATAAGTGTAAAGTTAGGGGTGTTTAGACTCGGGGTTCATGTTAGGGTGTTAGGTGCAGACTTAGGAAGTGTTTCCCCATAGGAAACAATGGGGCTGCGTTAGGAGCTGAACGCTGCTTTTTTGCAGTTTTTTTTTCAGCTCAAACTGTCCCATTGTTTCCTATGGGGGAATCGTGCACGAGCACGTTTTTGAAGCTGGCCACGTCCGTAAGCACCGCTGGTATTGAGAGTTGCAGTGGCGGTAAATTATGCTCTACGCTCCCTTTTTGGAGCCTAACACAGCCATTCTGTGAACTCTAAATACCAGCGGTATTTAAAAGGTGCGGGGGAAAAAATACACGCGTAGCTAACGCACCCCTTCTAACGCAAAACTCTAAATCTAGCCGCTAGTGCTTAAAGGGACAATAAACCCATTTTTTTCTTTAATGGTTCAGATAGAGCATGCAATTTTAAGCAACTTTCTAATTTACTTATATTATCAGTTTTTCTCTGTTCTCTTGCTATCTTTATTTAAAAGCAGGAATGTAAATCTTAAGAGCTGGCCCCTTTTTGGTTCAGAACCTGGGTTATGCTTGCTTATTGGTTTGCTAAATGTAGCCACCAATAAGCAAGTGCTATCCAGGGTGCTAAACCTAAAATGGGCTGGAGTAAATTAGAAAGTTGATTAAAATGACATGCTCTATCTGAATCTTGAAAGAAAAAAAATTGGGTTTAGTATCCCTTTAATTTTGTCAGCTAGGGGAGAAAGAAAAACAAGGGGGGGGGGGGAATTAGGAGTGATCTGATTAATGCAAACATTTAAAGTTATTTATTTTATTGATGGCTCAGTGAGGATCTGTTTTTAGTAACAGGTTATGTACTTTTCTGGGGGGGGGGTATTGTTTGTTTTTAAGCCTGTTTTTCAAGAAAGTTATTTTAAAATAAAAATAAAAAATAAAATATTTTTTTGTCAGCTGTAGGACCACCCCTTTTAGGGAGGTTCTGATTCTGTGATGTCAGAGTTTTTTTTGGCGCTTTTTTTTCACTTCCTGTAAGAGTGAGGTGCACATATTTCAGATAGTTCTGCTGTTTAGAAGGCTTCTTGCTGTTTTTGCTTCTCTGGAATCTGGATTGTAAATGGGATCGTTTTTTCCTCAGTTTTCTGAGGGTTGCAGGACAGGTAGGGCACCTCAGTAATTCTGCTGAGGTGTAGAGTGTGGCCTGGGGTATGTTTTCTTGATTTGGTAAATTTAAAGGGAACATTTATTAAAGAACGTTTTTTTGGTTCTGTATTATATCCTTTTTTTTAATTGCTTCTTTTTGTATTATGGATCAGGAGGCTGTGAAGGATGTTACCTGTAGCTTATTTTTTGATGCTCAGGTGGAACCCCCAGTACCCTTTTGTTCATGTATTGAAAGAACTTTAGTTTATAGAAATAGACTTTTTGACCCTGAGTTATCATTAGCTAAGGCGGATGCTGTTCAGGAACCTCCTGTTTCAGATGTGCCGGAGCTTTCTCTTCAAGCGTCCCAATCCTATTCATCTGCACATGCAGTGCCCTGCGTTCCTCTCATGCTCCATCTGGAGTTATTTTGCAAGATATTACTGCCCAGGTATCTTCTGCGGTATCTGAGGAGCTGTCTGCTTTTCCCATGCTGCAGGAAAAACGCAAAAGGAAATTTAAAGAAACAGTAACTAAGGTTTCTGATCCTGAAGTGGCTAATCAAAGTATTTCCTCTCAGAAGTCTGAGGATGAAGATTCTTTGGGTGCATCTGAGGGTGAAGTTTGGGATTCAGGCAGTATAATTCCTTCTTCTGATGCTGAAGTTGTGTGGAAGGCTTGCTCAACTAAGAACTGGTTTAAACATTTACGCCTAGATTTAGAGTTTTGTCGGTAAAGACCCGCGGTGCTAACGCTGCTTTTTTTTCCAGCGCACCCTTAAGACAACGCTGGTGTTTAGAGTGGCTGCGTTAGGCTCAGAAAAGGGAGCGTTGAGCATAATTTAGCGCCACTTCAACCCTCAATACCAGCGTTGCCTACGGTAGCGGTAAGCTCGTGCACGATATCCCCATAGGAAACAATGGGACTGAGCTGGCTGCAAAAAAACCTAACACCTGCAAAAAGCCCTTTTAAGGGCTGGTAAAAGAGCTGATTACTTTTGTAATTTAGAATAGGATAGGGCATTTTATTATTTTGGGGGGCTTTTTTATTTTATTAGGGGGCTTAGATTAGGTGTAATTAGTTTAAACTTCTTGTAATATTTTTTTATTTTCTGTAATTTACTGTTTGTTTTTTTGTATTATAGATTAGTTTATTTAATTGTATTTTAGTTTAGCTAATTGTAAGTAATTTATTTAATTAATTTAATGATAGTGTAGTGTTAGGTGTATTTGTAACTTAGTTTAGGATTTATTTTACAGGTAATTTTGTACTTATTTTAACTAGGTAGCTATTAAATAGTTATTAACTATTCAATAGCTATTGTACCTAGTTAAAATAAATACAAAGTTGCCTGTAAAATAAATATAAATCCTAAAATAGCTACAATGTAACTATTAGTTATATTGTAGCTATCTTAGGGTTTATTTTATAGGTAAGTATTTAGTTTTAAATAGGAATAATTTATTTAATAATAGTAAATTTATTTCATTTAATTAAAATTATATTTAAGTTAGGGGGTGTTAGGGTTAGGGTTAGACTTAGGTTTAGGGGTTAATAACTTTATTATAGTAGGGGCGACGTTGCGGGCAGGAGATTAGGGGTTAATAATTGTAGGTAGGTGGCGGCGATGTTAGGGAGGGCAGATTAGGGGTTAATACAATTTATTATAGTGTTTGCTAGGCGGGAGTGCGGCGGTTTAAGGGTTAATACATTTATTATAGTGGTGGCAAGGTCTGGTCGGCAGATTAGGGGTTAATAAGTGTAGGTAGGTAGCGGCGATGTTGGGGGGGGGGCAGATTAGGGGTTAATAAATATAATATAGGTGTCGGCGACTTTAGGGGCAGCAGATTAGGGGTTAGGACATTTTTAAAAACATGAGGATTATCCTTTCATTCAGCAAAATTTTCTGGCAGATTCCATAGGATTTGTCTTGAGAAAGAATTATTTTCTGTTTCAGGACAAGTTCTATCTACAGAAGAAAGGCACCGCCATGGGGACAAAATTTGCACCAAATTTTTGCCAATTTGTATGTGGGATGTCTAGAGGAGCAGATGATCTATGAGAATGACAATTTCAGAAATGAACATCTCATATTTTGGAAGAGATATATAGATGATGTGTTGGTCATCTGGGATGGATACTCAGCAAGTTGGTCAATTTTCATGGAAGAATTGAATTAAAATAATATGAATTTGAAATTCACTGGTGAGTCCAATGAAGATGAGATCAGTTTCCTGGATCTTGTCCTCTTTAGTGAGGGTGATAAGGTAGGCACAAGAGGGTATAGAAAAGAGACAGACACCAATGGGTTTCTGGATGCCCGAAGTGGCCATCACCCTAGATGGATTGAGAACGTGCCCTTCAGGCATTTTCAGAGGATAAGAAGGAATTGCAGTCACCTTGAAGATTTTGAGGAGGAAGCAAGTAGGTTAAAAGCACGGTTTGAGGCTAAACATTTTAGACCAGAAAATATTGAGAATGCCTATGAAAAAGTTAAAAATCAAAACAGAAATGATTTGATCATGGGTAAAAAAAGGTATAGAAGGTTCTAGGAATAGGGAGCCACAAGGGGAACTAAACAATGAAGTTATAGATGCAAATAAGGATAACAACACTAATAATAATGACAAGAAAAACAAAAGAAGTCTTAGTTTTGTTACTACTTTTAATACCGGTTATACACAGGTTAAATCTATTTTTTAAAAGCATTGGAGTATACTTTTGAAAGACCCCCTTTTAAAAGAAACCCTGGGTGAACATCCATAGGTCATCTTTAAGAAAAATAGATGTATTAAGAACATTCTAGCTCCTAGTATCATCAGAGAGCCAAAGAAAGAGAATAATAGGGGTATGCCCCAAATACAGGGTTTTTTCAAATGTTTCAGAAAAAACTGTGTATGTTGCAGTCACATACACCCTTCAAAAATTACAATAAAAATACTGGCATAGAAGGCGAAGATAAATTAAATCTAATCAAAGGACAATTGAATTGCAAATCAGATCATGTAGTATATATGTTGGAGTGCAAATGCAAGACTCCATTAAAAAATATAGGAAGAACAAAAAGAATTTTGAAAGTGAGATGCCTAGAACACATGAAAAATATAGAGGCTGGAATATTAAAACCCCCATTAATTAAACACTTTACAAATGTACACAAAAAAGATCCCTCACAATTTTACAGAAAAGCAATAGAACAGGTACAGGTGAGTCCCAGAGGTGGGAGCAGATTATTGGAATTTAGGAAGAGAGAGACTTTTTGGATCCACGCGTTGAAGAGCTTGGATCCACAAGGTTTAAATAAAGATATAGACCTGGCAGCTTTTTTATAGGTACAAGAAAAACTAATGAAAAATGAGGACTTATGGAATACATATGGAATGGTTAAGTACATAGTAGAAATGACTGAGGGAGCAACATTAAGAAGAGTAATAAAATGAAAACATTGTGGTCAGAAGTGTATGCAAATAAGAATGCAAAGAAATTATTTTCATTCATTTTTTTAAGGTTCAAGAACATTATATTTTGGGTAAATGAGTTTAAGAATATTGGCTCACATGTATGAATAAATATGAGAATGATTGTGGTCACAGATATGAAAGCATTTAGTACAACTTTTATATATATTTTTTAACTTAGAAATATATGAAGATCTTTTGCAAATGTATGCAGGAAGGAATGTTTAATAGATGGTTCAGTTATAGGAATGTGAGGGGATGAAGTGGTATTTGTATCTAACTGGGCTGATTTGCCCTTAGAACAAACACACTGAGTGCTAAAAATCAAACCTCCTCCCAAAACAAAGATGGAGGTGATGAATCATTGCTGACGTTTTCTGGATGATACAAATAGGAGGCTTAGGGGGGCGTACCCTACCTCTGATGAAGTGACCAATCGAGTCACGAAATGCGTCAGGCCACGCACCCTCGACAGCCGCAATTGAAACAGAGTGCTACGGCACGAATACATGCTTTGTCAGGTTTGCTTAAAGTGCAAAAGCACATTTTTTTCTATATAAACTAAGCAGATGCATAAGGATTATAAGAAAAAGGTTTAAGTGAAGTTATCCATGCAATAGGTGCTATAATTTTGGGACATTTGATTGAGCAAAATTAAGACTTTTTGAAACAAGAACTCTAGCTTGGATATTTTGCAGCACTGCTTCAAGTTTTAAGTTCCACACTTCAAGGTTTTTTATTTACGGTCATAGCAAGGTTTTAAAGCAACAGTACATGCATGAAACTGTTTATTTATTTAATAAAAGTACATTTTTTATATCAAGTTCGATTGGTGAACATAATTGTTTTTGCTATCCCCTGTGGAAAACTGCTTTAGCACCTTTTTCATCTTCATCTGTTTGAAGGGGTTAACCCTCTGTTGAAGAGGTGAATACACTGCCTGAGGAAAAAGGAGCTTGAAAGCAGAAAGGGGGTTGGATTGCCTTTTCCTCAAGTGCATAATCGCTCTCTCTGTGTCTTATCTATACCTCATAAGATTGAGGTTGTAACATGTGAGTGTTCATTTGTCACTGCATCTCAAAGTACACATATATATCTTGACATACTACACCAGGAGGTCTTTTTCTGCTCCGCCCTTCCCTCTTCTGTTCTAGATAAAAGAACTGTGCTGACATCCCTTTGAAATGGTTAATCTTCTGCTGGAAGGGTGTATACACGATTTGAGGAAAGAGCAGGAGGCTGAAAGCAGAAAGGGGTCTGGATTGCCTTTTCCCAAGTGGATAATCAATTTTCTGTGTCTTATCTATACCTCATAATGTTGAGGTTATAACATGTGAGTGTTCATTTGTCACTGCATCATAATATATAAGAAATATCTTGACATACTACACCAGGAGGTCTTTTTTTGCTGTGCGCCCTTCCCTCTTCTGTTCTATATATATATATATATATATATATATATATATATATATATATATATATATATATATATATACATACATAGAAATATAAATTTAATGATAACAATTACATTATTTTCTATGTGAAGAACATATGAATGTAAAATATGCATAACACACATCAGGGTTCCTGATTTAGGTCTAATGAGGTATCGGGTTAGCACACGTGAAGAATTGCTAACTTCAATGCAAGTTATTGAAATTTAATATTAAATATTAATAAAGATTATTAAAAGTAATTATACATTCTGTTTAAAATTCTAAATAATCAATATAAGAGATCTATATTTTTATACAAATTTTTAATAATTGTTATTAATATTTTTAAATATTTTTTATGTGATATTTCAATAATGTGCATTGAAGTTAAACATAAATAGTGAACCCTCATGCGAGTTACGCATATTTTACATTACCATGTTCTTCACATTAAACATAATGTTATTGTTTTTATTAAATATATATTTCTATATTTATGTGATAATAATAATGTAAAATGTATATCTATACCTATAGGGATAGATATACAGGTATAGGTATATAAAGATATATAGGAATAAATATTTACAATAAAAAAACATTGTGCTGTATGTGAAGAACATTGGAATGTGAAATATGTCCATTACATATGCAGTAAAAACAAATAAATACATAAATACATATGTGCATATATATATATATATATATATATATATATATATATATATATATATATATACATACATACATATAGTACAGTGCAAAAAGTCTTATGCCACCATTAGATTTGTTGTTTTAGCAATGGTTTAATGACCATATATAATTAGTTCTCATTCTCTTTATTAGAATACAAACAGAAAATACAGAATATTTGTATGCAATATTATAAAAAGAAAAACAATCAGAAAAAAACTGCTTCTATAGGCTAAAGGGGCAAGTATTTCGTGTGACCTCCCCTTGCACTTGAGCAATAGCAGGCACCTGGCTCTCGTAAATGGAATGGAACCCTAATTAATGTAATTGCTAACACCTGTATTTGTCCTACTATTTCATGTCAAAATGACTGCTTTGAAAAAGGTCTATTACACCAGGTGTGTGCAAGACATGCTTGAGCATTACATAGACATGTGCTATGATTTTAATTAATTGGAAGCTTGCTGACAATACCAACTTTCAATCACATCTTTCCATTCAAAATGCCAAAGATCACAGAATTTGACAGACATAAAATCATACTTTTGCATCAGCAAGGTCACTTTCAAAGGAAAATCGGCAAACAAACTGGATACTCAAGATGTGGTATTCAAGCAGTTATAAAGACATTTGAAGAATCAAGAGAGGTCAAGGACAACAAACAAAAAAGGTCTGGAAGGCCAAGAAATCTTCTGATGAGAAGTTTCTCAGAGTCTCTACTTGGAGCACCTGGAAAAAGTCCAGCAAGGACCTGACTCAGCATCTGGCAGCTTTATTGGAATGCAAAGTTGACCCATCTACAGTCTGAAGAAGCTTAATCAGGAATGGTCTTTGTTGAAGGGTAGCAGCCAAGAAACCACTTTTCTGGAAAGGAAACAGGGTGAAAAGGCTAGGAGTGACAATCCATGTTTGAAATTTTGGGGTCAAATTATCTACAATATGGCAGAAGAGTTAGAGAGAGATGTAAGGATGAGTGCTTGCTGCCTTCTGTGAAACATGGTGGAGGGTCTGTCCTGGTTTGAGGCTGCATTTCTGCCAGTGGTGTTAGTGAATGTCTGAATTGATGAGTTCATGAATGCTAAAAAAAAGTGCAGACAAATTTTAATTCACCATTCCTTCTGGAAAGTGCCTGATTGGGAATGGTTTTATTTTTCAGCATGATAACGATCCCAAGCACACTGCTAATGCAGTGAAATCATTTTGGGAGAGAAAAACTAATGATATAACACTGACAGTCATGGACTGGCCTCCACAGAGTACAGACATGAATATTATAGAGGCAGTATGGATCACCTGGAGAGAGAAAGAAATAAAAGACAAACGCTGGGAAGTGCTGAAAGAAGCCTGTTATAATATAATAGAAGATTACCTCAGAAAACTTCAGAACAGTCTCCCCAAAACAGTTCAAGATGTGCTTAGTGCCACGAGAGGTCACACTAAATACTGACTTTTGTCTGAAGAAGCCATTTTGTTCTGAATTGTGGATTTTCTTTAATTTTTTTTTGTGTACATATGTCCTGTATTTTCTGTTTGTATCTTAATATAGAGACCAAAAAATAAATATGGATTGTCATTAAGACTTTGCTAAAACAACAAATCTAATGGTGGCTTAAGACTTTTGCACATTACTGTACGTATATATGTATACATAATTACATAGTCATATTTAGACATCTAATATCTGATAATGTTAATGTAAAATAGATATCTATACCTATATATCTATATGAATATATATACAGGTATATATATATATATATATATATATATATATATATATATATATACACAGTATATATAAATATGTATTTACAATAGAGATTACATTATACTGTAAGTGAGGAACATTGGACTGAGTTTATATTATACTGTAAGTGAAGAACATTGCACTGTTAAATATGTACAGTAAATATACAGTAAAACACATAAATACATACATACACATCTATGCATATATATATATATATATATATATATATATATATATATATATATACAGGGAGTGCAGAATTATTAGGCAAATGAGTATTTTGACCACATCATCCTCTTTATGCATGTTGTCTTACTCCAAGCTGTATAGGCTTGAAAGCCTACTACCAATTAAGCATATTAGGTGATGTGCATCTCTGTAATGAGAAGGGGTGTGGTCTAATGACATCAACACCCTATATCAGGTGTGCATAATTATTAGGCAACTTCCTTTCCTTTGGCAAAATGGGTCAAAAGAAGGACTTGACAGGCTCAGAAAAGTCAAAAATAGTGAGATATCTTGCAGAGGGATGCAGCACTCTTAAAATTGCAAAGCTTCTAAAGCGTGATCATCGAACAATCAAGCGTTTCATTCAAAATAGTCAACAGGGTCGCAAGAAGCGTGTGGAAAAACCAAGGCGCAAAATAACTGCCCATGAACTGAGAAAAGTCAAGCGTGCAGCTGCCAAGATGCCACTTGCCACCAGTTTGGCCATATTTCAGAGCTGCAACATCACTGGAGTGCCCAAAAGCACAAGGTGTGCAATACTCAGAGACATGGCCAAGGTAAGAAAGGCTTAAAGACGACCACCACTGAACAAGACACACAAGCTGAAACGTCAAGACTGGGCCAAGAAATATCTCAAGACTGATTTTTCTAAGGTTTTATGGACTGATGAAATGAGAGTGAGTCTTGATGGGCCAGATGGATGGGCCCGTGGCTGGATTGGTAAAGGGCAGAGAGCTCCAGTCCGACTCAGACGCCAGCAAGGTGGAGGTGGAGTACTGGTTTGGGCTGGTATCATCAAAGATGAGCTTGTGGGGCCTTTTCGGGTTGAGGATGGAGTCAAGCTCAACTCCCAGTCCTACTGCCAGTTTCTGGAAGACACCTTCTTCAAGCAGTGGTACAGGAAGAAGTCTGCATCCTTCAAGAAAAACATGATTTTCATGCAGGACAATGCTCCATCACACGCGTCCAAGTACTCCACAGCATGGCTGGCAAGAAAGGGTATAAAAGAAGAAAATCTAATGACATGGCCTCCTTGTTCACCTGATCTGAACCCCATTGAGAACCTGTGGTCCATCATCAAATGTGAGATTTACAAGGAGGGAAAACAGTACACCTCTCTGAACATTGTCTGGGAGGCTGTGGTTGCTGCTGCACGCAATGTTGACGGTGAACAGATCAAAACACTGACAGAATCCATGGATGGCAGGCTTTTGAGTGTCCTTGCAAAGAAAGGTGGCTATATTGGTCACTGATTTGTTTTTGTTTTGTTTTTGAATGTCAGAAATGTATATTTGTGAATGTTGAGATGTTATATTGGTTTCACTGGTAAAAATAAATAATTGAAATGGGTATATATTTGTTTTTTGTTAAGTTGCCTAATAATTATGCTCAGTAATAGTCACCTGCACACACAGATATCCCCCTAAAATAGCTATAACTAAAAACAAACTAAAAACTACTTCTAAAACTATTCAGCTTTGATATTAATGAGTTTTTTGGGTTCATTGAGAACATGGTTGTTGTTCAATAATAAAATTAATCCTCAAAAATACAACTTGCCTAATAATTCTGCACTCCCTGTATATATATATATATGCATTCATACACATGTCTATGTATGTGTATGTATGTATATACCACAGGTTCTCAATGGGGTTCAGATCAGGTGAACAAGGAGGCCATGTCATTAGATTTTCTTCTTTTATACCCTTTCTTGCCAGCCACGCTGTGGAGTACTTGGACGCGTGTGATGGAGCATTGTCCTGCATGAAAATCATGTTTTTCTTGAAGGATGCAGACTTCTTCCTGTACCACTGCTTGCGACCACCACTTGCGACCCTGTTGACTATTTTGAATGAAACGCTTGATTGTTCGATGATCACGCTTTAGAAGCTTTGCAATTTTAAGAGTGCTGCATCCCTCTGCAAGATATCTCACTATTTTTGACTTTTCTGAGCCTGTCAAGTCCTTCTTTTGACCCATTTTGCCAAAGGAAAGGAAGTTGCCTAATAATTATGCACACCTGATATAGGGTGTTGATGTCATTAGACCACACCCCTTCTCATTACAGAGATGCACATCACCTAATATGCTTAATTGGTAGTAGGCTTTCGAGCCTATACAGCTCAGAGTAAGACAACATGCATAAAGAGGATGATGTGGTCAAAATACTCATTTGTCTAATAATTCTGCACTCCCTGTATGTATATATATATATATATATAAAAAATTATTTTGCTTTTTATACAGTTCCTCCTGATGTATTTCTAAGCAGCTTAGTCTGGTGATTTCAGTATCATCAAAATGGAACAAAAAAGTATGGGTAGCAATTGGAGGTTCCAAACTGTAGCGCTCGTTGAAAGGGAGAAGCATAAAAGGGAACATACTGCACCATAAATTGTTCTCCCTTTTATGTTTCTCCCTTTCTACGAGCACTATAGTTTGGAACCTCCAATTGAGATATATATATATATATATATATATATATATATATATATATATATATCCTCCATGTGTATCTGCACTCTCAATGTCCAATAGTCGCCAACCAGGGTGCCAGATCAGTAAGTATTCATAGTAATCTGCAACATAGGACTGCACTCACTGGATTTATGTAAAAAATCTCTTTAATTAGGTAACGTTTCGGAGCACGCAGGGTACTTCCTCATACCAGTACAAAACATGCAACTAAACACTGTGTCTTATAAACCTATTAAGCCCCACCCACCACCAAATTAACTGTGAATTGCACCAAAACTGGGGTTGTCATAGTGATAACCCCTAACCCCCTCAGTGTTACCATACTATTAATCAAACAATTCCTAGGATAATTCATAAAAGCTTCAAAGTTGTATAGGTGGTACAATAAATGCATGAGCCACAAAATATGCATATTACTAAATGTAAAGCTAAACATCCATGTGTTCCAGTACATACATAAATGGATTCATTAGATAAGAGATATATGACTGCCAAAACATTTCATATTGGTGTAAATTAAACCTTCATATGTGATATATAGACATATATGGCAGTATAGCAGTGCATTACATATAGTCACATCGGTTATACATGTATTAGTCATTACATCAGAATAGCACTGTGTAACCCTCTTATTGTATTGAACTGTGAGTTCATATTACAGTTTATGATGTGCCGTTCCCACTAGGTGATAGTGTATCTGCAGCTGATCTCTATTCAATCATATTTAGGGACTCGTATTGTAAACCCTTTAAGTAGCATTATCACTCTTACCTTATGTATTACTTTATAACATGTCTGTATATATTGTGTTTTAAGGTCAGATTAGGCTCCAAATCTTCTGTAGGACAGATCGTTGCATGAACAAACACGTAGCTAAAAGAACGGGCCACTAAATTGTATTAGGCGCCCAGAGAAGCAGCTCCGGCGCCCGTACTGCTCATTAGCATAGTGCATGGCTAATTTACATAAGTTGATGACGTGTGCGCGTGTATCTGCGCGTCGTCATGGTGACCCAGCAGGGCGTTAGGCAATATGCGATCGTGACCGCCTGTGTTACATCGTGTTAGCTATAGTCAAAGCCTTAATATAGGACACACCTAAAGGAATATTCCTTTAGCAAGGGCATACAAAATAAAAAATACAAATTTAAAATGTATATTTCACACTGAGTGGGCTGAGAGCATCGTAATGGATGTATATATATGTGTCACCACTGTATTACTGACATACATCTAAGTGTCTCATAAGGCTAACCACATTATGTATAAAGTTTGTACATATAATTTATGTTAGGCACACTAAGTATGACAAGAGACTTTATTCCCTGCAGTGTTGATAACAAAAATAATCCACTAGCAATCAATAGAAATGCAGAAGGCTGTGTAAATCTTTATAGCCTATTCAACAATAAAGCAGCCATAGGGTTAGACTACGTGTAGAGTCAGTTCAGATAGAACTGAAAGTTTTTTTACATTAACACATGTGTATACAAATATTTAATAATAGTACAGTCTAGGACCTTGTGCCTGGACCCTCACAAGTCCATTCAGTAAAACCTCAAAATATATCATTGGTTTACTGTTATAAATGGCAATCAAAGTGACATCACGTTCTCCCAAATAGCTTAGTATAGGTTTAGCAATATAATGTTATTAGATTGTTAATGTCTTCAGGTCAAAAAAGTCTGTATCAGTCCTACTGCAAACAGATCCTGTGTTAGGTTGCCAGGAACAAACACAGTGTACTCCAACTAGTTCAAGAATACCATAGGTGTCCCATTAATACCCATATGTCACGTATTTAAGTGACCTGCTTCTATCACTCAGTAGCCAACACACAGGCCCATAAATGAAACTTAAGTTGGACACACCAAGTGTGTATCACACTAGGGCATATGAAACTCACTGGTTAGTTAACCAACTATAGTACGTACAGGCAGGTCCTGTACCTTATCTGTGCTCCGCTCGTCCAACATCAAGACCTGACTTGTGTCCCACAATCGCGGGTGGAATGCACCAGGTGCCTCATCACAAGACCGGAATGTAAAGTAGTCATTGTAGCTTAGTTTCAGAGGAAGCAGTGCCAGTCATTGGACATATTCAGGCCTTTGGGGTATAGGGTACCAAGTCTATGAATCCATCTCGCTTCCATCTGGAGTAGGGTTCTATCTCTGTCCCCACCTCGTTTGAGGGATGGAACGTGGTCAATCAAGATGAACCTTAAATCTGTTACTTTATGTTTGGCCATAAGGAAATGTCTTGCCACAGGTTGGTCTGAAGTTCCTTTATCCAGGGCGCTTCTTATGGCTGATCTATGGTTAGCCATTCTGAGACGTGCATTGTCTGTCGTTTTTCCTACATAAAATTGGCCACAGCAGCAACTCAATAGATAGATCACATGAGTCGTCGTACAGGTGATATAATGTCTTATTGTGTACTTTTGAGTAGTGTGTGGATGTCTAAACACTTTACATGGGATCATTCCACTGCAAGTTGTGCCTCCCAGGCATCTGTAGCAGCCCTTTTTCTTTGTCGTAAGCCATTGCTGTTTCATATAGCATTGCTGTGGGTCTGTAGCCATGAGTAGATCCCTTAGACTCCTTCCACGTCTATACCCCATAATGGGCGGGTCCATATGTGTAAATGGTAAACTCTGGTCAGTCGCTAGGATCTCCCATCTGTTTCTGATGTCCTGTGCCATCTTGTCTTTCCCTTTATTATAGGTGGTGGTGAATATCATCCTTTCCTTTTTGGTCTGTGCCAGACATTTAGACTGGTGATCTTCCTGAGTAATGATCTCATCAATGATACCCTGTATGAGCTCCATCTTGTATCCCCTTTGTAGGAACTTCTCTGTCATCATTTGTAGTTGTGGTTCACGGTTACTATTTTCAGTATTATTTCTTAATACTCGGATCATCTGTTACTTTATGATCGCCTTTCTGGTGTGTGGAGGATGGTTACTGGATGCCTCAAGAATAGAGTTTCGATCAGTGGGTTTGGTGTATAGAGTTGTGAATAGTTTGCCTCCTTTCTTATAGATTCTTAGATCCAGAAAGTCAATACTGTTCAGGTCATATTTCAACTCGAATTTAATTGGGGATTCAAGTGTGTTAAGTTGTACTACCCATTCCTTCAAGGATTCCTCCGTGCCCTGCCATATGAGGAAGACATCATCAATGTACCTTTTGTAATGTCTTATTGTATCAATATTGTATACATCTATGATATCACGCTCATAGTGCTCCATGTACAAGTTAGCGTAAGATGGGGCCATGTTCGACCCCATTGCTGTCCCCATAAGCTGTTGGTAGAACGTACTTTCAAAGCGAAAGTAGTTGAGGGTTAAACATTTCTCCAGTAGGTCAAGTATCAGGGAAAGCGGAGGTCCCACATATGGGAACCTTGACAGGGCTAGTGTGACCGCATTGAGTCCATCTGTGTGGGGGATAACCGTGTATAGGCTTCTTACGTCCATAGTGACCAACAGGTCACTGTCGCTAATTGTGTCCACGGTACTAAGTATGGTAATGAGGTCACCTGAGTCCCTAATATATGAGTCCATTGATCTCACCAGTGGCTGTAGGATTGCGTCAACAAATATTGCTAGGGGTTGCAGCAGGGACCCCCGTCCCGATACAATTGGCCTCCCAGGGGGGTTCTTTTGGTCCTTGTGTATCTTGGGGAGGGTATATAGAATTGGATGTATGGGATACATACTATTGAGAAAATTAAATTCATCACTGCTGATCCAATTCAGCCGTTTTGCTTCAGATAGAGTCATATCAATGTCCCTTTTAAAAGAGTTAGTTGGATCTCGGGTAAGTTTTTTGTAAGTCTGATGATCATTAAGTTGACGAAGAATTTCCTTGCGATATTGGTCATAGTTCATCACAATAATGGCTCCTCCCTTGTCCGCTGGGCGAATGACTATCCCAGTGTCATTGGATAATGATTTGAGTGCCATTCTTTCAGCTCTATTGAGGTTAGGTCTGTGTTTCATCTGTTCCAGTTCTTTACTGTCATTGCCAATAAGTCTGGTGTAGGTTTTGATGCTTGATCCGCATGTTTTTGGTTCGAATTTGCTTTTTGGTTTAAATCGCTTTATTTCTTTCTCAGTTGGAAAGTCTTTGAAGTGTTCTTTTAATTTAAGGTTCCTTTGGAATCTGTGTATATCCAAATAATTTTCAAAGTCATCATTGGTAAATGTGGGGATAAACGTCAGACCTTTGTTTAACAGGCTAACTTCACCCTCATCCAAAGTCCTGTCACTCAAGTTGATTACAATGTCAGGGTTTTTTATCTTGGAGGTAGGGGGGGTCTTCTGCCCACAGTGGTTCCCCCTCCTCGGATGCGGCCTCGATCCTCTTGTGTTGGCGGATCTCGTGGTAACCCCTAAAAAAGTTGTTTGTGATGTTGTTGGAGTTTGGTCTTGATAGCGTTGTTCATTGCTTGTGGCCTCATTGTCAGAGCCTGAGCTGTATTGAGGTATCTGGATCGGTAATTGCGCTGTCTTCTTTGCCTTTGTTGTCCTCCCTGGGTGTTTCCATGAATCCAAGCATATATTCTTTTGTCTTTATAGTCATTGTCCACTGTGTATAGTTTTTGGTTTTTGAATGCCACTAGTTCCTTTCTGTATTCAGTAACTTGTTTAGCGATTTTCTCCATCCAAGGCTCGCCTGTGTCAGTCTGTAGTATCTGTAGTTTATGAGTGTTGAATTCCGTTAGTTCATCCTTCACAGTGGCCAAAATACTAGTACATTCTTCAATCACTAATAAGATTATATCCAGTGAACACTTGTTTAGTATTTGGCACCACCGTAGGCAGAAGTTTTTTAGGTCTTTAGGTGTGTCCCATATTAAGGCTTTGACTATAGCTAACACAATGTAACACAGGCGGTCACAATCGCATATTGCCTAACGCCCTGCTGGGTCACCATGACGACGCGCAGATACACGCGCATACGTCATCAACTTATGTAAATTAGCCATGCGCTATGCTAATGAGCAGTACGGGCGCCGGAACTGCTTCTCTGGGCGCCTAATACAATTTAGTGGCCCGTTCTTTTAGCTACGTTTTTGTTCATGCGACGATCTGTCCTACAGAAGATTTGGAGCCTAATCTGACCTTAAAACACAATATATACAGACATGTTATAAAGTAATACATAAGGTAAGAGTGATAATGCTACTTAAAGGGTTTACAATACGAGTCCCTAAATATGATTGAATAGAGATCAGCTGCAGATACACTATCACCTAGTGGGAACGGCACATCATAAACTGTAATATGAACTCACAGTTCAATACAATAAGAGGGTTACACAGTGCTATTCTGATGTAATGACTAATACATGTATAACCGATGTGACTATATGTAATGCACTGCTATACTGCCATATATGTCTATATATCACATATGAAGGTTTAATTTACACCAATATGAAATGTTTTGGCAGTCATATATCTCTTATCTAATGAATCCATTTATGTATGTACTGGAACACATGGATGTTTAGCTTTACATTTAGTAATATGCATATTTTGTGGCTCATGCATTTATTGTACCACCTATACAACTTTGAAGCTTTAATGAATTATCCTAGGAATTGTTTGATTAATAGTATGGTAACACTGAGGGGGTTAGGGGTTATCACTATGACAACCCCAGTTTTGGCGCAATTCACAGTTAATTTGGTGGTGGGTGGGGCTTAATAGGTTTATAAGACACAGTGTTTAGTTGCATGTTTTGTACTGGTCTGAGGAAGGAGCCTGCGTGCTCTGAAACGTTACCTAATTAAAGAGATTTTTTTACATAAATCCAGTGAGTGCAGTCCTATGTTGCAGATTACTATATATATATATATATATATATATATATATATATATATATATATATATATATATATATATATGTGTGTGTTAAAGCCCTGTGCAGCACCTTTTATTTTGTCAAACCTTATATCTTTGAGCCTTTTTTAATTATGTTTTATTTATCAGATAGACCGTCATGTAAGGAGCGAGCCATAAGGGCAGCGGACGAACAGGATCCGCTGCCCGTATGTATCATTACACACTCAAGTGAGCATGTAAACTGCCCCTTCTCTCGCGTGACCAATCGAGTGAGAGAAGGAACTGTCAATCACCAAGAGCGAGAGAGGTAGCGTAAACTGTAAGAAGCAGTTCTCTAATGACCGTTGCTTCTTACATTGCAGGAAGCAGGCTCGCATATGCAAATATGGATTACCAACTTACTATACAAATTAGAAGAAGTGATTCAAATCCGAGGTAGATAAAATAAAAAGGCTTTATTGAGATACATCCATTAAAAACACATGTTAGAGTAGGACTAACAGGTTTTACGCATTTCGGCTAGGTGCCGTATTCATAAACCTGTGGGTGCACTAGCTGACAAAGTTTAAAAAGCATCCTCTAAGAGATAATTGGTTGGTGTGAACACACCCACCAAAAAATATTAACTCCTACCACTCCAAAAATACAATAGCAATTATATACACATATAAAGTTGTCAAGAACAGGGCTTAGATTCATAATGAAACATGAAAGAATTTTTGAGAGAATTTGAGAGAACTTTTTTACAGCAAATAAATGGAACATGTTAATTGAGGATTATACAGTATAGTATGTTATCTTAATTTTATCTTAATTACACACTTCAAAACCGTACTTAGAAAAACAGCACAGTTCCATAATGTAAAGTTTAAGTAAATTAATATACAGCAATATATAACGTTTTGATACACAAAACGTATTGATAAACAAAACAATAATACATATACGCCTGTATATATACACACAACCATCACTTGTGAATGTGAAGTAAAAATCATGTAATAAATACATGAATGTATGTGTACATATATACAAGGGTATAGGAGATGTGTATATTGATGTATTTAAATGTAGATAATCTCAATTACAGATCATCAAAAATAATTTATCAAAAAATATATTAACTTACAAATGTAACTACACAAAAGGTCCTTTCTTGAGAGTAACTAATCAAAGAATCAAAAAACATAGTATAATGTATAAAATATACAAAGAACGTAATATAGAAACAAAAACAATATAAAAACAATGTAAATGTGAAACAATGATAATATGACAATCGACTGACCTTACTATGTCTATATATGCAAATATCATATATCATATTACCTAACACTATATCACATCCAAAATTATTATTATTATATATTGTCCCTGTGGCAATATATTCTCTATATTTGAGATATTAACAGGAAGTAAAAGCAATTAATTTAATTTAATTTACTTTAATTTAACTTACTTTAGATCAAATTAGATGGATAAATAAATAAATAAAGGACAAATCAATTTAATTCAATCTTGATTCAACTTATTTCCAATGATTGATTATGTCATATTCTGAATTAAAACCATGTGGAATTTAGGTTTTAAGTTTCATTATCCAATAGACTTCTTGTCGTGCAAGGAGGTTATCCCTATCGCCCCCTCTTGTAGGCAATGTGACCACCTCTATTGCTCGCCATTTAAAGGATGAAACATCCTTTTGATGGATTTCCAAGAAGTGTCTCGATAAGGCTGAACACGGTTTTTCATATTTTATGTACCCTAGATGTTCACGTATGCGGGTTCTAACATCTCGACTGGTCATACCCACATATTGTTTTGAGTGTTCTGTACACTCAATAAGGTATATAACATAGCTAGTAGAACATTTTACACATCCTTTTGTAAGGAAGGATTCACCTGTTTTACAAGAGTAAAATTCTCTGCCCTCAGTCACATAATCACATGCTTTGCATCTGTGGTTGCCACATTTATATGTACCATTTACAAGAAGCCATGAGCTAGCGCTTTTCGTTTTGTTTGGTAATTGGCTGGGTGCAAGAATGTTACCCAAAGTTAAATTGCGTGAATATACGCACTTGAATCCTCTCTCAACTGTTTCTTCAAGGCCATTATCCCCTAATAAAATAGGGAAATATTTTTTCACAATGTCACATACCGATGAATAGTCTGAAGAGTATTTAGTGATGAAAGAAAGATCTTTATCTTCACTATTCTTGTATACTTGGGTATGTAAAGAAGGTCTACCATCTTCCCAAGTTTTTTTGGCCAGATGATTGAGCATTCTAGTAGGATACCCACGTGATTTTAGTCTTTCCTTTATATTTGTACTTTCTATCTGAAAATCCTGATCTTTGCTACAGATCCTGCGTGCCCTGAGGAATTGACTTTTGGCAATTCCCTTAAACACGTGTGAGGGGTGGGCACTTTTTTTGTGCAGGATAGTGTTAGCAGAGATCGGTTTTCTATAGAGGGTAGAATGAACCTTTTTATCTGTACAATTTCCACTAAGAGTGACATCCAGAAAATTCACTTGTGTCCTATGCCATTCAAAGGTGAAATTGAGGCCATTGTCACTACAACTTACTATGTTTAATTAATAACTATCAGGGATTTAATCACAATAACCAGTTTATGTACAGTTCTGAAAGAGTTCACTATAATGAATTATTTAGCAATAATAACTAATAAAGTCTACACAGGACTATGGATATAACTTAAAATACAAATTGTGCCCTTTTAAAATTGCTAACTGCAATACCAAATACCTTTGATTTAAATATTATATATATATATTTACCAATCGCGTATACTTAACCCCAAATAACTAAATCGATGTTTCAGTTTCCAGAATTTCTTGTTTCACCTGATATGAATAAAGGTATTGCAATATGGAAAATAAAAGGTAGCCCAATTTTGCTTATAGTGACTGTGTCCCAAAATGGCAGCAAAGTTATCAGTCAGAAATTTAGCAAACAGAGAGATCTCTCCTATCCTCTTGCATGAGGTTATATCAGATGATATAACCCCACCCTTTTTATTCTAATCATTAATGAAACTGGGATGATAGGCCTTCGATGCTTGTCTCTGATTCACCCTCAGATCTGAACATCTCATAGGTTATTTTGGGGAACGCCTCCCTGAGCAGCCAAATGCCTTTTGGCTGCAATACAATTTTTGAACCATTGGTGGCAGCAGATACCCAGAAATGCAGATTTACCATCAATGCTGCTACAGTTTAATATGGAGATATATATATATATTTACAATGTATTATATTTTCTAGTATTAATAAGTCACACCTCTACCCATGTGCAAACATTATTAGGCCATAATGGCGCCTCTGTATCTCCTTTTTTTCCAGATTGATCATCACCAGGGATTGACCATCCTTTCGACAGTTCTTTTCTAGTATTAATAAGTCACATGTTCCATGTGTATTGGGCCATGTCATACCACTCATCCTGAGCATTTCAAGACTAGATATTATTTATTTCTCATAATACAAAGTAATTCTTAAACATTTAAAATATATGGGTATTTAAAAGGATTTTAAATACTTTTAGCATGGATCTAATTAATATCTCAGTTATCATCTTAATATCACATACATACCTTGAGATCAGCAATCAGATGTGGTTTCATATTTATTACTATCCCATATAAATATTTCATATCTGTATATCTCTTGCTGAGTGTATACATATGATATTATTTAAAACACCAATTATATATGTACTTATTAGATGCCTGAAAAATATAAGAATATGTTATCTATTAAATTTATTACAAACCTGAAATGCATTTCTCAGATCCATGGAATACATTTTTATACAAGATTGAAAACCATACAAGTTGTACTTTTAAAAATGAATTTCAGTTACAATGCAAAACATGTGTCTCTGTTAGCCAGCACAGATGTTTATCTGAGGTTTAGGGGCAATTAACAGGTCTGTGCTAATTACTGTATTCTAGAATTTCTGTTTGCTTATCTGACTTTATGTACAGAATGTCATCTCCAAACATCCCATGATGTATGCTGGCTTGTTTGATTATCACGTCCCTGTTATGACCTCATGTGGAGTAATGAGCTACAAAGCTAAATCTTTTGTTCCTAGCTGAAGTATTGTAATCAGGAAAAAGGGGGGTTGGGGCTGGTCTGTTATGAGACCAATTCACATCAAATTAGGTTTTAGCTAAAAATGAAATATTAGATTTTATGATACATCTGTAGTTTATTTAATGCTACTCACAGATATGCTGACATAATTCCCCCTTCCAATTTTAAATAGATGTAGGACACATGTATTTGAATTGGCTTAAAGTCAGTGGTACTTAGTGAGTGTATTGACAGTATACATCATAGACAGTCTTCTATGAAGAGTCCGTTATTTTTGAGTCTTCATGCTCATTAGTTATGCATCTTTAAACTACAATATTTCTTTAGTGCATCTGGGGATATGACACTTCATTCTCCTTCTATGACTTTTAGTTGGGATCTAGGATGGCACGCTCGCAACTGATTGATATGGACCCATTTATCCATAAAAGTATCATTTTTAGGTATCCTAATTTTATAGGCAACTGGAGATATTTTGTCAGTAACGACAAAAGGACCCTTCCATGATGGAAGAAATTTCTTCTCCTTAACCTGATCTCTTCCAAAATGATTAAGATAAACTTTATCATTTATTTCATATTCCTTTTTGGACGTTTTGAGATCATAATAGGTTTTAGTAGCAGTTACAGACTTTTCTATTTTCCTTTGAGCTAAGGCATATTGCAGGTGCTTCCTTAAGTTCTCCACATATTGATGCGTATTGGCAGCATTTATCAAGTTCTGATCTGATGTACGGTACAGCAGATGCTGAGGTAGAACCATTCTACCAGTCATCAATTCAAAAGGTGACATCTTGGTAGCACTACTTGGAGTTGCTCTTAATGCCATTAGGACTAGAGGTAATTTTACATCCCAGTCCCGTTTCACTCACAAACGTTTTGAGGATTTTCACAATGGATTGGTTCTAACAATCTACACCACCACTTGAGGCAGCTCTATATGCAATTTGGAGCTTTCTTTTAACCCCTAGTATTTTCCACATTTTGGTCATCACTTCGCTAGTGAAGTGGGTCCCCCAATCGGATTCGATTCACTGGGGTAAACCAAATCTGGAAAACACGTGGTTGATGAGCAATGCTGTGCATGTTTCAGCACTATTGTTAGGTGCACTGATGCATTCTACCCATTTAGTGAACAGGCCTGTTACTGTCAACATGTATTCGTTACCTCTTGATGACCTAGTTACTGACCAATAAAATCAATTTGTATATCTGACCATGGCATTACTATCCCCCTTTTCTGCAATGGCGCTCTATGTGTTGGCACAGTGGGTTGGAATTGTGGACAGATTAAACAACCTTGACAGTGGATTGAGCATCCTTTAACATATGCGGCCAGAAGGCGTAGTCATGCAATATTTCATACGTTAATTTGGTGCCACAATGACCAGATGTGGAAGCATCATGGACATGTTGAAGCATAAAAAAAAGGAGACACAGAGGCGCCAATATGGCCTAATAACGTTTGCACATGGGTAGAACAATGTGAAGTGGAGTGGTACTCACAAAAGTGGAGCACCCAAAGGTGCAAGTGGTGCAGGCTGGATCAATTAACAGCTGCTAATTGATCCAGCCTGCGCCACTTGCACCTTTGGGTGCTCCATTTTTGTGAGTACCACTTCACATTGTTCTACCCTTGTGCAAACATTATTAGGCCATAATGGCGCCTCTGTATCTCATTTTTTCCAGATTAATCATCACCAGGGATTGACCATCCTTTCGACAGTTCTTTTCTAGTATTAATAAGTCACATGTTCCATGTGTATTGAACCACGTCATATCACTCATCATGAGCATTTCAAGACTAGATATGATATATTTCTCATAATACAATGTAATTCTTATACATTTAAAATATATGGGTATTTAAAGGGATTTTAATAATTTTAGCATGGATATAATTAATATCTCAGTTATCATCTTAATATCAAATACATACCTTGAGATCAGCAATCAGATGTGGTTTCATATTTATTACTATCCCATATAAATATTTCATATCTGTATATCTCTTGCTGGTGTATAACACATATGATATTATTTAAAACACCAATTATATATGTACTTATTAGATGCCTAAAAAATATAAGAATATGTTATCCATTACATTTATTACAAACCTGAAATGCATTTCTCAGATCCATGGAATTATACATTTTTATACAAGATTTAAAACCATACAAGTTGTACTTTTAAAAATGAATTTCAGTTACAATGCAAAACATGTGTCTCTGTAAGCCAGCACAATTAACAGGTCTGTGCTAATTACTGTATTCTAGAATTTCTCTTTGCTTATCTGACTATGTACAGAATGTCGTCTCAAACATCCTGTGATGTATGCTGGCTTTGTTGATTATCACATCCTTGTTATGACCTCATGTGGAGTGATGAGCTTCAAAGCTAAATTTTTTGTTCCTAGCTGAAGTATTGTAATCAAGAAAAAGGGGGGTTGGGCTGGTCTGTTATGAGACCAATTCACATCAAATTAGGTTTTAGCTAAAAATGAAATATTAGATTTTATGATACATCTGTGGTTTATTTAATGCTACTCACAGATACCCTGACATAATGTTGTGTTTAATTTTTTTTTCTTCCCCTTCCCTTTTACGCAAACTCTAACCTGACAAGTGTAAATCGTGATTGCGCTCTAGCAAATGCGTTTACACTCAACTTGCAATATGCACGCTATTTCTGTGTGCTATTTCACTTGGCCTTGCACTTTGGGAGGCCTTGTGCAGGCAGTACATTGTTAATGTATTTGTTGTATTTTTTTGCATTTCGAAACCTGTGTGCAGGCTGTAGAGCTGTAAGCATGGGGTTTTACTGAAAGAAGAGGGCAGATGTTTGAGGAGCAGTATTGTTTGTTGTTTCCCTTGCTGCCATGTAGAAAAAAATCTTCTATGCTTAAATGAAGGGAGACAGCAGAGGAAAAGTGATCCCCAGTACTACGGTAGGCTGATGGTATCTGAAGGAACTGGAAGAAGCAGTTGTAGTTTTCTTTCAGAGCAGTTAACATCACATGGAGTGATGTATTGTGTGTGTGTGTATGTATATGTGTGTGTGTATGTATGCATGTATATGCGTGTTTGTATGTATTGTGTGTGTGCGTATATATATATATATATATATATAAAAAAATAAAAACTCTAAAATTTATTGACAAACTTTAAAACTTACAATTTGCAAAGGTCACAAACGGAGGAGTGTAGGTAATGCAATGTTGATTTTGTTGCCCTGAAACTTGGTCTACAGAAAAGGGAGGATAGAGGCACCTAAAGATACAACCCAATCTTGCTGTAGCTCTGATTAACCCCTCAAGTTAAACTGGAACAAGATACAAATAACAGAAATGAGACAGTGCTAGATTAAAGCTAAAGATTAAAGGGTCTGAAGGATTGGAACACATATAAAAATAAATAATATTTAAAAATGAATCAAAAGATTTATATTAACTTTAAAACAATCCTACAAATGGGACAAAAAACGTATAAAAGCTTGTTAGGGATTAGGGATGTCACCCAATATGAGTACTCTATGCATATAAATTTAAAGTGCAGCTTAAATTTATGGCACAGCTACAAAACCAGACATATGGCTCAGAATAGAAAATCGATACATAAAATACAAATTTAAAACAATGTCTGCTATGGAGAAATATGAGATCCAAAGTGCGCCAAAGTCAATAATTAGCCAAAAATTGGCGAATTCAAGAATAAGATCTTATATATCTTATATAGCCCAGAACGAAAAAGTCACCCAGGTTTCAAAAGTTAGTTAGTATACCCTATAAGGTGTATCCTGGTGTCTGTATAATATTATTTTGACTTATCCTTCTTCCTTCTGACGGTGTGAGCTGCGTCCAGAGGGATTTTTGTGCCTGGGGAAAAAAGGAGGATTTACATCTGTAACCAAAATGTGATAATTTTCCCAGACCTCTGCAATGTCTGAAATTTGACCAGCATGATTAGCGTCTCCTGTCTTGCGGGTGCCCGGGATCGTGGCGTTCACGTGACTACCCTCTGCATCAACAGGGTGCAGAGATTGGATCCTCCGCAATGTGACAGCCACTGTATATCGACAGTGATGATGGCTACTAGCAATGTCTCCCAGAATATCCTAATGGTTTGTAGTAGAGTAGATAGTATAATACCTCCAAGATGGATTCAATTATCTCCCTCAAGTCGGTCAGTGCCCTAAACCCGACAGGGTATATATTAGAAGTAGTCGTAGATGCTTGGCGTTGTACACCGGATTTCTTCAGCCTGCTTAAATGGCCAGTGGTCTTAGAGTGATTACAGTCCTGATCAATGCGTTTCGCCTATGTCAGACTTTATCAAGACATGTATTAATGTCAGGGTGCCAGGAATCAGAGACGAGAAGTGCAAAAATAATCACACCTTTATTCATAGCAAAAAATAATAAAAAGTCCACAAGTCAAATAACAAGCCAGGAGTCAAAACCAGAGCTGGTAGTCAGACGAGACGAATCAGGAGCCAAAGCGAATAGTCAGATGAGCCGGAATCAGAAACAAGGAAAACAGTAGAGTCAGGAACAAGCCAGGGATCAGGAACCAGGAAGGACATCAGGCAGCCAGGTAATACACAGGAACTCTCACAAACAGGTCTGAGACAACGCAAAGGCAAAGCATACTGAACAGAGGCCCTTTAAATAATAAGTGATGACATCACAATTCTGAGACTGCATCCTGTCTCACATGGATGATGCACACCAGTCTGGCCATAAAAGGAAGTGCTGGAAATGAGCAGCATCCCCAACAATGCACCATAGTCAGGAAGAGAGGTGAGTAAAATGGCTGCCAGCAGCACATGGCAAACAACAGGGAAAAAACCCTGACAGTACCCTCCCCTCAATGACCCCTCCCCCGCGGGAGGACAAAAGGCTTATTGTGGAAACGGGCATGGAAGGCACAGAGGAAGGCAGGAGCATAAACATCAGAGGAGGGAACCCAAGAACGCTCCTCCGGACTGTAGCCCCTCCAGTGAACCAAATACTGTACATGGCCCCTGGACATACGAGAGTCAATAATGCTGCTGACCTCATAATCCTCATGGTTCTCAACAAAGATAGGATGGGGACGAGGCAACACAGTTGTAAACCGATTGCAAACCAATGGTTTCAAGAGGGAGACATGAAAAACATTGGAGATGTGCATAGCAGGAGGAAGGTCAAGAGCGTAGGCCACAGGATTAACCCATCGGAGTATTCGAAAAGGACCAACATAATGGGGAGACAATTTATTGGAAGGCACATGAAAGTTCAAGTTGCAGGAGGACAGCCAAACTCTCTCACCAACCTGGTAGGAAGGTGCGGTCAGACACCTACGATCAGCCTGGAACTTTTGGCGCTGCATAGAACGATGAAGGCAATCCTGATTCTGCACCCACGTGGAACGGAGTTGCCGGAGATGCTCCTCCAAAGCCGGAAAAACCCTGAGACATGAATGAATTGGGCAACAAGGATGGTTGAAACCCATAATTCGCCATGAACGGGGATATCTTGGAGGAAGCATTAATAGCACTATTACGAGCAAACTCTGCCCAAGGTAACAGTTCAGACCAATTATTGTGGTGATCTGAGACATAGCAATGGAGGAACTGTTCCAGAGCTTGATTAGACCGTTCCTCAGCCCCATTGGATTGAGGGTGATATGCCGAGGAGAAGGAAAGCTGGATCCCCATTTGAGCACAAAAGGAACGCCAAAATCTGGAGACAAACTGGCTACGCCGGTCCGACACTATCTCCTTGGGTAACCCATGTAAACGGAAGACCTGCCGGGCAAATATCGAAGCAAGCTTTTGAGCGGTAGGCAGCGTCATCAAGGGAATGCAATGTGACATTTTAGAAAAACGGTCAACCACCATAAGGATAACAGTATTGCCATTAGAAACCGGGAGCTCGACAATGAAGTCCATGGAAAGATGTGTCCAAGGACGCTCACCATTAGCAATAGGTTGAAAAAGACCCACACGAAGACATCGAGGAGTCTTATTCTGTGCACAAAACTGAGCAGGAGGCAACATACGCAGCAATATCAGAACGAAGACCTGGCCATCAGAATTGTTGAGTGACAGACCAAATCATTTGGTTCTTGCCTGGATGACTTGCGGCTTTAGGATAGTGGTAAGTGTGCAAAAGTTTAGTTCAAAGATTCTCAGGAACAAAACACTTACCACTAGGTTTCTCAGGAAGTGCATTGGTTTGTGCAGCCAGGATCTCCTCCCCCAAGGGTGAAGTCAAATTAGTATGTATGGTAGACAAAATATGGTCAGGAGGTATAACAGGAGTAGGTACAGACTCCTCCTTGGACAGAGGCAAAAATTGTCGAGAGAGGGCATCAGCCCTAACATTCTTACTACCAGGCAGGGAGGAGACCACATAATTAAACCAAGATCAAAATAGAGCCCATCTGGCCTCTCGGGGCGACAAACATTTTGCTACAGATAGATAAGTTAGATTCTTGTGGTCAGTAAGAATGAGCACTGGCACGCTAGTACCCTCGAAAAGATGCCTCCATTCCTTGAGTGCCAAAATTATGGCCAGTAATTCCCTGTCACCAATTTCATAATTGCACTCTGCTGGAGACAATTTCTTAGAGAAGAAACCACACGGATGCAAGGAACCGTCAGGCGTAGGACATTGAGACAAGAGGGCACCTACTCCAGTCTCAGACGCATCGACTTCAAGAATGAAAGGCAGGACAGGGTTAGGATGAGCCAGAACTGGAGTGGCAGCAAAGGCAGTCTTAAGGCTATCAAAGGCCTTAATGGCAGTAGGTGACCAATGGAGTGGATCATTCTCTTTACGGGTCATGTCTGTGATAGTTTTGACCAAGGAAGAAAAGTTTTTAATAAACTTTCTATAGTAATTGGCGAACCCCAAAAAACGTTGAATAGACCAAAGATCAACTGGGCGAGGCACTGCAGAACTGCAGATAACTTTTCAGGATCCATGGAGAACCCTGCCACGGAGATAACATAACCTAGGAAGGTTACATGAGTCTGATGGAACTGACATTTCTCAAGTTTACAAAACAGGCCGTTCTCACGTAGTCTCTGAAGAACCTGTGTAACATCAGAACGATGAGCCTCAAGTGTAGGTGAGTGTATGAGGATGTTGTCTAAGTACACCACAACACACTGTTGCAACATATCTCGTAGGACATCATTAATAAATTCCTGAAAAACAGCAGGAGCATTACATAGGCTAAAGGGCATTACAAGATACTCATAATGCCCGCTCCTTGTATTAAATGCTGTTTTCCATTTGTGACCCTCCTTAATCCTAACGAGATTGTACGCTCCTCTCAAATCAAGTTTAGTAAAGAACGTAGCTCCCTTGAGGTGGTCAAAGAGTTCCGTAATGAGCGGAATAGGGCAAGCATTCTTAATGGTAAGACGATTAAGACCCCTATAATCGATACATGGTCTTAACTCGCCACCCTTTTTCTTCACAAAGAAGAAGCCAGCCCTTGCAGGAGAGCAGGATTTGTGGATGATTCCCCATGACAGAGCATCGGCAACATACTCCTCCATAGCACAATTCTCTGCAACAGACAGAGGGTACACCCGGCCTCAAGGAGGAATGGCTCCGGGATGCAGGTCTATGGCACAATCGTAAAACCGGTGAGGAGGCAACGTACCAGCACGCACCTTGTCAAACACGTCTAGGAACTCTCGGTACTCCTCTGGCAATTGAGATACCAAAGAAGTGTACAAGACTTTAACTGGTTTCCGAAGACAAGTGGAAATACATTGCGGGACCACGACAAAATTTCGGACCTGCGCCTGTCGAGACTGGGATTGTGCTTTTGGAGCCAGGGATAACCGGAAAATGCGGAGAGTTTATCATCTGGAACTGGAGGGTTTCAAAATGGAGAGTCCCAACAGCCATGGACAATGGAGCAGTTTTGTGAGTAACGAGTGCGGGCTGAAGGGGCCTGCCATCAATGGCCTCAATAGCAAGCAGAACGGACCGAGGAAAAACAGGAATGGAGTATTTTGATACAAAAGCACTGTCAATGAAATAGCCTGCAGCACCGGAGTCAACAAGAGCCTGAGTGACTATGGAGAAGTCCACCCAGGAAAGGACAACCGTGACAAAAGGTTTTAAACATGATAATAAGCTAATAACAAAAATCCTAAAAAGGCATTGGCATTAAATACAAACAGATCCGATTATAGGAGAAAAAATGGCAGATATACAAAAAATTATATATAGAAAAGCCACAACCCTAAAAAACCTTTGGGCCCCTAAGTGAGTTAAAACAAATGAAAAAGAAGGACTACGAAGTTGATATGGAAGGTCAAAAAGCTTGTAAATATAGTAACAAACTCAAAACCCTTACTTCTCCCTCCAATAATTTTGAATACACTATTAAAGACCTAATCAGATGCCAAGATAAGAGTATCATATACACCTGATTGGAGAGAAGGGAATTGGGAAAATAAACTATTGAGATCTGAAGCAGAACTGATCAACAAATTAGACACACTGCACCCCAAAGGACTCAATTCAGAAATTGATATATATCCCTTTATTTAGAGAATGACTTGTCCCCTTATAAATTATTATATTGCAAAATTTGTAAAAGTAAACATTTGTAAAAGTAAATATTTCGAGCTATATACATATGCCCCCCTAGAGACACACTGAAATATCACTCGATGATATTTGTATCAATTACCATATTAAATTATGTTAATTGTATGAATATTCCCTTAGACACAAAATATTCTGAAGATGGAGGATAGTAATCCATATTATATATACTAATGGTATAGGCTTATACAAATCGGAAAATTCTCCTTTTAAAATAGAAAGAGATGGGCAATTCAATTAATATACATGAGTAAGAAGTAGAATGATTAACAATATAATAACACTTTAGTTTCATTATAAGGATTAATGCATTTTAAATAGAAGAATATAGATAAGCTTTCATGTTTGATATAATGTATGTACTGTATATATGATGATCACAGTTGTTGCAACTAAAAATAATCCTTAAACAGGCCAACCAATTGAAACAAAGAGAAGCCTTTTTAAAGCTTGGAGTGACCACACAATACATGTCTTGATAAAGCCTCACATAGGCGAAATGCGTTGACCAGGACTGTAATCACTCCAAGACCACTGGCCATTTAAGCAGGCTGAAGATATCCAGTGTACAACACCAAGCATCTACGACTACTTCTAATATCTACCCTTTCTGGTTTAGTGCACTGACCGACTTGAGGGAGATAATTGAATCCATATTGGAGGTATTATACTATCTACTCTACTACAATCCTTCCCATTAGGATATTCTGGGAGACATCACTACTAGCAATCATCACTGTTGATGGCTGTCACATTGCGGAGGATCCAATCTCTGTCCCCTGTTGATGTGGAGGGTAGTCATGTGAACGCCACAATCCCTGAAGCCCGCAAGACAGGAGACGCTACTCGCTTTGGTCAAATTTTGGACATTGCAGAGGTCTGGGAAAATTACCACGTTTTGGTTACAGAGGTAAATCCTCCTTTTTTTCCCCAGGCACAAAGTTCCCTCTGGACGCGGCTCACACCACCGAAGGGAAGAAGGATAAGTCAACATAGTATCATTATACAGACGCCAGGATATACCTTATAAGGTATACTAACTAAGTTTTGAAACCTGGGTGACTTTTTCATTCTGGGCTATATGAGCTCTTATTCTTGAATTTGCCAATTTTTGTCTAATTATTGACTTTGGCACACTTTGGATCTCATATTTCTCCATAGCAGACATTGTTTCAAATTTGTATTTTATGTATCGATTTTCTGTTCTGAGCCATATGTGTGGTTTTGTAGCTGTGCCATAAGTTTTGGCTGCACATTTATATGCATATTGGGAGACGTCCCTAACGAGCTTTTAAACGTTTTTTGTCCCATTTGAGGATTGTTTTAAAGTTAATATGTATCTTTTGATTCATTATTAAATATTATTTATTTTTATCTGTGTTCCCGTCCTTCAGACCCTTTAATCTTTAGCTTTAATCTAGTGCTGTCTCATTTCTGGTATCTGAAACTTGGTATACTGACATGTTTGGAAAATCTCTCCTTGTTCAAGTTATACACCCTCTGGGTGTATAACTTGAACAAGTTATACATCCTGTGGGTGGCGTGTTATTTCCAGTTGGTGAAACACTGGCTGTTTCCTATCCATAGTCAGTGGGCCTCACAGTGATTTCAGTCATAGGAGTTCTTGCCTCTTGAATTTATTGTTAGATAGCTATTGGCTACTGTTTTGTTTCAAAGACTCCTTTCTGAATTGGGAACAATAGAGACTGAAAAACAGTTTTTCTAAAAAGTTTTTTTCTGTGGTCCTCTGACAGTCAGGTTGCAAGAAAGTGTTCTGGCATTTATCTTTTACACATCTGAATAGCACCGTGACAAGAGAAAAGGATTGGGACAGACATCTTGTATATTTCTACAGGACTTAAACATTACAAAAAGGAAGAAGATATAAAATCTGTAAATGTTGCCTTTTATCTACAGTTTCTTGGAAAAAGTAATTTTCGGTTTTCAAGGTGAATAAATAATTATGGCACAATCCAAAGCCCTAGAGGACATTTTTAATAGTAAATTAACATACAAGGAGTGTAGGGAGGATTAAACACCACACCAAGCACAGACTAGTGACTTGAGACAGACCTTTATCCTTATGGAAAATCTAAGGGTCAGAGAGTTGAAATTATGGTATGAGATCATCTATCTTGACAAATACATAAAGTAAAAAATCATACCAAGAGGTCTGCGATTCAAAAAGTATCCAAAGTTGACAAGAATGAAGAAAAGGTATTTATGGCTGAATAGAATGAAACACTGAGTGAATGCTCACTCAAACTTATGCAGAAACTTCAATATCATAAAAGTGAGAAAAGAGATCAAGTTCTAGTTGAAATAAAAGAACTACAGAAGAAGTTAACAGCTCTGCAAGATCAAGAAAAGTATCAGCAAAATGATACTGAATTGGCCAAACATCTGGACCAATTAGAGTCTGAATTGACAAGCATAAAGGAAACAAAAATGCAAAGAGATGAAAAGGACTATGCTTTGGATATGGTATACAGCTGGAACACGTCATCTGTACATAATAAGGGGAAAATAAATGGTAATAAAAAAGGAAATAGACACAAAAATAACAATAAATAACATAAAAGGCAGTAGAACCAAAAGAAAAGTGAGCTTTTCTGATTCCAATTTTTCAGTACGAAGTAATTCAGCATCTTCTCCTATCACATGATCTCTCAATTGTACAGATAATAGTGAAACCACAGAGGAATTGGAACAGTCCGCCAAAGATTTGGGGGCTAGACCTAAAGAAAAAAAACAAAAACAGACTCCTCCCACACACAGGGGCAGATAACAACTGAAAAGAAAAATGAAAAACATCTACAAACAAAACCAGACCAATCCTCAAAAAAACACAAGAAGATGTCCACAAGATACAAACCATAGTTAACCTTTCATCGTATCCTTTATCAACTGCTGAGGAAGAAGTATTGCAAAAAGGACTTGTTTTTTCTCCAAATACCAACTTTGACTTATTCAAAACCATAACTGATGTAAACAAATTCAGAACTCTAGTTTTGAAAGAACACTTCTTCCACACAGAGCTCATGGACAATACAGTCCAACCAGTGTATGAGAGCCATGATACATTCATAATAGCCCAAAGTGCAGCCCAATCCTCCTATCCTTCACTAGATAAAAATCAGGAAGTACACACCTCTTTTATGACAGGTCTATTCAGATGTTAGTGGAGTTGCAGGGTGAATCATGTAGGGATGTAGAAAATGTTTATGATATTAAGAAATGCAATGAGCATTTAAAAAACAAAAGCCTCTCACTCACACAACTCATATAAATAAATATTTTAGAAGAAGACACATATGGATCTGGCTAAACTACATGATAATATAACTAGTCATACACAAAAGCCAGCCATGTGAAACCTAACATACAAACAAAGAGTTGATTTAAACAAATGGAAACAGAGAACAGACATCTCAGTCACTCCAGCAGACAAGGGGGGCACACTTGTAGCCCAAAACATGGAAGATTACCATAGCGAAGCCATCCGTCAGCTGAGTGACAGAGATACATATAGAAAACTGTCTAGTGACCCCACTAAACAATTTCAATTGGAGCTTCATAAACTATTGGATTGGGGTCTCCATTTAGGTATTTTGGACAAGGCCTTGTGTGACTACCTATACAGACCTTTTCCAAAAATAGCTAACTTTAGATTGGTACCAAAAATTCACAAAGACCCCAAGTCTCCTCCGGGGAGGCCAATAGTGGTGGGGGAAGGGTAACTGGGAGAAAATTTGGGTGAATGGCTTGACAATTAGTGATGTCGCGAATAGTTCGCTGGCAAATAGTTCCCGGCGAACATAGCTTGTTCGCGTTCGCTGCGGCGGGCGAACATATGTAATGTTTGATCTGCCCCCTATTCGTCATCATTGAGTAAACTTTGACCCTGTATCTCACAGTCTGCAGACACATTTCAGCCAATCAGCAGCAGACACTCCCTCCCAGACCCTCCCAGCTCCTGGGCAGAAGCCATTTTAGATTCATTCTGATCCTGCATTCTTAGTGAGAGGAGGGATAGTGTAGCTGCTGCTGATTTTATAGGGAAATTGATAGCTAGGCTAGTGTATTCAGTGTCCACTACAGTCCTGAAGGACTCATCTGATCTCTGCTGTAAGGACAGCACCCCAAAAAGCCCTTTTTAGGGCTAGAAAATCTTTTTTTTTTGCCTGTGAAACATCAGTCTGCTAGTGTAATCTAATTTCAGTTGCCTGCCTGCCTGCAGTACCACCACTCACATCTGTTGTAACAGTAGTTTAAATTTTGTAAAAAAAAACTTTTTTGACTGTGAAACATCAGTCTGCTAGTGTAATATAATAGCAGCTGCCTGCCTGCCAGCGTGTGTGCCGGGCCCACTTGCCAACTAGTGCCACCACTCATATCTGTTGTAACAGTATTGTAATTTAAAAAAAAAAAAAAAAAACTTTTTTGACTGTGAAACATCTGTCTGCTAGTGTAATCTAATTGCAGTTGCCTGCCTGCCAGTGTGTGTGCCAGGCCCACTTTCTAAGTGCCACCACTCATATCTGTTGTAACAGTAGTGTAAATTTTTTTTAAAAAAAACTTTTTTGACTGTGAAACATCAGTCTGATAGTGTAATCTAATTGCAGTTGCCTGCCTGCCAGCGTGTGTGCCAGGCCCACTTGCCAACTAGTGCCACCCCTCATATCTGTTGTAACAGTAGTGTAAATATTTTTTAAAAAAACTTTTTTGACTGTGAAACATCAGTCTGCTAGTGTAATCTAATTGCAGTTGCCTGCCTGCCAGCGTGTGTGCCAGGCCCACTTGCCAACTAGTGCCACCACTCATATCTGTTGTAACAGTAGTGTAAATTTTGTAAAAAAAAAACTTTTTTGATTGTGAAACATCAGTCTGCTAGTGTAATCTAATAGCAGTTGCCTGCCTGCCAGCGTGTGTGCCAGGCCCACTTGCCAACTAGTGCCACCACTCATATCTGTTGTAACAGTAGTGTAAATTTAAAAAAAAAAAAAACTTTTTTGCTGTGAAACATCAGTCTGCTAGTGTAATCTAATTGCAGTTGCCTGCCAGCGTGTGTGCCAGGCCCACTTGCCAACTAGTGCCACCACTCATATCTGTTGTAACAGTAGTGTACATTTTTTAAAAGAAAACTTTTTTGACTGTGAAACCTCAGTCTGCTAGTGTAATCTTATTGCAGTTGCCTGCCTGCCAGCGTGTGTGCCAGGCCCACTTGCCAACTAGTGCCACCACTCATATCTGTTGAAACAGTAGTGTAAATTTAAAAAAAAAAATTTGACTGTGAAACATCAGTCTGCTAGTGTAATCTAATTGCAGTTGCCTGCCTGCCTGCCAGTGTGTGTGCCAGGCCCACTTGCTAAGTGCGACCACTCATATCTGTTGTAACAGTAGTGTACATTTTTTAAAAAAAAACTTTTTTGACTGTGAAACATCAGTCTGCTAGTGTAATCTAATTGCAGTTGCCTGCCTGCCAGCGTGTGTGCCAGGCCCACTTGCCAACTAGTGCCACCACTCATATCTGTTGTAACAGTAGTGTAAATTTTTAAAAATAAAACTTTTTTGACTGTGAAACATCAGTCTGCTAGTGTAATCTAATTGCAGTTGCCTGCCTGCCTGCCAGCGTGTGTGCCAGGCCCACTTGCCCAGTGCCACCACTCATATCTGGTGTAACAGTAGTGTAAATAATTAAAAAAAAAAAAACTTTTTTGACTGTGAAACATCAGTCTGCTAGTGTAATCTAATTGCAGTTGCCTGCCTGACAGTGTGTGTGCCAGGCCCACTTGCCAACTAGTGCCACCACTCATATCTGTTGTAACAGTAGTGTAAATATTTAAAAAAAAACTTTTTTGACTGTGAAACATCAGTCTGCTAGTGTAATCTAATTGCAGTTGCCTGCCTGCCAGCGTGTGTGCCAGGCCCACTTGCCAACTAGTGCCACCACTCATATCTGTTGTAACAGTAGTGTAAATTTAAAAAAAAAAACTTTTTTGACTGTGAAACATCAGTCTGCTAGTGTAATCTAATTGCAGTTGCCTGCCTGCCAGCGTGTGTGCCAGGCCCACTTGCCAACTAGTGCCACCACTCATATCTGTTGTAACAGTAGTGCCAATTTAAAAAAAAAAACTTTTTTGACTGTGAAACATCAGTCTGCTAGTTTAATCTAATTGCAGTTGCCTGCCTGCCTGCCAGCGTGTGTGCCAGGCCCACTTGCCAACTAGTGCCACCACTCATATCTGTTGTAACAGTAGTGTAAATTTTGTAAAAAAAAACTTTTTTGACTGTAAAACATTAGTCTGCTAGTGTAATCTAATTGCAGTTGCCTGCCAGCATGTGTGCCAGGCCCACAGCATATACTGTGCCCACTTGCCCAGTGCCACCACTCATATCTTGTTTAATATTAGTGTAAGTGTACATTTAAAAAAAAAAATCTTTTTGGACTGTGAAACATCAGTCTGCTTTTTTGTGTCAGGCTCACAGCATATACTGTGCCCACTTGCCCAGTGTCACCACTCATATCTTATTTAATAGTGGTGTAAGTGTACATTTAAAAAAAAAAGACAGGCAGAGGCAGGCCACCCCGCAGGTGCCGTCATGGTCGTGGTGCTGTGATTCCCTTTGGCCGTAGAATAATGCCCAGTGTTCAGAGGCCACATCCCATGAACTCGAAAAGTTCTGAGGAGGAGATAGTTGACGTTTTAACACAGGACACCCAATCTTCTATAGCTTCCGCTCCGAACCTTGACGCACCATCCTCCTCCAGCTTATCTTCGGGCACCTCTCAAGTTACCACCACTCGCCCGCCTGCCGCCACCACCAACACTAGCACCACAGCCGCTTCACTTGATGTGTCAGAGGAGTTTTTTACACATCAGTTGGAAGAAATGAGTGATGCGCAACCATCATTGATAGAGGATGTAGATAACAGTGATATGTCTCAGTCAGGCAGCATTACAGACATGGACGTATGGTGTGATGATGATGATGATGTTGTACCCGCTGCTGCTTCCTTTGTTGATTTGTCAGATACAAGAGAAGCGGTTAATAATGACGATGCGTCCGTGGATGTCACGTGGGTGCCCGCTAGAAGAGAAGAAGAACAGGGGGAAAGTTCAGATGGGGAGACAGAGAGGAGGAGAAGGAGACAAGTTGGAAGCAGGGGGAGGTCGTTGCAAGGAGCTAGTGGCACAGTCAGACAGCATGCATCGGCACCCGGGGTCAGCCAGACAGCACGCCAATCAACGCATGCTGTTGCCACCACCAGAATGCCGTCATCGCAGAGCTCAGCAGTGTGGCATTTTTTTTTTGTGTGTCTGCCTCTGACAACAGCGATGTCATTTGCAACCTGTGCCAAAAGAAACTGAGTCATGGGAAGTGCAACACCCACCTAGGTACAACTGCTTTGCAAAGGCACATGATCGCACATCACAAACGCCTATGGGATCAACACATGAGTAGAAGCAGCACACAAACTCAAAGCCACCATCCTCCTCCTGGTCCAGCATCTTCAGCCACGTCAACCACTGCTGTCTTCCTTGCCCCCTCTCAACCATCCGCCACTCAGTCTCTCTTCCGGAGCAGTTCCTGCTCATCTGCCCACAGTCAGGTGTCTGTCAAGGACATGTTTGAGCGTAAGAAGCCAATGTCACAAAGTCACCCCCTTGCCCGGCGTCTGACAGCTGGCTTGTCTGAACTCTTAGCCCGCCAGCTTTTACCATACAAGCTGGTGGAGTCTGAGGTGTTCAAAAAATTTGTAGCTATTGGGACACCGCAGTGGAAGGTACCCGGCCGAAATTTCTTTTCACAAAAGGCAATCCCCAACCTGTACTCGATTGTGCGAAAGGAAGTAATGGCATGTCTGGCACACAGTGTTGGGGCAAGGGTCCATATGACCACTGATAGCTGGTCTGCAAAGCATGGTCAGGGCAGGTATATCACCTACACTGCGCATTGGGTAAGCCTGCTGACGGCTGCCAAGCATGGAATGCGTGGCTCTGTAGAGGAGGAGTTGGTGACACCGCCACGACTTGCAGGCAGGCCTGCTGCCACCTCCTCTACTGCTCCTACTCCATCCTCTTCCATAACCTCCTTGGCTGAGTTCTCTTCTGCTGCTGCATCTTGCTCCACATCAACGGCACCTCCCCAGCTCCGCAGGTACTATTCCACATCCCGGATATGGCAGTGTCACGCCGTCTTGGGGTTGACTTGCCTGAAAGCAGAGAGTCACACCGGACCAGCACTCCTGTCCACCCTGAACGTGCAGGTGGATCAGTGGCTCACTCCGCACCAACTGGAGATCGGCAAAGTGGTTTCTGACAACGGAAGTAATTTGGTGGCGGCATTGAAATTGGCACATGTGTGTAATCTGATCGTACAACGCTTTGTGCATAAGTACCCAGGCTTACAGGACGTCCTGAAGCAGGCCAGGAAGGTGTATGGCCATTTGAGGCATTCCTACACGGCCGATATCCAGTGGCGAAACAACATGCCAGTGAGGCGCTTGATTTGCGACAGCCCGACACGTTGGAATTCAACACTCCTAATGTTCGACCGCCTGCTCCAACAAGAAAAAGCCGATAACGAGTATTTGTATGGCCCGGGGTGCTAGGACAGCCTCTGCGGAGCTGGGAATTTTTTTGCCACGTTACTGGGCGCTCATGCGCAATGCCTGTAGGCTCATGCGTCCTTTTGAGGAGGTGACAAACCTAGTCAGTCGCACTGAAGGCACCATCAGCAACATCATACAATTTGTTTTCTCCCTGGAGCATGCCCTGCGAAGAGTGCTGGATCAAGCCGTAGATGAGCGTGAAGAGGAAGAGTTGTGGTCACCATCACCACCAGAAACTGCCTTATCAGCATCGCTTGCTGGACCTGCGGCAACGCTGGAAGAGGATTGTAAGGAAGAGGAGTCAGAGGAGGAATGTGGCTTTGAGGACGAGGAGGAAGACCAACCACAACAGACATCCCAGGGTGCTCATTGTCACCTATCTCGTACCCGTGGTGTTGTACGTGGCTGGGGGGAAGAAGATACCTTCAGTGACATCACTGAGGACGAGGAACGGGACATGACTAGCTCGGCATCCAACCTTGTGCAAATGGGGTCTTTCATGCTGTCGTGCCTGTTGAGGGACCCTCGTATAAAAAAGCTGAAGGAGAACAACCTGTACTGGGTGTCCATGCTACTAGACCCCCGTTATAAGCATAAAGTGCCAGAAATGTTACCGAATTACCACAAGTCGGAAAGGATGCAGCATTTCCAAAATAAATTAAAAAGTATGCTTTACACAACGTATAAGGGTGATGTCACAGCACAACGTGAATCTAACAGGGGAAGAGCTGAAAGTAATCCTCCGACTCCCACGACCACGCCGGCAAGGACAGGACGCTTTACAGACGTGTTGTTGATGGAGGACATGCGAAGCTTTTTAACTCCTATGCATAGCCACAGCCCTTTGGGGTCCACCCTCAGAGAACGACTCAACCGACAGGTAGCAGACTACCTCGCCTTAACTGCAGATCTCGACACTCTGTGGAGCGATGAACCCATTGACTACCGGGTGTGTGGCCTGAGGTATCCCAATTTGCGATAGAACTTCTGGCCTGCCCCGCTTCAAGTGTCCTGTCAGAAAGGACCTTCAGTGCAGCAGGAGGTATTGTCACTGAGAAGAGAAGTTGCCTAGGTCAAAAAAGTCTAGATTACCTCACCTTTATTAAGATGAATGAGGGATGGATCCCTAAGGGACTGACATTAGGCGATACATTTGAGTAAAAAAGGCCTGATGACATGAGCTGCCTTGGGCTAAAAATGGTCCACACACTGCTGTATTTGATCTTCAAATGCCGGATGACTTGCGTGACTTATCCGCCACCAACTAGGGTTCAAGTCGTAATGTTTTAGGGCACTTTCTGCCTGGGAAACAAACATCAATTTTTCTGGCCGCTGCTACAGCAGCAGCTGCAACAATACCTAATTTTTCAGGCATGTGTACATGCAAAATTTTTCTGGCCTCTGGTGCTGCACTGTGGCTTCAAAAACAAAAACAAAAAAAAGACACTTAACAGGATTAAACTGATAGGAATAGTACTACTTAACACACCACTCCTATCTGGTGGCAAATTAGATTGCACGCGCAGTGCCCCAAATTTGAAGTAGGAGCACCGACCAAGCATCTTTTTCCATCTCCCAGTTCCTAAAATCCATGCCATATACACATCCCCTGATAGGGGACACTGCAGTGGAAGGTACCCGGCCGAAATTTCTTTGCACAAAAGGCAATCCCCAACCTGTTCTCGATTGTGCAAAAGGAAGTAACCTTACCATGGGTCCCAGACCGCACGTCTTGTATTTCTTTGTCTGGGAAATTATATATCTATCTAATCTATCTATTTATCCATCAAATCTATCTAACTATCATTTGTATCTTTCAAATGTATATTGCATCTATTGATCTATGTAATCTATGTATCTATCTATCAAATCTATCTATCTCATGGCCGGACGGTTTTGTGACAGCCACTTGTGTTTCGGCCAAATGTCCGTTGGCCAAATGTCCGTCGGCTAAAAGTCCGGCCACGATTGCACGCGCAGTGTCCCAAATTTGAAGTAGGAGGACCGACCAAGCATCTTTTTCCATCTCCCGGTTCCTAAAATCCATGCCATATACACCTCCCCTGGTGCCGCAACTGCCTCTGGGAAGCTTACTATGGGTCACAGACCGCACGTCTTGTAATTCTCTGTCTGGGAAATTATCTATTTATCAAATCTATCTATTTATCTATCAACTCTATCTAACTATCAATCGTATCTATCAAATGTATATTGCATCTATTGATCTATATAATCTATGTATCTATCTATCAAATCTATCTATCTCGTGGCCAGAGTGTTTTGTGACAGCCACTGGTGTTTCGGTCAAATATCCGTCGGCCAAATGTCCATCGGCTAAAAGTCCGGCCACGATTGCACGCGCAGTGCCCCAAATTTGAAGTAGGAGGACCGACCAAGCATCTTTTTCCATCTCCCAGTTCCTAAAATCCATGCCATATACACCTCCCCCGATAGGGGGAGTAACAGGTATTAAACTGATCAGAATAGTACTACTTAACACACCACTCATATCTGGTGCCACAGTAGATTGCACGCGCAGTGCCCCAAATTTGAAGTAGGAGGACCGACCAAGCATCTTTTTCCATCTCCCGGTTCCTAAAATCCATGCCATATACACCTCCCCCGATAGGGGGAGTAACAGGTATTAAACTGATCAGAATAGTACTACTTAACACACCACTCATATCTGGTGCCACAGTAGATTGCACGCGCAGTGCCGCAAATTTGAAGTAGGAGGACCGACCAAGCATCTTTTTCCATCTCCCGGTTCCTAAAATCCATGCCATATACACCTCCCCTGGCGCCGCAACTGCCTCTGGGAACCTTACCATGGGTCCCAGACCGCACGTCTTGTAATTCACTGTCTGGAAAATTATATATCTATCAAATCTATCTATCTCTCAAATCTATCTAACTATCAATTGTATCTATCAAATGTATATTGCATCTATTGATCTATGTAATCTATGTATCTATCTATCAAATCTATCTATCTCGTGGCCGGACTGTTTTGTGACAGCCACTTGTGTTTCAGCCAAATGTCCATCGGACAAATGTCCATTGGCCAAATGGCCGTCGGCTAAAAGTCTGGCCACGATTGCATGCGCAGTGCCCCAAATTTGAAGTAGGAGGACCGACCAAGCATCTTTTTCCATCTCCTGGTTCCTAAAATCCATGTGAAGGAGTGTGGGAAAATAGTGCGCTGGTGAAATAAAGTATCAGACCCCTTACAGTGTTTTAGATCCTTCAGTCTAAAAGTAGTGTATCGTGAAAAAAGGAGAGGTTTTGTAAGGGCGCTAATAGCTGAAGATACTTGTGTGAAATTATTATCTGTAATAGATATCCGTGATAAATGTTTAAAGTGTTGATAAAATCAGATCAGAAAAGTTTCTAAAAAACAAGTGGTTTATTTGGTTACAATATGATTAAAAAGATTTTTTAGAGACGTCTCTAGTACAATTCGATCAGGAAAAATTAAAAAATAGACATGAAAATAAAAGTAGTACTGATTAGTACTTCATGAGAAATATTAGTTTACTGCTTATTTTATTAGTCACTCGGAAAATATCTAATGTGGTGTGACTAAGCAATTTGCCAAGATTTCTCGTGAGTATTTCAGAGTTCATAGAATTACACATAAACTTCCATTTAAAATTCACATACCAACTTGATAAAACTTGTGTAAAAAAAATGGAGCTTAAAGTAGAGCTGTGCATAAGAAAAAATTATTATATAGAGTTGTATCTCTGTACCAAATTAGATCAGGCCTTTGTATTTGTTTCACAGCAAACTTTCAGAAATAATTATCATGTCCATATGTATGAACCAAGAGAAATGTCCAATAATCTTATATTGCTGGTAGCTTAAGATTGCAGTTTGCAACTCTTATACAGATTGTACCTTATCGTATGCGTGAACAACAGCAGGGTATCCTGTGCGTCCTGCGGCTCAGTTCTTCTGACAATGTCCTCGTGTTGTTGGCTTTGGCATTATATGGATTTCTCTGTATCCAGTCTGTCTGTTCTGGGAGCCTCTCCAAACCTGTATCCATCTACATATCTTGAAAGATTGGAGTATTCTGTATACTAACAATTGTCTAAGCAGTGATTGGCAGACGCAAGACAAGCCCGCACACATTGGGTGTGACGTCAGACGCCAACAACACGAGGACACTGTCAGAAGAACTGAGCCGCAGGACGCACAGGATACCCTGCTGTTGTTCACGCATACGATAAGGTACAATCTGTATAAGAGTTGCAAACTGCAATCTTAAGCTACCAGCAATATAAGATTATTGGACATTTCTCTTGGTTCATACATATGGACATGATAATTATTTCTGAAAGTTTGCTGTGAAACAAATACAAAGGCCTGATCTAATTTGGTACAGAGATACAACTCTATATAATAATTTTTTCTTATGCACAGCTCTACTTTAAGCTCCATTTTTTTACACAAGTTTTATCAAGTTGGTATGTGAATTTTAAATGGAAGTTTATGTGTAATTCTATGAACTCTGAAATACTCACGAGAAATCTTGGCAAATTGCTTAGTCACACCACATTAGATATTTTCCGAGTGACTAATAAAATAAGCAGTAAACTAATATTTCTCATGAAGTACTAATCAGTACTACTTTTATTTTCATGTCTATTTTTTAACTTCCTAAAATCCATGCCATCTCCTGGTTCCTAAAATCCATGTCATATACACGTCCCCTGGCGCAGCAACTGCCTCTGGGAACCTTACCATGGGTCCCAGACCGCACGTCTTGTAATTCTCTGTCTATTTTTATCAAATCTATCTATTTATCTATCAAATCTATCTAACTATCAATCGTATCTATCAAATGTATATTGCATTTATTGATCTATGTAATCTATGTATCTATCTATCTATCAAATCTATCTATCTCGTGGCCGGACTGTTTTGTGACAGCCACTTGTCTTTGGGCCAAATGTCCATCGGACAAATGTCCGTTGGCCAAATGGCCGTCGGCTAAAAGTCCGGCCATGATTGCACGTACACTGCCCCAAATTTGAAGTAGGAGGAACGACCAAGCATCTTTTTCCATCTCCCGGTTCCTAAAATCCATGCCATATACACCTCCCCCAATAGGGGGAGTAACAGGTATTACACTGATCAGCATAGTACTTATTAACATACCACTCATATCTGGTGCCACAGTAGATTGCATGCGCAGTGCCCCAAATTTGAAGTAGGAGGACCGACCAAGCATCTTTTCCATCTCCCGGTTCCTAAAATCCATGCCATATACACCTCCCCTGGCGCCGCAACTGCCTCTGGGAACCTTACCATGGGTCCCAGACCGCACGTCTTGTAATTCTCTGTCTGGGAAATTATATATCTATCAAATCTCTCTATTTATCTATCAAATCTATCTAACTATCAATCGTATCTATCAAATGTATATTGCATCTATTGATCTATGTAATCTATGTATCTATCTATCAAATCTATCTATCTCGTGGTTGTGCAAATGGACTGTTTGCGGTTGTTTGCGGTGCATTACACGGGGAGTTTGGTCTGTCACTGTGAAGCGGGCGTAACCCTTACACTACCTGATCGATACAACATCATACCTGATGTTTTAAAGCACGTTATTCCAAACAATTTAGGAATGTTAGGTGATGTATGCCCTTTATGGATTAAAACCAGACTCTGCATCAACTATGTAATTTTCCGTGGGAGTTTTGCCATGGATCCCCCTCCGGCATGCCACAGTCCAGGTGTTAGTCCCCTTGAAACAACTTTTCCATCACTATTGTGGCCAGAAAGAGTCCCTGTTGGTTTTAAAGTTTGCCTGCCTATTGAAGTCAATGGCGGTTCGCCCGGTTCGTGAACAGTTGCGGAAGTTCGAGTCCGCCGTTCACGAACCGAAATTTTTAGGTTCGCGACATCACTAATGACAATATGTTACAACCTTTTGTAAAAAAATCTACCTGGATTTATTAAAGACACAACACACATTCTGAAGAAATTGGAACATTTTCCTTGGGATAGCAACTATAAGTGGCTCACTGTTGATGTGAGCTCACTATATTCTTGTATCCCACATGAATTTGGCATTGAAGCCATGAGATATTGCCTTCTACTAAAAAGCACTTCTTCTAGTGATTTGATTGATTTTGTTTTGGAGGTTCTAAAGTTCCTGTTAACACACAATTTTTTCTTTTCGATGGGGGATTCTACCTGCAGACCTGTGGCACGGCGATGGGGGCAAAATTTGCCCCCACTTATGCCAATCTCTATATGGGATGGTTTGAATCGTCATATCTTTGGAGATAATAAAATTTTTCATGATAAAGTTAAACTATATGCAAGGTATATTGACGATCTAATATTAGTATGAAATGGCACAGGTCTGCAGGTGGAATCCTTCATTAAATACCTCAATGATAATGAAGCTAATCTGGAGTTTACCTATAATTTGAGTGATAAAAGTATAGAATATCTAGACATTCAATTAACCGGAGGTCACACTATAAATACCAAATTATACAGGAAAAGTATAACAGGGAATACAATACTGAGGGCGGATTCCTGTCATCCAAAACATGTTACACAAGCGATCCCTAAAGGCCAACTAATTAGAATTAGAAGACTATGCAATACAATATCAAAGTATGATGAACATTCTCTAGACCTAGTCAATCCTTTAGAATGTAGAGGATATGATAAACAAAATCTTATTATGTTAAGAGCTCAGGTGAGGGATCTGGGTAGGTCCAAACTTCTAAAGGGTAGCAGGAAAAAGGCCAACAAAAGAAAAAAACAAGGGAATAAATTCCAAAAAGTATTCTTTATCACTGCTTTTAGTAATCACTTCCAACAAATTGTAAACATAGTTAAATCAAACCTGGACATTCTGAGGTTGGACCCAAAAATGAATTTCAATCTGGAAAAGGGATGCAAATATATACCCAGAAGAGCTCCAACCATAGGATCCAAGGTTATTAACTATGTATACAAACAACAACAATTAGGCAGAGAATCATGGCTATCCAAAAAAAGTTTTTTTCCGATAGATAGTGGTAGACATCCATGCATGACGTGTGAACATGCAATTGTGGGTAAAGATTTTACCTCCATATTCATATTCATTTAATATGAATTTCAGATTAAATTGTTGCTCAAAGTATGTTGTGTATTTAATTACATGCACAGTTTGTAAAAAAACAATATACAGGTTGCACTAGTCGCAACCTTAAAGACCAAATAAGGGAACATCTATCCTCTATTGAGAAAGACCCTCCGAAAACCCCAATAGCAAAACATTTTTACAAACATTCAAAAGGGAAAAAAGCACTCAGGTTTCAGGCAATAGATTTTGTCCCTTTTCAGCTAAGAGGAGGAGATAGATTTAAACGACTACTGGATAGAGAGGTGCAGTGGTTATTTACATTAAATACAAGGGAACCATTTGGCATAAATCTAAGATGGGATATAGACCTGTACCAGGGCCCTTAATATCATGATGTGTGTTTGTATGTATTGTGTGTGTATATGCATGTATATGTGTGTATGTATTATGTGTGTGTGTGTATGTATGCATGTATATGTGTGTTTGTATGTATTGTGTGTGTAAGTATGCATGTATGTGTGTCTATATGTATTGTGTGTGTATGCATGAGTGTTTGCATGTATTGTGTGTGTATGTATGCATGTATGTGTGTATGTATGTGTTTATGTATGAGTGTGTGTGTATGCATGTATATGTGTGTTTGTATGTATTGTGTATGTGTGTGTGTGCATGTATGAGTGTGTGTATGCGCGCGTGTGTGTGTGTGTATGTATGAGTGTGTGTATGCATGTAACACCACACAGTAAGAGACAAGATGTTTTCCCCCTTTTTAGTAGCACTCTGCTCTTGTATTGTACATGCATTCATACAGATTCATAATCAAGAATTAAGTTACTGCAAATCTGCTAGTCATGGATTTTAAATGTCAGTTGGAAGCTTACATTTTTGTAAATATCCTATATAATAATTGGCCAAGTATGTTTGTCAGATGCAGTCATGCGCAGTAGAGACTGCATGTGACAAACATACCTGGCCTTCAGCTGCAGAGTAGTGCGCACTGCGGAAGCTGACTGGTGGGGGTGTGGCCGGCGGGCATGGCAGACATGATGAGGGGGCGTGGCCAGTGGGCGTGATGAGGGGGCATGGCCGGCGGGCATGACGAGGGGGCGTGGCCTTGTGGGAGCGCGCGGGAGGGGCGTGGCCGGCGGGAGAGACCAAAACAGAGGAAGGAAGGAAAGAAAGAAAGCGAGCAGAAGAGGGGGGAAGAGCAAAAGAGGGAGAGAGAGCGCAAAAGAGTGGGAGAGAAAGAGGGGGAGAGAGAGAGGGAGAGAGAGGGGGGAGAGAGAGCTAAAAAGAGAGGGGGGAGAGAGAGCTTAAAAGAGAGGTGGGAGAGAGAGCGCAAAAGAGGGAGAGAGAGAGAGCGCAAAAGAGAGGGGGAGAGAGTGCAAGAGAGGGGGAGAGAGCGCAAGAGAGGGGGAGAGAGCGCAAGAGAGGGGGAGAGAGCGCAAGAGAGGGGGAGAGAGCGCAAGAGAGGGGGAGAGCGCAAAAGGGGGAGAGAGAGCGCACAAAAGAGGGGGAGAGAGAGAGCTCAAAAGAGAGGGGGGAGAGAGAGCGCAAAAGAGAGGAGGGAGAGAGAGCACAAAAGAGAGGGGGGAGAGTTTAAAAGAGAGCGCAAAAGAGGGGGGAGAGAGCGCAAAAGAGAAGGGGGAGACAGAGTGCAAAAGAGGGAGAGAGAGAGCAAAAGAGAGGGGGAGAGAGCACAAAAGAGAGGGGGAGAGAGCGCAAAAAAGAGGGGGAGAGAGCACAAGGGGGAGAGAGCACAAGGGGGAGAAACCACAAAAGAGAGGGGGAGAGAGCGCAAAAAAGAGGGCAGAGAGAGCGCAAAAAAGAGGGGGGAGAGAGCGCAAAAGAGTGGGGGGAGAGAGAGAGCTCAAAAGAGAGGGGGGGAGAGAGAGCTCAAAAGAGAGGGGGGAGAGAGAGCTCAAAAGAGAGGAGGGGGAGAGAGAGTTTAAAAGAGAGGGGGAGAGAGAGTGCACAAAAGAGGGGGAGAGAGAGTGCAAAAGAGAGGGGGAGAGAGCGCAAAAGAGAAGGGGGAGAGAGCGCAAAAGAGGGGAAGAGAGAGTGCAAAAGAGGGGAAGAGAGAGCAAAAGAGAGGGGGAGAGAGAGCAAAAGAGAGGGGGAGAGAGAGCAAAAGAGAGGGGAGAGAGAGCAAAAGAGAGGGGGGAAGAGAGAGAGAGCGCAAAAGAGGGGGGAGAGAGAGAGCAAAAGAGGGGGAGAGAGAGAGCAAAAGAGGGGGGGAGAGAGAGAGCAAAAGAGGGGGGAGAGAGCAAAATAGGGGAGAGAGAGAGCAAAAGAGGGCGAGAGAGAGCAAGAGGGGGGAGAGAGCAGATGAGGGGGGGAAGAGAGAGAGCAAAAGAGGGGAGAGAGCAAAAGAGGTGGGAGAGAGAGAGCAAAAGAGGGGGGAGAGAGAGCACAAGAGGGGAGAGAGAGAGCAAAAAAGGGGAGAGAGAGAGAGCAAAAGAGGGGGGAGAGTGCAAAATAAGGGGGAGAGAGAGAACTCAAAAGAGAGGGGGGAGAGAGAGAGAGCGCAAAAGAGAGGGGGGAGAGAGAGGGAGCAAGGGTTGGAACCGCGGTACCTAAAAAATTGGCCCGTGTACACGGGCTTTAGGACTAGTAACTAAATAATTTGGCTTCTGCTGATTAAGTTGTTGCAACTGCCACACTATTGAGTCTGTCAGACTGAGAATCTGAAATCTTCAAAAATATATTTTTGATTAGGAAATAAAAAAAAACATTTTACTGAAAACTTGTTTTTCATGCTGAGCATTAAACTTATTAAAACAAACTATTTTTATTTATATTTCACTTTCACAAGGCAAAAACGTGCAGGAAAGTTCCTTTTAATCAAATGCAGAAGAGACATGCATAAAGAAAATAAAGAATCACCTTTATATATTTATCAGTATCAAGTGCTATAGCTATCTCTGCACGATTCTCTGAATAATTGAGGATTTTTACAAAGATATTCAGTACTACCAGTGGCCGGGACATGCATGACCAATAACAAAAAAAAAACAAGAAATGAAATTCCAAGAAAAACTTGTTTATAACTGATAAAATATTTGAACCTAATGATCCACAAACTAGACATGCAATTTGTCGAGTTGTGTGATAAATATTTATTGTTATCACCCTAGCAATTCTGGTTGAGCAGGCTACAATTATTCACTTGCTCTCAGCTCGGAAATTGTAATAATTTATATTTAGTATATAACTTTGTATGTCTGTATAATTTTAATTATTTTCAGTTACAGCCCTATTTAAAATATATTAAAAAGAAGTGTTTTTTTCACTAATAGGGCTTGATTACAAGTTGAGCGCAAAATATTGCTTCCACGACAGCTATATTTGCGCTCAACTAAGTAATACCAGTGCATGCAAATGTGCGCTGGTATAACAAGTTAGTTCCAATGTGAATTCACCAGTGATCTGATCTCAGGTTAATTTTCAGAGCGTTAATTTCTACCGCAAGCTCACGGTAGCAATAACCAGCCACTTGTAGTGGCTGGTTATTTATCATGTGCACATAAACGGGCAAATTTGCCTGTTTACGGGAGTGCAGTAAATTAGTGTTCCACTTGTAATCCAGTCCATAGTGTTTTAACATTTTGTTATTTCAATAATACAAACCAAAAAAACACTTGAAACTCAATAGATTGTTATTTAAAATGTGAAACCATCATTTTTACAGTACTAATACAATCAAGTCATCTAACACTTATGCTCACTATACCCATAATGCCACTGTTGAAATGCCATTAATAAAAGCCACACGTTGCTATGGTTTTGTAACGCAAGGTTTATTTAGCATCATTTACTATTTTCCTTATACTTTGTACAAAATGAATCAATTCAAACAATGGAAATTTAATATTGAGAGGAGCCAAATGATCAATGTATTGAGGGATATTTATCAAAACGTCAACTATGTTGCATTCGCGGGCGTCAATACGCTAGCCAAACATTGCTAAACATTGCGGCCGCGGATCTGAATACGATCTCCCTATTTATCAAAAAAGCCGTCAAAAACACATGCGTCAAGTACAGTGCGAAGAGCATCAGGCTAAATAACAGTCATCAATGTCACGGCTATTCGGGTTTTTCCCAACTTTATTTATACAATTTCAATACTGTCCATGAACAAGCACATTTCTCTTCAGCACATTATTGTATATAGTGTAAATGTATTCTTTTTCCAAGCAGCACTAATTTTTGAATATGGCATGTTGCGACATATTTGGTGCAAAGTGGAGAGAGAATTAGAATTCTTTTTAAGATTGTACATACATATTTTAGTATGTATATACACACACACACACACACACACACATATATATATATATATATATATATATATATATATATATATGTATGTGTGTGTGTGTTATGTCAGAAATCTTTTGCAAACGTATTTACATGTCCCGAAGTTCCTTTTTTTGTTCTAAACAATGTTATATGTCATATCTCTGTATTTATACCACTATATGTATATATTGTAAATTTATTATTATTATGAGCAGTAATAATTGCGAATATAACATGTAATCAGAGTATCATATGTATTTATTTGAAATCTATGGCTATTTTAAAGGGATAGGAAATAGAAAATTTCGATTATCCTAGCTTTATGAAGGAATAATCTAGATTTTATTAAAGAGACAGAGACGAGTATTTTGCATAACCTTTTCCTTTACTGCTCATACAGCACTTTAACGAATACATATAGAGGCATATTTAAGAAATGTCTTGCGGACCTGATCCGACAGTGCGGATCAGGCCCGCAAGACATCGCTGAATGCGGAGAGCAATACGCTCTCCGCATTTAACATTGCACTAGCAGCTCACAAGAGCTGCTGGTGCAACTCCGCCCCCTGCAGACTCGCGGCCAATGGGCCACCAGCAGGGGGGTGTCAATCAACCCGATTGTATTCAATCGGGTTGAATTGTTGCAATTCCTGACCGCTGCTTCATAACTGCTGTTTCTGGCGAGTCTGAAGACTCGCCAGAAACAAGGGCCATCAAGCTCCTTTCGGAGCTTGATAAATAGGCCCCATAATGTAAAGGAAAAAAACATTACAGATAAAGAGAAACATAAACAAATGAGAACATAGTTTGAATGGTCAGTTATAAAATAAACCAATGAGAACAGTCCAAATGACCATAAACATTCTGACAGTGTGCCAATCTTCCTCTTTGAACTTTGATGCAAATGAATAAACAAACATCTGAGAAAAAAGAAACACAAGTCCCAGAATCATAAAACTGGAAAGAATCCTCCAACAGTAACGGGAAACAATTTGATTGAAGAGAAGAATCTTCGCTCTGGAACCAGTAAAGTTGCTTGAAGAATCGAATGAATCTACTTGCAGGAAAGGATAAAATCCATGACAGGAATCATATTCATCTTCAGAATCCTAGATTAGAAGGATTTGGCACTAGAATACAGAAAAGATAAGAAAATATAGGAAAAATATATAATATATCAAAATAAGAGAGGGAACAACAAACAAGAGGAGGGAAAATACTCGTCTCTTTCTCTTTAATAAAATCTAGATTATTCCTTCACAAAGCTAGGATAATCTGAATTTTATTACAAGGACAGAGACTCCTATTTTGCTAGTTTAAAGTAAAAATAACATGAAATAAATACAATTAAACTAAATCATGAAATCAGCTGATGTGGAATAGAATGAAATGGTTTAAAATAAAATTGTCTAAAAGTTTTATCAGATGACCAATCTGCAGCATTTAAAATGTCTTGGAGCGAAACAGATTTACAAAATGCCTTTGAAGCAGAAGCTCCTCTAATGGAATGAGGAGAAAAATCTTTATCCACACCAGCTTGAACCATGATCCATTTACCCCATCTACTAATAGTATTAGAGGAAACTGATAAATGAGGAACAGCATAAGAAATAAGTAATTGATTGGAAGAAGGAAGCCTAAAGGGAAAGGTTCTTTGTTCATATTCTTTTAAACAAAGAACTACACATAACTTAGGAAATTCATGGAAATAAGAAGTAGAAAGAGTCTTGGTTCTACGAGAAATAGAAAATACAACCCCTTGAGGGGAAAAAATCTTAGAATTAAAATGAATGGCTTTAACATCAGAAACCCTTTTGAAAGACAAAAGACATAATAAAGTAGTTAGTTTTATGGTAAGTTGTTTTAAAGAAAGAAAATGATTATCTGGCCAATTTTTAAAAAGGGAAAAAACAAATCAACATCCTAAAAAGATGAATACCTAGAAGAAGGAGGGTGTTTTAAACGAATGGATTTCATAAGTCTACAAATGACCGAATTCTGACCTATTGGATTATTATTTAAAAGTTCATGACCCGCGGATATAGCTGATCTAGCTACGTTAATAGATCTATATGCCAAACCAGCTTGATAAAGTGAAGAAAGATAACTAATAACTTCACTCAAAGAAGCTGAAATGGGATCCAAGTTCCTAAGACTACACCAGCTAGACAATTTAACCCAGGAGGATAAGTAACATTTTTTGGTTCCAGGAGCCCAGGAGTCTTGAAAGAGGAGTTTAGCCTCTTCCAAAAGACCGACGCCTGACCAGGAACCCCTGAAACCACCCAATGAGTTCTAATTTGCCTTGAAGAATGAGATTGTGATATTCTCCGTTGGGATCTGTAAGAAGATTCGGTTGAACTGGAAGCAAGATTGGAGGAAGGTAAGACATCTCCAGAAGAATAGGGTACCAGACAGAGTTGGCCAAAATGGGGTAATTATTAGAAGGGAGATCAAATGTCTATTAACAAAAAGGAGAGTCCTGAGAATCATCGGAAAAGGAGGGAAAGCATAAGCTCCTTGAACTGGCCATGTTTGAAGAAAAGCATCCATGGCTAAAGCCTCTGGATCTGTTCTCCAACTGAAATAAGGTAAGACCTGATGATTCAGACGAGATGCAAAAAGATCTACTACAAAAGGACCTCTTAGTTGTGCAATCTTCTGAAAAATTACAAGATTCAATTTCCAATCGCTGTAATCCGTAAGATATCTCGAACCCCAATCTGCAAATTGGTTGTTGAGACCAGGAATATATTCTGCTTGAACCAAGATATTTTGAGCAAGACAATAATGAATGAAAATACTTGTTAAATCTGATAAAGATTTTGAAGTCATTCCTCCAAGATGATTGATATAACGGACTGCTGAAATGTTGTCCATACGAAGTAAAATAGAGATAGTATGATTGCATTTGACAAAACTTTTCACTGCAAACGCTCATGCGAGAAGTTCTAAACAGTTGATATGAAGAGATTTCTCTGTCTGAGACCATTTCCCACCAGTGATAGAAGAACCACATCTTGCACCCCAAACAGAATTGCTTGTATCAGATTCTATTATTAAATCCGGAGTATTGCCGAAAATTGCTTTGCCATTCCAGGCATCTATGTTGAGAAGCCACCAATTCAGTTCTTCTGTTGCTTCTTCTGACAGGGAAATCATGTGTTGGTAAGAGAAACCTTTCCAAAGATAATGAATCTTCAATCTCTGAAGAGCCCTGTAATGAAGAGAAGCAGGACAAATAGCTTGGATAGATAAAGACAGAGACCTATGATTCAAGCTAAAAGACGAATAGGGAAACTGTCTTTGGATAGAATATAAGAAATCGCTTTCTTTATTCTTTTTATCTTGTCTAGAGGTAAACTGAGAGTTGTTGTCAATGTATCTATGTTGAAAACCAAGAAAGTCAGAATCTGAGATGGAATAAGAGAAGACTTCTTGAAATTTATAATGAAACCTAGAGATTGAAGGAGATGAATATAAATATCCAAATGTTCCTTGAGAATTGATGTAGATTGATGAATAATTAGAATATCATCCAGATAAATAATAAGACAAATTCCTCTTTTGGGAAGCCAAGCAACAACAGCCCTGAGAATCTTCGTAAATGCCCAAGGAGCTGATGAAAGACCAAAAGGAAGGCAAGTGAACTGCCAAAGGTTGTTTTTCCAGAAAAATCTTAAATATTTCCAAAAAGCTAAATAAATAGGGACTGCAAGATAAGCATCTTTCAAATCTAATCTGACTAACCAATCTTTGTTGTAAAGGCAATCCCTTAAAAGATGAATGCCTTCCATCTTGAAATGATTGTAAACTAGAAAATGATTCAGATATCTTAGATGTATTACTGGACAGAAAGAACCTTCTTTCTTTTTTCACTAGAAACATGTTGCTTATGAAAGAATTTTCTTTGGAGTAAACAATTTCTATGGCTTGTTTTGAAACTAGATCCGAGATTTCTATATCTAGAAGATTTTGGTCTTCTTTTGAAAACCTTATTGGTATGGGAAAGAATTCCTGGAAAGGAAGGTGAATAAAGTCTAGAGAAAGGCAAGAAACCACTTGTAAAACCCAAGGATCTGCTGTATTTTTTTTGCTACTCTGAAATAAAAAGAGCTAGTCTGCCCCCAATTCTTTGATAGGAAAAATTTGTGAAAGAAGAGGTGAGAAAACTTACTCTCGAAGGGTCTTCTAGATGATCTGTTTCGATATGATATGAAATTTCTGGATGGTTGATATCTTGATCTTGATAATGAGGAATTTTGGGGAACAAAGTTTTGGAAATGAGACATTGAATTGGAGGGGAAGCGGCTTGAAAAGCAGTCTCTTCCTTTCTCAGCCCTTCCAAAAATTCTCTGAGGCTGTTGGAACAGGTTGAAAATCTTTTTGGTGTTGGATTTTATTTAAGGAGTTAAAAGTGCTAACATATGAGCTTAATTCTTTAAGACCAGAGTCTCCAAAAAGTAAACCATCAGCTTGAGGACCCATTTCAGTGGAAGCAAAGTCCGTAATGTTAGTGTCAATACACCTAAGAATTAATCGTCTCCTCTGAGAGACAATGGCTGTGTTGGCATCACCTAAAATATAAATAAATTTAAGCAACTTCTTATCAATATCAGGGGTGATATGGGTATTGTGGGGAAGTTCTGGGCGAGGGCATTCAGCTTTCAAATTATACTTAGTCTTTTTGGACAAGGGTCTGTGAATATAAAAATCCAAAAATTTTGCAACCCTTTTAGAAGGGCGCCATTGGGATGACCTGGGGTTTTGAAGGTCATTAGGATCCGTATAAGGATTACCCACATTGTCAATTAATCTTTGTTTTTTAACATTCATTTTCTTAGACTTTTTTGCTTTAGGTGAATTTTGAGAGGATGAAGAACTTTCCTCAGAAAAAATATTCTTAAATTACCAAGCAGAATTAGAAGCCTCATCAAAGTCATCATTAACCAAATTTTCTTCATATTGCAAAGCAGAAATATAAGACTCTGTAGATGAAGAGTCAGAATCTAAAACTTTTCTTTTCCTAGAAACTTTAGTTTTAGAAATATTTAAATTACTATTATCCATGTCATCTTCATCTGAAGAAATTACTTTTCTGCACTTAGGAGCAGAGTAGGAAATGTCTGATCTATGCCGATGTGACAATTTCTTTTTAGCAGAGTAGGAAATGTCTGATCTATGCAGACGTGATCATTTCTTTTTAGCAGAGTAGGAAAAGTCTGATCTATGCAGACGTGACAATTTCTATTTAGGCTTAAAACCAGAGACATATTTATTATCTTTATTTATAATATGCTTTCTTTTGCAAAAAGCCTTCCTGGGAAGACAAGGTTGAGTATAATTAGCTTGGTAAGAAAGAGATTGATTATGTTGTGACATTTCATCTCTAAGAGCCTGAAGAGAAGAATCAATAATACTCTGAATATTTGCCTCAGAGCACTGAGATTTATTTTCCTCAGACATCTTTAAATAAATAAAATAAAATAAAAGATGCTTAAAGAATAAATTAAACTAAGAAACAATAAGGTAGGAATATAATAAACAATATAATATATATATGAATAAAGAATAATATGTTTTATAAATTGTCTGATAAAACACTAACACCAAAAAACAGCTTTATTTTAAAACAACTCCATTTCCAACAGCCAGCAGAGTAGAAATACATGTTTAATACAAGCCTATGCAGAAGAAAGCAACACATGTTGCAAATGCAGCAGAGGCAGAACAAATGATGTAACCAAATCTTCTTTGACAGATAGCAGCTGTGATGGACTCCTGAGAGACTGACAGAGCTGCAGGATTTGAAAGAAGGCGGGTAAAAGGGCGGGAAATGATGTCACAGCAAGATGGGGCGGGACAAGAAGGAAGAAGAGAAACAAAGATGGCTACTGCAATTAAAGTGCACAGGAAAAACGGAGGGGCTAGAAAATGGTAACAAAAAACATAGGAAACACTCTAAAAACGCCTGAAATAGAAAACAGATAGGTAGGGACACAAAATAAAGTAGCCAACAAAAATAAAACAGAAAATAAGAGAGCAAAACGAATAGATAAACAAATAAACTAATGTAAAACAATTAACAGGCAAATAATAAGCAATAAAATTAAAATTACATATAGTAGAATAAAATGAAAGTAATACAAATAATAAAACATTTTTAATATTATAAAGAAAATGGAGCACTGAATACTTAACTAGTCTCTCTGAGCAACAAAGAGAAAAGAGGAAGATTGGCACACTGTCAGACTGTTTATGGTCATTTGGACTGTTCTCATTGGTTTATTTTATAACTGACCATTCAAACTATATTCTCATTGGTTTATGTTTTTCTTTATCTGTAATGTTTTTTTCCTTTACATTATATGTATTTGTTAAAGTGCTGTATGAGCAGTAAAGGAAAAGGTTATGCAAAATAGAAGTCTCTGTCCTTGTAATAAAATTTAAGTTACACTAGTGGGAGCTAGCTGCTAATTGGAGCCTGTTGTGTATTTCATTTTTATCTCCATATCTATTATTGCGACACTTTAGGTGCAAAACTTTGCACCAAATATGTAGTCCCCTTGATTTGTAATCAGAGACAAAGTTGGAGCATAATCCATCAGAAGCAATGTATTTTTAATTTGTATCCCTATATCTACTAGTGCACCAAATGTAGAGCAATAATATATTTTGATTCTTTGAAGGGTACACATATTTAATAGTTTGTAATTTACTTTTATTAGGTGATATGCTTCATTGTCTTGCAGCATCAAACATATATATTCCTTGATATATTTATATGTATGTATGTACATATGTATCTATGTAAATGTAAATATAATGATATATGTATTTATGTATATATCTATATAATTTTTAAAAAATATATATTTATTTTAATAATTAAAGGGACACCAATATCATAGAAGATAATCTCAAGCAACATTACAAACATTTAACTTTTATTAAAGGGACACTAAGCACATTTATTAACTTTCAGAATTCAGATAGAACATTTAATTGAAATCAACTTTCTAAATTACTCCTATTAACAATTTTAATACGTTCTATTGTTATCTTTATTTGAAAAAGAAGGCATCTAGGCTGATGAGTAAGATAAATTCAATTGAACCATCATGGGAAGCACTATTTTATTGGTGCTGTTCAATCAGCAAGGTCAACTCAGGTTTATATTAAAAATGGGCCTGCTTATTAACTTAAAATCTTTATTTTCAAATAAAGATACAAATAGAATGATGACATTTTGACAATAGGACTATATTAGAAATTTTATTACAATTGTACGCTCTATCTGAAGCATGAACGATAAAATTGATGTTCAGTTTCATTTGAATCCCCAGATAACCTTTTCTAATAGAAACAGCAATGCACATGTGCAAGCCAATCATATGATGTATCTATGTGCATTCATCAATCAGCAGCTATATAGTGTATCTGCATATGCTCTACTTCAAATTGTATTTAAAAGAAGTTGAGAAATAAAATTTAGAAAAAATATATATCAACAAATATATATTTTTTTATTCAAATAAATAAATAAAATTTAATGTAGGTTAGTCATGGCCTCCTGCAGGGCTCTCACAGCCCTGGAAACAATCTCAAGTCCCTCCGCCAGCTTGTGGAATATGGCAGCCATGAAGGGCTCGGTTTGTGTGCCCTGATCCAGATCCAAAAAAAGACCAAAAGAACATATGTTATATAAATTCATTATCAAGATACAATTTTTAAAACATTATATTATTTTTACTTACATTCAACTCTAGCCACCTCCTCTTCTGCTAGCGCCGGCGACAATGCTGGTTCTAGATCCTCTCATGGTACTTGGTCGTCTGTCAGAGATGAAGCACAAAAATAAAAAATTGTTAGTATGAGGAATATGTGACAAGGCCTATATTATACACAAAATACTTCTTGAAAAACTATTAGAAAAATTAAAAAACAAAAAACAACAAAAAAAAATACATTAAATGGATGTGCAACCCACATTTTTTCTTTCATGATTTAGAAAGAGCATGTTATTTTTTAAAAACGTTATAATTTACGTCTATTTTCTAATTAGCTTCATTCTCTTGTTATACTTTGCTGAAAAGCATATCTAGATATGCTCAGTAGCTGCTGATTGGCTGCTGCTCATAGATGCCTCGTGTGATTGGCTCCCCCATATACATTGCTATCTCTTCAACAAAGGATAACTAAACAATGAAGAAAATTAAATAATATAAGTAAATTTGAATGTTGTTTAAAATTATATTCTCTATCTGAATCATGAAATAATTTTTTTGGGTTTAGTGTCCCTTTAACCTGCACCCTAAATGAACCTGTATAAATAACAAAATTGTAATGTTAAATACTGCAAACATTCGCCTAGATTTAGAGTTTTGTCGGTAAAAGCCGTGTAGCTAACGCTGCTTTTTTGCCCAACGCACCCTTAAGACAACGCTGGTATTTAGAGTTGTCTGAGGGGCTGCGTTAGGCTCAAAAAAAGGTGCGTTGAGCCTAACTTAGCTCCACTTCAACCCTCAATACCAGCGTTGCTTACGGTAGCGGTAAGCTGGAAAAACGTGCTCATGCACGATATCCCCATAGGAAACAATGGGGCAGTTTGGGCTGAAAAAAAAACCTAACACCTGCAAAAAAGCAGCGTTCAGCTCCTAACGCAGCCCCATTGTTTCTTATGGGGAAACACTCTCTAAGTCTGCACCTAACACCCTAACATATACCCTGAGTCTAAACACCCCTAACCTTACACTTATTAACCCCTAATCTGCCGTCCCCACTATCGCTGACCCCTGCATATTATTATTAACCCCTAATCTTCCTCTCCGGACACAGTCGCAACCTACATTATCCCTATGAACCCCTAATCTGCTGCCCCTAACACCGCCTACCCCTATATTATATTTCTTAACCCCTAATCTGCCCCCCAACGTCTCCGCTACCTTGCCTACACTTATTAACCCCTAATCTGCCAACCGGTCCTTGCCACCACTATAATAAATGTATTAACCCCTAAATCGCTGCACTCCCGCCTCGCAAACACTATAATAATTTGTATTAACCCCTAATCTGCCCTCCCTAACATTGCCGCCACCTACCTACAATTATTAACCCCTAATCTCCCGCCCGTACCGTCGCCACTACTATAATAACGTTATTAACCCCTAAACATAACTCTAACCCTAACACCCCCTTAACATAAATATAATTTATAATAAACGAAATAATATTCCTAAAATTAACTAAATTATTCCTATTTAAAACTAAATACTTACCTATAAAATAAACCCTAATATAGCTACAATATAATTAATAATTACATTGTAGCTATTTTAGGATTTATATTTATTTTACAGGCAAGTTTGTATTTATTTTAGCTAGGTACAATAGCTATTAAATAGTTAATAACTATTTAATAGCTACCTAGTTAAAATAAATACAAAATGACATGACAATTCCCTACCCTATTCTAAAATACAAAAGTAATCAGCTCTTTTACCAGCCCTTAAAAGGGCTTTTTGCGGGGCCTTGCCCCAAAGTAATCAGCTCTTCTGCCTGAAAATAAAAATACAATACCCCCCCAACATTACAACCCACCACCCACATACCCCTACTCTAACCCACCCAAACCCCCGTTAAAAAAGCCCATCACTAACCCCCTGAAGATCTCCCTACCTTGAGTCGTCTTCACCCATCCGAGCCGAATTCTTCATTAAAGCGGAGCAAGAAGATGTCCTCCATCCGGTAGAAGTCTTGATCCAAGCGGCAAAGAAGAGGTCCTCCATCCGGGCAAAGTCTTGATCCAAGCGGCAAAGAAGAGGTCTTCCATCCGGGCGATGTCTTCTTCCAAGCGGCAGCTTCTATCTTCTTTCTTCCGGATCCATATTCATCCCGCTGACGCGGAACATCCTTCTTCCCCAACAGACTAATGACGAATGAAGGTTCCTTTAAGGGACGTCATCCAAGATGGCGTCCCTTCAATTTCCGATTGGCTGATAGAATTCTATCAGCCAATCGGAATTAAGGTAGAAACAAATCTGATTGGCTGATGCAATCAGCCAATCAGATTGAAGTTCAATCTGATTGGCTGATCCAATCAGCCAATCGTATTGAACTCACATTCTGTTGGCTGTTCCGATCAGCCAATAGAATGCAAGTTCAATACGATTGGCTGATTGGATCAGCCAATCGGATTGAACTTCAATCTGATTGGCTGATTGCATCAGCCAATCAGATTTTTTTCTACCTTAATTCCGATTGGCTGATAGAATTCTAAGGGAATTGAAGGGACGCCATCTTGGATGACGTCCCTTAAAGGAACCTTCGCTCGTCATTAGTTCGTCGGGGAAGAAGGATGTTCCGCGTCGGCGGGATGAAGATGGATCCGGAAGAAAGAAGATAGAAGATGCCGCTTGGAAGAAGACATCGCCCGGATGGAAGACCTCTTCTTTGCTGCTTGGATCAAGACTTCGCCCAGATGGAGGACCTCTTCTTTGCCGCTTGGATCAAGACTTCGCCCGGATGGAGGACATCTTCTTGCTCCGCTTGGATGAAGAATTCGGCTCGGCTGGGTGAAGACGACTCAAGGTAGGGAGATCTTCAGGGGGTTAGTGATAGGTTTTTTTAAGCGGGGTTTGGGTGGGTTAGAGTAGGGGTATGTGGGTGGTGAGTTGTAATGTTGGGGGGGTATTGTATTTTTATTTTCAGGCAAAAGAGCTGATTACTTTGGGTCAAGGCCCCGCAAAAAGCCCTTTTAAGGGCTGGTAAAAGAGCTGATTACTTTTGTATTTTAGAATAGGGTAGGGAATTTTTTATTTTGGGGGGATTTTTTTATTTTATTAGGGGGCTTAGATTAGGTGTAATTAGTTTAAACTGCTTGTAATTCTTTTTTATTTTTTGTAATTTAGTGGTTTTTTTGTATTATAGAATAGTTTATTTAATTGTATTTAATTGTAGGTAATTGTAGATAATGTATAGTGTAGTGTTAGGTTTAATTGCAACTTAGGTTAGGATTTATTTTACATGTCATTTTGTATTTATTTTAACTAGGTAGCTATTAAATAGTTATTAACTATTTAATAGCTATTGTACCTAGTTAAAATAAATACAAACTTGCCTGTAAAATAAATATAAATCCTAAAATAGCTACAATGTAATTATTAATTATATTGTAGCTATATTAGGGTTTATTTTATAGGTAAGTATTTAGTTTTAAATAGGAATAATTTAGTTAATTTTAGGAATATTATTTAGTTTATTATAAATTATATTTATGTTAGGGGGGTGTTAGGGTTTGGGTTAGAGTTATGTTTAGGGGTTAATAACTTTATTATAGTAGCGGCGACGGTGCAGGCGGGAGATTAGGGGTTAATAATTGTAGGTAGGTGGCGGTGATGTTAGGGAGGGTAGATTAGGGGTTAATAAAATTTATTATAGTGTTTGCGAGGCGGGAGTGCGGCGGTTTAGGGGTTAATACATTTATTATAGTGGCGTCGAGGTGCGGTCGGCAGATTAGGGGTTAATAAGTGAAGGTAAGGTAGCGGCGACATCTGGGGGGCAGATTAGGGGTTAATAAATATAATATAGGGGTTGGCGATGTTAGGGGCAGCAGATTAGGGGTTCATAAGTATAACGTAGGTGGCGGCGATGTCCGGTCGGCAGATTAGGGGTTAAAAAAAATTATTAGAGTGGCGGCGATGTGGGGGGGCCTCGGTTTAGGGGTACATAGGTAGTTTATGGGTGTTAGTGTACTTTATAGCACAGTAGTTAAAAGCTCTATATTCACGCGTTAGCCCATAAAGCTCTTAACTACTGACTTTTTTGCGGGTGGAGCCTTGTCGGTAGAGGCTCTACCGCTCACTTCTCCCAAGACTCCAAACACCAGAGTTAGGCAGATCCCATTGAAAAGATAGGATACGCAATTGGCGTAAGGGGATCTGCCGTAGCCTGGAATCGCGGTAGGGAAGTGAGCGGTAGACCCTTTCCTGTCTGACTCTAAATACCAGCGGGTGGTAAAAAGCAGCGTTAGGAGCCCTTAACGCTGCTTTTGACGGCTAGCGCAGAACTCTAAAACTAGGTGATAGTATGATACTTGAAAATTACTTGGATATCAGGGACTTTCATATCTGTCCCTGACTCAACCGCTTGACGACCCTCAAGGAGTGTCAATGGCAGCGGGGGAGAACAGCAGTTGTTCCTTGGTGTTGCCATTGACACTGGCCTTACGTACCGGGGGATTCTGTCTCTTGGCCGCCTGAGATCTGTGAAAATATAAAGATGTCCACATTAGATCCATGTGATATTTTTATTTTGTGTAATGTATCTGCAGCTGCAATGCATGTAATCTTTATTTGCTCTGATGAAAATAACAAAATATTTAAAAAAAATATAAAAAAAAAAATATATATATATATATATGCAGTATATATATATATATATATATATATATAAGTATTTTAGACAGAGTGCACTCCAGATCGTGATCCACAACAGCCTTGGGTGCTATTCAAAATCAGTATAGCAAGCAAACATGAAGCACTCCAAAGGTCTTATATATTTTTCACTTTATTGTGAACGTTTTGGGCATAAAATAGCCTGTCCTCAGACTTACAAAGTTACAAAACACTTACCACCAGCTGTGCTTAAATCCCATCACCAAACTAACGTGACCACGCTCTCCATGGTAGATGCGCCTCCCAGATTTGAGTGACGTCATCATCCATGACAACGTGAAAAAAACACTACAATATAAGCAGAACAGAAGCGAAATTTACATAAGACAGAAGAAGAGCAACATACTAACAATATCTTGATAAGGCGCGGTGTCCAAATCGCTGCTCATTGTGTACAGGCAAAACAGTTTGCCATAGGAACCAAAGGAGCTTCAAGCCGTAATACCGGAAATGGTAACATCGGCACTCAATGGGAGGCGGGACAGCGCGGCTGTCAAGGCAACACATAAACATAAATACTAATAGGCATCCTAGCCAATGTAACATGTCAAATCACATCGACAGTATAAGCGATATAGGTCTATACCAGAATTAATAGGCATATTGGATGAAAATTGGTCTCAAAATGTGATATGGCATATAACAAAAAGACATATCAAAGGATATATAAATGCATAAGTACATAATTAACAAATTAGCCAGCATAAATTAAGGAAAAAGATATCTAAATGCCCATTATTATGTGTAGATCAAAAGAGTCATTTGTCAAACCATAATCTATATCTTCTATCATAATCTTTAAATCTGCACATATTAGGGGGCAGGGTAACGCAGTTGCTAAGCAACCACAAACAACAAGGGACAGAAACAAAATGATATACGATACAATATAGTAATGCTGAAAACACGTCATGCGACAGAGAGAAATAAAGGCTTGAACTCACAGGTGGCCAATTATCAGGCATTTTAAACCAATGAGAGTAGCGCTCTCTACTGTCATACGGCGTATGTCCAGAAAAACAGTCTAGATATAAAAAGACAAATGTGAAACAAAAATAAGCAAGCAGATAACACAACAATATCCTGATAAGGCGCGGTGTCCGAATCGCCGCTCATAGTGTATAAAAACACCTGCCAATCCAATTGAGTGTTAAGCTCATTAGGGACAAGAGTATCTAACTGGAATATCCATTTAGCTTCTTTTTGGAGAAGTATCCGATTTCTGTCCCCTCCTCTTGGCAGGGGTGGTACATGATCTATAATTGTGTACTTAAGGTCCATCACACTATGCTGTAATTCCAAAAAGTGTCTGGCGACCGGTTCTTCTGATGAGCCCTTTTTGAGTGCCGTCTTGATTGCAGATCGGTGGTTCGCCATTCGAGTGCGAAGGTCGTCAGAGATCTTACCCACATAATACAGCCCACAGATACAATGTAGGAGATATACAATATACGTGGTGGTACACGTAAGGCGAAACCTATGTTTATAGGTTTTGCATTTGTGTGGGTAAGTAAAGCTTGAACCGGTTATAAGACCTCCGCATGTCGTGCAACCTAAGCATCGAAAGACGCCAGGTTTCTTAATATCCAACCATGTCGACTGTCTGTAGCTGTGTATAGGGTCAGTTTTAATCAAAAGATCACGTAGAGCTCTCGACCTCCTATATCCCACCCTAGGTGGTTCGGTTTTAAACAGAGGTAATGACTTGTCCATGTTGATAATTTTCCAATGTTGTTTCAAGGTATCCATAAGTGGACCCTTATCTCCAGTGAATGTGGTCACAAATGTCATCCTTTTGGCCTCTTGTTTGGATTCTTTGTCACGGCCCATCAATATCTCTTCACATTGTTCAGACAATAGTTGTCGAGGATAACTTCTTGTCTCAAAACGTTGGATCATTTCAGTCAATTGTTCATCTCTAGTATTCACCTAAGAATTGTTCCTAACCACTCTTAATAGTTGGGATTTTGGCAGTGCTTTTTTCAAAGCAGGAGGGTGGCAGCTTGTATAATGTAAAAGAGCATTTCTGTCAGTATCCTTCCTAAATAATGTCGACTGGATTTTTCCATTCTTTTTGTATAGTCTGACATCAAGGAAATCGATTTGGATCTTACTGGACAATATTTTGAACTTCAAAGCGATATTAGCCATATTGAGCTGATGGAACCACTCATCCAGTCCTTCCGATGTTCCTGACCAGATCATAAACAGGTCGTCTATGTATCTCTTAAAAAGAGAATTTCTTTTACATGAAAAAGCGTGGTCTCAAAGTCCTCAAAATATGCCATGAAAAGATTGGCATATGATGGGGCCATATTAGACCCCATCGCCGTTCCCATCAATTGCAAGTAGAAGGCTTGTTCGAATCTGAAGTAGTTGGTTGTAAGGCAAAACTCCAATAATTGTAGAAGTACATCAGGAGGAGGTCCTATATACGGATATCTGGATAGGTGAAATGAAATTGCCTGTAGATCTTCCCTGTGAGGGATCACAGTATACAAACTAGTCACATCTAGTGTGACTAGCAGTATATCCTCATCCATGCCATCTAGATCTTTAAGCATTTCCAAAAGAGCAGCAGAGTCTCTCAAATAAGAAGGTATTTGATTTACCAATGGTTGTAGAAATTTGTCCACATATGTCGCTATGGGTTGTTGAAGTGAGCCTATGGCCGACACAAAAGGTCTTCCTGGGGGAGGTGAAATCCCCTTGTGAATTTTGGGGAGGGTATATAACACAGGTGTTCTAGGATGATTCACAGTTAAATAAAGAAACGTGTCCCTATTAATGAATCCTTGTTCATATGTCATTTTGACATATCCATCCAATTGTTTCTTAAATACACTAGTGGGGTCATGAGGTAGCAGTCTATAAGTATTGGCATCTGTAAGTTCTGACAGAATTTCCAGCCGATAGTCCTTGTAATTAAGGATGACCACTGCCCCACCCTTATCCGCTTCACGTATAATTAAGTCCTTGTTTCTCGAAAGGTTTTTCAAGACATTCCAGTCTTCCTTGGAGAAATTGTTGAAAACATCTTTTTGATGTGTAGATACGGACTTACTCATATCCTCTTGAAGTAGCCTGCTGAAGCTGTTAATGCTGGCGTTGTTAAATTGTGGAGTATATGTGGACCGTTTCTTAAGTTGGTCATGGTCCATCTCTGATTCCCCAAATTTATCTTTCAGGCTAAGTAATCTTTGGAATTTCTTAGTATCTATATAGAAATCAAAAGGATTTTAATCTCGAATTCATTAAGAGGGTAATCACTCAAATTCACTACTATATTCTGTGTTTATATATATATATATATATATATATATATTCAGTATATATAGAAATATATACATATATACAAAACACGGAAGGGGACTGCACTCTCATACCGGACCGGGTACACATCCCATGACCCTGCAACATGCTCAGCACTGGGTGCTCACGGGCACTCCCAGGAAGCTGTGCTGTCCCCAGAGTCACAGGCAGTTAACCCCAGACAGGTCTGGGTGTGGTAACTAACCTTTCCATTTTTGCTTTTAATAAAGTTTATTTTTTTTATAAATTTATTTGACTAAAGTATATATATTTTTTTTTGTTTGTTTTTGAAAGAGCTTTATTAAAATATAAATGAAAAAAGGCAAAAGAAAGTACAACATAATTAGGACAATCATGAAATTGCAATTTCAGAACATGACTAGCATACAATGTCCAAAACATATATACGGTATTTGCCATCAAGTCCGTTAATACGCTCTGTTATTTTCTCTTTTTTGTTCCTTATTTCTTAACAGTATTGTCTAGAACAGAATAAGAACCGAACATATTTAGGATAAAGTAACAACAATAAAGATCGAGGGTATGGAATAGGGCAGAAGCTCGAACTTTCAGTTTTAGAATAGAAATGTTCGATAATCCCCTGGTCCTTATATTATGGAACATTTTTAATTCAGAAAATATCCAGAGGTTAGGAGAGGGGAAAGGAGGGAAGGGAGGGGGAGAGAGAAGAACAAAGAGGGGGGGGGGGGGAGAAAAGGGAGGGAGAGAAAAAAAAAAAAAGGATGAAGCGCGCCTCTCGGATTGGGGGAGAGGCTCACCAGAGAAGGAGGTTCAGAAGGGGAGTGGAGGGGGACGCCCCGACGAGGGCTAGCATGAAATTACAGTATTGTTCCCTTGAACATTTATGGCTGTACACTATGACCTGCCGCGTTATCTGTGGCCTCTTTCCACCTAATCAACATTAACTCGTGTGTCACTGCTCTACCTGACTCCCAATAGTGTCGTCTATCTAGGTTAAGAGTGAGCGACACTTGTGCCTTCCATTGAGCCAGTGTGGGTGTCAATGCCGACTTCCACCTCTGGCGCTGTTCAAAAAGGTCGTTAGGAGCAGTTGCGTGGCAGCGTCCTCTATTCTAGGTAATGAATGGAATAATAATATATCAGGCTCTAAAGGTAGCGGCACTGAGAATGTGTGTCTGATTTCGGTAATGACCTCGTTCCGGAAGGGTCTGATTTTATCACAGCTCCACCAAATGTGGAGAAGATCAGCCTCCTCACCACACCCCCTCCAGCACTTGCCATCAGTGTTTTTATAGATTTGTTTTAGCCTTGCTGGGGTCAAATACCAGCGTGAGAGGAATTTAAAATTCATTTCTTGTGTGTTGGCAGAGATTGAACATTTTTTGTGTAGGAGAAAGATTTTAGCCCAATTTTGCAAGGTTATGTCTGTGTGTAGGCCCAAGTTCCACCTATGTACATAAGCAGGCAGGAGGTTCATAGGAGTCAGCAGTCTGTATATTTTAGATAGAAGGTGCCGCCCTGGGCGCTCTGACATACAGAGGCTCTCAAAAGGGGTGAGTCCCCTAGTTAGTTGATTTCTCTTGGGGTGCCCGTGTACAAAGTGAGAGACCTGTGCGTACGAGAACCAAGAGGAAAAGACAGATTCCTCCATTCCCATCAGTTCATTTAGTGGTATCACTGCTCCGTCACTGATCAGGGATCCTATGGCTCTATCGCGGATGTGCGTTGCCTTTGTGTCTGATCTGGTGGTAAAGGATAAAGGGATTTCGGGGTTCCCCTGAAAAGGTGATAAGGGGGAAGGATTAGAAGAGATGTGTGTAGTAGTGTTCATTAGCCTGTCCCACTGGGTAAACACTTCATTCAGGAGAGGGTATAGCTTGATCAAGGGTGGTCTATGCTGTGATTTCAGCCACACCATAGCACCTACATTACCTATTCTCAAAATATCAGAGTCCAAACGGATCCACTGCTTTTGATCTGACAGAGAACACCATTCCGGTATTCTCTGCAACAGGGTAGCTGTTCTGTAGCTCACAAGATCCGGTACGCCCAGTCCTCCCCTATCTCTAGCCAAGTAGAGGTTTTTTTTCTGTACTCTAGGTTTAATTTTATTCCATATGAAGCCCTCCAGCCTTGCTTGCAGTTTGATGAGATAGTGAATGGGCAAGGGTAGAGGAACTGTTTGGAGAAGATAAAGTATGCGGGGCAGGATGTTCATCTTCAAAATTTGGATCCTACCAAACCAAGAAAATGCTTTGCCGCCCCATCTGGAGAGGTCATTTATAATCTCGTTTTGAATAAGAATGTAGTTTGGTTCTATCATAACCGCAGGGTCAGCTGTTAAGTAAACCCCTAAGTACTTAAGTTTTTTGGGTTGAATTTTGAGGGGGCAATATGAGGTGATCCTCTCCAGATCACAGTGGGGGATATGTACATTGAGTACTTCGGATTTTGCGAGGTTGAGGTGAAAGTTGGAAAATCTACCATATATTTGAAACTCTCTGAGCAAGGCTGGGAGGGATTCGCCTATGTCAGTCAGGGTCAGCAGCACATCATCGGCATAGAGAGCCACTTTGTATTCAGTGTTATTTACTGTAATTCCCTGAATTTGCTGGTTGTGTCTAATCTTGTGTGCCAATATTTTGATAGAGAGGGCGAATAGTAGGGGGGACAGGGGGCATCCCTGACGAGTCCCGTTGGAAATTTTAAAGGGGTCTGAAAGGTAGCCGTTAACCTTCACTCTGGCAACAGGGCAAGAGTAAAGAGCAAAAACTCTGTTAATGAATCTGTCCCCTATGTTCATGGAGGATAGGGTGGCTTTAAGGAATCGCCAGTCCACCCTATCAAAAGCCTTTTCGGCATCAGTGGATATAATTCCCAATGGGATTTGGTGGTTTCGAGCGTAGGAAATCAGCTGTGTAACCTTAAGGGTATTATCCCTGGCCTCCCTCCCCGGGATGAATCCGACCTGGTCCGTATGGACCAGATGCTTTAATAGAGGGTTTAGCCTATTGACCAGGACCTTAGCATATATTTTCACGTCTGAGTTCAGAAGTGAAATGGGTCGATAGTTCTCCGGTCTGGTGGGTGTTTTCCCTGGTTTGGGGAGCACCGTGATATGTGCTTCTAGCATACTTTGCACAAAACCAACGTTATCTTGTAAGGAATTAAATAGTTTAGCAAGTTGTGGGGCAAGAATGTGAATGTATGTTTTGTAATATGTGTTGCCATACCCATCGGGGCCATGACTTTTACCTGCCGGCAAGTCTCTGATGGCGTCTGTTATTTCTTCCACTGAAAAAGGAAGGTCTAGAGTGTCGGAGTCGCTGTTGTCAAGTTTGGGGAGGTCAGGTATAGAAAGATAATTCTCCAAATCTGTTGCATAGTTATTACTGTCCAACTGGGATGTGTTGTGCTGGTTGGTCTGTAGGTTATATAGGGTAGAATATTATGTTTTAAATGTTTCAGCTATTTGTAAGCTATCCTCGTGTGAGTGTCCTGAGTTATCCTGCAATGAATGTACAAAGGTCTTTAAATGTTTCCTACGGAGAGCTCTAGCTAGTAAACGTCTCGCCTTGTTACTATGTTTGTGGTAATGCTGTTTCAAAGAAAAGGCAGAATGGCGTTGCTCTTGTTGTAAGTGGAGTGTTAGAGCTGCACTCTTTTGTAGCAGTTGTTCTGTAAAGAGGGTGTGCGATGGGTCTTGTTTATGTAATTGTTCTGCTGAACTAACCTCTTCTAATAATTGCTGGTATTTAGCCCTCAGTTCTTTCTGCTTGCGTGCTTTGTGCTTTATATATTCTCCCCTCAGGACACACTTGTGCGCCTCCCAGGTTATAGTATGTGGCAACTTGTTGTCAGTGTTCAACTGGAAGTATTCAGTCAGAGACTTATCAATCTCGATTTTCACCAGTGGGTCACTTAAAAGGGAGACATCCAGCCTCCACTGAAACGGAGTCACTGTTGTCTCTGGCCACTCCACCGTGCAAAGCAGCAGGGCATGGTCCGACCAAGTGATAGGAAGAATGTCTATCGCTCTCACAAATGAAAGGCTAAGGGGGTCAGTCAAAAACTAATCAAGGCGAGAGTACACTTGGTGGGGGTTTGAAAAAAAAGTGCTGTCTCTGTTTTCGGGATGAAATGTGCGCCAAACATCATGGACCGCCATGCTCCTAAGACTGCTACTTATACTTTTGATGTGTTTCCCTGATAGGGAGGAGGTTCCCCCCGACGTGTCTATGTCAGGATCTAAAGGTACGTTGAGGTCGCCCCCTATGATAAGTGAGCCCTTTCTACAGTCCAGTATTGTGTTCGTTATGCCCCGGATAAAAGCATGTTGTGCTAGGTTAGGTACATAAACGTTAACTATAGTAATTGGTCTGCCAAATAGCAGACCTACTATTATTAGGAGCCTTCCCTCATGGTCTTTCTCTATCTGCAACAACTGAAATGGCAAGTTTTTGTGTATCAGTATGCCCACTCCACATTTTTTGAGGGGCCCAGACGAAAGATATATTGTAGTGTATGTTTGTGACAGCCATTTGGGCTCCCTCCCTCTTTTGAAGTGGGTTTCCTGAATAAGTACAATGTCACCTTTAAGCCTGGAGAATTCCCATTTTTGCTTTTAAATCTTAGCTGAGAGCTTGTAAGTGAGTGCTGGACTTTCTCTGTGTGTTGTATTAATTTGTTTTGTAATTTTCCCTATGGTTCTTGCACCCAGACCTGTCTGGGGTTAACTGCCTGTGACTCTGGGGACAGCACAGCTTCCTGTGAGTGCCCATATCGCACATCTCCTATGCGCCTAGTAAAGTAGCGATCCATCTCGTACACTAAAATCAGTGATTCACCATCAGTGAAAATAGGTGGTCGCGCTATTTTAGACTCCAAAAAATTATGTAAAATAATATTTAAGTGTGACACAAATATACCAATTACAGAGAAATCTGATTGGTTATTGCAAGTGGAAACAAATTATTAATATTTGGTTGGCAGATTATATTTATCACGTATTCATGACAATTGCTATGTAATACACAAACATTTTAAAACAATCATATTATATGCGTCACCAATGACTGACAATAAAATAAAATGTTTTATTATTTATGCGTTAACATTACTTATTTATCAACCAAAAAAAAAAGGCCTTTAAAAATATACATTTGATTATAGGATTATCTGTATTGTGGCGTCTTAAGAGTGTTATCAAAAATGTAATGATGCGATCCCTCTCCTGTCGGACAATAGCCCTTACTCACATAATCCGTGTAAAATAGCAGTACATCCTGTAGACAAGGCTGACCAATTCACTGTCACTAAATAATTTAGATCGTGCCATCTTGAACTCTAAAATCAATTGCTAATATTAGTTAACTGAGACACAACCATCACAATTATAGATCGTTATTGTTAATTTGGTATAAAGACATTTGAGGATTATATTAATCAGGCGTCATCAATGACGGAATTATAAATAAGATGTCCTAATACTGTAAAAAGTTTAAGTGATGATTGTATAATTGTTAACGGCTGATTGTCTATGTATTAACTATCTATAAAAGGGAATTGAAAATGGAGTCTATTAAGCCCTACTAAGCTTTGATAAGAGCTGTAGGTCTTCTTTTTGATTGTTTGATTACATTATTATTGCAACGTTTGTGTGCTTTATTATTTGTTTTTGGATATGGCGTCTAAGAAGACAAAGTGAAACGTCCAATTTAATTTTGAGCAAAATAAAGTTTTAGTTACCCTGGTTTTAGAGCACTATGATTTTATTTTTGGTTCCAAAGCCCAACAGACCTCGCGCTCCAAAAAACAATAAATTTGGAGAGCTAAAGCTGGCAGTGTCTCCGCTGAAGGCACTCATGCCAAATCGGTGAAGCACTGTAAGAAGAGGTTCTCTGACGTTAAGAAATTCTTAAAGGCCAAGGTGGCCAGGGAGAAACAGGCTGCACGTTCTACAGGTAATGTGTTTAGTCCACTTCTGCTCATTAGACACAGACTACGATCTCGTAGGGATTATGCTGGTGGTAGTGGTACTTTTAGTGGTTGTGGCAGCAGGAAATATAGTATCCTCTGACTGACTAACAATTTTATTACATAATAATATAATACAGAAATATCTAGTTGTTTGTTATTGGTGTCTGACACAAAATAGGCGATTTATGGAAATGTGTTTTGGTGTGAACTTTGTAATATTGAACTAAATACCTACCCAAAAGCAGGGTAAAGAAGAGCCCCCTCAGTATCAGTAGAAAAAATACTTGAATTATAGCAGTACTACTTTATCTTATCAATATGCCCCGAGTGCAATACCCAGTCACAACGAAAGAATTATATATTTTATACAAAAAAATGAAAGAAATGCTGCTAAATTACAAAACTTAGATAAAAGAGCAAAGTGGCAATTATTTGATTTATAGCAGTACTACTATATCTAATATATCTAACTAAAGTATGTGCACTATGTGCAATATCCAGCTACTAAAAAAAATATTATTATATATTGTATACAAAAGCTGGAAGGTATGCTGCTAGACGACAAAGCCTAGCCTATAGAGCCCACAGTGCCCCCACTACGGTAAAAAAAATGTATTGAATACTAACTTTTTTACGCTGTCACTAAATCTCTTTTTGCTACCGGTGGATTAAAAACTTGAAAATTCAAACTAATGGAATGTTTGTGTTGGTAAACTATATACGTTTGTATTGTTTATTTATATAAACATTATAACTTATGTTTATTAATCTTTCCATTAAATATTATCAAAACCAAATTTAAATTAATAGATATATACTTTAATGGAGTTAGTAGTAACATGAATATTAATTTTTGCATTGTACCTTTTTTAAATAAATATTTGTGTGGTATGCGCATAAATAATTTGTTAATTAAAGATTTTTGAAATGTGGGAAATTGTATTTATTTATTTATATAATAAGATAAAACAAATATGAGCTTTATTGAAATAAATTTGAAGGGGTTAAATCCATAAATATTACAGTATAAAGGTATTTAGACATCAACATAGAAAATAAATACAAGAACATTTATTGACTAATAAGATGCATAATGAATGCTATCCTGTACATACTGAAGTATTGAAGAAGCCCAGGAGTGTTATCGAGTGTTAGTTCTTCAAACATCCCCGACCACTTTCCCAGTGGATCAGTGTAATTTTAATGTCTATGTATAAAGCTCATTTTTAATTTTGATAACTTTTCTTATAATAATTTGTTCAAATGCTTAAATTCCAACATCAAATTTAGTATCTTTCAGCCAGGTTAGCTGTATTCCACAATTTCATTATAAGCTCATGTATCTCTACTCTATCAGAAGTGAGATAATGATATCTCTCCAACTGAATCAAGGATTCAACCTGCTGTTTCCACATATCTAGTGTTGGCACCTAAGTTAGTATTCACCTCTGTGGTATCAAGAGTTTCGCCCCATTTAGCATAATTTATAATAAAGCTTTTTTTGCTCTGTCTTGTAGCTTATGTAGCGAGTGCAATAGTAAGATAAGAGGATGCTCTGCTAGTTTAATAGATAGAACCCTGTTTATAAAAGAAATGATGTCATGCCAGAAAGGCCCAGCTTCTTACAACTCCACCACAAATGGAGCAAATCTTCTTCTCTTCCACACACCCTCCAACACTGTCCATTGGGTTTATTATAAATCTTCTTAATTTTAATCAGGGTCATGTTCCAACGGGAGATGAACTTATAATTAGATTCTTGTACCCTTGACAAAATTGAGGACGACTTATGATTTTCAAAAATGTTGTCCCATTTTTTTGGATCAGCTCTATGCCCAGTACCCCATTCCATTTATTAGCATATAGTGGTATATTATTATCCTTTCCCAGAACAAGAATTTTATATATAAGTGAGACAAGGTGCCTTGGAGGTATGCTCATCAAGCACATATTTTCAAAAGCAGTTAAAGGTCTGAACAAGCAATGATTGTGTTTGCATGAATGAATGTAAAAAGAAACTTGAGCAAATGAGAACCTTGAAGAGAAAATATCACTATCTCCTCCAAGTCTTTTTGTGATTTTAATTTGTTATCTAAGAAGACATTATGAAAATATATATTTACCAATAGGGTGCTGTGAAGCATTAGTAGAGGGAACATATCTTATAAGTAATTCAGGGTTACGTATGTACGGGACCATTGGTGAGATTTTAGTTAAACGTGCATGTTAGTATTCAATATTTTGTCCCATTTAGTAAAGAGTTCAGTCATTAAGGGATATTCTTTGATATGTTCTGGTCTTTTGTATGTAGGTATCCAAGCCAGAGAACCTACATTACTCACTTGTAATATGTCTCTGTCTAGTTGGATCCAGGGTTTTTGGTTTGAATTGGAGCACCATTCGTTGTAGTAATATAGCTTCCCTATACATTGCTAAGTTTGCGATTCCCAATCCCCCTTATGTCTGGGAAGGTATAGAGTGCCCTTTCGGATTCTTGGTTTAATTTTATGCCATATGAATTGTTCTATTCATTTCTGAATCTTTAAAAGAAAATTGTGTTAGTGGAATAGGCATGGGCTGCAAAATATATAAGATTCAGGGCAAAATATTTATTTTATTTATATGTATTCGACCGATCCATGAGAATGATTGGTTGTGCCAATTTGATAGGTCAGTTAGTAAATTATGTTGTAAGAGTTCATAGTTAGCTGAGAAGAGCTCCGTAGGATAAGCTGTTAGGTGTGTCCCTAAATATTTAAGCTTGTGTTGCTGAATATTTAGAGGGCTTGACCAGTCTCTCCATTTCATTGTATGGAGAGACATTATTCAACATTTCTGATTTGGTAAGATTGAGATGGAAATGGGAAAATTTCCCATAGGTCTCTATCTCTTTCAATAAGGTAGGTAACAATTGGTCGATCTTAGTGAGGGTAACTAAGATGTCATCATCGTACATCACTAATTTATATTCCCAGATTGAACCATAATACCTGAGATAAGAGTGTTTTCCCTAATGTTTTGGGCTAAAATTTCAATTGATAAACCAAAAAGTGGATGTAATAGGGGACATCACTGTCGCTTGCCATTTCTGATTGTAAATGGGTTGGATAACACACAATTGACCCTTAATTTAGCTATTGGATTTGTATAAAGTGAGAAAATTTTATTTAAGAAGGTCTGTCCAAAGTTAATTTTTGACAGGTCATTTTGAGGAAACTCCAGTTGACCCTGTTGAATGTCTTCTCTGCGTCCGTTAACACCAATGCCATTGGAATGTTTTGGGAGCGGGTGTAAGAAAGTAATTGGAAACCTTTGAGGGTATTATCCCTAGCTTCCCTTCCTGGGATGAATTCTACTTTTTCGCTGTAAACCAAGCTGGGCAAATGTGTATTAATCCTGTTGGCTAAGATTTTTACATACATTTTTATATCTGAGTTGAGAAGGGATATTGGTCTAAAATGTTCTGGTTTTGTAGGAGGTTTACCTGGTTTTGGGAGCACAGTGATATGAGCCTCTAACATAGAGGATGGGAAGCCAAGTTGTTCATCTGATGAATTGAACAGCGTAACCAAGTGGGAATTAATATATGTTGGAAGGTTTTGTAGGCAATATGAGGTGATCCTCTCCAGATCACAGTGGGGGATATGTACATTGAGTACTTCGGATTTTGCGAGGTTGAGGTGAAAGTTGGAAAATCTACCATATATTTGAAACTCTCTGAGCAAGGCTGGGAGGGATTCGTCTATGTCAGTCAGGGTCAGCAGCACATCATCGCATAGAGAGCCACTTTGTATTCAGTGTTATTTACTGTAATTCCCTGAATTTGCTGGTTGTGTCTAATCTTGTGTGCCAATATTTCGATAGAGAGGGCGAATAGTAGGGGGGACAGGGGGCATCCCTGACGAGTCCCGTTGGAAATTTTAAAGGGGTCTGAAAGGTAGCCGTTAACCTTCACTCTGGCAACAGGGCAAGAGTAAAGAGCAAAAACTCTGTTAATGAATCTGTCCCCTATGTTCATGGAGGATAGGGTGGCTTTAAGGAATCACCAGTCCACCCTATCAAAAGCCTTTTCGGCATCAGTGGATATAATTCTCAATGGGATTTGGTGGTTTCGAGCGTAGGAAATCAGCTGTGTAACCTTAAGGGTATTATCCCTGGCCTCCCTCCCCGGGATGAATCCGACCTGGTCCGTATGGACCAGATGCTTTAATAGAGGGTTTAGCCTATTGACCAGGACCTTAGCATATATTTTCACGTCTGAGTTCAGAAGTGAAATGGGTCGATAGTTCTCCGGTCTGGTGCGTGTTTTCCCTGGTTTGGGGAGCACCGTGATATGTGCTTCTAGCATACTTTGCACAAAACCAACTTTATCTTGTAAGGAATTAAATAGTTTAGCAAGTTGTGGGGCAAGAATGTGAATGTATGTTTTGTAATATGTGTTGCCATACCCATCGGGGCCATGACTTTTACCTGCCGGCAAGTCTCTGATGGCGTCTGTTATTTCTTCCACTGAAAAAGGAAGGTCTAGAGCAGTGCTTTCCAAACTGTGTGTCGGGACACACTAGTGTGTCGGCAGCAGTGTGTAGGTGTGTCCCTGCTTCAGCACAAATTTTTTTAAATTTAATTTTTTTTTTTTAATTGTTTTTTGGTTTCTGACTTTCCACCTGCCTGCTACGCATATCACATGGTTGACACGTGATTGATACCTAGTGGGTCACAGATCATCTTAACCAATTGGCACAGCTCAGTGGGAACTAAAACTATTACAATTGGCGGATTTGGCGGCACATTGGCTCCTGACTGCACGTGTAGTCTCCTTAATTGGCTCGTGACTACAAGTGTAGCCAGTGAGTGGTACAGCAGTGTGTTTGCAGCGCGGGCAGTAGTCAGTCGGACTCACAGAGCACTGAGGGTGGCAACTTAAACGCTGAGTTGAAGTCAGAAGTCAGTGGGATTTTTTTGCAGCTAGCTCCCAGTAGTGCATTGCTGCTCCTGCTCTTGATATATGGATAGGAAGTGGAAGCTTAAAAATGCTTGATGATGAAATGTGAGAGTCTTTATCTAATATTACACCAAATATTCCGAAACTGTGTTCATCCCATCAACCTCATACATCCTTTTTGCTAGTACAACTGAATTACTGTGTCGCGAAATGATGTAGGTCTACAAAGTGTGTCACCAACATGAAAAGTTTGGAAAGCTCTGGTCTAGAGTGTCGGAGTCGCTGTTGTCAAGTTTGGGGAGGTCAGGTATAGAAAGATAATTCTCCAAATCTGTTGCATAGTTATTACTGTCCAACTGGGATGTGTTGTGCTGGTTGGTCTGTAGGTTATATAGGGTAGAATATTATGTTTTAAATGTTTCAGCTATTTGTAAGCTATCCTCGTGTGAGTGTCCTGAGTTATCCTGCAATGAATGTACAAAGGTCTTTAAATGTTTCCTACGGAGAGCTCTAGCTAGTAAACGTCTTGCCTTGTTACTATGTTTGTGGTAATGCTGTTTCAAAGAAAAGGCAGAATGGCGTTGCTCTTGTTGTAAGTGGAGTGTTAGAGCTGCACTCTTTTGTAGCAGTTGTTCTGTAAAGAGGGTGTGGGATGGGTCTTGTTTATGTAATTGTTCTGCTGAACTAACCTCTTCTAATAATTGCTGGTATTTAGCCCTCAGTTCTTTCTGCTTGCGTGCTTTGTGCTTTATATATTCTCCCCTCAGGACACACTTGTGCGCCTCCCAGGTTATAGTATGTGGCAACTTGTTGTCAGTGTTCAACTGGAAGTATTCAGTCAGAGACTTATCAATCTCGATTTTCACCAGTGGGTCACTTAAAAGGGAGACATCCAGCCTCCACTGAAACGGAGTCACTGTTGTCTCGGGCCACTCCACCGTGCAAAGCAGCAGGGCATGGTCCGACCAAGTGATAGGAAGAATGTCTATCGATCTCACAAATGAAAGGCTAAGGGGGTCAGTCAAAAACTAATCAAGGCGAGAGTACACTTGGTGGGGGTTTGAAAAAAAAGTGCTGTCTCTGTTTTCGGGATGAAATGTGCGCCAAACATCATGGACCGCCATGCTCCTAAGACTGCTACTTATACTTTTGATGTGTTTCCCTGATAGGGAGGAGGTTCCCCCCGACGTGTCTATGTCAGGATCTAAAGGTACGTTGAGGTCGCCCCCTATGATAAGTGAGCCCTTTCTACAGTCCAGTATTGTGTTCGTTATGCCCCGGATAAAAGCATGTTGTGCTAGGTTAGGTACATAAACGTTAACTATAGTAATTGGTCTGCCAAATAGCAGACCTACTATTATTAGGAGCCTTCCCTCATGGTCTTTCTCTATCTGCAACAACTGAAATGGCAAGTTTTTGTGTATCAGTATGCCCACTCCACATTTTTTGAGGGGCCCAGACGAAAGATATATTGTAGTGTATGTTTGTGACAGCCATTTGGGCTCCCTCCCTCTTTTGAAGTGGGTTTCCTGAATAAGTACAATGTCACCTTTAAGCCTGGAGAATTCCCATTTTTGCTTTTAAATCTTAGCTGAGAGCTTGTAAGTGAGTGCTGGACTTTCTCTGTGTGTTGTATTAATTTGTTTTGTAATTTTCCCTATGGTTCTTGCACCCAGACCTGTCTGGGGTTAACTGCCTGTGACTCTGGGGACAGCACAGCTTCCTGTGAGTGCCCATATCGCACATCTCCTATGCGCCTAGTAAAGTAGCGATCCATCCCGTACACTAAAATCAGTGATTCACCATCAGTGAAAATAGGTGGTCGCGCTATTTTAGACTCCAAAAAATTATGTAAAATAATTTTTAAGTGTGACACAAATATACCAATTACAGAGAAATCTGATTGGTTATTGCAAGTGGAAACAAATTATTAATATTTGGTTGGCAGATTATATTTATCACGTATTCATGACAATTGCTATGTAATACACAAACATTTTAAAACAATCATATTATATGCGTCACCAATGACTGACAATAAAATAAAATGTTTTATTATTTATGCGTTAACAACGAATTACTTATTTATCAACCAAAAAAAAAAGGCCTTTAAAAATATACATTTGATTATAGGATTATCTGTATTGTGGCGTCTTAAGAGTGTTATCAAAAATGTAATGATGCGATCCCTCTCCTGTCGGACAATAGCCCTTACTCACATAATCCGTGAAAAATAGCAGTACATCCTGTAGACAAGGCTGACCAATTCACTGTCACTAAATAATTTAGATCGTGCCATCTTGAACTCTAAAATCAATTGCTAATATTAGTTAACTGAGACACAACCATCACAATTATAGATCGTTATTGTTAATTTGGTATAAAGACATTTGAGGATTATATTAATCAGGCGTCATCAATGACGGAATTATAAATAAGATGTCCTAATACTGTAAAAAGTTTAAGTGATGATTGTATAATTGTTAACGGCTGATTGTCTATGTATTAACTATCTATAAAAGGGAATTGAAAATTGAGTCTATTAAGCCCTACTAAGCTTTGATAAGAGCTGTAGGTCTTCTTTTTGATTGTTTGATTACATTATTATTGCAACGTTTGTGTGCTTTATTATTTGTTTTTGGATATGGCGTCTAAGAAGACAAAGTGAAACGTCCAATTTAATTTTGAGCAAAATAAAGTTTTAGTTACCCTGGTTTTAGAGCACTATGATTTTATTTTTGGTTCCAAAGCCCAACAGACCTCGCGCTCCAAAAAACAATAAATTTGGAGAGCTAAAGCTGGCAGTGTCTCCGCTGAAGGCACTCATGCCAAATCGGTGAAGCACTGTAAGAAGAGGTTCTCTGACGTTAAGAAATTCTTAAAGGCCAAGGTGGCCAGGGAGAAACAGGCTGCACGTTCTACAGGTAATGTGTTTAGTCCACTTCTGCTCATTAGACACAGACTACGATCTCGTAGGGATTATGCTGGTGGTAGTGGTACTTTTAGTGGTTGTGGCAGCAGGAAATATAGTATCCTCTGACTGACTAACAATTTTATTACATAATAATATAATACAGAAATATCTAGTTGTTTGTTATTGGTGTCTGACACAAAATAGGCGATTTATGGAAATGTGTTTTGGTGTGAACTTTGTAATATTGAACTAAATACCTACCCAAAAGCAGGGTAAAGAAGAGCCCCCTCAGTATCAGTAGAAAAAATACTTGAATTATAGCAGTACTACTTTATCTTATCAATATGCCCCGAGTGCAATACCCAGTCACAACGAAAGAATTATATATTTTATACAAAAAAATGAAAGAAATGCTGCTAAATTACAAAACTTAGATAAAAGAGCAAAGTGGCAATTATTTGATTTATAGCAGTACTACTATATCTAATATATCTAACTAAAGTATGTGCACTATGTGCAATATCCAGCTACTAAAAAAAATATTATTATATATTGTATACAAAAGCTGGAAGGTATGCTGCTAGACGACAAAGCCTAGCCTATAGAGCCCACAGTGCCCCCACTACGGTAAAAAAAATGTATTGAATACTAACTTTTTTACGCTGTCACTAAATCTCTTTTTGCTACCGGTGGATTAAAAACTTGAAAATTCAAACTAATGGAATGTTTGTGTTGGTAAACTATATACGTTTGTATTGTTTATTTATATAAACATTATAACTTATGTTTATTAATCTTTCCATTAAATATTATCAAAACCAAATTTAAATTAATAGATATATACTTTAATGGAGTTAGTAGTAACATGAATATTAATTTTTGCATTGTACCTTTTTTAAATAAATATTTGTGTGGTATGCGCATAAATAATTTGTTAATTAAAGATTTTTGAAATGTGGGAAATTGTATTTATTTATTTATATAATAAGATAAAACAAATATGAGCTTTATTGAAATAAATTTGAAGGGGTTAAATCCATAAATATTACAGTATAAAGGTATTTAGACATCAACATAGAAAATAAATACAAGAACATTTATTGACTAATAAGATGCATAATGAACGCTATCCTGTACATACTGAAGTATTGAAGAAGCCCAGGAGTGTTATCGAGTGTTAGTTCTTCAAACATCCCCGACCACTTTCCCAGTGGATCAGTGTAATTTTAATGTCTATGTATAAAGCTCATTTTTAATTTTGATAACTTTTCTTATAATAATTTGTTCAAATGCTTAAATTCCAACATCAAATTTAGTATCTTTCAGCCAGGTTAGCTGTATTCCACAATTTCATTATAAGCTCATGTATCTCTACTCTATCAGAAGTGAGATAATGATATCTCTCCAACTGAATCAAGGATTCAACCTGCTGTTTCCACATATCTAGTGTTGGCACCTAAGTTAGTATTCACCTCTGTGGTAATCAAGAGTTTCGCCCCATTTAGCATAATTTATAATAAAGCTTTTTTTTGCTCTGTCTTGTAGCTTATGTAGCGAGTGCAATAGTAAGATAAGAGGATGCTCTGCTAGTTTAATAGATAGAACCCTGTTTATAAAAGAAATGATGTCATGCCAGAAAGGCCCAGCTTCTTACAACTCCACCACAAATGGAGCAAATCTTCTTCTCTTCCACACACCCTCCAACACTGTCCATTGGGTTTATTATAAATCTTCTTAATTTTAATCAGGGTCATGTTCCAACGGGAGATGAACTTATAATTAGATTCTTGTACCCTTGACAAGATTGAGGATGACTTATGATTTTCAAAAATGTTGTCCCATTTTTTTGGGTCAGCTCTATGCCCAGTACCCCATTCCATTTATTAGCATATAGTGGTATATTATTATCCTTTCCCAGAACAAGAATTTTATATATAAGTGAGACAAGGTGCCTTGGAGGTATGCTCATTAAGCACATATTTTCAAAAGCAGTTAAAGGTCTGAACAAGCAATGATTGTGTTTGCATGAATGAATGTAAAAAGAAACTTGAGCAAATGAGAACCTTGAAGAGAAAATATCACTATCTCCTCCAAGTCTTTTTGTGATTTTAATTTGTTATCTAAGAAGACATTATGAAAATATATATTTACCAATAGGGTGCTGTGAAGCATTAGTAGAGGGAACATATCTTATAAGTAATTCAGGGTTACGTATGTACGGGACCATTGGTGAGATTTTAGTTAAACGTGCATGTTAGTATTCAATATTGTGTCCCATTTAGTAAAGAGTTCAGTCATTAAGGGATATTCTTTTCTGGTCTTTTGTATGTAGGTATCCAAGCCAGAGAACCTACATTACTCACTTGTAATATGTCTCTGTCTAGTTGGATCCAGGGTTTTTGGTTTGAATTGGAGCATCATTCGTTGTAGTAATATAGCTTCCCTATACATAGCTAAGTTTGCGATTCCCAATCCCCCTTATGTCTGGGAAGGTATAGAGTGCCCTTTAGGATTCTTGGTTTAATTTTATGCCATATGAATTGTTCTATTAATTTCTGAATCTTTAAAAGAAAATTGTGTTAGTGGAATAGGCATGGGCTGCAAAATATATAAGATTCAGGGCAAAATAAAGATCGAGGGTATGGAATAGGGCAGAAGCTCGAACTTTCAGTTTTAGAATAGAAATGTTCGATAATCCCCTGGTCCTTATATTATGGAACATTTTTAATTCAGAAAATATCCAGAGGTTAGGAGAGGGGAAAGGAGGGAAGGGAGGGGGAGAGAGAAGAACAAAGAGGGGGGGGGAGAGAAAAGGGAGAGAAAAAAAAAAAAGGATGAAGCGCACCTCCCGGATTGGGGGAGAGGCTCGCAAGAGGAGGAGGTTCAGAAAGGGAGTGGAGGGGGGATGCCCCGACGAGGGCTAGCACAAAATTACAGTATTGTTCCCTTGAACGTTTATGGCTGTACACTATGACCTGCCGCGTTATCTGTGGCCTCTTTCCACCTAATCAACATTAACTCGTGTGTCACTGCTCTACCTGACTCCCAATAGTGTCGTCTATCTAGGTTAAGAGTGAGCGACACTTGTGCCTTCCATTGAGCCAGTGTGGGTGTCAATGCCGACTTCCACCTCTGGGGGATAAGAGCTTTGGCGCTGTTCAAAAAGGTCGTTAGGAGCAGTTGCGTGGCAGCGTCCTCTATTCTAGGTAATGAATGGAATAATAATATATCAGGCTCTAAAGGTAGCGGCACTGAGAATGTGTGTCTGATATATGCAACAACCTCGTTCCGGAAGGATCTGATTTTATCACAGCTCCACCAAATGTGGAGAAGATCAGCCTCCTCACCACACCCCCTCCAGCACTTGCCATCAGTGTTTTTATAGATTTGTTTTAGCCTTGCTGGGGTCAAATACCAGCGTGAGAGGAATTTAAAATTCATTTCTTGTGTGTTGGCAGAGATTGAACATTTTTTGTGTAGGAGAAAGATTTTAGCTCAATTTTGCAAGGTTATGTCCGTGTGTAGGCCCAAGTTCCACCTATGTACATAAGCAGGCAGGAGGTCCATAGGAGTCAGCAGTCTGTATATTTTAGATAGAAGGTGCCGTCCTGGGCGCTCTGACATACAGAGGCTCTCAAAAGGGGTGAGTCCCCTTGTTAGTTGATTTCTCTTGGGGTGCCTGTGTACAAAGTGAGAGACCTGTGCGTACAAGAACCAAGAGGAAACAGATTCCTCCATTCCCATCAGTTCATTTAGTGGTATCTCTGCTCCGTCACGATCCTATGGCTCTATCGCGGATGTGCGTTGCCTTTGTGTCTGATCTGGTGGTAAAGGATAAAGGGATTTCGGGGTTCCCCCGAAAAGGTGATAAGGGGGAAGGATTAGAAGAGATGTGTGTAGTAGTGTTCATTAGCCTGTCCCACTGGGTAAACACTTCATTCAGGAGAGGGTATAGCTTGATCAAGGGTGGTCTATGCTGTGATTTCAGCCACACCATAGCACCTACATTACCTATTCTCAAAATATCAGAGTCCAAACGGATCCACTGCTTTTGATCTGACAGAGAACACCATTCCGGTATTCTCTGCAACAGGGTAGCTGTTCTGTAGCTCACAAGATCCGGTACGCCCAGTCCTCCCCTATCTCTAGCCAAGTAGAGTTTTTTTTCTGTACTCTAGGTTTAATTTTATTCCATATGAAGCCCTCCAGCCTTGCTTGCAGTTTGATGAGATAGTGACTGGGCAAGGGTAGAGGAACTGTTTGGAGAAGATAAAGTATGCGGGGCAGGATGTTCATCTTCAAAATTTGGATCCTACCAAACCAAGAAAATGCTTTGCCGCCCCATCTGGAGAGGTCATTTATAATCTCGTTTTGAATAAGAATGTAGTTTGGTTCTATCATATCCGCAGGGTCAGCTGTTAAGTAAACCCCTAAGTACTTAAGTTTTTTGGGTTGAATTTTGAGGGGGCAATATGAGGTGATCCTCTCCAGATCACAGTGGGGGATATGTACATTGAGTACTTCGGATTTTGCGAGGTTGAGGTGAAAGTTGGAAAATCTACCATATATTTGAAACTCTCTGAGCAAGGCTGGGATGGATTTGTCTATGTCAGTCAGGGTCAGCAGCACGTCATCGGCATAGAGAGCCGCTTTGTATTCAGTGTTATTTACTGTAATTCCCTGAATTTGCTGGTTGTGTCTAATCTTGTGTGCCAATATTTCGATAGAGAGGGCGAATAGTAGGGGGGACAGGGGGCATCCCTGACGAGTCCCATTGGAAATTTTAATGGGGTCTGAAAGGTAGCCGTTAACCTTCACTCTGGCAACAGGGCAAGAGTAAAGAGCAAAAACTCTGTTAATGAATCTGTCCCCTATGTTCATGGAGGAAAGGGTGGCTTTAAGGAATCGCCAGTCCACCCTATCAAAAGCCTTTTCGGCATCAGTGGATATAATTCCCAATGGGATTTGGTTGTTTCGGGCATAGGAAATCAGCTGTGTAACCTTAAGGGTATTATCCCTGGCCTCCCTCCCCGGGATGAATCCGACCTGGTCCGTATGGACCAGATGCTTTAATAGAGGGTTTAGCCTATTGGCCAGGACCTTAGCATATATTTTCACGTCTGAGTTCAGAAGTGAAATGGGTCGATAGTTCTCCGGTCTGGTGGGTGTTTTCCCTGGTTTGGGGAGCACCGTGATATGTGCTTCTAGCATACTTTGCACAAAACCAACGTTATCTTGTAAGGAATTAAATAGTTTAGCAAGTTGTGGGGCAAGAATGTGAATGTATGTTTTGTAATATGTGTTGCCATACCCATCAGGGCCAGGACTTTTACCTGCCGGAAAGTCTCTGATGGCGTCTGTTATGTCTTCCACTGAAAAAGGAAGGTCTGGAGTGTCGGAGTCGCTGTCGTCAAGTTTGGGGAGGTCAGGTATAGAAAGATAATTCTCCACATCTGTTGCATAGTTATTACTGTCCAACTGGGATGTGTTGTGCTGGTTGGTCTGTAGGTTATATAGGGTAGAATAGTATGTTTTAAATGTTTCAGCTATTTGTAAGCTATCCTCGTGTGAGTGTCCTGAGTTATCCTGCAATGAATGTACAAAGGTCTTTAAATGTTTCCTACGGAGAGCTCTAGCTAGTAAACGTCCCGCCTTGTTACTATGTTTGTGGTAATGCTGTTTCAAAGAAAAGGCAGAATGGCATTGCTCTTGTTGTAAGTGGAGTGTTAGAGCTGCCCTCTTTTGTAGCAGTTGTTCTGTAAAGAGGTTGTGGGATGGGTCTTGTTTATGTAATTGTTCTGCTGAACTAACCTCTTCTAATAATTGCTGGTATTTAGCCCTCAGTTCTTTCTGCTTGCGTGCTTTGTGCTTTATATATTCTCCCCTCAGGACACACTTGTGTGCCTCCCAGGTTATAGTATGTGGCAACTTGTCGTCAGTGTTCAACTGGAAGTATTCAGTCAGAGACTTATCAATCTCGATTTTCACCAGTGGGTCACTTAAAAGGGAGACATCCAGCCTCCACTGAAACGGAGTCACTGTTGTCTCGGGCCACTCCACCGTGCAAAGCACCGGGGCATGGTCCGACCAAGTGATAGGAAGAATGTTTATCGCTCTCACAAATGAAAGGCTAAGGGGGTCAGTCAAAAAGTAATCAAGGCGAGAGTACGCTTGGTGGGGGTTTGAAAAAAAAGTGTAGTCTCTGTTTTCGGGATGAAATGTGCGCCAAACATCATGGACCGCCATGCTCCTGAGACTGCTACTTATACTTTTGATGTGTTTCCCTGATAGGGAGGAGGTTCCCCCCGACGTGTCTATGTCAGGATCTAAGGGTACGTTGAGGTCACCCCTATGATAAGTGAGCCCTTTCTACAGTCCAGTATTGTGTTCGTTATTCCCCGGATAAAAGCATGTTGTGCTAGGTTAGGTACATAAACGTTAACTATAGTAATTGGTCTGCCAAATAGCAGACCTACTATTATTAGGAGCCTTCCCTCATGGTCTTTCTCTATCTGCAACAACTGAAATGGCAAGTTTTTGTGTATCAGTTTGCCCACTCCACATTTTTTGAGGGGCTCCGACGAAAGATATATTGTAGTGTATGTTTGTGACAGCCATTTGGGCTCCCTCCCTCTTTTGAAGTGGGTTTCCTGAATAAGTACAATGTCACCTTTAAGCCTGGAGAATTCCCATTTTTGCTTTTAAATCTTAGCTGAGAGCTTGTGAGTGCTGGACTTTCTCTGTGTGTTGTATTAATTTGTTTTGTAATTTTCCCTATGGTTCTTGCACCCAGACCTGTCTGGGGTTAACTGCCTGTGACTCTGGGGACAGCACAGCTTCCTGTGAGTGCCCATATCGCACATCTCCTATGCGCCTAGTAAAGTAGCGAACCATCCCGTACACTAAAATCAGTGATTCACCATCAGTGAAAATAGGTGGTCGCGCCATTTTAGACTCCAAAAAATTATGTAAAATAATTTTTAAGTGTGACACAAATATACCAAAATCTGATTGGTTATTGCAAGTGGAAACAAATTATTAATATTTGGTTGGCAGATTATATTTATCACATATTCATGACGATTGCAATGTAATACACAAACATTTTAAAACAATCATATTATATGCGTCACCAATGACTGACAATAAAATAAAATGTTTTATTATTTATGCGTTAACAATGAATTACTTATTTATCAACCAAAAAAAAAAAAAGGCCTTTAAAAATATACATTTGATTATAGGATTATCTGTATTGTGGCGTCTTAAGAGTGTTATCAAAAATGTAATGATGCGATCCCTCTCCTGTCGGACAATAGCCCTTACTCACATAATCCGTGTAAAATAGCAGTACATCCTGTAGACAAGGCTGACCAATTCACTGTCACTAAATAATTTAGATCGTGCCATCTTGAACTCTAAAATCAATTGCTAATATTAGTTAACTGAGACACAACCATCATAATTATAGATCATTATTGTTAATTTGGTATAAAGACATTTGAGGATTATATTAATCAGGCGTCATCAATGACGGAATTATAAATAAGATGTCCTAATACTGTAAAAAGTTTAAGTGATGATTGTATAATTGTTAACGGCTGATTGTCTATGTATTAACTATCTATAAAAAGGAATTGAAAATGGAGTCTATTAAGCCCTACTAAGCTTTGATAAGAGCTGTAGGTCTTCTTTTTGATTGTTTGATTACATTATTATTGCAACGTTTGTGTGCCTTATTATTTGTTTTTGGATATGGCGTCTAAGAAGACAAAGTGAAACGTCCAATTTAATTTTGAGCAAAATAAAGTTTTAGTTACCCTGGTTTTAGAGCACTATGATTTTATTTTTGGTTCCAAAGCCCAACAGACCTCGCGCTCCAAAAAACAATAAATTTGGAGAGCTAAAGCTGGCAGTGTCTCCACTGAAGGCACTCATGCCAAATCGGTGAAGCACTGTAAGAAGAGGTTCTCTGACGTTAAGAAATTCTTAAAGGCCAAGGTGGCCAGGGAGAAACAGGCTGCACATTCTACAGGTAATGTGTTTAGTCCACTTCTGCTCATTAGACACAGACTACGATCTCGTAGGGATTATGCTGGTGGTAGTGGTACTTTTAGTGGTTGTGGCAGCAGGAAATATAGTATCCTCTGACTGACTAACAATTTTATTACATAATAATATAATACAGACATATCTAGTTGTTTGTTATTGGTGTCTGACACAAAATAGGGGATTTATGGAAATGTGTTTTGGTGTGAACTTTGTAATATTGAACTAAATACATACCCAAAAGCAGGGTAAAGAAGAGCCCCCTCAGTATCAGTAGAACAAAATACTTGAATTATAGCAGTACTACTTTATCTTATCAATATGCCCCGAGTGCAATACCCAGTCACAACGAAAGAATTATATATTTTATACAAAAAAATGAAAGAAATGCTGCTAAATTACAAAACTTAGATAAAAGAGCAAAGTGGCAATTATTTGATTTATAGCAGTACTACTATATCTAATATATCTAACTAAAGTATGTGCACTATGTGCAATATCCAGCTGCTAAAAAAATATTATTATATATTGTATACAAAAGCTGGAAGGTATGCTGCTAGACGACAAAGCCTAGCCTATAGAGCCCACAGTGCCCCCACTACGGTAAAAAAAATGTATAGAATACTAACTTTTTTACGCTGTCACTAAATCTCTTTTTGCTACGGGTGGATTAAAAACTTGAAAATTCAAACTAATGGAATGTTTGTGTTGGTAAACTATATACGTTTGTATTGTTTATTTATATAAACATTATAACTTATGTTTATTAATCTTTCCATTAAATATTATCAAAACCAAATTTAAATTAATAGATATATACTTTAATGGAGTTAGCAGTAACATGAATATTAATTTTTGCATTGTACTTACCTTTTTTAAATAAATATTTGTGTGGTATGCGCATAAATAATTTGTTAATTAAAGATTTTTGAAATGTGGGAAATTGTATTTATTTATTTATATAATAAGATAAAACAAATATGAGCTTTATTGAAATAAATTTGAAGGGGTTAAATCCATAAATATTACAGTATAAAGGTATTTAGACATCAACATAGAAAATAAATACAAGAACATTTATTGACTAATAAGATGCATAATGAACGTTATCCTGTACATACTGAAGTATTGAAGAAGCCCAGGAGTGTTATCGAGTGTTAGTTCTTCAAACATCCCCGACCACTTTCCCAGTGGATCAGTGTAATTTTAATGTCTATGTATAAAGCTCATTTTTAATTTTGATAACTTTTCTTATAATAATTTGTTCAAATGCTTAAATTCCAACATCAAATTTAGTATCTTTCAGCCAGGTTAGCTGTATTCCACAATTTCATTATAAGCTCATGTATCTCTACTCTATCAGAAGTGAGATAATGATATCTCTCCAACTGAATCAAGGATTCAACCTGCTGTTTCCACATATCTAGTGTTGGCACCTAAGTTAGTATTCACCTCTGTGGTATCAAGAGTTTCGCCCCATTTAGCATAATTTATAATAAAGCTTTTTTTGCTCTGTCTTGTAGCTTATGTAGTGAGTGCAATAGTAAGATAAGAGGATGCTCTGCTAGTTTAATAGATAGAACCCTGTTTATAAAAGAAATGATGTCATGCCAGAAAGGCCAGCTTCTTACAACTCCACCACAAATGGAGCAAATCTTCTTCTCTTCCACACACCCTCCAACACTGTCCATTGGGTTTATTATAAATCTTCTTAATTTTAATCAGGGTCATGTTCCAACGGGAGATGAACTTATAATTAGATTCTTGTACCCTTGACAAAATTGAGGATGACTTATGATTTTCAAAAATGTTGTCCCATTTTTTTGGGTCAGCTCTATGCCCAGTACCCCATTCCATTTATTAGCATATAGTGGTATATTATTATCCTTTCCCAGAACAAGAATTTTATATATAAGTGAGACAAGGTGCCTTGGAGGTATGCTCATTAAGCACATATTTTCAAAAGCAGTTAAAGGTCTGAACAAGCAATGATTGTGTTTGCATGAATGAATGTAAAAAGAAACTTGAGCAAATGAGAACCTTGAAGAGAAAATATCACTATCTCCTCCAAGTCTTTTTGTGATTTTAATTTGTTATCTAAGAAGACATTATGAAAATATATATTTACCAATAGGGTGCTGTGAAGCATTAGTAGAGGGAACATATCTTATAAGTAATTCAGGGTTACGTATGTACGGGACCATTGGTGAGATTTTAGTTAAACGTGCATGTTAGTATTCAATATTTTGTCCCATTTAGTAAAGAGTTCAGTCATTAAGGGATATTCTTTGATATGTTCTGGTCTTTTGTATGTAGGTATCCAAGCCAGAGAACCTACATTACTCACTTGTAATATGTCTCTGTCTAGTTGGATCCAGGGTTTTTGGTTTGAATTGGAGCACCATTCGTTGTAGTAATATAGCTTCCCTATACATAGCTAAGTTTGCGATTCCCAATCCCCCTTATGTCTGGGAAGGTATAGAGTGCCCTTTCGGATTCTTGGTTTAATTTTATGCCATATGAATTGTTCTATTACTTTCTGAATCTTTAAAAGAAAATTGTGTTAGTGGAATAGGCATGGGCTGCAAAATATATAAGATTCAGGGCAAAATATTTATTTTATTTATATGTATTCGACCGATCCATGAGAATGATTGGTTGTGCCAATTTGATAGGTCAGTTAGTAAATTATGTTGTAAGACTTCATAGTTAGCTGAGAAGAGCTCCGTAGGATAAGCTGTTAGGTGTGTCCCTAAATATTTAAGCTTGTGTTGCTGAATATTTAGAGGGCTTGACCAGTCTCTCCATTTCATTGTATGGAGAGACATTATTCAACATTTCTGATTTGGTAAGATTGAGATGGAAATGGGAAAATTTCCCATAGGTCTCTATCTCTTTCAATAAGGTAGGTAACAATTGGTCGATCTTAGTGAGGGTAACTAAGATGTCATCATCGTACATCACTAATTTATATTCCCAGATTGAACCATAATACCTGAGATAAGAGTGTTTTCCCTAATGTTTTGGGCTAAAATTTCAATTGATAAACCAAAAAGTGGATGTAATAGGGGACATCACTGTCGCTTGTCATTTCTGATTGTAAATGGGTTGGATAACACACAATTGACCCTTAATTTAGCTATTGGATTTGTATAAAGTGAGAAAATTTTATTTAAGAAGGTCTGTCCAAAGTTAATTTTTGATAGGTCATTTTGAGGAAACTCCAGTTGACCCTGTTGAATGTCTTCTCTGCGTCCGTTAACACCAATGCCATTGGAATGTTTTGGGAGCGGGTGTAAGAAAGTAATTGGAAAACTTTGAGGGTATTATCCCTAGCTTCCCTTCCTGGGATGAATTCTACTTTTTCGCTGTAAACCAAGCTGGGCAAATGTGTATTAATCCTGTTGGCTAAGATTTTTACATACATTTTTATATCTGAGTTGAGAAGGGATATTGGTCTAAAATGTTCTGGTTTTGTAGGAGGTTTACCTGGTTTTGGGAACACAGTGATATGAGCCTCTAACATAGAGGATGGGAAGCCAAGTTGTTCATCTGATGAATTGAACAGCGTAACCAAGTGGGAATTAATATATGTTGGAAGGTTTTGTAATATTTAACTCCAAAACCACTGTTTAACAATGGTGTAAAAGAGACTTACAGCTAAGGTTGCAAATAATAACTTTTTACTGTTTTGAATAATCAGTCATTAAAGGGACAGTACACTGTAAAACTGTTTTTCCATTTATGTATTTTAAATGACTTGTTATACCAACTGCAGAGTATAAAATATTTGAGAAATTCCATTTTCATGCTTATTTGTGTATATGAAGTAGCTGATTTTGTGCTTTGAAACCACAACCTATTACAATGGGTTGAACTTAAAGGTGATATCAGATCTCATTATGTTCTAAGTTTGTGTAAACAGACTTGCTTGCTTATCTTTTATTTGGCTGGAACACCAAAGCTCAATATATAAAGAGAACAATGGGAAATTATCATTTTATTACTTAACTATCCTGCATCCCACTGAGAGTGTAATCTCTTCTGCTGGCTGTGTATACTTAGGCTATTCAATAGCCTATACTCCAGTATTCATTTGTTCAGTGTAGGTTGCGATACCACAGGCTAAATCAGCTATTTCAAATGCTGAAATAGGAGTAAAGGAGCTACTTGTAACCAATTTAATACACTCTAGCAGGTTAAAAGGATCATTGGGAATAATTTAAAGGGGAGAATTTTTTTGGGTGAACTGTCCCTTTAACTTATAAATCACTTTGAATAATATTGCTTATCAAAAAGACAGTCCTTTTTTGCTCAGTGATACATAAAGTCCTTAGCGAATGAGCGAGGTAAAGTGTACATTCTGTTGTGCTTACGAATACAGTAGTCAGTATTCATTAATAAGCAAAGAAAAAATTATCAGCTGTATTTTCCTTTGCATCAGTCATGTAATGTAAGAAAAAGAAAAGAGAGAAACAAAAAAGAAATAGAAAAAATTTAAATAAAAAAATAGGTAGATGGGCGAGGGGGAAATGAAAGATGGGTAAGGTGAGGTGCTACATTAATCTATTTTAATTTTTAGGATTTTAGGCCTTGCATCTGCTAGATTTGCAGTCTGCTCCACAGGTCCAGAAGCTCCTGATGATATTCCAGCTTGTTTATTTTTAGATAGTGAAGCGTTCAAGTTGTAATATATCTGAAGTTTGTCAGTGCCATTCGAAAAGCGTAGGTGTTTTACTAGATTTCCACTGTTTAGATAGGCCTAGATTTGGAGTTTGGCGGTAGATGGGCTGTTAACGCTACGCAGGCTTTTTTCTGGCCGCACCATAAAATTAACTCTGGTATCGAGAGTCCCAAAAAATGCTGCATTAGGCTCCAAAAAAGGAGCGTAGAGCATTTTTACCGCAAATGCAACTCTCGATACCAGAGTTGCTTACGGACGCGGCCAGCCTCAAAAACGTGCTCGTGCACGATTCTCCCATAGGAAATAATGGGGCTGTTTGAGCTGAAAAAAAACCTAACACCTGCAAAAAAGCAGCGTTCAGCTCCTAACGCAGCCCCATTGTTTCCTATGGGCAAACACTTCCTACGTCTGCACCTAACACTCTAACATGTACCCGGAGTCTAAACACCCCTAACCTTACACTTATTAACCCCTAATCTGCCGCCCCCGCTATCGCTGACCCCTGCATATTATTATTAACCCCTAATCTGCCTCTCCGTAAACCGCCGCAACTTACATTATCCCTATGTACCCCTAATCTGCTGCCCCTAACACCGCCGACCCCTATATTATATTTATTAACCCCTAATCTGCCCCCCACAACGTCGCCTCCACCTGCCTACACTTATTAACCCCTAATCTGCCGAGCGGACCTGAGCGCTACTATAATAAAGTTATTAACCCCTAATCCGCCTCACTAACCCTATCATAAATAGTATTAACCCCTAATCTGCCCTCCCTAACATCGCCGACACCTAACTTCAATTATTAACCCCTAATCTGACGACCGGAGCTCACCGCTATTCTAATAAATGTATTAACCCCTAAAGCTAAGTCTAACCCTAACACTAACACCCCCCTAAATTAAATATAATTTTAATCTAACGAAATTAATTAACTCTTATTAAATAAATTATTCCTATTTAAAGCTAAATACTTACCTGTAAAAAAAAATCCTAATATAGCTACAATATAAATAATAATTACATTGTAGCTATTTTAGGATTAATATTTATTTTACAGGCAACTTGGTAATTATTTTAACTTGGTACAATAGCTATTAAATAGTTAAGAACTATTTAATAGTTACCTAGTTAAAATAATAACAAAATTACCTGTAAAATAAGTCCTAACCTAAGTTATAATTAAACCTAACACTACCCTATCAATAAATTAATTAAATAAAATACCTACAATTACCTACAATAAAACCTAACACTACACTATCAATAAATAAATTAAATACAATTTCTACAAATAACTACAATTACATAAACTAACTAAAGTACAAAAAATAAAAAAGAACTAAGTTACAAAAAATAAAAAAATATTTACAAACATAAGAAAAATATTACAACAATTTTAAACTAATTACACCTACTCTAAGCCCCCTAATAAAATAACAAAGACCCCCAAAATAAAAAAATGCCCTACCCTATTCTAAATTAATAAATTTAAAAGCTCTTTTACCTTACCAGCCCTGAACAGGGCCCTTTGCGGGGCATGCCCCAAGAAAATCAGCTCTTTTGCCTGTAAAAAAAAACATACAATACCCCCCCCCCAACATTACAACCCACCACCCACATACCCCTAATCTAACCCAAACCCCCCTTAAATAAACCTAACACTAAGCCCCTGAAGATCTTCCTACCTTGTTTTCACCTCACCGGGTATCACCGATCGGTCCTGGCTCCGATATCTTGTAATGTTGGGGGGGGGGGGTATTGTATGTTTTTTTTTACAGGCAAAAGAGCTGATTTTCTTGGGGCATGCCCCGCAAAGGGCCCTGTTCAGGGCTGGTAAGGTAAAAGAGCTTTTAAATTTATTAATTTAGAATAGGGTAGGGCATTTTTTTATTTTGGGGGTCTTTGTTATTTTATTAGGGGGCTTAGAGTAGGTGTAATTAGTTTAAAATTGTTGTAATATTTTTCTTATGTTTGTAAATATTTTTTTATTTTTTGTAACTTAGTTCTTTTTATTTTTTGTACTTTAGTTAGTTTATGTAATTGTAGTTATTTGTAGAAATTGTATTTAATTTATTTATTGATAGTGTAGTGTTAGGTTTTATTGTAGGTAAATGTAGGTATTTTATTTAATTAATTTATTGATAGGGTAGTGTTAGGTTTAATTATAACTTAGGTTAGGACTTATTTTACAGGTAATTTTGTTATTATTTTAACTAGGTAACTATTAAATAGTTCTTAACTATTTAATAGCTATTGTACCTAGTTAAAATAATTACCAAGTTGCCTGTAAAATAAATATTAATCCTAAAATAGCTACAATGTAATTATTATTTATATTGTAGCTATATTAGGATTTATTTTACAGGTAAGTATTTAGCTTTAAATAGGAATAATTTATTTAATAAGAGTTAATTAATTTCGTTAGATTAAAATTATATTTAACTTAGGGGGGTGTTAGTGTTAGGGTTAGACTTAGCTTTAGGGGTTAATACATTTATTAGAATAGTGGTGAGCTCCAGTCGGCAGATTAGGGGTTAATAATTGAAGTTAGGTGTCGGCGATGTTAGGGAGGGCAGATTAGGGGTTAATACTATTTATGATAGGGTTAGTGAGGCGGATTAGGGGTTAATAACTTTATTATAGTAGCGCTCAGGTCCGCTCGGCAGATTAGGGGTTAATAAGTGTAGGCAGGTGTCGGCGACGTTGTGGGGGGCAGGTTAGGGGTTAATAAATATAATATAGGGGTCGGCGGTGTTAGGGGCAGCAGATTAGGGGTACATAAGGATAACGTAGGTGGCGGCGCTTTGCGGTCGGCAGATTAGGGGTTAATTATTGTAAGTAGCTGGCGGCGACGTTGAGGGGGGCAGGTTAGGGGTTAATAAATATAATACAGGGGTCGGCGGTGTTAGGGGCAGCAGATTAGGGGTACATAAGTATAACATAGGTGGCGGTCGGCAGATTAGGGGTTAAAAAAATGTAATCGAGTTGCGGCGATGTGGGGGGACCTCGGTTTAGGGGTACATAGGTAGTTTATGGGTGTTAGTGTACTTTAGGGTACAGTAGTTAAGAGCTTTATGAACCGGCGTTAGCCCAGAAAGCTCTTAACTCCTGCTATTTTTCTGCGGCTGGAGTTTTGTCGTTAGAGCTCTAACGCTCACTTCAGAAACGACTCTAAATACCGGCGTTAGGAAGATCCCATTGAAAAGATAGGATACGCAATTGATGTAAGGGGATCTGCGGTATGGTAAAGTCACGGCTGAAAAGTGAGCGTTAGACCCTTTAATCACTGACTCCAAATACCGGCGGTAGCCTAAAACCAGCGTTAGGAGCCTCTAACTCTGGTTTTCACGGCTAACGCCAAACTCCAAATCTAGGCCATAGTTTCTTGGCACTATTAATCATTATGAGAAAGAGGGTCATGTTTAGTTTGTTCTGTAAATTAGGAATTTTCAAGAATAGTAATAGATGCAAATTGGGTGTGATAGTAATACCCATTACAGAGGAGATAGATTTAAAGACGCCTTTCCAAAAGTCTATGATGTGGGGGGGGGCAAGACCACCAAATGTGGTGAATTGTTCCCATTTGTCCGCATCCTCTCCAGCATTTGTTGCTAATTTGGGGGTTATATTTGTGTAGTCTGGAGGGCGTTAAGTACCATCTGCTGTTAAACTTAAAGTGCATTTCCTGTATGGTGTCGGATGATGAGGCTTTTATGGCTATTTGAAACAACTTATACTATATTTTTGGGTCGTATTATGAATCCAGTTCAGTGTGCCACAACCTAACATAAGTAGGCACTGTCATTTTGCCGGGCAGTAATAGTATTTTATATAAAAGGGAGACAGTGTGTCTTGGAGGAGTTTGCTGAGTGCACAACTTTTCAAAAGGTGTTTTTGTCTTGATATGTAGTGAACTATTTGTGTTCAGGTTAGCCATGTGGGAAACCTTTTTGTGTCCCATTGTTGTAATTTTTCTAGGGGCATTAGAGTCCCCTGTTCGATTGCAAAATGTAGGATTCCCTCTCTCAGTTTGTATGTTGGTCTGTGTGAGGTACCTGTAGTACCCAAAGGTACATCTGCATTTTCTCTGATGGGGAGAAGTGTTACAATTTTGGAGGAAATATGCGGGTTGGTGGCAATGTTTTTATCCCATTCTCTGAATGTTTCCGATATAGTAGAGTAATAACGTATAGAAGGGGTGGGCAAGAGGTAAATCGCGGTCTACCAGTGGACCGCAAGTGAATTTTGAGGTGACTGCCTGGAAGATTTCAAAAGTCTGCATAATAAGAGAAACATTTCTCATACATCTAGATTCTGAGTGAAGAGTCTCACCAACGAAGATGTATGAGAAATGTTTCTCTTATGCAGACTTTTTAAATTGGCTATGAGTCTATGACGGGGGTAGGTGTACTTCCGCATGCGGGACACAGCTGTAGCTGAACTCACTGCCCCAACTTTGGTTACTGCCTGTCCCAAACTATTCTACTTTTTGTCTCAAGAGTGGTCAGTCCATAGTACAGACTCTTCATGCGCTAGGCTGAGATGCTGCTTGGCATCCCTGGGTTTTGCAGTTCCAGGTCCTGCTCTGTTTAATATTCTGCTACTACTTTGTAGTTCTGTCCTCGGTTACTTGTCACCAGGCTCTGCTGGGTGAATGGTCTGGTGTTGTTTTTTCCCAGGGGTCTCTGTTACTCCCCTCAGGTTCTTTTACTTACTCTATTACCAGGCTTTGATGCTGCTCTCTGATACTTTCTCTGACACACTAATATTAACTATACTTTGTTGTCACCAGATTGTGCAGGGCAGTGCTGTTGCTTCTTTACCAGTCTCTGGTTTCTCTGTTAGTAGCCCTTGCCTTACAAAAGTCTGCCCACCCCTGCCGTATAGTGTCTGGGCGTTTTCTAGGTTCCATCCATGCTAGTGATGCGACGTTTCCTTTGTTGAGAATGTGATTATCTAGGCAAACCCAGGCCTTTTGATCTGAGTTGTGGCTCCAGTCTAAGATTTGTTGCAGCAATATGGCTTTTCTATATAGGGTGAGATTCGGAACACCTAGGCCTTCTCTCTCCATGGGTAAGAACATAGTCTGTCTTCTTATTCTACTTCTCCCCTCCCCCACAAAAAGTTATCTAAGAGGGTTTGAAATTGTGGCATAAAGTTGATGGGTAGGGGGATTGGCAGGGTCTGAAACAGATATAGTAGCCTGAGCAGAATGTTAATTTTGATGATTCCTACCCTGCCCAGCCATGAAAGGGGTTTACTATTCCAGGAGCTCAAGTCTTTAGTAATTTCTTTTTTAAGCTGTAAGTAATTGTAACTGAACAGGGTGTCCGGTTTGTCTGTTAGAATTATACCAAGGTATTTTAGCTTATTTGGGGCTAGTGTTAAATTATATTTTGTGGTGATTTGTTGTATGAGATGTGGTGGTGAGGTAATGTTGAGTAATTCTGACTAAGTTAAATTAAGGTGAAACCTGGCCATATTTATGTAATTCCGGCAGCAACTCTGGTATAGTGGTGTCAATGTTGGATAGTGTAAATAAGATATCGCCGGCATACATTATTAGTTTGTGTTCTATGTCACCGGTTTGTATGCCTTTAATGTTTGTATTAAGTCTAAATTTTTGGGCTAATGTTTCGAAGGATAAAATAAATAAAAGAGGGGGGAAAGTGGGCAGCCCTGACGTTTTCCATTAGATATGAAGAAGGGGTCTATGAGTGTGCCATTTACTCTTACCCTAGCATTTGGGCCAGAGTATAAAGAGAAAACCATGTGGCGAAATTGATCACCAAAGTTCATTCTGGACATGACCAAACCACTTTACCAAAGGCCTTTTCGGCGTCGGTTGAGAATATTGTCAGCGGGAGATTGTGACGTTTTGCATAGTCTATAATGTGTTGTATTCAGAGGGTATTATCCTTCGCCTCCCTACCTGGTACAAATCCTACTTGATCTGTAGAGATAAGTTTTGGAGATACCTGTTAAATCTGGTGGTGAGGACTTTTGCTAAAAATTGTACATCTGTATTCAGAAGTGAGATTGGTCTAAAGTTACTGGGGCTATCTGGAGCTTTTCCTGGTTTGGGTAATACCAAGATGTGGGCCTCGAGCATCCTTTGTGGTAATGTTTTGGTAGAGGTTAAATCATTGAATAAGAAGATAAGGTGCGGGATGAGGATTGATTTGTAAGTCTTATAGTATTTGGGAGTGAACCCATCTGGACCTGGGCATTTACCTGCAGGGTGGTCTTTTATTGCCTGTTCTATTTATTTGTCTATTAGAGGGGAGTCCAGTACTGCTGAGTCTTCTCTATTTAATTTGGTGAGGGGGAGGTCTGATAGATATTCTGACATTTTAAAATGTTTTTCCTAAATTTGTGAGGTCGAGAGGGGGGTTGAGGAGTTGTCTAAATTATATAGGGGGTGATAGTATTCTCGAAACGCATTTGCAATGCCCTTGCTGTCCTTTACAAAATCTGTACAGTTATTTTTGAGTGAGTGTATGTAAGATTTATATTTTTTACGCTGAATGGCTCTGGCCAGAAGTTTACCTGGCTTGTTCCTTTGATCATAGTATTATTGGCGGAGGTACAGGGCTTGTCTTCGGGATTCCTGTAGCAGAAAATCTCCTAATTCTTTTCTAGTTTGTGTAAGTTTGGTTAATAGCTTTTGGTTATGTGCTTCCTTTTTATGTATTTGTTCTAGCTGTTAAATAGTAGAGTGTAGATTTTTGTGGGGTTTTTTTTTTTTTCTATTTTTTTTTTTTTGCTCTAATCTTAATTCATTTGCCACTAATGATGCACTTGTGGGCCTCCCAGGTGTTTGAGCTGAATGTGTCTGTATGTGGATTATGAGTAAAATACTCAGATATTGACTGACCTATTGTCTCTGCTAGCAACGGGTCTTTCAGTAAGTGATCGTCTAGTCTCCAAATGTATTCAATGAGAGGGGTCTCAGGCCACAGTAAGGTGCACTTAACTGGTGCGTGATCCGTCCAGGAGATAGTACCTATGTCACATCTGGTTATTGTTGTTAAACCTATAGAATCTGTGAAGAAATAGTCAATGCGCAAATATTTTTTATGGACATTGGAGTAAAATGTGTAGCCTTTCGCCGTAGGGTTAAGAGTGCACCAAATATCATGTAAGTTTAGATCCGACAATGTGGTTTTGACCGATTTTTGTGTATTTTTAGGAATGCTAGATAGGGCATTAGATGTGTCCTGTTGTGGGTTTAACGGAAAATTAAAATCTCCTCCTAGTATAACCATACCATTTCAGTTATCAATTAGTAGTCAGGATTTTTTTTAATGAAGCTGCGTTGATCTGTGTTTGGAGTATATATGTTCATAAGGGTGATAGGCCTTCCGAAAAGCAGGCCCACTATCAGTATGTAACAGCCTTCAGGGTCATTAATCACTGATTCATTTTCAAGGGAATGGACCTGTGAGGCAGAATCCCCACACCATTCTTTTTTTGGGGGCTAGAGGCAAAGAATATGTTTGGGTATTTAGGTGTGGACCATTTAGGCTCTTTGCCTTTTTGGTAATGTGTTTCTTGTATGAATATTATAGAGTAGTTGCCGGGATAATTCCTTTGTCGCGATTGATCTTTTGCCTGGGCTGTTAAGGCCCTTAACATTTAGGGTTAAAAGGGTTATATTAATGAGAACGTAAATCTCGGGCCCTTTAAGAGTTTTAGGGTGTATAAGGAGGCTTATTTTAGGGAGTGTATTTGAAGTCTTATCTGGGCTTAGTAGGAGAATGGGGAAAGGTAATTATATTTATGTATATGGATCATGCATATTAGACTTAAAGGGACAGTTAACACCAGAATGTTTGTTGTTTTAAAAGATAGATAATCCCTTTATTACCCATTCCCCAGTTTTGCATAACCAACACAGTTATAATAATACACTTTTTACCTCTGTGATTAACTTGTATCTAAGCATCTTCTGACAGCCCCCTGATCACATGACATTTTATTTATTATCTATTGACTTTCATTTTAGCCAATTAGTGCAGTGTCTGCCACAATCCACGGGCGTGCTCACAATGTTATCTATAGGGTTTACCTGAACTAGCTCTCCCCTGCTGTGAAAAGCAAATACAAAGCATGTGATTAGAGGCGGCCTTCAAGGGCTTAGAAATTATCATATGAGCCTTCCTAGGTCTAGCTTTCAAGTAAGAATACCAAAAGAACAAATAAAAATTGGTGATAAAAGTAAATTGAAAAGTTGTTTAAAATTACATGCCCTATTTGAAACATTTGAGTACTACTATCAAGGTCCAAAACTTATCTCTATCTCAGAAAGTTGCCCTTAAATCCCTGCAAGAAAATTATAATATCATAATCAAGCAGGCGGATAAGGGGGGTAATGTAGTGGTACTCAATAGAGGGGACTACATTGAAGAAGCTAATCGTCAACTTAATGATACCCAAGTTTATGCAAAGTTGGGAAAAAATCCAACACTTGACTACCAGAGACTTGTGTATGATCTATTGGATGATGGGAGAGAAGCTGGATTTTTTGATAGTGATACTTTTGACTTTCTTTATGTCAAGGATCCTATCATTCCTATCTTTCACCATCTTCCAAAGATCCACAAGTCTCTGGAGTCTATTAAGGGAAGGCCCATTGTTTCGGGCATTGGCTCCCTTTTGGAGAGATTATCAGCTTGGATCGATAGTATCCTCCAACCATTAGTATTACTTGTCCCTTGCTTCTTAAGAGACACTAAACATCTTCTGAATCTTTTGAATAATGAGACCTGGTCCTCGAATCAAGCTTGGCTTACTGTGGATGTTGTTGGTCTGAATTCGGCCATACCGCAGGATTTAGGCCTACGGCTGTTAAATTTTTCTTGGACCGGTATAGTAATTATTCAATGGATTTCAGAAATTATGTTATTGATATAATAGAGTTCCTGCTTAACCACAATTATTTTCTTTTTGAAAATGAGTTTTTCCTCCAGAAACGTGGAACAGCTATGGGGGCAAAATTTGCCCCCTCCTATGCCAACCTATACATGGGTTGGTGGGAGCTGTTCCACGTTTATGGACAGGAAAACTCTTTTCAACATTGTATCAAATTCTATAGACGTTATATCAATGATTTGCTTTTTATATGGGGGGTAAAATGCAAGAGGCTGATGAATTTGTTGCAAACCTCAACAATAACAGATATGGATTAAGTTTCACATATACCTGTGACTCCATCAAGGTTCCATATTTGGACTTAACACTTATAGGTGATGTTTGCAATGGAATCGTCATCTCTGAACTGTACTCTAAGCCAATCAAGTCCAACTCTCTGTTGCATGCAAAGAGTTTGCATCCTAGGTGCACAGGCTTTGGTATGATAAAAGGCGAATACATAAGATTAAAACGCAACTGTTCTAGCGAACAGACCTTCTTATTAGAGGGTGTTGCATTAAGACAAAAATTTATTGAACAAGGATACGAAGTCTCTGTAATAGAGAAAGCAGCAGCTCAAGTGGAAGCTATGGACAGGTCATCCCTCCTAAAGGACAAACCTAGGCATAGGTCAGAAAAAACTGTTACACAAGATGATAAAATTATTTTCAGCACAAGATACAGTAGACAATATGATGCCATCATTAAAATTGTAAAGAAGAATTTACCTATATTAATGGGTGATATATCTTTGAACCCTATTGTCAAAAAAGGTTTTCGTTTCGTTTCAAGACGAAATCAAACCTTAGGCAACCACTTGTCTCCCAGTATGATTCGTGGTCATGCTAAAAAAGACAGTTGGTTAACCACTAAAGGTCCCTTCAAGTGCGGCAAATCAAGCTGCAAAGCATGTGGCCAAGCGATGGTTATAAAGCAATTTCAATCGTGCGTTACTCAAAGGATATATAATGTGGATCATTTCTCCAATTGTAGAAATAAGTATGTTGTCTACATGATCAAGTGCACATCTTGTAACCTACAGTATGTAGGTATGACCACCAGGGAAGTCCGAGAAAGGATTAGGGAACATCTCAATGATATCTCCAATGTCAATCCATGTTCAGCATTGGCAGAGCATTTTATTGTCGAACATGATTGTAAGGTGGACTCATTCAGATGGCTGGTGATTGAGTTAATTCGCCGTCCTGTAAGAGGGGGCAATGTGGATGAGATCCTTTCCATAAGAGAAGCCTTTTGGATTTTCACCCTGAGAACAAGGGTACCTTTGGGTTTTAATATTGATTCAGACATAATTAATGTCTGGAAATAGGTAACTCATTTAATATTAATTGATTTAGAAACAACATACAGTTAGGTTTGATGAAGCATATGGGCAATTTCTTATATACATCCCTTGGGGTTATTAGAAATTAGGTTTATTCCTCAGTACATGGGTAATAACAGCAAGAGGGAATATTCACTACAAACTTAGTTCGATTTATGTGACATTTCTTTGATTAGTTATTAACCCAGATAATTTCATTCCCCCCTCTTCCTGGGCTTTTATGAGATACTCTTATATGTTTCATCAAGTTTTATTAGATTGTCCCTTAATATTTGTAGTGTAAACACATTTTTTCACATATCATTTTATTATTAGGTGGGCAAATTTGTATTCGGCTGTTCACAGTGACAGAGCAACTATGTTTTTTATAATTTTCTGGGTGGATGTTTTGCCAGTGTTGTAGCTTCAACCTATGCTATATGTTAACCTGTCAGGTTCAAATATAATATCAAGGATTGGTATAGATGGAGGCTACGATAAAAATGGCATATATATAATTCATTAGTAATTAATAAGGACCTCCCCCAGACTTCTATTTGCGCTCTCACTTAGTGAAGTTGAATATAAATAAACATGAAATGTGAAACCTTATATGGGAAAGAGATGTGTAACACTCATATACATAGGGGCATTCATTTATATTTCGAACAATATGTGTTTTTCTTTTTCTATTTGTTAAGTGAAGGGTTAAAGCATTCACAGGGGCGGTCACTATGATCTCCCCAATCAATTACGCATTATGAAAATTATCCAATCAGCTTTCCCCTGAGGGTATTTACATGTCCAGCATTGTATAATTCACAGGTCACGGATGAAGGCGTGAGCCGAAACGCGTCTGACCATTCTCTGCTACATGTAGCTTGTTTTTATGTACTGTAATCTCTCCTAAGTGATGCCAGCAATAAATGTGCTTTTTGTTTCGCAAACTACTTCTATGCCTGAGACCCGCTTTCTTTGTTACTATTTGAAACATGAAAGTTTTTTTTGGACTTGACTGTCCCTTTAATATATTTGGATATTTGGATGAGCAGTAGCACTTGTTTTAAGGATACAAGACTAATGAATATAAGGTATTATGATGGGGTAGAAAGGAGTGGAAAATGAAGAGCGAGGGGGTAAGGTAGAACTTGGTATGGGGAAGGAGGGGTTGGAGTATTAGAGTTAGGTAAAGAAAAAAGAATTAAATTTAGGGATGGGGATCTGAGAGAAATGGTGTAGTGCTGGGGATGTGTCCCCGCGGCAAATGTGCAATAAGCAAGTATATATGGCCGACAGCTGACTTCCGGTGGGTGGGACGTCTGTGCAGCAAGTGTAGCAGCAGACAGAGAAGAGCTCTCTCCCGTGCCTAATCCTCCTAGGCATCTAAGGCCACAGAAACGCTGAGGGCACTGATGGGGTCGGCAAAAAAGGCAGAGGGAACGTTGAGAAGTTTTCCCTCGCCCAGAAATCCCTAATTGTGCTGAAAACCATCTGAGCACAGAGCTTTGGTGGGGAAGGCATTTTTTTACCTCCTACATGTGGGATCCAGTTTACCCTGGTACACTTATGGGGGACACCATGGAAAGAGCTATGAAGCACAACAAACAGAGATAAAGTATCTGTTACACACTCTGAAAACTTGTGCCCCAGCTGGCCTTTGAGTCTAAGATTTGCTATTAGTGACCGCAGCCCTGTGCCCTGTGGTAAGGGACGAAGAAATGTGAGTACATCTCTTAATTATTGGTGAGGGCTAGGTCTTAAATACCCTACGGGGGCCGATTGCATGTTTAAATATATTTGTTTAATGAAGAAGCCAGTAGGGGCTGAAGAATTTGTAACTGCAAGACGGTCAGCCAGGAATTTAAAAACAGATAACAGATACAATTTCTTAACTTAGGCAACACAGGTTTACTGCTACTAGGAATATAGGTTGTCCTAAAGAATTTATATGTGCTCAGAATTACAGCTTGTTGGTTTTGAACATTTCTGCTAATGGGGACTTGCTGGTAATAATATTATATATAAACTGTGGACATAAAGGTTTTATAATCTGGCGAAAATAGTAGAAGATTTATGCAATTTTTGTTCTGCTGGATAAAAGAAGAATTATATAACAGCAACAGCCCTATGCAATTTGATCTGCTGGATAAAAGAGCATGGGAGAGTTATCCTGATACTTTTATTTTTTAGTTGGACATTATGCAACAATTATTCAGCTAGATTACGAGTTTTCAGCGCTATAGGGGAAATTAACGAGCGCCAGAAAAGCGTTGTTAATTCACCTCCCCTATAGCGCTGCTATTACAAATTTTTAAAAACACGGCTTTGCGTGGGCGATATGGTGGTGCAGCCCCATTGATGTCTATGGGGAAAGAAAAATATACCTAACACCCTAACATAAAAAACCAAGTCTAAACACCCCTAATCTGCCGCCCCCAACATCGCCGCAACCTGCATAATGTTATTAACCCCTAATGTTCTGCCCCTAACATCGCCACCACCTACATTACAGTTATTAACCCCTAATCTGCCACCCCCAATGTTGCCACCACTATGCTAAAGTTATTAACCCCTATACCTCTGGCCTCCCGCATCACTAACACTAAATAAATAAATTAACCCCTAAACCTAACCTTAACATAACCCTAAGCTAACTCTAATCCTAACCCCCCTAACTTAAATATAATTAAAATAAATCTAAATTAAACTTACAATTATTACCTAAATAATTCCTATTTAAAACTACTTAACTGTAAAAAAAAATTATATTATATTGTAGCTTGCTTAGGTTTTATTTTTATTTCACAGGTAAGTTTGTATTTATTTAACTAGGTAAACTAGTTAGTAAATAGTTATTAACTATTTACTAACTAGCTAGTTAAATAAATACAAAAAGTCCTCCCAAAAATAAAAAAAAATCCCTAGCCTACACTAAACTACCAATGGCCCTTAAAAAGGCTTTTTGCGGGCCATTGCCCCAAAGAAATCAGCTCTTTTACCTGTAAAAAAAATATACAAACAACCCGCCAACAGTAAAACCCACCACCCACACAACCAAATCCACCACCCACACATCCAAATCAGCCAATAGGATTGAGCTTTCATCCTATTGGCTGATCCAATCAGCCAATAGGATAGAGCTTGCATTCTATTGTCTATTCCAATCAGCCAATAGAATATGAGCTCAATCCTATTGGCTGATTGCAACAGCCAATAGGATTTTTCCCCTTTAATTCCGGCTGATAGAATTCTTTCAGCCAATCGGAATGTAAGGGATGCCATCTTGGATGACGTCACTTAAAAGGAAACTTCATTCAGCGAACATCGGAAGAAGAGGATGCTCTGCGCCGGATGTCTTGAAGATGGACCCGCTCCACGCCGGATGGATGAAGATAGAAGATGCCGTCTGGATGAAGACTTCTGCCCGCTTGGATGAAGACTTCTGCCGCCTGGATGAGGATGGATGTCCAGTCTTCGAAAAACTGTAAGTGGATCGTCGGGGGTTAGTGTTAGGTTTTTTTAAGGGTTTATTGGGTGGGTCTTATTTTTAGCTTAGGGTTTGGGCAATGTAAAAGACCTAAATGCCCTTTTAAGGGCAATGCCCATTCAAATGCCCTTTTCAGGGCAATGGCTAGCTTAGGTTTATTTAGATAGGTTTTTATTTGGGGGGGGGGGTTGGTTGTGTGGGTGGTGGGTTTTACTGTTGTTGTTTGTATTTTTTTTTTATAGGTAAAAGAGCTGATTTCTTTGGGGCAATGCCCCGCAAAAGGCCCTTTTAAGGGCCATTGGTAGTTTAGTGTAGGCTAGGGAGTTTTTTTATTTTGGGGGGGCTTTTTATTTTGATAGGGTTATTAGATTAGGAATAATTCGTTTTATTTTTGATAATTTTTGTTTTTTATTTTGTGTAATTTAGTGTTTATTTTTTGTGTAATGTAGATAATTGTATTTAATTAATTGAATTTTTTTTTTATTATTATTTTTTTTTTGAGAGTGTCAACATGTTACAGTATCCAGTATCACAAGAATGAAATTTACAAGTATTGCAGGAGTCTGTTATGTAAGACACTCAACATAACACAGATATGTGAATCATGATAAGATTAAGTTAAGTGAAGACATCAAACAACATTATCAATTTAGAGTATGACGTGCATCAGGAACTACGATGCCCGTCTTAGTAAGAAGATACGAAGAGAAAAAAGGAAAAGGAAAAGGTAGAGAGAAGAATAAGAGAGAGGGAAAATATGTAGATGGAGAAAGGGAAGGGGGTTTCATCGTGGGGCGAGGAAGGAGGGAAAGGAGAGAAAAAAAAAAGGGTATAAGAGACTAATCTATATATTGGTGCAGGAGTGAATGGGAAGTCCTGGACTTATCTAGTCGATGGTCTCCAAAGTTCTTTCATGTATTCATGAATTTCAACCCTGTCCTCCCTCAAGTATCTAAATCTTTCTAATGACAAATGTCTATCCACTTGGGCCTCCCAGTCGGCAGTCTGAGGGATTCTGTTTGATTTCCAGTTTTTGGGGATGAGAGCTTTCGCACTATTTAGCATGATATATAGTAAGTGTTTTTTAGGTTTCTCTGTAAGTTTGGGCAGCCTATGGAACAGTAGGAGGCCAGGATCTCTGTGTAATGTAATATTTAGTTTAGAGTCTATTATGTCCAGCACTGCAGACCAGAACGTATCTAGCAGTCCACATGTCCACCAGATATGAAGGATAGAACCAGCCTCCCTGCAACCCCTGCAGCACCTACCATCCGATATCCTTATATATTTTTTGATCCTGACTGGTGTGAGGTACCAGCAGGGACATGAATTTGTAGTTGGATTCTAAAGTTCTAGCCAAAACTGAGGCCTTGGAGTGATTGTGGAATATTTTTTGCCAATCTGTGTCTGTAAGGGCATGATCCAGGTCACTGTTCCACTGCCTAACAAAGGTAGGTGTGTGAGAGTCCTTATGAGATATCAGTAATCTGTACATAATAGATATCAAATGTTCAGGAGTGTGTGTTAACAAGCACAATGACTCCAACAGGGTCAACTGTCTTGACATACTGTCAGCTCTTTTGTGTGCAAGCAGATAGTGTTGCAGCTGTCTATGGTAGAACCATGATATGTCCAAGCCCGACTCCAACAGATCCCTCAAACCTTTAAGTTTTTTATTTGAAATTAGCCTGTGAAACATTGTCTGGTCTAATTGTGTTTTATTTAGAGCCGTTTGAGGGATATTGGAAAATGGGATGTCTGGATTTTGTATAAAGGGGGGTGAGAGGCGAAGGGTTAGAAGAGATATGTGGGTATTCCACTAGTGATTTGTCCCATATCGTGAAAAATTTCCTCATAAGTGGGTATTGTGTGGCCACTTTGGGTCTGTTTTTATTGGAAATCCATCCTAATGAGCCCGCGTTTTGTGCTCCCAAAATGTGCCATCCCAATTGGACCCACACTTTATCTTTAGAATTGGCGCACCATTCCACCTGATGTTGGAGATTTAATAGCCTTTTTGTATATTAAAAGGTTTGGGATGCTCAAACCCCCTTTCTCCTTAGGTAGGTATAAAGTGTTTTGGAAATCCTAGGTCTAGTACCCCCCCAGATATAGTCTTCTAGCTGTCCCTGCAATTTTAATAGATATTGACCAGGAAATGGAATCGGGAGGGTTGGAGGTAATATAAAATCCGGGGAAGAATATTAATTTTTACCACCCCAATCCTGCCTAGCCATGAGATTTTTCTTGTTTTTCCAAGACGAGAGGTCTCCCATTATTGCTTTGGCTAATTGAATATAATTAGCCTCAATAGGCTCTCTACTTTGGGGGTTTAAGTTGATCCCTAAATATTTGAGTGTTCTCGTTTTGATCCTTAAGTTACAGATGTACGATAATCGGCATAATTCCGTCTGGGGCAGATTGATATTTAGGATTTCCGATTTGGTATGGTTTTAGGTGAAAGTTAGATACCCTACCGTATTCATCAAATTCTCGAAGAATTTCTGGGATAGAGATTAAAGGGTTAGCAACCGAGAGGAGGATATCGTCCGCGTATAGCGAGACCTTGTGTTCATGATCTCCTATTTTAACCCCAGATATTTTCTGGTTGTCAAAGATTTTTTGCGCTAATACTTCTATTGATAGGGCAAACAGTAGGGGGGGACAAGGGGCAGCCCTGACGTGTCCCATTCAAAATTTTAAAGGGTTCAGATAGAATATTGTTGATTTTTACCTGAGCAGTTGGTGCCAAGTATTAAGAGAAAATTTTGTGCACAAAGGTTTGGCCAAAGTTCATTTTGACAGGACAGCTCTAAGGAAATCCCAGCTAACCCTGTCAAAAGCCTTTTCGGCATCTGTTGAAACAAGAACCGACGGGATATTATTAAGTTGCGCATAATTCACTAAAAGGGTAGCCTTTATGGTGTTATCCCTGGCCTCTCTGCCAGGGACAAATCCCACTTGGTCTGGAGATATTAACTGTGGTAAAAATGTATTATGTCTTGACGAGAGAATTTTTGCAAATATCTTCAAATCTACATTAAGAAGAGAAAACGGCCTGAAATTTTCAGGCCGATCTGTTGGCTTTCCCGGTTTCGGGATGGTGGTAACATGCGCAAGAAGCATTGATGGCGGAAATCCTGAGTGTTCCCAATACTATTGAACAAGGAGGCTAGGCGGGGGGATAGCACATCTTTAAAAGTTTGTAGTATTTTACACTAAAACCGTCTGGACCTGGACATTTTCCTGCTGGTAAGCTTTCTATAGTCTTGGTCACTTCCTTTACCGAGATGGCAGTGTCTAAGCTATATCTCTCCTCCACAGATAGAGCCGGGAGAGATAATGAATCAAGGTAAGAATCTACGGGGGGCCTTAAGGGTATCCCATCGCTGTTTTGGAAGGAGCTTCGTCTTTTTGTAAGTTGTATAGGTTTCTGGTAATATGACCTAAGTACCTCAGCTATAGACGGGCTATCTGAACAAAGTTGGTTATGATGATTTAATATGGAATGGACGTGAGATTTGGCTTGTCTCCTCTTTAAGGCTCTAGCTAGGAGTTTTCTGGGTTTATCCCCAGACTCATAATACCTCTGTTGTAGTTTTAATGCAAGAATTTGGTGTTCTCTAGCGTGTTTATCCTGAATGTCTTTCCTGGCCTGCATAAGTTCTTGTGTAATTAGGGAATCCGAAGGAGTCAATTTGTGTCTAGTCTCTAATTCCCTAATTTGTTTAAGGAGGGCTGTGTACCTAAGTCTAATCTGTTTGGAATGGTAAGCTTTCTATTGAATTAGCTCCCCCCTGAGCACACACTTGTGCGCCTCCCAGACGACGTGGTCCGGTACCTCCCCATTTTCGTTATTATGGAAGTATTCCATCAATTTTGTCTCAATTTGAGTTTTAATTAGTCGGTTGTACATCATGAAGTCATCAAATCTCCAAACAAACGGTCTATCTGCATCGAAGGCCAATTTATTTTGCAGACAACTGGGACATGGTCTGACCAGGTCATGGGAAGTATCTGGGTGTCTATAACCCCTGCTAAAGTCAACTGGTCCGTGAAAATGTAGTCAATTCTGGAATATACTTTGTGTGGGTGGGAGTAAAAGGTATAGTCTCGCCTAGTGGGATAAAGTATACGCCAGGTGTCATGAACTGCCAACTCCTCCAGTCTGACATTACACTGTCAGAGGATTTTTTTTGGTAACTGAGGTTGTCATTTTAGAAGTGTCCAGTACTGGGTTAAGCAGAACGTTAAAGTCTCCTCCTAGTATCAGGGCTCCTTTACGGAGTTCAAGGACCTTATTAGTGAGGGTGGTCATAAATTTGTTCTGGTGTTGATTTGGGAAGTAGGCGTTAACTAGTGTAACCAGTCTATTAAAAAGTGTGCCTGTTACAATCAGGTAGCGGCCTTCAGGGTCCCTGTCTATATGTATGAGAGAGAATGGGGAAGAATGTTTTATCAGAATGCCCACTCCATTTTTCTTTGAGGGCCCGGAGGCGAAAAAGGAGGTTGGGAATTTGGGGTTGAACCATTTTAGTTCTTTACCTCTGCAGAAGTGGGTTTCCTGCAGGAATATAATGTCGCAGTGGGCACGGTTGCTATCCCGAATTAAGTGCGACCTTTTTTCTGGAATGTTTAAGCCCTTAGCGTTTAGTGTCATGAAAGTCAAAGTGTGTGAACCGTTTAAAGGCATGATTAAGTGAGGAAAGAGAAGAAAAAAAAAAAAAAAAAAGGGGGGGTGGAGGAGGGGAATTAAGTTGAGGTTAGGGGCAGAGAAGGGGCAGTAAAGAGTTATGGGGTGGGAAAGAGTTAAGGGGTAGGGGGAGAGAACAGGATAGAGAGGAAGTGGGTTAGTTGGGAAAATAAGTTTTGGAAAATTTATCCAGAGAAGAAAAGAAGGTTAGGATAAATGAAAATCGGACAGCTCTCCACTAAGAGTGACCGACCGAGGATCGAAGTTAAAGTAAGCAGAAGAGTAAGAGTATAAGAAAATAAGGGATCTGTATCCCTGCGCCTGATGCAGGGTTTTCTTTTTTTAAAAGAAAAGAAAAGTGAGTTAGATAGAGGTTGAAAGGAAGGGGCTGCATATACCCACTCATAGGGGGTCTTTGAGATAAACCAGGGGTGTCAGAGGGTAATAAGGTACATAGTAAGAGATTGACATACAATACATGGTAGGTATCCTTTTGAGAAACAGCACTTGAAAAAATGTGTAAAATCTGGCATCTTAAATAGAGTAAAGTTTGTAGCGAGATGCCACCATAATGGTATAGGTATACTAGCAACACAACTAAAATAATTCCCTCTCACAACTGCTCCCAATAGGTAGCTTGTAGCACAATGCACCATTTTTTGTATAGGTATTTGCGTCAGGGCCAACAAGACCATTATACATAGTCATCTGTGCTATGGGACATAAAGGCACGCAATAAAAAGAGAAGACAGTTTCATTTATACCATATCACCAATCTAGAACATTTAGCAGTGTGGATACATCAATGGGAATGTGACTCGTGTATCAGTTTGAACAATTATTAACTAATAAAACAGTGTACCGTTTTAACATAGGTAGGTGGCAGGGTGGACCACCGCAACATAAATAGAAGCATTAACATTTCCATGGGTCTCATTTATGCCCGACGATATTTATCAGCCTGTAGTGCAACGCACCATTATCGTATAGGTATATGCGTCAGTACTGACAAGCTCGCAACACAATCCGCAACAAGTAGCTATCTGTGGTACTCTGCTTTGAGGCACATAATGATATAGAGAAAACAATTTTATACATAACATGGTTCATACTTATACTACCTAATAGCACTAACATAGCAATGAGTCACCTTAAATAATTATTGGCTAATGGGTGGCTGTACTATCTTAGCATATACTTGCGGCAAGGGGCCCCAGTGTGACGGAAGTACAGTCGCCACAGTTACAAGGATTCCCCTGTATGTCTGTCTATAATTATTCACTTGTATCACAACGCACCATTATTGTATAGGTGTATGTGTCAGGGCTGACAAGACCATAGGACACAGGTTTCTATGCTGCGGGGCAGTAAGGCACATAAATAAAAGTAAAAAATAGTTTCAATTAAAATGAGGTTCAAACCTAGAGTAAGGAACAGTGTGAGCATAACAATTAGAACATGACATATATAACAACTAAGGGAGTTAGTGGCTAGTAGGTGAAGGTGTAACATTTTGCCTCCCACCTTTACCTGCCGGTGTGACCGTCAACAGGGGTCCATGTTAATGATGGGGAACTTCCAAGTACCCCAGATAAAGCATTCGTCTAAAGACTGAGCAGAAGGCAATATCAACTCAGAGTCTCCAGCCTAGGGTCCTGTTGGGCCCTACATGTGATAGAGAAGGGAGGGAGAGACTAATCATTCTGATCCCTCCGAACGGTTGATTCCTCTTCAGGGGTGGGTATGTTGATATCTAAGATGTTGCAGAAATCCTGTAGGTCTGCCTGAGTTCTGTAAATAGCTTGTTTCCCGTTCCGGGTAGCAATAAGGCAGACTGGAAAACCCCACTTATATTGAATTCTGTGTAATTGGAGAGCGCTGGTCACAAACTTTAATTCTCTCCTCTTCAGTAATGTTATCTGACTTAAGTCAGAGAATATTTGGATGGGGATGCTGGCATGTGTGAGATCTTTGATAGATCGTGTTTTCTGGGATATTACATCCTTGTCCTTGTAACTCAGAAATGTCACAATTATATCCCGTGGGGGAGCTTTAGGAGATGGTTTGGGTCTAAGAGCGCAATGAGCTCTTTCTATCTGAATGTCTGGAGAACCTGGAGTGCCCTTTATAGTGCGAAACAAGTCCTGTAAGTAGCCTTCTATTGCCAAGTTGTTGACAGATTCTGGAACTCCTCTGATCCTGAGATTGTTGCGTCTCCCTCTGTTGTCCAGGTCTTGAACCCTAGACAACAGGAATTGAATGTCCCCTTCTTGTTCAAGAGCTCTTTGGGTGTTGGATGTCATCTGTGCCTGCATATTTTCTTGCTTTCCTTCCAGGGCGCGAACTTGTTGGCTAATTTGATGGAAGTCCTTTTTTAAATCGCCGAATAGGGATCTCATTTCGGATAACACTATGTTAATATCAGATTTGGTGGAGTGAACACTAAGGGTCCTCTCCAGACGGTGATTCCTGTAGTCGTGTTTCTGATGTTACACTAGCAGCAGCTGTCAAGGGAGGGGCAGTGATTGGATTTTCAATTCCCGCTGCGTCAGGGCTAGAGGCGGCCATTTTGAGGTAGTTGGTGAGATTAGTACTTTTAAGTCCTTTTTCCCCTTTGGTGTTTTTCCTGTGAGACATTATAAGCTGTGGGTATATATGTCTACCCCTCTCTGAGATATATTTAATATGATAGAGGTTAAGTCTGCAGAGGTAGTACTCCTGTAAGGCAGAGCAAGTGATGGAGTGTTGTACCCTGCTAAAGGTGGATGCAGTAAGGGTTCAGGACTATATACTACAGTTTATGGGCCTGCAATGACAGCGATGGCCGGTAGATACAAAAATACCTAAGGTCAGAGGCAGTTCCTACAGCAGCACTATTGTCTCCTACTGAGCAAATAAAGCCAGGCAAGGCGGGCTTGTATGATCCAGGCCTTCTGAAAATAAGTGCTGTGCCTTTAAGAAAAAAAAATGAAATTTCTTTCCTTTTTTGGGTTACACACTTTTCTATAATGTGAACTGTAGGGTTAAGATTGTGAGTCCTGTGTGTAGCGTTCACTGGCCACGGGTTTCCTATCTCCCTGCACAAAACGTCTCCTTCACTCTCTCTACACTATGTATGTGCAGAACTGCTTCTTTCCCCTGCAATGACAGAGTTTAAAATATGGTGGTGTGTTTGTTTATTGGACTGTCTCCCTATGACATATCGCTGTCCTTTCAGCCTGGTTTCTGTCACCCCTTGTGATACTGAAGTGTTGTGGGTGAAGATTAATCAAGTGGGCAGCCTGGGGCACTCTCCTCACGTAGGCATCTTGCTCTGCAGAGTTGCGACCCGGCTCTCCAACGTGGCCCAGGCCCCTGTTTGGTTTCACTTAACCGGAGATATCCGCCAAGAGATCCTCCAAGGTAATACCAATTCTCTTTCAGCCCCGTTACATCAGTGCGGGCTTACCTTTGTTTTTGGGCTCTGTGGATGTAGCGGTTTGTTCTCAGGGGCCCGATGCCGGCGGGGGTTATGTAGCTCTGCCGGTTCCATTGCGGGGGGAGAGCGGGTCGTGTCCGTCCACAATACAGCTCCTGTGGGCTAATCCTCCAGTACCCCGGTCCCAGGGTGATCAGAAGAGGCACTGGTGGGTGGTATCAGGTCCTCTCTGAGCTCAGGTCAAGTGCGCAATAAGCCGTTGCAGTGCCGTTTAGAGGCCGTGATCAGCATCAACCCTGTGTGAGCCTCAGAAGGTCCGTTTGCTAGATCTATTCTGTGCAGGGACATATTCATGCAGCATGACCCCTGTTTTAAAGTTGATTTAGGTCAATACTTCCCAAGATATTAGGTTTTGCATCAGGCACAGGGCATGGGAGCCAAGAACTAAACAGCCATGTCCCTGCGTTGGCCAGGCTCCGCCCCCAAAGTTTAATTTATTTTATGTTATTGGTAATGTTAGATTTTTAGTATAAGGCAGGTTAGGTTTTATTTTACAGGTACATTTGTATTTATTTTAGCTAGGTAGTTAGTAAATAGTTAATAACTATTTACTAAAGTAGTATACCTAGTTAAAAACAATACAAACTTATCTGTGAAATAAAAAGTAAAACCTAAGCTAGCTACAATGTAACATTATTTATTTTGTAGCTAGCTTAGGTTTATTTTATAGGTAAGTATTTAAGTTTTAAATAGGAATTATTTAGGTACTAATTGTAAGTTTTATTTAGATTTATTTTAGATTATATTTAAGTTATGGGTTGTAGGGTTAGACTTAGGCTTAGGATTACGTTACGGTTAGGGGTTAATATATTTATATAGTGATGTGGGAAGCCAGAGGTTTAGGGGTTAATAGTTTATTTTAGTATATTTCGTTGTGGGGGGCTTGCGGTTTAGTGGTTCATAGGTTTATTATTGCGGTGGTGTGGGCGGACGGCAGATTAGGGGTTAATAATATTTAAATAGTGTTTGCGATGCGGGAGGGCGGTGGTTTAGGGGTTAATAGGTTTATTATAGTGGCGATGATGTCGGGGAGCAGCGGAATAGGGGTTAATACATTTTTTAAGTGGCGGCGATGTCCGGAGCGGCAGATTTGTGGTTAATAATTTTATTTTAGTGTTTGCGGGCCTCGGTTTAAGGGTTAATAGGTAGTTTATGGGTTTTAGTGTACTTTTTAACAGTTTAGTTATGAGTTTTATGCTACAGCTTTGTAGCATAAAACTCATAACTGCTGACTTTAGATGGTGGTACGGATCTTGTCATTTTAGGCTGTACTGCTCACTTTTTGGCCTCACAGCAAAACTCATAATTCCGGCGCTATGGGAGTCCCATTGAAAAATAACTTTTTTAAAAGTGCGGTACTGACGTTGCGTGACAGCCAAACAGTGTGCGGGACACCTATTCTGACAAGACTTGTAATAGTTAGGGAAAAAGCATTGTTATGAAGCATAACGATGCTTTTTCACTCATAACGCAAAACTCGGAATCTAGCTGATTGTTAGGTTGTTAAAAACCCACAACACAAGGCGCACAAGCGTTGTATAACATAGATAATCAAAGATTGTCATTGCCATTTAATATTTGTTGTATAATATTGATAACTATGAGTGGAGATTGTATTGGTTAAGGCAGGGGTGGGCAGACTTTTGTAAGGCAAGGGCTACTTCTAATTTTTTTCCAGAGATGTGGTGACGTGGTCACCTAACTAAAAAACACCAGTAGCTGGCTGAAAATTGTATTTTTGCAACAAATAGGACCTGCTGGCTGAAAATTGGATTGTGCCACAAATAGGACCTGCTGGTGGAAGAATTGGATTTTTGCCACAAATAGGACCTCTGGCTGAAAATTGGATTTTTTACCACAAATGATATAGCTTTAAAAATCAGCCGCGGCTCTTTAATAATAAATACAGCTGCACTCTACTTACTGCGAGAGCTCTTTCTTTACATCACACTGGGACTATCAAGCAAACTTATCTGTGTACCGCTCCTGTGTACAAATAAGTAGTCTCACAATCAAGGCGGCTCAAGTCTAGGGCTAGTGGAGTAGGTCAAGCCTGGAACACATGGGGAAACCGCACAGCTCAGGTACAACAATGACAATTAGCTATTCTCAGCCAATCATAGACAGACTCATTTCTACAAAGTAATTGTATTGGCTGGACACCATGTCAGGTTGATTAGGGGACAGGTCCTGTTGGCTGCTCTCCAACTATCCGCTACTAGTTGAAGACTACTGCAAATAGTTGCAATGACAATGACAGCGGCAGGACCTGCAGGCTCTGTACCGCTCCTTACAGAGCAACCAGAGACTTGTAAAGCAGCAACAGTACTTGCCCTGCACAATCTGGTGACAACAAAGTATAGCTAATATTAGTGTGTCAGAGAAAGTATCAGAGAGCAGCATCAAAGCCTGGTAAAATAGTAAGTAAAAGAACCTGAGGGGAGTAACAGAGACCCCTGGGAAAAAACAACACCAGACCATTCACCCAGCGAGCCTGGTGACAATTAACGGAGGACAGAACTACAAAGTAGCAGCAGAATATTAAACAGAGCAGGACCTGGAACTGCCAAACCCAGGGATACTGAGCAGCATCTCAGCCTGGCGCATGAAGAGTCGGTACTATGGACTGACCACGTCTTGAGACAAAAAGTAAATAGTTTGGGACAGGCAGTAACCAAAGTTCAGCTACAGCTGTGTCATGCATGCTGAAGTACACATACCGCCGTCATAGACTCATAGCCAATTTCAAAAGTCTGCATAAGAGAAACATTTCTCATACTCTTCAGTGGTGAGGGCTCTTCACTCAGAATCTAGATGTATGAGAAATGTTTATCTTATTATGCAGACCTTTTGAAATCTTCCAGGTGGTCACCTCAAAATTGACTCGAGGTCCACTGGTAGACCGCGATCTACCTCTTGCCCACCGCTGGGTTAAGGTATACAATTAAGTATGAAGGCTTTGTCTTATAAAAGTTTTGTACTTTAGTATATACAGGGAGTGCAGAATTATTAGGCAAGTTGTATTTTTAAGGATTCATTTTATTATTGAACAACAACCATGTTCTCAATGAACCCAAAAAACTCATTAATATCAAAGCTGAATAGTTTTGGAAGTAGTTTTTAGTTTGTTTTTAGTTATAGCTATTTTAGGGGGATATCTGTTGTGTGCAGGTGACTATTACTGTGCATAATTATTAGGCAACTTAACAAAAAACAAATATATACCCATTTAAATTATTTATTTTTACCAGTGAAACCAATATAACATCTCAACATTCACAAATATACATTTCTGACATTCAAAAACAAAACAAAAACAAATCAGTGACCAATATAGCCACCTTTCTTTGCAAGGACACTCAAAAGCCTGCCATCCATGGATTCTGTCAGTGTTTTGATCTGTTCACCATCAACATTGCGTGCAGCAGCAAACCACAGCCTCCCAGACACTGTTCAGAGAGGTGTACTGTTTTCCCTCCTTGTAAATCTCACATTGATGATGGACCACAGGTTCTCAATGGGGTTCAGATCAGGTTAACAAGGAGGCCATGTCATTAGATTTTCTTCTTTATACCCTTTCTTGCCAGCCACGCAGTGGAGTACTTGGACGCGTGTGATGGAGCATTGTCCTGCATGAAAATCATGTTTTTCTTGAAGGATGCAGACTTCTTCCTGTACCGCTGCTTGAAGAAGGGTGTCTTCCAGAAACTGGCAGTAGGACTGGGAGTTTAGCTTGACTCCATCCTCAACCCGAAAAGGCCCCACAAGCTCATCTTTGATGATACCAGCCCAAACCAGTACTCCACCTCCACCTGCTGGCGTCTGAGTCGGACTGGAGCTCTCTGCCCTTTAACCAATCCAGCCACGGCCCATCCATCTGGGCACATCAAGACTCACTCTCATTTCATCAGTCCATAAAACCTTAGAAAAATCAGTCTTGAGATATTTCTTGGCCCAGTCTTGACGTTTCAGCTTGTGTGTCTTGTTCAGTGGTGTCGTCTTTCAGCCTTTCTACCTTGGCCATGTCTCTGAGTATTGCACACCTTGTGCTTTTGGGCACTCCAGTGATGTTGCAGCTCGGAAATATGGCCAAACTGGGTGGCAAGTGGCATCTTGCAGCTGCACGCTTGACTTTCTCAGTTCATGGGCAGTTATTTTGCTCCTTGGGTTTTTCCACACGCTTCTTGCGACCCTGTTGACTATTTTGAATGAAACGCTTGATTGTTCGATGATCACGCTTCAGAAGCTTTGCAATTTTAAAGTGCTGCAATCCCTCTGCAAGATATCTCACTATTTTTGACTTTTTCTGAGCCTGTCAAGTCCTTCTTTTGACCCATTTTGCCAAAGGAAAGGAAGTTGCCTAATAATTATGCACACCTGATATAGGGTGTTGATGTCATTAGACCACACCCCTTCTCATTACAGAGATGCAGCATCACCTAATTATGCTTAATTGGTAGTAGGCTTTCGAGCCTATACAGCTTGGAGGTAAAACAACATGCATAAAGAGGATGAGTGTGGTCAAAATACTCATTTGCCTAATAATTCTGCACACAGTGTATATGAGTGAAAAAAAATAGTCTTTTTAGAAAGCCCTCTTATCAAGGGTGGTAAAATATATTAAAATTTAGGGAACTGATATTGCAATCTCCCTGAGGCCGTGCTGGTCTTAAAATATACACTTTTTTTTGTATTTTCACATTTCACTTCTCTCCATATTACTATAGATTATATGTCACATCTTGTTTATATATTTTTTTACATCTCCCATTTTCACAACTAAGAGGAGAGTCATGGCTCCTAGTTTGTACTAAGATGATACATCTGGGTTTAAATGCTACTTTGATGTATCCAGCTAGAATAAAAGTTCAAATTGATAATGAGGTGAAAATTCTAGAATAATGAAAAAGAAGCAGAGGAATTCATGTCTAAACAGGTTGAAATCTTAAAGATGAACATGGCGACTCAAAAAAAAGAAAATAACATCATGGGTAATGATTGGTATGAGGAGTGGTTTGGGATGTGGGTTTTTTTGTTGTTGTTGTTGTTATTATTATTTTATTAAGTGAATAACACAATCTGTGTTTGTCTCTTGAATGTGGTGGCAATACTTCCCCTATAAAAGAATATCAATACTTTACACATTTAAGAGATTAGGGACGGATGGCGCCTTCATACAAGAGACTCATTTTAAGGGAGAAGAATTAATTAAGCTATGGTCTGGTTGGGTACAGAATGTTTTAGGTACCCTCTGTAAATTGAGGGAAAAGAGGGGTGGCTATTTTTATACAGGTAGCCCTCAGTTTATGCTGGGGTTAGGTTCTGGAATGAATGGTTGTAAATTGAAACTGTTGTTTCAAAATTGTCATAGGTAACACACCTAATACATTATTTTCAAGCTTTGAAATGAACTTATAATGCTAAACAGCATTATAAACCTAATAAAATAATCACACCAAACACAGAATTATATAATTAAACTAAGTTAAATGAACAAAAACATTTGCTAAACACATTATAAACCTAATAAAATAATCACACAACACAGACTTCACTTGCATTTTTCTGCAAACAGTTCTTTCTATGCATTCCAATCTGGACTGATTTATAGACAGGAAGATCTTGTTCCTTTGAAATCTGCTCGATAGCTCAGGTCTTGTTAAACTGAATAATTTCAGCTTTCTTGGCTTTGCTACTACACAAGCGGACCGCTCCACCTACTGGCTTATTTTAATAATGCACTGCTTCTCAATGCTTTTTCATAGCAGTCACATGACTGGAAAAAAAGGTTGTTATTTCTGAAACGGTGTAAAATTGAACCGTTGTAAAACGAGGGCCACCTGTAAAGAGAAAACCGCCAGATATACAATAAGGTCAAGTTATTATGATCCAGAGGAGAGGTATATGATTTTAAAAATTTAAATTGTGAAGATATCGTTCACGTTTTTGTAATGTCTAATGTCTGAATGAATATGCACCCGGGTTCTGTGCTAAGCCTGCAAATTAAATTAATAGAGTTCTCTGAAGAGAACATTATAGTGGGAGTGGATTTTAATATGGTTTCACAGGTTCCCATTGATAGATTTAGGCCATTTAAATATCTGAGGAAAAACAGGAGGGATAAATTGATGCTATGACTTTTAAGCAAGTTGAACTAATGGATACATCGAAGATTAATAACCCAACGAGTAGAGATTTTACATGTGTTTCTAAAACTCACAAGACATAATCAAGGATTTACGTTTTCAACTCCTGAAATACCTTTTTGCTATAGATTTTTAAAATGTCTATAAAGGATATTACTATATCTGATCATAAACCGATTGTCTTAGACATCTTTGTAAATAGTTTAAAAGGTTTTTTTCAAATATTTTAGCTTTTCACACTACTTAACACATTATCTTAATTTTGAAACCTCCCTTACACAAAGGTGGCAGGAAAATACACAAATTAATCAAGAGTATATAGCAAAATCAAAGGTATATTGGGGAAGCGTTCCAAAGCAGTGATTAGGGGGGGAGATTATAGCCTTTGTAAGTAGATTTAAAAAATGACTAACTAAATGGCTGGTGCATGCTTACAATAGGTACTTAAATAACCCCTCAATTTTATGCTGGCAAGATTATGAAGAAGCTAAAAAAAGCAAGAGATGCCCTGGCTGTTAAAATCTGCTACACAACAGGAAATAAAAGTGAGTGCAAAATACTTTAAATACGGTAATAAAACTGGGAAATGTTTAGCTAACTTGATTAACAGATTTAGTAAACCGAGGCCTATAGGACCAATAAAATTATGGACAAAGTATATACAGAAACTGAAATTTGATGAAAGTCAAACAGAAAGCTTATAGGCTAATACTTTTGAGAAGGAAATTAAAAATGCCATTAAGAAATTGAAGAATAGTAAATCAATAAGCCCAGACTTACTGCCAAAAGAATATTACAAATTAATGATTGATCAGGTTACTCCAGCACTGGAAGCAATTATTCAATCGGTATTTTGTTAAGGGAAAAAAATGTCATCAATTTTAACATCATCATGGACAACTTTAAAACTTAAACCTAATAAAAGTCCAGAGAGTATGAATGCATATAGACCAATATCTCTGTTAAACACGACTACAAGGTCTTAACTGGCATTCTTGCAGATAGACTTCAGATCCTTTAAGGACTATTATATATTCAGATAAAACAGGGGTTTCTAAAAGGCATGAACTCTGCCACAAATATAAGGAACATATTCCTAACAGTCGATTATTTTAATAGGAACATTAGACCCACATTCGATAATGAAGATTCAGACGCATTAATTATATCATTTGATGACTGTAAAAGCTTTGATTTTTTAGAATAGGATAATTTATTTTCAACTTTGTAACTGATTTGGATCCCTAAAAGATTAATAGAAATTGTGAAGAACATACTGTTATATAATAAACCTGAAACGGCTTTTATAGTAAATTGGCCAATTATCTAAAAGCATAGTCTTTAGAAAGAGGTACATGGCAAGGATGCCCTTTTTCTCCCTTTGTTGTTTGACATTGCAATAGAAGTTTTGGCATTTGCCTTAAGAGAGAGGGTACAAGGTATAAAGGTAGGGCACAAAGGAAAAATTGGATTGTTCATTGTATGCAGACAATCTTCTTTTATTTACAAAAAGCTATTGGAACAACATTCCACAGAAAGAAATGCTATAGTAGCACTCTATGCCAGACTGTGATACAGGTAGGAACTTAAAAAATAAAATATAACCTTTTATTGTTCATTTAAAAGATGGGGAAACAACATACAAATTAAAATCCCATCAGAAATTCAACTGTTGTTTGGAGTGTTTCCTGTTATCTTGTTTACCAGCCTTATAAATTCTTGATAAACTATATAAGGGAACACTATGATTGTTACATTGAAATCGCCCCTCTATAATATGCGATGTGAATAAATCCAGGTCTCTCTCTGGTTCTTTATTGTGAGTCAAATTAGTGGGGTTGAGCATTAACCAAGTACTAATTGGTTGATATGGTGTACATCTTGAGTCACAATGTGACTAAATGGTTGTGATTATGGTGTATATACAATATTATATGTATATATAATATAATATAGAGTTATTTTCTCCCATATAGACGATACTCAGGTTTTCCTATTTATAATGTCTATATGTCATACGTTATCAACATATACCCCATTTTTATATAATCACTTAATATGATATATCCCTTGACCTAGTGTTCATACTTGGATGTTAATTGTGTCTCACTGTTTAATGAGTTCATATAATATTTTACATGTTATGTTTTTATCTTGTTAGTACAAGCATAAATGCTGTTTTTATGTTGCAGCTTATATTGCTTGTCCAAATATAAGTTCACCAAATGGATTTGAGCTTATCATATGAATGTACATACAGGTTTTATTATTTCTCAGTATTGCATTTGTTACTGCTTATATTAGATAGCTGTATAAAACAGAATTTATGCTTACCTGATAAATTACTTTCTCCAACGGTGTGTCCGGTCCACGGCGTCATCCTTACTTGTGGGATATTCTCTTCCCCAACAGGAAATGGCAAAGAGTCCCAGCAAAGCTGGCCATATAGTCCCTCCTAGGCTCCGCCCACCCCAGTCATTCGACCGACGGACAGGAGGAAATATATATAGGAGAAACCATATGGTACCGTGGTGACTGTAGTTAGAGAAAATAATTCATCAGACCTGATTAAAAAACCAGGGCGGGCCGTGGACCGGACACACCGTTGGAGAAAGTAATTTATCAGGTAAGCATAAATTCTGTTTTCTCCAACATTGGTGTGTCCGGTCCACTGCGTCATCCTTACTTGTGGGAACCAATACCAAAGCTTTAGGACACGGATGAAGGGAGGGAGCAAATCAGGTCACCTAAATGGAAGGCACCACGGCTTGCAAAACCTTTCTCCCAAAAATAGCCTCCGAAGAAGCAAAAGTATCAAATTTGTAAAATTTGGCAAAAGTGTGCAGAGAAGACCAAGTCGCTGCCTTACATATCTGGTCAACAGAAGCCTCGTTCTTGAAGGCCCATGTGGAAGCTACAGCCCTAGTGGAGTGAGCTGTGATTTTTTCAGGAGGCTGCCGTCCGGCAGTCTCATAAGCCAATCGGATAATGCTTTTAAGCCAAAAGGAAAGAGAGGTAGAAGTCGCCTTTTGACCTCTCCTTTTACCAGAATAAACAACAAACAAGGAAGATGTTTGTCTGAAATCTTTAGTAGCCTCTAAATAGAATTTTAGAGCACGGACTACGTCCAAATTGTGTAACAAACGTTCCTTCTTTGAAACTGGATTCGGACACAAAGAAGGTACAACTATCTCCTGGTTAATATTTTTGTTAGAAACAACTTTCGGAAGAAAACCAGGCTTAGTACGCAAAACCACCTTATCTGCATGGAACACCAGATAGGGTGGAGAACACTGCAGAGCAGATAACTCTGAAACTCTTCTAGCAGAAGAAATAGCAACCAAAAACAAAACTTTCCAAGATAGTAACTTAATATCTATGGAATGTAAAGGTTCAAACGGAAACCCTTGAAGAACTGAAAGAACAAGATTTAGACTCCAGGGAGGAGTCAAAGGTCTGTAAACAGGCTTGATCCTAACCAGAGCCTGAACAAATGCTTGAACATCTGGCACGGCTGCCAGTCTTTTTGTGAAGTAAAACAGATAAAGCAGAGATCTGTCCCTTTAGAGAACTTGCAGATAATCCTTTCTCCAAACCTTCTTGTAGAAAGGATAGAATCTTAGGAATTTTTATCTTGTTCCATGGAAATCCTTTGGATTCACACCAACAGATATATTTTTTCCATATTTTATGGTAAATTTTTCTAGTTACAGGCTTTCTAGCCTGAATCAGAGTATCTATTACAGAATCTGAAAACCCACGCTTTGATAAAATCAAGCGTTCAATCTCCAAGCCGTCAGTTGGAGGGAAACCAGATTCAGATGTTCGAATGGACCCTGAACAAGAAGGTCCTGTCTCAAAGGTAGCTTCCATGGTGGAGCCGATGACATATTCACCAGGTCTGCATACCAAGTCCTGCGTGGCCACGCAGGAGCTATCAAGATCACCGAGGCCCTCTCCTGATTGATCCTGGCTACCAGCTTGGGAATGAGAGGAAACGGTGGAAATACATAAGCTAGGTTGAAGGTCCAAGGTGCTACTAGTGCATCTACTAGAGTCGCCTTGGGATCCCTGGATCTGGACCCATAGCAAGGAACCTTGAAGTTCTGACGAGACGCCATCAGATCCATGCCTGGAATGCCCCATAATTGAGTTATTTGGGCAAAGATTTCCGGATGGAGTTCCCACTCCCCCGGATGGAATGTCTGACGACTCAGAAAATCCGCTTCCCAATTTTCCACTCCTGGGATGTGGATCGCAGACAAGTGGCAGGAGTGATCCTCCGCCCATTGAATTATCTTGGTCACTTCTTTCATCGCCAGGGAACTCCTTGTTCCCCCCTGATGATTGATATATGCAACGGTCGTCATGTTGTCTGATTGAAACCTTATGAATTTGGCCTTTGCTAGTTGAGGCCAAGCTCTGAGAGCATTGAATATCGCTCTCAGTTCCAGAATGTTGATCGGGAGAAGAGACTCTTCCCGGGACCATAGACCCTGAGCTTTCAGGGATTCCCAGACCGCGCCCCAGCCCACTAGACTGGCGTCGGTCGTGACAATGACCCACTCTGGTCTGCGGAAGCTCATTCCCTGTGACAGATTGTCCAGGGTCAGCCACCAACGAAGTGAATCTCTGGTCTTTTGGTCTACTTGAATCATCGGAGACAAGTCTGTATAATCCCCATTCCACTGTCTGAGCATGCACAGTTGTAATGGTCTTAGATGAATTTGTGCAAAAGGAACTATGTCCATTGTTGCAACCATCAATCCTATTACTTCCATGCACTGCGCTATGGAAGGACGAGGAACAGAATTAAGTACTTGACAAGAGCTTAGAAGTTTTGATTTTCTGACCTCTGTCAGAAAAATCCTCATTTCTAAAGAATCTATTATTGTTCCCAAGAAGGGAACTCTTGTTGACGGGGACAGAGAACTTTTTTCTTTGTTCACCTTCCATCCGTGAGATCTGAGAAAGGCTAGGACGATGTGCGTATGAGCCTTTGCTTTTGACAGGGACGACGCTTGAATTAGGATGTCGTCCAAGTAAGGTACTACTGCAATGCCCCTTGGTCTTAGAACCGCTAGAAGGGACCCTAGTACCTTTGAGAAAACCCTTGGAGCAGTGGCTAATCCGAATGGAAGTGCCACAAACTGGTAATGCTTGTCCAGAAAAGTGAACCTTAGGAACTGATGATGTTCCTTGTGGATAGGAATATGTAGGTACGCATCCTTTAAGTCCACGGTAGTCATAAATTGACTTTCCTGGATGGTGGGTAGGATCGTTCGAATAGTTTCCATTTTGAACGATGGTACCCTGAGAAATTTGTTTAGGATTTTCAGATCCAAAATTGGTCTGAATGTTCCCTCTTTTTTGGGAACTACTAACAGATTGGAATAAAATCCCATTCCTTGTTCTCTTATTGGAACTGGATGTATCACTCCCATCTTTAACAGGTCTTCTACACAATGTAAGAATGCCTGTCTCTTTATTTGGTTTGAGGATAAGTGAGATCTGTGGAACCTTCCCCTTGGGGGTAGTTCCTTGAATTCCAGGAGATAACCTTGAGAAACTATTTCTAGCGCCCAAGGATCCTGAACATCTCTTGCCCAAGCCTGAGCAAAGAGAGAGAGTCTGCCCAACCCTAGATCCGGTCCCGGATCGGGGGCTATCCCTTCATGCTGTTTTGGTAGCAGTGGTAGGCTTCTTGGCCTGCTTACCCTTGTTCCAGCCTTGCATTGGTTTCCAGGCTGGTTTGGGCTGTGAGGCATTACCCTCTTGCTTAGAGGATGCAGAGTTAGAGGCTGGTCCGTTTCTGCGAAAGGGACGAAAATTAGGCTTATTTTTAGCCTTAAAAGACCTATCCTATGGGAGGGCGTGGCCCTTTCCCCCAGTGATGTCTGAAATAATCTCTTTCAAATCGGGTCCAAATAATGTTTTACCTTTGAAAGGAATGTTAAGCAATTTTGTCTTGGAAGACACATCCGCTGACCAAGACTTTCGCCAAAGCGCTCTGCGCGCCACGATAGCAAACCCTGAATTTTTCGCCGCTAATCTAGCTAATTGCAAAGCGGCATCCAAAACAAAAGAGTTAGCCAATTTAAGTGCGTGAACTCTGTCCATAACCTCCTCATATGAAGATTCTCTACTGAGCGACTTTTCTAGTTCCTCGAACCAGAAACACGCTGCCGTAGTGACAGAAACAATGCATGAAATTGGTTGTAGAAGGTAACCCTGCTGTACAAAAATCTTTTTAAGCAAACCCTCTAATTTTTTATCCATAGGATCTTTGAAAGCACAACTATCTTCGATAGGAATAGTAGTGCGTTTGTTTAGAGTAGAAACCGCCCTCTCGACCTTGGGACTGTCTGCCATAAGTCCTTTTCTGGGGTCGACTATAGGAAATAATTTCTTAAATATAGGGGGGGGAACAAAAGGTATGCCGGGCTTTTCCCACCTCTTTATTTACTATGTCCGCCACCCGCTTGGGTATTAGGAAAAGCGTCGGGGGGGGCACCGGAACCTCTAGAACTGTCATCTTACATAATTTCTCTGGAATGACCAAATTGTCACAATCATCCAGAGTAGATAACACCTCCTTAAGCAGTACGCAGGAGATGTTCTAATTTAAATTTAAATGTCACAACATCAGGTTCAGCTTGATGAGAAATTTTTCCTGAATCTGAGATTTCTCCATCAGACAAAACCTCCCTCATGGCCCCCTTGAGATTGTTGTGAGGGTATGTCGGAACAGTTATCATCAGCGCCCTCTTGCTCTTCAGTTGTTTAAAAACAGAGCAATCGCGCATTCTCTGATAAGTAGGCATTTTGGATAAAAGATTTGCTATGGAGTTATCCATTACAGTCGTTAATTGTTGCACTGTAATAAGTATTGGCGCACTAGATGTACTAGGGGGCCTCCTGTGTGGGCAAAACTGGTGTAGACACAATAGGGGATGATGTAGTATCATTTTACTCCCCTCATTTGAGGAATCATCTTGGGCAATATCATTATCTTGGCTTACTGTCCTTACTTTTGTTTGGACACTATGGCACAATTATCACATAAATTTAAATGGGGAGACACATTGGCTTTCCTTAACATATAGAACATAGCTTATCTGAAGGTACAGGACATGTTAAACGGCTTTAAAATTGTCAACAAAGCACAAAAAACGTTTTAAAATAAAACCGTTACTGTCTCTTTAAATTTCAAACTGAAAACACTTTATTACTGAATATGTGAAAAAGTATGAAGGAATTGTTCAAAAATTACCAAAATTTCACCACAGTGTCTTTAAAGCATTAAAAGTATTGCACACCAAATTTCAGAGCTTTAACCCTTAAAATAACGGAACCGGAGCCGTTTTTAAATTGAACCCCTATACAGTCCCAGCTATATGCTTTGCTGAGACCCAACCAAGGCCCAGAGGGGAATACGATACCAAATGACGCCTTCGTAGAAAGCTTTTTTAGTGATTCTTAGATCGCTCACACATGCATCTGCATGCCTTGCTCTCCAAAAACAAGCTGCGCAGTAATGGCGCGAAAATGAGGCTCAGTCTAGTAACTAGAAAAGGCCCCCAGACTAAAAAAGGTGTCCAACACAGTGCCTGCCGTTTTTTAAACGTTCCCCAAGATTTATAATGCCAATTATTAGCTAGAATCTGCATAATATGCCCCAAAAAAGCAATCGTTTTAGCCCATAAAAATGTCTACCAGTTTTTAAGCCCTTTTTTAAGCCCTTTATTCTTTTATGTTTGACTAAGAAAATGGCTTACCGGTCCCCATGAGGGGAAATGACAGCCTTCCAGCATTACAAGGTCTTGTTAGAAATATGGCTATGTCATACTTAAGCAGAAAAGTCTGCTAACTGTTTCCACCCAACTGAAGTTACTTCATCTCAACAGTCTGTGTGGAAACAGCAATCGATTTTAGTTACTGTCTGCTAAAATCATCTTCCTCTTACAAACAGAAATCTTCATCCTTTTCTTTTTCAGAGTAAATAGTACATACCAGCACTATTTTAAAATAACAAACACTTGGATAGAAGATTAAAAACTACATTAAAACTACCAAAAAACTCTTAACCATCTCCGTGGAGATGTTGCCCATGTGCAACAGCAAAAGAGAATGACTGGGTGGGCGGAGCCTAGGAGGTACTATATGGCCAGCTTTGCTGGGACTCTTTGCCATTCCCTGTTGGGAAGAGAATATCCCACAAGTAAGGATGACGCCGTGGACCCGACACCACCAATGGTTGGAGAAATTCGGATTTTTGATGCAAAATAGGTGATGGGTTGTGATTTTTCAATATCGTGTTTTCTGCTGCTAGTAATAATGTGATTAACTTCAGCCTATAAAGTTACAACTTGCAGAATTTCAGCTCTAAAGTTTTATTGCAACATTTGTTGCTATTTAATTACATGTAAGCATTTCCCCAATAATCCCAGATATTAGCTAGTGTAAGGATTTTTAATACCTGGTTAACTTGCTTGCTGCCTGACACTTTACGAGTGTATAATGATTGCAGGTTTTAAATAGTTTTAAGCTATTTGTGCAACTTGAGTTGCTGGACCATATGAGTAATTAATTCCATAATTAGTATAAATATTAGCATGTATAGTGATATCTCATGTTACTGATAGTGTATTTTAATGCAAATATAGATATTGATTTTAATTTTCTCAATATCCAGTTTTTAGCTATTTGTCATAATGTTGATTGAACTCGCCCTGTAAGGCTTCTATTTGTGCGAGGTAACTTCCAATCTTTAGGTTAATAAACTCTAGATTCATTCAAATATGTAGTTAATTCGATCTGTAGTTAGTTATCTATGTCAAGAATGGTAGCTTACTAGTTGGCACATAATATATATGTTACAACTTGCGGAATTCCAGCTCTAAAGTATTGCGGCATTTGTACTATTGGGGTTAAATGTAAGTATTTCCCCAATTGACTCCAGATATTAACTTGTATAATGGTTTTTCAGTATCTAATATCTAATTTCCTTTATTCTCTTGATATCCTTTGTTGAAAATCATATCTAAATATGCTCAGTAGTTGCTGATTGGTGGGCTGCACAATAGATACCTCATGTGATTGGCTCCCCCATGTACATTGCTATTTCCTTCAACAAAGGATATGTAAAGAATGAAGGCATATCCTAGCCAGTGCCTCACCTGCCTCTGACCTCACTGCCCATCACATATATGTTACAACTTGTGGAATTTCAGCTCTAAAGTATTGCAACATTTGTTACTATTGGGTTAAATGTAAGTATTTCCCCAATGACTCCAAATATTAACTTGTATAAAATGGTTTTCAGTATCTAATTTGCTGGCTTGCTGCTGACACTTAGCGAGTGTATCACAACTGCTGGTTTAAAATTGTTATGCTATTTTGTACCTAGTTTGCTGTCCCATATAAGTAAAGAATTCCCCAGCTAGTACCAATGTTGGCGTGTGTAGTGATACCTCATGTCACTAACAGCGTCTGCTATTAACTATTTTCGGCAATTAGTAATTTAAACAGTTTGAATTTTTCTGATGTTAGTTAAAATTTACAAAAATAGGAACCCCATCGTTCCACAACACCCCCCTGACGTTTTTCGCAAAAAACTTGCTTATCAAAGGCGGGCGGGCCGCCATAGTTTTAGGATATTTTATATCCTTCCGTTATTGTAAGTCCCTCCTCTCTTGGGGAATCATTTGGTTCTTTGTTGCTGGTCTGTTATGCTTAGACAGCCAATTGGGATCAATTCTCTATTTACATTAAGTTAAAGGTGGTATTGGCATTGTTTCCAATTACATATGCCTGAAATTAATCACATTTTTATGTTAAGATGGAATGTAATAAATGAATACAATGATACCCTAAAAAAAGATTGAAAGTCACTCAGATTTTGAGAGACTGTATATAAGCTTATCAAAAAGAACTAGACAAGTAGGAAGAAAACTAAAGAACACAAAAATAAGGGAAATTAAATAGAGATATCCAAGATTTCTAACGACTGTATAAATGGAGAAAAAAGACGATTCTACAGTAACCCCAATCAAAAAGCCAAAGCAAATGTAGTGTAAAGTTCTATTACGGATAAAGATGAGGAAGAAGTAGAATCAATAAATGAAGAAACAACCAAGTACATCTACTTCCAACATCAATTAAAAATACAAAAATGAACACCAGAAACAAGAGAAAGCAACATTTTTTAGAATAAGGAGAGGGGGGAGGACAACCAGAAGAGGCGGGAAACACAAGCAAAAAAACCAACCAGAGGTCACAACCACAAACCAACAGTTCATCAGAACTGGAGAGAAACCAGGAGACCTCCGAGAACCTTCTCTAATCTAAGGATGAAACAATGAGAGTTATCAATATATCTACAAAACCATTGACGAAAGATCACATTTCTGTGTTATACAAAGGTCTGTCCTTTTGTCCATCCTAAGATACAAATAAATTTGAAATAATAAAAGACATACAATTATACTTTGAGAAAAATGGCATTGAAGAAGCATTTTCACAATGAACCTCCAGTATTGGGATGGAGTGAAGAAGAAATGAACAGTCTAAAAGACTTAGAAGAACTATTAAATGAAAACGAAAATGCTGGTCAAAACAAATGGAGAAATAAGATTACAAACAAGTCCACCTTTGTAGCAAAGAGCATATATGCATCTCAAATAAAGGTATTTAACAACTTAGTATGTCAAGAAATTACAGATTTGAAATTCCACAACCAAAAATTAAAAACTTAACATACATAAACGAAATGCTTTGAAAGAAATACAAACTTTGAAAGAAGTGATAATCAGGAATCGGACAAAGGAGGAAATATTGTAGCCTGGCCCCTAGAAATGTATCTGAGGGAAATAAATAAATAATTAAATGACAAAAACTGCTATACGAGACTAATTTTCAACCCAGCACATGGATATCAACAGATATATAACCATATGATAGATAAAGCACAGAGGAATTCAATCATTACACCAAAATATTTTTTTTTTAACAGTATCTAACCCTAAAGTGGCAACCCTCTACCTCATTTCCCAAAATTCATAAAAATCAGCTGAGTCCCCCGGGAAGACCAATATTATTTGGAATGGGATGCCTAACAGAAAAAGCTAGTCAATATGTTGATTTTCGATTAAGATCATTTGTACATGAACTACCATCCTATGTACAGGATACCATAGAAGTTTCACAAAAATTGGATAATATCTACATAGAAGAAAATACATGGTTAGTCACCATGGATGTGGAGGTATTGTACACTTCCATAGAATATGATAAAGGAATCAAAGCAGTACAATATTTCCTGGACCAACGAGCAGAGGAAGATGAATTACATAATGAATTTATTATCAACCTATTAAAATTCATACTACAATATAACTTCTTTACTTTTAACAATCAATCTTCCTACAAACAAGAGGAACGGCAATGGGGACAGCATGTGCCCCCACATATGCAAACCTGTTTTTAGGATGGTGGGAGGCTGAACATGTATTTACTGAAGCGAATATAGAATATACAGGGCAATATACCCCCTTTGGCTTAGATTTTTTAGATGATATTTTCTTTATCTGGGAAGGAAGCCAAGAAAAATTACTGGAATTTCTAAGGTAAACTAAAACCAAAATGATCTAAATATTCGTCTAACATCTGAATACAGCCAAAAAGAATAGCCTTCCTAGATTTGAAAATATGTATAGTCTTGAAAAAAAGACTCCACTTGGGCCGAAATGCATTGACAGATTTATGGTGAGTTTATACCTTTAGTTATAGAAGATTTTATACAGTATCACCCTATGCTACTATCCTTTATTTACAGGTTTTGAGGATTTTCCCAGCATCAATCTTTATTATATTTTTTACAAATATTTTTTACAAATATTTTTAATATTTTTATATTTTTTCTTTTCTTCTTCATAAATATACCTTTTAACAAATCAGGATTACAAACAAAAGGACACTCCAGCAAATGGAGTGACACTCTGGAACTTATCTTCAGATTTTCATCTATATTTTCTCACATTCTATTTTTATTTTTATATACCCCTCATATATTGGGATTACAACTATAACATCCAAAAGACATTCCAGCCAAGGGAACAACGTCCAGGAGACACACCAGTTTCACTTAACAAGTGCACTACTACCCCCATCTTTTTCATTTTTTCACGTTCACTAGCTTGTGTACACACTAGTTGCCCAAAGATTTTTTACATTTTTCAAATTTTTCATTTTTTATTTTTATATTTTTATATTTCTCATAATTTCTCACATTTTTGGAGTGATTTTTTCATTTTTTTTCATTTTTGACACAAATCACTTTATGTGGATCACAATCATTTGAATTTCACATTTTTTGAATTTTCACCTTCTTTTTGGAACCTACCTATTCAATATTATTATTTATTATTATATTTTGGTGTTTTCACCAACAACGATATCCACTACCATTATTTGCATTAGAGATCAGACTGATAACTACATGGACTAATGTCAAATGTATCATCTTATGTACCTTTTTAAACTCATCTTTGTATAGTTATTTTTGTACAATCATTTTATTCAAATCTATTGTAATCTGTTATTAGAGGAATCTGTTATTAGCGGGATCACGCTCTACTTATAATTGTGATAACACTTCCAGTACAGCCCTCAACCCTTTATGTGCTATGTTATACTTTTAATTTTAATGGATTGTTTTAGATAATTTATAATTATGCCAACATGGATCCATGTATATATGTATAAATAAAATTTGTGATATTTTGTGTAAACCAATTTAGAGTTTCTCTGTGCTACACATTTGTTCTGAGACCTGTTCGTTCAAACTGTGACATTACCATATTTATGTTTCAGTATTACCTAATGGTTACACTGTGTGCTACTTCCACCTATGATCTAGTATCATACATTATTCCATTTCTCCAAGACCTCGCCTACTTTTGGCGCTCCTACCTTACCATCTTCTTTCTAACTCTTTATTCTGTGGGCATTTTGGGGACCCATATAGATAGGAGCTATAGGTCATCCATACATAGCGCTGTAAGATAAACACTGTTTCTTAAACCAAAATGATCTAAATATTCGTCTAACATCTGAATACAGCCAAAAAGAAATAGCCTTCCTAGATTTGAAAATATGTAAAGAACAAGATGGAAGAATTTTAACAAACCTATACCACAAAAAAACAGCAACGAATAGCGTATTACATCATACTAGTGCACATGCACCTAGTACCCTGAAAAGTCTCCCTACAGGGGAATTTCTAAGAGTACGGCGCAACTGTACGGATCTGAAGACCTTCAAAAAAAGAGCTAGTGAATTAGAAGAATTTGTAAAAAAGAGATTATAGCAGAACCAGTATCAGAAAAGCCATATCAAGAGCACTTTAGATGAACAGAACAGAATTATTATATAAAAATATCTAAAATCAATGACAACTAAACGAAGTTGATTCTTACATACAATTCACAAACTCCTCAAATAAAAGAGATAATAAAAAAGTACTGGCATGTTCTAGTATCCCTAGTGACCCGATTTTGAAAAATCAACTTGGGAAAAAACAGAAATCAGCTATAGACGCTTTAAAAACATCAAGGACATGATATCAAGTAGCCACTATAGTGGAAAGAAAACCAGTACATCCTTTTCACCTGGATCGTTTAAATGTGGAACTTGTTTTACCTGCCACTACATTAAGAAACTAAGTACAATAACAGATAGATTTGGACGGAATCATTAAATTAATAAATACATAAGTTGTAACACAAAAGGAGTAATATATGTCTTGCAATGTTCATGTCAGAAATATTATGTTGGCATGACAACTCGCCAACTCTGAGTCAGATTAATGGAACATCTGCGAAACATAAGAAATGCAAGAAAAGATACAGAGGATGGTAAAACCATAACCAGTGTGGCATTTCACTTTCTGTCAAAATATAATTCTAATTCAAAAGATCTTCAATGTTGGGGGATTGAACAGATATCTCTGAGTATCAGAGGAGGAGACTTGGAGAAAGCCCTTCTTAAATCAGAAAGTAAATGGATATATCTACTTAATTCTGTACATTAAAAAAAGAATCAATGAGAATAATAACTATTATGTATTTTTATAAAACATCTAGTATGTTGTCTTAAGCAATGGGAACTAATATCTCATTGTGCAAATGAAGCTGAATGAAAGAAGAACAGGATCAATAACAATAATCACATATAAACTGATTTAAATATGTACTCCAAAAATTAAAAATAAACTTTAAAAAAATACACAATATAATTGAAAACCAAGCATATATATATATATAGTATATATATCAAAGGATTATTATAAAGTACACTCAGTTTTACAAGGTCCAGGTTAACTGTACTAGAATACATTAAGTTATTATTATATTAATTAATTTAAAAAAAATAATTAAGATGCAATTCACAATTACCAACACAATATGCACTACACATAGTAACTTATTTGATATCCAAAATCATAGAAGCCTTAAATTGAAAATTTATAATACTGTTAACAACAAAAGCCAAGATAAATGTTATATTATGTAACTCATAATCACCAACACAGCTTGCACTATACATAGTAATAAATATAGCCTTAATAAGAACAATAGTTTCAAAACATTTATTCCACAAGTATGGGACCACAAGCATTTTAATTGCAACCAAAGCCCAGTAGTAAGAGCACCTATCAACTTTTAAATAGACATATGTCAACTACATATCACTTTTTTAACATACGTCACATCAATCCCAACCCAACACACACAGTCCTAGCTATATTCAGTGGTCACCAATTCATGAAACATAATCACAATACCCATTAAACTTAAATATGAACATCAATCACTCCAATCACGAACTATGGAATATATTTGAATTTATTTTATTAACCATTTTTGCACACACCAATTGATTGCAAGTCACTATCCCTTTTCACTCACAATTAACACTACCCACACACACACACCTAGATTTAGAGTTCTGCGTTAGCCATCAAAAGCAGTGTTAAGGGGTCCTAACGCTGCTTTTTACCGCCTGCTGGTATTTAGAGTCAGGCAGGAAAGGGTCTACCGCTCACTTCCCTACCGCGATTCCAGGCTACCGCAGATCCCCTTACGCCCCTTGCGTATCCTATCCTTTCAATGGGATCTGCCTAACGCTGGTATTTGGAGTCTTGGGAGAAGTGAGCGGTAGAGCCTCTACCGACAAGACTCCTACCGACAAAAAAAGTCAGTAGTTAAGAGCTTTATGGGCTAACGCGTGAATATAAAGCTCCTAACTACTGTGCTCTAAAGTACACTAACACCCATAAACTACCTATGTACCCCTAAACCTAGGCCCCCCCCACATCGCCGCCACTCTAATAAAATTTTTTAACCCCTAATCTGCCGACCGGACACCACCGCCACCTACATTATACTTATGAACCCCTAATCTTCTGCCCCTTAACACCGCCGACCCCTATATTAGCCGACCCCTATATTATATTTATTAACCCCTAATCTGCCCCCCAATGTCGCCGCTACCTAGCTACACTTATTAACCCCTAATCTGCCAACCGGACCTCGCCGCCACTATAATAAATGTATTAACCCCTAAACCGCCGCACTCCCGCCTCGCAAACACTATAATAAATAGTATTAACCCCTAATCTGCCCTCCCTAACATAGCCGCCACCTACCTACAATTATTAACCCCTAATCTCCCGCCCGCACCGTCGCCGATACTATAATAAAGTTATTAACCCCTAAACCTAACTCTAACCCTAACACCCCCTTAACATAAATATAATTTAAATGAAACGAAATAATGTTCCTAAAATTAACTAAATTATTCCTATTTAAAACTAAATACTTACCTATAAAATAAACTCTAATATAGCTACAATATAACTAATAATTACATTGTAGCTATTTTAGGATTTATATTTATTTTACAGGCAACTTTGTATTTATTTTAACTAGGTACTATAGCTATTAAATAGTTAATAACTATTTAATAGCTACCTAGTTAAAATAAGTACAAAATTACCTGTAAAATAAATCCTAACCTAAGTTACAATTAAACCTAACACTACACTATCATTAAATTAATTAAATAAATTACCTACAATTACTTAAAATAAAATACAATAAAATAAACTATTCTATAATACAAAAAAAAAACAAACACTAAATTACAAAAAAATAAAAAAGAATTACAAGCAGTTTAAACTAATTACACCTAATCTAAGCCCCCATATAAAATAAAAAAGCCCCCCAAAATAAAAAAATTCCCTACCCTATAATAAAATACAAAAGTAATCAGCTCTTTTACCAGACCTTAAAAGGGCTTTTTGCGGGGCATAACCCCAAAGTAATCAGCTCTTTTACCTGAAAATAAACATACAATACCCCCCCAACATTACAACCCACCACCCACATACCCCTACTCTAACCCACCCAAACCCCCCTTAAATAAACCTATCGCTAACCCCCTGAAGATCATCCTACCTTGAGTCGTCTTCACTCAGCCGACCCGAATTCTTCATCCAAGGTGTGCAGAGGAGGTCCTTCATCCGGTAGAAGTCTTCATCCAAGCGGAGCAAGAAGAGGTCCTCCATCCGGTAGAAGTGTTCATCCAGGCGGCGTCTTCAATCTTCATCCATCCGGTATTGAAGGGACGCCATCTTGGATGACGTCCCTTAAAGGAACCTTCATTCGTCGGGAAGTCGTCGGTAGAAGAGGATGGCTCCGCGTCGGCTCCTTTGAAGATGGCTCCGCTCCGGATGGATGAAGATTGAAGACGCCGCCTGGATGAACACTTCTACCGGATGGAGGACCTCTTCTTGCCCCGCTTGGATGAAGACTTCTACCAGATGAAGGACCTCCTCTGCGCACCTTGGATGAAGAATTTGGCTCGGCTGAGTGAAGACGACTCAAGGTAGGATGATCTTCAGGGGGGTTAGCGATAGGTTTATTTAAGGGGGGTTTGGGTGGGTTAGAGTAGGGGTATGTGGGTGGTGGGTAGTAATGGTGGGGGGGTATTGTATTTTTATTTTCAGGTAAAAGAGCTGATTACTTTGGGACAATGCCCCACAAAAAGCCCTTTTAAGGGCTGGTAAAAGAGCTGATTACTTTTGTATTTTAGAATAGGGTAGGGAATTTTTTATTTTGGGGGGCTTTTTTATTTTATTAGGGGGCTTAGATTAGGTGTAATTAGTTTAAACTTCTTGTAATTCTTTTTTATTTTTCGTAATTTAGTGGGGGGGTTTTGTATTATAGAATAGTTTATTTTATTGTATTTTATTTTAGGTAATTGTAGGTAATTTATTTAATTAATTTAATGATAGTGTAGTGTTAGGTTTAATTGTAACTTAGGTTAGGATTTATTTTACAGGTAATTTTGTACTTATTTTAACTAGGTAGCTATTAAATAGTTATTAACTATTTAAAAGCTATTGTACCTATTTAAAATAAATACAAAGTTGCCTGTAAAATAAATATAAATCCTAAAATAGCTACAATGTAATTATTAGTTATATTGTAGCTATATTCGGGTTTATTTTATAGGTAAGTATTTAGTTTTAAATAGGAATAATTTAGTTAATTTTAGGAATATTATTTTGTTTCATTTAAATTATATTTGTATCAGGGGGGTGTTAAGGTTAGGGTTAGAGTTAGGTTTAGGGGTTAATAACTTTATTATAGTAGCGGCGACGGTGCGGGCGGGAGATTAGGGGTTAATAATTGTAGGTAGGTGGCGGCGATGTTAGGGAGGGCAGATTAGGAGTTAATACTATTTATTATAGTGTTTGCGAGGCGGGAGTGCTGCGGTTTAGGGGTTAATACATTTATTATAGTGGCAGCGAGGTCCGGTAGGCAGATTAGGGGTTAATAAGTGTAGTTAGGTAGCGGCGGTGTTAGGGGCAGCAGATTCGGGGTTCATAGGGATAATGTAGGTTGCGGCGGTGTCCGGTAGCGGCAGATTAGGGGTTAATAGTATAATGCAGGTGTCAGCGATAGCGGGGGCGGCAGATTAGGGGTTAATAAGTGTAAGATTAGGGGTGTTTAGACTCGGGGTACATGTTAGGGTGTTAGGTGCAGACTTAGAGAGTGTTTCCCCATAGGAAACAATGGGGCTGCGTTAGGAGCTGAACGCTGCTTTTTTGCAGGTGTTAGGTTTTTTTTTCAGCCCAAAATGCCCCATTGTTTCCTATGGGGATATCATGCACGAGCACGTTTTGCCAGCTTACCGCTACCGTAAGCAACGCTGGTATTGAGGGTTGAAGTGGAGCTAAGTTAGGCTCAACGCATCCTTTTTTGAGCCTAACGCAGCCCCTCAGACAACTCTAAATACCAGTGTTGTTGGAAGGGTGCGTTGGCAAAAAAAGCAGCGTTAGCTACGCAGGTTTTTACCGCCAAAACTCTAAATCTAGGCGACAGTGTTCACACCATACTTTACCAACATTGGTAAATATTTAATAAATTTCAAGAGAGTTCATTATCAATAAAAATTAATCATACAAATGTAAACAATACATGATTAAAATACCAAATAACAACAAAAATGATGAGTGTAACATATATTAAATGTTCTAAAATTCTGAAATCCTTAAAGTCAAATATAATAAACTTATAACAACTTATGAAAAATGGATGAGAAGACGATAACTGCTCACTAAAAGGAGACTTCAAATCAACATTAACACCAAATAAAACATTAAGATATAAAAATTATAAAAATACAGGAGAACTATAGATTTAATTTCAATTTTTTTCCAAATAACAGCATATAATTATAAGGAAATAAATTAATAGAATTACAATATGAACAATACAAACGTATGAAATACAATAAAAATAATGCTCAATTTGATTGAATGACAATCCTCCTTTTCCACCTTAACAGAAAAATGTGATTAATTCAGGCATATGTAATTGGAAACAATGCCAATACCACCTTTAACTTAAATGTAAATAGATAATTGATCCCAATTGGCTGTCTAAGCATAACAGACAGCAACAAAGTATCAATGATTACCCCAAGAGAGGAGGGACTTACAATAACGGAAGGATATAAATATCCTAAACCATGGCGGCCCGCCGCCTTTGATAAAGCCAAGTTTTTTGCGAAACACGTCAGGGGGGTGTTGTGGAACAATGGGGTTCCTATTTTTGAAAATTTTAACTAACATCAGAAAAATTCAAACTGTTTAAATTACTAATCGCCGAAAATAGTTAATAGCAGACGCTGTCAGTGACATGAGGTATCACTACACAAGCCAACAGTGGTACTAGCTGGGGAATTCTTTACTTATATGGGACAGCAACCTAGGTTACAAAAATAGCATAACAATTTTAAACCAGCAGTTGTGATACACTCGCTAAGTGTCAGGCAGCAAGCCAGCAAATTAGATACTGAAAACCATTATACAAGTTAATATCTGGAGTCATTGGGGAAATACTTACATTTAACCCAATAGTAACAAATGTCGCAATACTTTAGAGCTGAAATTCCGCAAGTTGTAACATATATGTGATGTGCAGTGAGGTCAGAGGCAGGTGAGGCACTGGCTAGGATATGCCTTCATTCTTTAGATATCCTTTGTTGAAGAAATAGCAATGTACATGGGTGAGCCAATTACTTGAGGTATCTATTGTGCAGCCACCAATCAGCAACTACTGAGCATATTTAGATATGATTTTCAACAAAGGATATCAAGAGAATGAAGGAAATTAGATATTAGATGTAAATTGGACAGAGGGGGTGGGACAGGTAGAGAAAGATAGAGAGACAGAGGGGGAGAGAGAGACAAAGGGGAGGGAGGGAGAGAGAGGGGGAGGGGGGAGGGAGAGAGGGGAGGGAGGGAGAGAGAGGGGGGAGGGAGGGAGAGAGAGAGCAAGACAGAGGGAGAGACAGAGAGAGAGACAGAGGGGGAGGGAGAGAGAGACAGAGGGGAGAGAGAGAGAGACAGAGGGGAGAGAGATTGACAGAGGGGAGAGAGATTGAGACAGAGGGGAGAGAGAGAGAGACAGAGGGGAGAGAGGGAGGGAGATGGGAGAGAGGGAGAGAGAGAGGGAGAGAGAGAGAGGGGGAGGGAGAGAGAGAGACAGACGGGGAGGGATGGAGAAAGGGAGAAAGGGAGAGACAGAGGGGGAGGGAGAGAGAGAGACACAGAGGGGAGAGAGAGAGACACAGAGGGGAGAGAGAGACACACAGAGGGTAGAAAGAGAGAGACACAGAGGGGAGAGAGAGACACAGAGGGGAGACAGAGACAGAGGCCAGAGAGAGAGACAGAGGGGAGAGAGAGAGACAGAGGGGAGAGAGAGAGACAGAGGAGAGAGAGAGAGACAAAGGGGAGAGAGAGAGACAGAGGGTAGAGAGAGAGAGAGACAGAGGGGGGAGAGAGACAGAGGGGAGAGAGACAGAGGGGAGAGAGAGAGACAGAGGGGAGAGAGAGAGAGACAGAAGGGGAGAGAGAGAGACAGAGGGGAGAGAAAGAGAGACAGAGGGGAGAGAAAGAGAGACAGAGGGAAGAGAGAGAGAGACAGAGGGGAGAGAGAGACAGGGGAGGGGGAGAGAGAGACAGGGGAGGGGGGAGAAAGAGACAGGGATGGGGAGAGAGAGAGAGGGATGAGGGGAGAGAGTGACAGGGATGGGGAGAGAGAGACAGGGATGAGGGGAGAGAGAGACAGGGGAGGGGGGAGAGTGATGCGGGGAGAGACAGGGGAGGGGGGAAGAGAGACAGGGGAGGAAGGCTTGGAGGGATACAGGGGAGGAAGGGAGAGAGATACAGGGGAGCAACTGGAAGGCAGGTTCTGAAGTCAGCAGTGGTACCATTACCAAGCAAATTGAGGACATCACATACATTTAATCTGCAGTTCTGAAGGGGGGTGTTAGCTTTGCTAGCCATGGTGACACTGTCTGACTTGTAATGCACTGAGTCTGACTGAGCACTTCACACTATGGCAACTGCATTACACACAGACAGCTTCTTTCCCTCTCAGGCTCAGCAATGCGAGGTAAATTCTATTGGCTGATCCAATCAGCCAATCGGATTGAACTTCAATCCGATTGGCTGATTAAATCAACCAATCAGATTTTTCCTACCTTAATTCTGATTGGCTGATAGAATCCTATCAGCCAATCAGAATTCGAGGGACACCATCTTGGATGACGTCATTTAAAGGACCAGCCATTCATCGGGTAGTCGTCGGCCGAGAAGCATGTTCCGCCCCGGAGGTCTTCAAGATGGAGCCGCTCATCGCCGGAAGGATGAAGATAGAAGATGCCGCTTGGATAAAGACTTCTGCTGGATGGAGGACCTCTTCTGCCCCAATTGGATGAAGACTTCTGCCCGGCTGGAGGACCACTTGTGCCCGGATCGGATGAAGAGTTCGACCCGGCTGGGTGAAGACGGCTCAAGGTAGGGTGATCTTCAATGGGGTAGTGTTAGGTTTATTTAAGGGGGGATCGGGTGGGTTTTAGAGTAGGGGTGTGTGGGTGGTGGGTTGTAATGTTGGGGGGGTATTGTATTTCTTTTTTTACAGATAAAAGAGCTGATTACTTTGGGGCAATGCCCGCAAAAGGCCCTTTTAAGGGCTATTTGTAATTTAGTTTAGGATAGGGAATTTTATTATTTTATGGGGCATTTTTTTTTTATTAGGGGGATTAGATTAGGTGTAATTAGATAAAACTTCTTGTAATATTTTTTTATTTTTTATAATTTAGTGTTTGTTTTTTGTACTATAGTTTATTTAATTGTATTTTATTTTAGATAATTGTAGGTAATTTATTTAATTAATTTATTGATAGTGTAGTGTTAGGTGTATTTGTAACTTCGGTTAGGACTAATTTTACAGGTAATTTTGTAATTATTTTAACTAGGTAGTTATTAAATAGTTATTAACTATTTAATAGCTATTGTACCTAGTTAAAATAAATACAAAGTTGCCTGTAAAATAAATATAAATCCTAAAATAGCTACAATGTAATTATTAGTTATATTGTAGCTATCTTATGGTTTATTTTATAGGTAAGTATTTAGTTTTAAATAGGAATAATTTATTTAATTGTAGTAATTTTATTTAGATGTATTAAAAATAGATTTAAGTTAGGGGGGTGTTAGGGTTAGACTTAGGTTTAGGGGTTAATACATTTAATATAGTAGCAGCGACGTTGGGGGCGACAGATTAGGGGCGACAGATTGTAGGTAGGTGTCGGCGACGTTGGGGGGGCAGATTAGGGGTTAATAAAATTTAACTAGTGTTTGCGAGGCGGGAGTGCGGCGGTTTAGGGGTTAATACATTTATTATAGTGGCGGCGATGTCCAGTCGGCAGATTAGGGGTTAATAAGTGTAGTTAGGTTGCGGCGACATCTGGGGGGGCAGATTAGGGGTTAATAAATATAATATACTTGTCAGCGATGTTAGGGGCAGCAGATTATGGGTTCATAGGTATAATGTAGGTGGCGGCAATGTCCGGTCGGCAGATTAGGGGTTAAATAATTTTATTATAGTGTTTGCGATGTGGGGGGGCCTCGGTTTAGGGGGTTAATAGGTAGTTTATGGGTGTTAGTGTACTTTGTAGCACTGTAGTTAAGAGCTTTATGTTCCGGCGTTAGCCCATAAAACTCTTAACTACTGACTTTTATATGCGGTAGGAGTCTTGGAGGTAGAGGCTGTACCGCTCACTTCTTCCAAAACTTGTAATACCAGCGTTAGGCAAATCCCATTAAAAGTATAGGATATGCAATTGACGTAAGGGGATTTGTGGTATGGAAAAGTCGCAGAAAAAAAGTGAGTGGTACACCTGTACCTGCCTGACTCGTAATACCAGCGGGCGTTAAAAAGCAGCGTTAGGACCCCTTAACGCTGCTTTTTAAAGCTAACGCCGAACTCGTAATCTAGCCGATTTTTCTTATTGGGGTTTAGTCTTTTTTCAGATTGACTACATTTTTCTTGCAAATTACAGGCTGTACTAGGCCCGCGGGTGCGCCAAATACTAGGCTTTATTGCGTCATTCTTGGCGCGAGAATTTTTTGGTGCGAAGGTACGTCCGTTGATGCAAGTTCGTAATTTGCGGCGTCGTAGTTGACGCCAATTCCTTACACAGGGTTGCGTCATTAGTGATGCAAGTGTGTCATTTCTGGATGTTGCTGGCGCCCAAAAAAATTTCAGTTATGTTGTGCGTCATACTTGGCGCCAAATTTTTCAATAATTTATTACCACATTGCTATTTGCCTCTTGCCTTTTTCTGTGTCAGAGGGCTATGCTATTTGTATTTTTTTCCCATTCCTGAAACTGTCATATAAGGAAATTGATAATTTTGCTTTATATGTTGTTTTTTCTTTTACATTTTGCAAGATGTCTCAATCTGATCCTGTCTCAGAAGTATCTGTTGGAACTTTGCTGCCTGACATCGGTTCTACCAAAGCTAAGTGCATTTGTTGTAAGATTGTGGAAATTATATCTCCGAATGTCATTTGTAATAGTTGTCATGATAAATTTTTACATGCAGATAATGTGTCCATCAGTAATAGTACATTGCCAGTTGCAGTTCCTTCAACTTCTAATGTACATGATATACCTATGAATTTTAAAGAATTTGTTACTGATTCTATTCAGAAGGCTTTGTTTGCATTTCCATCTTCTAATAAACGTAAAAGGTCTTTTAAAATTTCTCATAAAATTGATGAAATTTCAAATGACCCATAACATAATGATTTATCCTCCTCTGATGAGGATCTATTTGATTCAGAAGATCCTTCCTCAGATATTGACACTGACAAATCTACTTATTTATTTAAAATAGAGTATATTCGTTCTTTGTTAAAAGACAAATCTGGAGGATACAAAAGATCCTCACTAGAGGTGCGCTTGTGACCACAACAGGAGTAGAAAACCCGGTGGGGTAAGGCTGCACTCTTCAAAAACGAACAGGATTACAAGATACCTAAAAGGAGAAACAGAGGCGCCAACATAGAACAGTATTGTCTGAACAACATATATAGCAAATAATACGGAGCCTCTATTGTATCTTCTCACCAGATGTAAAGGCACAACCGGAGTGCCGTGCAGGGCAGTACGGGACCTTTTTAGTCACCCGTATGACAACAAAGGCAACGTCTGGACATGTGACACGAAGGCCGGTCACAAACGGACCAATCAGGAAATCCCAAATGAACCAAAGTTAGATCCGTGATATACAAACAGGAGCACGAACAGTAAAAAAAGTACAATCTTTTATTTCTACATACAATAGCGACGCGTTACTCAGCATACAATATCACTGTTTCATCAGGCTACATACACTGCAATAAACGTGCTCCTTATTATAGTGTTAGTGAACCAATCGGGAGTCAAGCCACAGACAACTCCTACTGTGATGTCAGAGTGACATTTACAGACGCCAGACGCCCCTGATTGCTAAACTAACAAACAAAATGCAAATACAATATATGTGACATTATAAAGTTCAGAATATGTATATGCACATCATAACAGATGCTAAAATAATTTAAAAATCGACTTGTTAGAAAATTTCCAAAATTGAACATAAGACAATAAGATTGGTAAAACAGGCTGGGATGTCCCTCTAGCTAAAAATATTTTTATGAAAAATAATAAAATATGATAAATGCCAGATAAAGACTACAAATGTAGGACAACTATGGTAAAGAGAATCAAAATATTGAATATAGAAATTGTAGACTATTCTAAAATATTGTTCAATCAGCAGCTCACTGGCCACATTGAGACAGATCTAAAGTCAAATACAGGAATCTAGATATATATACGATTATGGTAAAGTAAGGTGCATCCACAACTCATTCAATTATGTAAATAAGGTAGATGTCACTGGTCAACCTATGAGAAAATGCAGTAGAAATCTGTTGATAGTTGCTATATGCAAACGTATATTCTTATATACAATATGTGATGTGTACTCACAGAGTAAGCACAGTATCAGGAATTAAAATGATGTCTACCTAGATGTAGTCCGGATCGGGAGGCATAAAGATAATAGCTATGGCTCAATATCAGAATATTATACTATAAGAGTAGTATTGTTTGTTATGGTATAGACAGAAACCTAAAGACTAGTGCATAATAAATTTGAGTCTGATGCATATAACTCTGAAGTAAATCTACCTACTCAAAGGATATTTACTATAAGAGTGTATATGAGAACCTATTAGTATACGCTAGCATAAGCTAACCAAAAAATGACCTGTCAGTACTGTAATATGATGGATACACACAACAGATAAGTAGACCATATACAAAAATGTGTGCATACAAAAAATACTTAGAATAGAAACAAAGACAAAGATAATGGAATATGGCACTTAAAATCACCTCATCAGAGTAGGTCACACATACCCCCCATCATAACAAACTAAACCAAAACATTTTGGTAGGGTGGGGATATAAATAGGGGCCCTACACATAGCCCCAATGGACATATATTAAAGTCAGACAAAAGCTGTCAGATCTATATTTAAATTGAGTCCATTAGGATGCATGCTTTTAAGCATGTGAATCCAGTAGGTCTCACGCTGGCGCAACCTAAAGAACCGATTATAAAGGTGAGATTTAGGAACAAATTCAATAGGTCGTATAGTCAAACAATTGGATCTTCCGGGATGTTTCATATTACAGTGTCTAGGGACACTATGGTTTTTGAGATTCTTCTTAAAGGGGCATGGTACCCAAAATTTTTCTTTTGTGATTCAGATTGAGCATGAAATTTTAAGCAACTTTCTAATTTACTCCTATTATCAAATGTTCTTCATTCTCTTGGTATCTTTATTTGAAATGCAAGAATGTAAGTTTAGATGCCGGCCCATTTTTGGTGAACAACCTGGGTTGTCCTTGCTGATTGGTGGATACATTCATCCACCAATAAAAAAGTGCTGTCCAGAGTACTGAAACAAAAAAAGAAGAAGCTTAGATGCCTTCTTTTTCAAATAATGATAGCAAGAGAACAAAGAAAAATTGATAATAGGAGTAAATTAGAAAGTTGCTTAAAATTGCATGATCTTTCTGAATTACAAAAGAAAAAATTTGGGTTCAGTGTCCCTTTAATATTACGTTGATGTTCGGACCACCTGATACTTAATCTTCTACAGGTATGCCCGACGTATTGTATCCCGGAAACACAGGTTAGAAGATAGACTACATATTTGACGAACAAGATATATGGCCTATGATAGAATATTTTCGACCTGTAACAGTCGAAGAAAAACTTTTTCTATGTGATAAATGGTCACATAGTGTACATCTATTGACATTACATTTAAAACTGCCATTCGTATTTTGTTGGTGTTCAATCTTATGGGCAGTAGAGAAGACAGTTTTTTGTTCCTAACAATCTTACTAGGAGCCAAGATGGTTTTAAGGTTAGGTGCCCTTTTGTATACGATCTTCTGTGTATTACCTATCAGACTAAGTAAAATTGGATCTTTCGTCAAAATCTTCCAATGTTTATTAAAAACATTCTTAATAAGTTGATGGTTACTGTTAAATTGAGTAATAAACAGTGGTACATTATCAATTGGATCTAAGGTTCTTTCAGTTTTCTCAAAATATTTATTTCTATCGTCCGACCTGGCTCTATTATATCCCTTATCGATAATATAAGGGGGATATTTCTTCTCTAAAAATCTTTCTTTCAAGATCCCAGTTTGTTGGTCGTAGTCGGCAAGGGAACTGCAATTACGACGCACACGCTTAAATTGTCCATAAGGGACATTGCGTTTCCACGGTGAATAGTGGTTGCTAGTGAAGTCTAAGTAACTGTTGCAATCTACCGATTTGAAGTGGGTAGTACTAATGATCTTACTATTGGAAAATTCCAAATGAAGGTCAAGGAAACTAACTTTCTTAGGGTCTATAATGTTGGTGAAGGAAATGCCCTTATTGTTAGAATTCAAATGGTTAATAAAGAGAGTAGCAGATGTAATGTCCCCTCTCCAGATGAAAATAATGTCGTCTATATAGCGACCGTAGAGTACCAGGTTCGCCCCGTGCGTTGAGCCATATATATACTCTTCTTCAAAGAGACCCATAAATAGATTGGCATAGCTCGGGACGAACCTGGTACCCATCGCTGTTCCTTTTATCTGTAAATAAACGTCATCCTGAAAAAGGAAATAGTTGTGACTTAATATAAATGAGATTAGTGATATTAAAAAATCACATTGTTTAGATGGTAAGTAAGGGTCTTGTGTAAGGTAATGTGTGATGGCTGCTATACCCAAATTGTGTTGTATATTGGAGTATAGTGCCTCCGATGAATCTCGAATATATGAGTCTAAGCCTACCACGTATTTTTGTAAAAAGTGGTCTACATAGGTAGAAACATTATCAGTGAGACTACCTATACCAGTGATGATTGGTCGGCCAGGAGGGCAGGTGCAATTTTTGTAAAATGCAACATTAGGTTCTTTAGGAACCAAAAATTCCCTCTCTTTTTTGAGAATAATCCCTTCATTAAAAGCCTCATCGATAACCTCCTTAAGTACAGTTTTATAAACATCAGTGGGGTCTTGTCTAAGACGAATATAATAGGCAGCATCTTGAAGTATTTTTCTAGCTTCAGTGAGGTAGTCCTCCAAATTTTGGAGGACTATGCCCCCACCTTTATCAGCTTGCCTGATCACCAAGGATTTGTTGTTCTTAAGGGCAAGCATCGCTCTCTTTTCATTTGGAAATAAATTATTCCTAATATATTGGTTATTTTTTGGAATAAAAAGAAAAGTTTGACTTATTTCGAAATTTAGTATGAATATATCCTTAATGGAGTTGTTCCAATAAGGCATCTGGTTCATAGACTGGTAAGTTTTGACCATTAAATCCATTGTCCATATTATTGGTCACAATCAGACATCTCGTATCGTCTTTCAGACGTTTTTCTGCAAAATATTTTTGCATTGATAATTTTTGAGTGAACCGGTTCAGATCAACAAATAGAGAAAACATATTGTGACTATTAGTAGGGCTGAAAGAAAGACCTTTGCCCAACACACGGACCTCATCGTCCGACAAAATATGTGACGATAGATTGAAAATGCCCTTCCTTAATGTCTGTAATCTTGCCTTTTTGACGGCTATTGCTCATCCTCTACATCCCCGTGACCGTAAGGTCTTTATCCTTTTTGTGGTGTTGTTAGCGAAATTACTGGTTCCAAGTAGCTTGATATTATTCTTTGTTTCCAAGCTAAGGGACGTGGGCCTGACTCTAAAAAAGATTGGTCAGAAGGCACATTGGCATTAGTATTAGATGGTCCAAAAGAAGGGTTAAGTGAGGTGTTAGTTGACTGATGTTGTTGGTCGAAATTAACCAATTGTATAGGCCTATATTCAGTATTCTGATTGGACACAGAATCTAATGATGGCTCTTGTCCAGAATGGCCTCTATTCTGACTAGAGTGACCATTGTAGTTACTGTTATCAGAAACAGGCCTGTTGCCTTTCCAACTCTCAGGATTATCAGATCTATGAAATTGATCATTCCTATGATAAGGAAGGTGTCTCTGATAATGTCGAGATTGACCTTGAGAGGTATATCTCTGTTGAGATTGTTCCTGAGAGATGTGTGTTGAGATGATTGATGTCCTTGATATAGAGAACGACCATAGATCTCGTTTGGTCTATTCAAATGAAATTTTTCTAAAGTTCTATTAGGGCCCTCATATCCAGGGTGATGACTAGAATGGTGTGGCCTATATGGGGCATCCATAGTTTGCCTATTATTAGAAGGTGAATGATTCCTATTGAAAGGACGATTATCTGAATTATTAGCCCAAAGGTATTTATCTTTATTATGGTAATAGTTGTTCTCTCTAAAGGTCATATTTCGATTATAGCTAGCATTGGAATTCCTATTTTTACTCAAATTTTTTTTTTTATTTTTGTTTCTATTTTTCCAATAGTTAACCGTGGACCACTCTTCGTTTGGTGTCTCTACATCTATGGAATGTTGAATTTGATGACCCACTCCATTCAAATCTTCACCAGATTGAATAGAGTTGTCGCCCCTATTACCATTATCCTTGTCTCTACTCTTATTGTAAGTATAAATTTCACCTTTCAGATAATCTTGCTCGTCCCTAATAATTTTACGAATTTTAACATCCATTAACCTTTTTTGGTAAAGTTCTGTTTTTTGTAGTACCATTTTATTTAGATCCTCATAGAGCTGTGATCCTTTGAATTTCTCCAAATTTATTTGGATGTTATCTATTTCTTTGGATGTTTTTTATACCAAAGATTTTCTATGAGAAATTAAAATCTTAATCAAGATGATCGAGCATTCGCTAAGAGCATCCTCCCATTTAGTCATAAGGGCAGGGTCATTTTTAAAGGAACAGCTCTTAAACAACCTAAGACCCCTCGGTATCTGATTTTTATCCAAATATTTCTGCAGCATTTCGGCATCCAGCCAATGCCTGCATTCAATATTTATTGCTTCCTCAAGTTTGGAAAAGAGAGCATGTATTGATAGATTTTCAATAGAATTATCATCATTAGATCCCAAACTAGGGGGAGAAATATGTGATACCAACAACAGTCTTTTGTTGTTTCCCTCATTAGAAGATAGCATATTAATCTAAAGTTCCCAAAAGTAATGTTAAACTGGCATAAATATAATTATTTTAGTAATCTAAAGTAGTCTAATGGAGGGATAATACGTAACAGGGATGACGTTTAGTAGGTGCGTGGTGATATTAATAAAAACAGGTCGTCTTAATGTAGTCAGTGAACCGCGATCACATCCAATATACAAATATAATTTAAATTTGTAGTCTACATACGTGATGGGATGTAGTATATTAAAACCATGCCAAAAATAAGTGCTGCAAATGAGATTTGACTCAAATAGTCATAGACTAATTCAATAAAGTGAAAGTAAAAATAGAATATAATAGGGTGATACGGTCGCTATATAGACAACCTTATTTTTATCTGGAGAGGGGACGTTACATTTGCTACTCTCTTTATTGACCATTTGAATTCTAACAATAAGGGCATTTCCTTCACCAGCATTATAGACCCTAAGAAAGTTAGTTTCCTTGACCTTCATTTGGAATTTTCCAATAGTAAGATCATTCATTAGTACTACCCACTTCAAATCGGTAGATTGCCTCAGTTACTTAGACTTCACTAGCAACCACTATTCACTGTGGAAACGCAATGTCCCTTATGGACAATATAAGTGTGTGCGTCGTAATTGCAGTTCCCTTGCCGACTATGACCAACAAAGTAGGATCTTGAAAGAAAGATTTTTAGAGAAGAAATATCCCCCTTATATTATCAATAAGGGATATAATAGAGCCAGGTCGGACGATAGAAATAAATATTTCGAGAAAACCGAAAAAAACCTTAGATCCAATCGATAATGTACCACTGTTTATTACTCAATTTAACAGTAACCAACAACTTATTACAGGGAGTGCAGAATTATTAGGCAAGTTGTATTTTTGAGGATTAATTTTATTATTGAACAACAACTATGTTCTCAATGAACCCAAAAAACTCATTAATATCAAAGCTGAATATTTTTGGAAGTAGTTTTTAGTTTGTTTTTAGTTATAGCTATTTTAGGGGGATATCTGTATGTGCAGGTGACTATTACTGTGCATAATTATTAGGCATCTTAACAAAAAACAAATATATACCCGTTTCAATTATTTATTTTTACCAGTGAAACCAATATAACATCTCAACATTCACAAATATACATTTCTGACATTCAAAAACAAAACAAAAACAAATCAGTGACCAATATAGCCACCTTTCTTTGCAAGGACACTCAAAAGCCTGCCATCCATGGATTCTGTCAGTGTTTTGATCTGTTCACCATCAACATTGCGTGCAGCAGCAACCACAGCCTCCCAGACACTGTTCAGAGAGGTGTACTGTTTTCCCTCCTTGTAAATCTCACATTTGATGATGGACCACAGGTTCTCAATGGGGTTCAGATCAGGTGAACAAGGAGGCCATGTCATTAGATTTTCTTCTTTTATACCCTTTCTTGCCAGCCACGCTGTGGAGTACTTGGACGCGTGTGATGGAGCATTGTCCTGCATGAAAATCATGTTTTTTTTGAAGAATGCAGACTTCTTCCTGTACCACTGCTTGAAGAAGGTGTCTTCCAGAAACTGGCAGTAGGACTGGGAGTTGAGCTTGACTCCATCCTCAACCCGAAAAGGCCCCACAAGCTCATCTTTGATGATACCAGCCCAAACCAGTACTCCACCTCCACCTTGCTGGCGTCTGAGTCGGACTGGAGCTCTCTGCCCTTTACCAATCCAGCCACAGGCCCATCCATCTGGCCCATCAAGACTCACTCTCATTTCATCAGTCCATAAAACCTTAGAAAAATCAGTCTTGAGATATTTCTTGGCCCAGTCTTGACGTTTCAGCTTGTGTGTCTTGTTCAGTGGTGGTCGTCTTTCAGCCTTTCTTACCTTGGCCATGTCTCTGAGTATTGCACACCTTGTGTTTTTGGGCACTCCAGTGATGTTGCAGCTCTGAAATATGGCCAAACTGGTGGCAAGTGGCATCTTGGCAGCTGCACGCTTGACTTTTCTCAGTTCATGGGCAGTTATTTTGCGCCTTGGTTTTTCCACACGCTTCTTGCGACCCTGTTGACTATTTTGAATGAAAAGCTTGATTGTTCGATGATCACGCTTCAGAAGCTTTGCAATTTTAAGAGTGCTGCATCCCTCTGCAAGATATCTCACTATTTTTGACTTTTCTGAGCCTGTCAAGTCCTTCTTTTGAGCCATTTTGCCAAAGGAAAGGAAGTTGCCTAATAATTATGCACACCTGATATAGGGTGTTGATGTCATTAGACCACACCCCTTCTCATTACAGAGATGCACATCACCTAATATGCTTAATTGGTAGTAGGCTTTCGAGCCTATACAGCTTGGAGTAAGACAACATGCATAAAGAGGATGATGTGGTCAAAATACTCATTTGCCTAATAATTCTGCACACAGTGTAAGAATGTTCTTAATAAACATTGGAAGATTTTGACGAAAGATCCGATTTTAGGTAGTCTGATAGGTAATACACCGAAGATCATATACAAAAGGGCACCTAACCTTAAAACCATCTTGGCACCTAGTAAAATTGTTAGGAACAAAAAAACTGTCTTCTTTACTGCCCATAAGATTGAACACCAACAAAATACGAATGGTAGTTTTAAATGTAATGTCAATAGATGTAAACTATGTGACCATTTATCACATAGAAAGAGTTTTTCTTCGACTGTTACAGGTCAAAAATATTCTATCATAGGCCATATATCTTGTTCGTCCAAATATGTGGTCTATCTTCTAACCTGTGTTTGCGGGATACAATACGTCGGGGGTACCTGTAGAAGATTAAGTATCAGGTGGTCCAAACACCAACGTAATATTAAGAAGAATCTCAAAAACCATAGTGTCCCTAGACACTGTATAATATGAAACATCCCGGAAGATCCAATTGTTTGACTATACGACCTATTGAATTTGTTCCTAAATCTCACCTTTATAATCGGTTCTTTAGGTTGCGCCAGCGTGAGACCTACTGGATTCACATGCTTAAAAGCATGCATCCTAATGGACTCAATTTAAATATAGATCTGACAGCTTTTGTCTGACTTTAATATATGTCCATTGGGGCTATGTGTAGGGCCCCTATTTATATCCCCACCCTACCAAAATGTTTTGGTTTAGTTTGTTATGATGGGGGGTATGTGTGACCTACTCTGATGAGGTGATTTTAAGTGCCATATTCCATTATCTTTGTCTTTGTTTCTATTCTAAGTATTTTTTGTATGCACACATTTTTGTATATGGTATACTTATCTGTTGTGTGTATCCATCATATTACAGTACTGACAGGTAATTTTTTGGTTAGCTTATGCTAGCGTATACTAATAGGTTCTCATTAACCCTCTTATAGTAAATATCCTTTGAGTAGGTAGATTTACTCCAGTGTTATATGCATCACACTCAAATTTATTATGCACTAGTCTTTAGGTTTCTGTCTATACCATAACAAATGATACTACTCTTATAGTATAATATTCTGATATTGAGCCATAGCTATTATCTTTATGCCTCCCGATCCAGACTACATCTAGGTAGACATCATTTTAATTCCTGATACTGTGCTTTCTCTGTGAGTACACATCACATATTGTATATAAGAATATACTTTTGCAATATAGCAACTAATATAAACCATCAACAGATTTCTACTGCATTTTCTCTTAGGTTGACCAGTGACATCTACCTTATTTACATAATTGAATAAGTTGTGGATGCACCTTACTTTACCATAATCTTATATATATCTAGATTCCTGTATTTGACTATAGATCTGTCTCAATGTGGCCAGTGAGCTGCTGATTGAACAATATTTTAGAATAGTCTACAATTAGATTTTCTATATTCAATATTTTGATTCTCTTTACCATAGGTGTCCTACATTTGTAGTTTTATCTGGCATTTATCATATTTTATTATTTTTCATAAAAATATTTTTAGCTAGAGGGACATCCTAGCCTGTTTTATCAATTTTACTTTCATGTTCAATTTTTGAAATTTTCTAACAAGTCGATTTTTAAATTATTTTAGCATCTGTTATGATGTGCATATACATATTCTTTTTTTTTTTTAAATAATTTTTTATTGAGACAATGGATAAAAGTAACAGAAAAGGGAGTGAGTCCCAGCACAAGACAAAAACCAAAAAGAAAAATCACTGTTACAAAACACATATGAAAGGTACATAAGAATTAAGACATTGATGTGCTAATATAGGATTTGTTAAAATATTATCTAGACAATAAAGTTTCAATATTTATATAATAATAGGAGTCAAAGACATGAAAAATATCAAGGTTGAGAACAAAGAGATAACATTTGACGTAAATTATAGCACCGACTTTATGACCTTAAATACAGAAAGCGCACAGTGAGATCAAAACATGTGTGACTGGGGCATATAGAAATGAAGTCTCAGTTTTATAATACAGGTAACTAGTAGTCCCTACTCTCAAATAAGGGGTATTCTATACGCTGAAAATAGTGAGAGGAAGGGAGCTGGCATTTATCAGGCCTCCTATAGGCCTGCGTATATAGGGGGATGAGGGATGCAGCGGGCAAGAGCCGCTCATAATGGGGGGATAGGGGAGAGGGGAAGGGAAGGGGGGGGGGGAGCCAGATAGTTTGTCTTAAGAATATAAACTACAGGGCGATGTGAAATGGAATGGAGTAGGATCTCAGGGCTTTTGAAAAACTTATATGCTGGACCGTGCTTTCCCAGTAGACACGGCCCAACAACATCTATAAATGGACCCTATCATCCTCAAACAATATACCCTGCTTACTAAAAGGGAATAGGACTGCTCTATGCGTGTTAAAGAGAAATAAGCTATCTAGCTGGAGTAAAGATTGTGGGGGATAAGAGCATCCTCAGTTTATCCAGCAAACTGAAGGCCCAAAGGAAAAGAGATAACTTCACAATATTTAGGAAATATGGGCTATCTATAGAGAGCTAACTATGAACTTGAACATTGCTAGTGGATACTTGCAGCTTTTAGTTATAGACAGAGAGACAAGCATGTAACAAGGTGTGTCCATAACCAGCTAAAAAGAGAGCCTTGTCCCTATGCACATCACAAATCTGGACATCCACCATTACAATAACAGTATCATATATATATGTGAGGCTTACTAGGAAAACACAAATAATAAAGGGCTGATCCTTATCAACGTGTACAATGGAGAGTCCAACATACCATAGGAACTGCTTTACAAAGTTTACTCTGAGATATAACATACATCTATAACTGAAACCTTCATCCAACCTCAATATCAAAGAGATAAGCTGTATACTGATAGTGCTTGAAGCATATGTTCACAAAAAATGGAGTAACTAGGTAGGGGCCAAAGGCCACTCTGCTGATTCATTCAGGGAGGCCTAAATATTACAAACATAACCTACATAGGAGTATATACTTGTCACGATAGTAGCAATTTACTTAGGTGCTCAGAACTGATCTAAAGAGTAACTAAACAGGGAAGATGTGAGCTTAACTAAACATTGCGTAGCAAACTTGCCCACTAGTTAAGGTGTAGCATGATAGAAAATATACATTGCCATATAACATTTAATAAGATAGTAGACTGTTTAGGGACGATGAGATACATTTGATCATATAACAAACACCTTACATAAGTAGTACACATCATAACCTGCAAGGGGGTAAGGCAATTTATAGAATCCCTTTAGGATTAATATATAATAGAGCTAAATAGGTTATCTTCTGGGCTTATATTATAAGAGTGTGATGCCATGGTGTCTGTGTATTTATAAGCACCAGCGAGTATATGAAAGACATATTATCAAACATTGCAATAAACATGTTGCAGATTCAGACATAACCTGGGGAGAAATATATCATTTCTGCTATAGGAGTGTGTTGTGAATAAAGTGTATTAGTGGAGTGAAGAATAGAGTTATACATTTGTTCAGAAACTAGCTAGATTATCAAGCACTCAGACAGATAGATTCTATAGTATGTAAATGAACCTAGTGCTGTAAGAGGAGTGGGCAGTTAGGAACATACCTATATAGACCATGACTGTATGGTGGTATCATCTCTGTCTGACAGGAGATATAATGGAGCTCTCTTTACTCTTATTACACTTATCCTATCCTAGTACACTAGTTAGACAATAAACTTTATCAATCATAGCTCCAATGGTCAGCATATCAGTGGCAGATATATATTACCTTAACATCTATGTTTTTTTTTTTTATCTCAGCAAGTGCACATTTAACAGATATACTAAAGATAAATGCGGTAAGACTTAGCTGTGCAGAAGTATGTACAGAATATGAACCGCACCTACTTATAAGAGAGATTTGTGCTGTTGTAAAATAGCGAGGATAGAGATGTGGACTTGAGTGAGCGTAAACCTTAATTAAGTAGTCTGGATTAGAAAATAAAACATGACTCACCTCTAGCGGTGGGAACTCAGACATAGAGGGAAGAAAAATACATTATCAAAGAGCACTGTCAATATCAATAGGCTGGGTAAAGAGTTGGTATCACTAATGTAGAGTTCTACATTTAATATAAAGATGGTCAACTGTATAAACAGAAAAACAACATATAATTACATTGGGTTAGGCTAACCACGCTTAAAACACTGTAAAATGGTTGTTACAAACAATGGAAAACATGTAACATATCTATGCACATATTACATAATGATAGTATGGACAATCTTGGCAGAGTCACTAGGGATTAGGCTCGCCAAGAATTGGCATAGAGTCCAACAAGATAAATATCTACATAAGCTTGTTTAAGTTCTCTAGGGTAATAACGCTAAGTCACATAAAAAGCGTGGCATAAATGTATCTCTGTTACCACTTGCGTCTGATCATCTATAGTTTTTATAGTAATACAGCTAGCATTGATAATAGTGAAGGGTATGGCATATATGAAGGCCTATAAACAGGACTTCAGAACCAAAATATCAGGGGCTAGAAAGCATGAGGCAGGCAAAAGTATCAAACACTAGACCACTGTAATTAGAATACAACAAATAACTAACGCTCCAAAAGCTGCCCCAAAACAAAATAAACATATATTAGAAGAGTTCAAGGCAGTGCAACTCTTAGCGGTCAGCTTGCGAATTGTCAGGGGATCCTCATCTGTTAGAGCCCCTAAGTCTGACCTGTGCCACTAGGCATCTCAGCCAATACCCTTTCTCAAGCAAGGACTTTTACAAATATGGCAGTCAAATGTGCCTGAAGATCTTCGCGGCTGGGAGTCATGGCGCTGGGTAAGCAAATTACTGGAGTCCCGCTTGTGAGAGTTCAGTTGTCCCTCAGTGAGAGATCGTTGTGTAACGGCACGGATAGAAATCGGTAGCGGTTCCCATCTCTGCTTAACTTTGGCGAAGCGTCTCATCAGAGTCTCTGTCTGCTCACCTAAGCTTTCAAAGGCAGAATCGGTAAATGCTGTGAGCGGTCGGTGAGTACGCACTGCCCTCTGCTTATAGGAGCCGGTGATATCGCACTTTGTCTCAGTATCATTAGGGCCTGGAGGCAGGTGCCGCCTTAGCAGAGGAAGCGCACCTGGTGTCTGGTAGTGCATCGCCTTTTTCTGAGGGATCTCCCCTATGTCTGCCGGGCTAGATGTCATGCGGGTCGTGCTGTTAGTTTCCAGTTGCGTCTGGTCATCTCCTTCACAGCCGCCCAAGGTATAGATTAGGTCTCCTCCAGACTGCACCGCCCGGAATCTTGTGGGATGAGGCTGTGCAAGTAGCGGGTCTTCTGTCAGGCCCTCCATGTGAGCCTCATATTGATGTGGGCAGACAGCGCCATCTTGGATTCGTAACTCCATAAAGACGGATCTCAGATTGCTGAAATGACTATCAGCCTTGTCTAATAAGCCCGCCAGCAGAGTAATTAGGTGCACAGAGGTGTCCTCCATCTTAGGAATAGTGCAAGGTGGGATAATAGGTTTCCAACTCATATTATAGTGGAGTTTTAACGTTTAGGCTCCAGGAGCCCAGCTAAGATGCGTCTGTTTCCTTCAGCAGCTGGCTCCGCCCCCCCATATACATATTCTTAACTGTATAATGTCACATATATTGTATTTGCATTTTGTTTGTTAGTTTAGCAATCATGGGCGGCTGGCGTCCGTAAATGTCACTCTGACGTCACAGTAGGAGTTGTCTGTGGCTTGACTCCCCATTGGTTCACTAACGCTATATTAAGGAGCACGTTTTATTGCAGTGTATGTAGCCTGATGAAACAGCGATATTGTATGCTGAGAAACGCGTTGCTATTGTATGTGCAAATAAAAGATTGTACTTTTTATACTGTTCGTGCTCCTGTTTGTATATCACGGATCTAACTTCGGTTCATTTGGGATCTCCTGATTGGTCCGTTTGTGACCGGCCTTCATGTCACGTGTCCAGACGTTGCCTTTGTTGTTATACGGGCGACTGAAAAGGTCCCGTACTGCCCTGCACGGCACTCCGGTTGTGACTTTACATCTGGTGAGAAGATACAATAGAGGCTCTGTATTATTTGCTATATCTGTTGTTCAGACAATACTGTTCTTTGTTAAAAGAAGTGTTAATTACTTTGGATATTGAGGAAGCCAGTTAAGACTAGTAAACGTTTAAATGCTGTTTTTAAACCTCCTGTGGTTACTCCAGAGGTTTTTCCTATTCCTGATGCTATTTCTGATATGATTTAAAAGGAATGGAATAAGCCAGGTACTCCTTTTATTCCTTCTTCAAGGTTTAAAAAATTGTATCCTTTACCAGCAATTTCTATAGAGTTTTGGGAAAAGATCCCCAAAGTTGATGGGGCTATTTCTACTCTTGCTAAACGTACCACTATTCCTATGGAAGATAGTACTTCTTTTAAAGACCCTTTAGATAGGAAACTTGAATCTTATCTAAGGAAAGCCTATTTATATTTAGGTCATCTTCTTAGGCCTGCAATTTCTTTGGCTGATGTTGCGGCTGCATCAACTTTTTGGTTGGAGAATTTAGCGCAACAAGAATTGGATTCTGACATATCTAGCATTGTTCGCTTACTGCAACATGCTAATCATTTTATTTGTGATGCCATTTTTGATATTATCAAAATAATTGATGTTAGATCCATGTCTTTAGCTATTTTAACTAGAAAAGCTTTGTGGCTTAAATCTTGGAATGCTGATATGACATCTATGTCTAGATTATTATCTCTTTCTTTCCAAGGTAATAATTTATTTGGTTCTCAGTTGGATTCTATTATTTCAACTGTTACTGGGGGAAAGGGAGTTTTTCTGCCTCAGGATAAAAAACCTAAGGGTAAATCTAAGGCTTCTAACTGTTTTTGTTCCTTTCGTCAAAATAAGGAACAAAAATCTAATCCTTCCCCCAAGGAATATGTTTCCAATTGGAAGCCTTCCTCAAATTGGAATAAATCCAAGCCTTTTAAAAAACCAAAGTCAGCCCCTAAGTCCGCATGAAGGTGCGGCCCTCATTCCAGCTCAGCTGGTAGGGGGCATATTAAGGTTTTTCAAGGATATTTGGATAAATTCTGTCCAAAATCAATGGATTCAGAGCATTGTCTCTCAAGGGTATCGAATAGGATTAAGAGTAAGACCTCCTGTGAGAAGATTTTTTCTCTCACGTATCCCAGCAAATCCAGTAAAAGCTCAGGCTTTCCAGAAGTGTGTTTCAGACCTGGAGTCTTCAGGGGTAATCATGCCAGTTCCTTTTCAGGAACAAGGTCTGGGGTTTTATTCAAATCTATTCATTGTCCCAAAGAAGGAAAATTCATTCAGACCAGTTCTGGATCTGAAAATTTTGAATCGTTATGTAAAAGAGCTCTGAGGAAGTGCTGTGCCCTTTTGCTCTTTTAAATTTTGCACAATAAAGTGGATGTTTTAAATTATATTTCATCTCCTGTTTGATGCTTTTGGATTTCGCTACCATTTGTTGTTCTTACATTGGAGATCCTGTTTATTAGGGGTGGAGTGGAGAGCCCCAGTGAGTCCTGCATCGCATCCCATGTCGGGTATTCAGAGTCGGCATCGCAACCAAGTGACACACCCCCTCTGTGAGTACTAGCATCAAGTGCTATTCCGGACTGGTGTGTTTGTGATTTCACTGAGGGTCACAACTTGTCTTGTGAAGTCCTTACGAAACCGCCACAGGATAGGAGAGCCGTGACAGAGGAGGGGTAAGCCGAAGTTTTTGCATATTACTGAATTACAAAGTACTGTGTAGGGTGTTTAAAACACAGTGACGGCCGCAAAGTGTGGAGCTCAGAGTGAGCTGAAAGTCACAAGTGTGTATATATTTGATATATTTGTGAGAAGCTGCATGTGAAAATCTCTGTGACAAATACAGGTGTTTCGTTATGTAAAAGTACCAACTTTCAAGATGGTGACTATAAGGACTATTCTGCCTTTTGTTCAGCAAGTCTACAATAGACTTGCAGGATGCATACCTTCATATTCCAATTCATCCAGAACATTATCAGTTCCTGAAATTCTCTTTTCTAGACAAGCATTACCAATTTGTTGCTCTTCCATTTGGCCTAGCAACAGTTCCAAGAATCTTTTCAAAGGTTCTAGGTGCCCTACTCTCTGTAATCAGAGAGCAGGGTATTGCAGTGATCCTTATTTGGACGATATCTTGGTACTGGCTCAGACTTTACGTTCTGCAGATTCTCACATGAATCAGCTAGTGTTGTTTCTTCAAAGACATGGTTGGAGGATCAATTTACCAAAAAGTTTCTTGATTCCTCAGACAAGGGTAACCTTTTTAGGCTTCCAGATAGATTCAGTGTCCATGACTCTGTCTCTAACAGACAAGAGACGTTTGAAATTGGTTGCAGCCTGTTGGCACCTTCAGTCTCAGTCATTCCCTTCAGTGGCTATGTGCATGGAAGTTTTAGGCCTCATGACTGCAGCATCGGACGTTATTCCTTTTGCTCGTTTTCACATGAGACCTCTCCAGCTTTGTATGCTGAATCAATGGTGCAGGGATTATACAAAGATATCACAATTAATATCCTTAAATCCCAATGTTCGACACTCTCTGACGTAGTGGTTAAATCACCAGCGTTTAGTTCAAAGGGCTTTCTTTGTTCGGCCAACCGGGACTGTGATCACTACAGATGCAAGTCTTTCAGGTTGGGGAGCTGTTTGGGGATCTCTGACAGCGCAAGGGGTTTGGAAATCTGAAGAGGCGTGATTACCAATCAATATTTTAGAACTCCGTGCAATTCTCAGAGCTCTTCAGTTTTGGCCTCTGTTGAAGTGAGAACCGTTCATTTGCTTTCAGACAGACAATATCACAACTGTGGCATATGTCAATCATCAGGGTGGGACTCACAGTCCCCAAGCTATGAAAGAAGTATCTCGGATACTTGCTTGGGCGGAATCCAACTCCTGTCTAATCTCTGCGGTGCATATCCCAGGTGTAGACAAATGGGAGGCGGATTATCTCAGCCATCAGACTTTACATCCAGGGGAGTGGTCCCTCCATCCATATGTATTTTCTCAGATTGTTCAGATGTGGGTCTTCCAGAGATAGATCTGATGACCTCTCATCTAAACAAGAAACTTCCCAGATACCTGTCCAGGTCCAGGGATGTTCAGGCGGAAGCAGTGTATGCGCTGACACTTCCTTGGTGTTATCACCCTGCTTACATTTTCCCACCTCTAGTTCTTCTTCCAAGAGTGATCTCCAAAATCAACATGGAACAATCGGTTGTGTTGCTGGTGGATCCAGCATGGTCACACAGCTTTGGTATGCAGATCTTGTTCAGATGTCCAGTTGCCAACCTTGGCCACTTCTGTTAAGGCCGGACCTACTGTCTTAAGGTCCGTTTTTCCATCAGGATCTCAAATCATTAAATTTGAAGGTATGAAAATTGAACGCTTAGTGCTAAGTCATAGAGTTTTCTTTGACTCAGTGATTAATACTATGTAACAAGCTCGTAAATTTGTCTCTAGAAAGATTTATTATTGAGTTTGGAAGACCTACATTTCATGGTGTTCTTCTCATAAATTCTCTTGGCATTCTTTTAGAATTCCTAGAATTTTACAGTTTCTTCAGGATGGTTTGGATAAGGGTTTGTCTGCAAGTTCCTTCAAGGGACAAATCTCTGCTCTTTCTTTTTTATTTCACAGAAAGATTGCTAAACTTCCTGATATTCACTGTTTTGTACAGGCTTTAGTTCGTATTAAGCCCATCATTAAATCAATTTCTCCTCCTTGGAGTCTTAATTTGGTTTTGAAGGCGTTACAGGCTCCTACATTTGAGCCTATGCATTCTTTGGACATTGGAAATTGTTGTTCCTTTTGGCTATCTCTTCTGCTAGAAGAGTTTCTGAGCTATCTGCTCTTTCTTGTGAATCTCCTTTTCTGATTTTTCATCAGGATAAGGCGGTTTTGCGGACTTCATTTAAATTCTTACCTAAGCTTGTGTATTCTAACAACATTAGTAGAGAAATTGTTGTCCCTTCCTTGTGTCCTAATCCTAAGAATTCTTTGGAAATATTATGTTGAAGCTACTAAAGATTTCAGGAAGACTTCTAGTCTATTTGTTATATTTTCTGGTCCTAGGAAAGGTCAGAAGGCTTCTGCTATTTCCTTGGCTTCTTGGATAAAGCTTTTGATTCTTCAAGCTTATTTGGAGTTGGGTCAGACCCCACCTCGGAGAATTACAGTTCATTCTACTTGATCAGTCTCCACTTCGTGGGCTTTTAAGAATGAAGCTTCAGTTGATCAGATTTGCAAAGCGGCAACTTGGTCCTCTTTGCATACATTTACTAAATTCTACCGTTTTTATGTATTTGCTTCTTCAGAAGCAGTTTTTGGTAGAAAAGTTCTTCAGGCAGCTGTTTCAGTTTGATTCTTCTGCTGATGTTTTAAGTCTTTCTTGTCATTAAATAATAAACTTATAATTTGGGTTGTGAATTATTTTTTCAGTGGAAAATTGCTGTTTTTTATTTTATCCCTCCCTCTCTAGTGACTCTTACGTGGAGTTCCACATCTTGGGTATTGATATCCCATACGTCACTAGCTCATGGACTCTTGCCAATTACATGAAAGAAAACATAATTTATGTAAGAATTTACCTGATAAATTCATTTCTTTCATATTGGCAAGAGTCCATGAGCCCCACCCTTTTTTTATGGTGGTTATGATTTTTTGTATAAAGCACAATTATTTCCAAATTCCTTTGTTGATGCTTTTTACTCCTTTCTTTATCACCCCACTACTTGGCTATTCGTTAAACTGAATTGTGGGTGTGGTGAGGGGTGTATTTATAAAACAAAATGGGGGAGGGGTGCGCTCAAAAACAGAGCAGTGAGTGGGACTAAGTCTATTACCTAATAACTAATATATATATATATTATCAAAGGCTCGTTAGTATCAAGTGAGTGGTTAGTCGTTAGTCGTGGTTATTTGGCAACCTAGTTATGGGAGGTGATTTGCCGTGATATCTGGCAATTATATAATGGGGGGTATTTTTAATATGTGGGTCCTCAATAGGATATGATACACATATGTGTACAATGGGGTTTGTTACAAATTGTGATACAATATGTTACAAGATAGCAATGCTTTAAGGTGCAAAATACATATGGTGGAAACAAACAACAATATGTGGTGTTTAGAATAAAGGCAGGTGCTAATATAGAGTAAAGATTCTGTTATACAGATATGTGTGTATATGTAAATACTTCCAGATTAAAAAACAAATATTCGATTTGTATTAATATTCAGTTTATAGATATAAACAAATAAAAACAAATAAAAACAAATAAAATGAACAAATCAGTAAACCTTATCAATTGAGTATATCAAATAATGCACTGTGTCAGTAAAAATGGTGTCGGTAAAAATAACTTGTCAGCATAGACAAAAATACTGAGATTAGCTGATATGATAATAGACACTCCTGTTCATACTATGTCCTTGAAAGGATATGATGATTATAGTTCAGCATGAAATGTAAAAGTTAAAAGTTGTGGCCACAACTATTTGTAAGGGATCCAAAGAGCTCCAAAGAGCTATTTCCTGTTTAGGTAGCTTGTGTAGCTTATAATGTCCCGTAATTAAAATAGAATATACAGAGTTCTTATGGTGCTCACCCCTACCGGACTACCGATATCCCTTACCTCCTCTTCTAGTATCGTGGGTTATGGGAAGGTTGTAATTGACCCGGGATGTGTCTCAGTTCGGCGTGTTGCCGTGTAGCTGTGGTGGTTTGTGAGCGTCTCACCTTCAAATTTCCCGGTCAGTCCTTCCTACCCTGACGTCTACACAGAGTAGTCACGTGGTCCTCGGAGGTCCAATCGGATAGCCGGGTCGTTGGGGGGAGTGGTGCAATAGCGGTTCTATCAGATTTTCTTGCTGGAGCCAAATTCGGTCACACTGGATTGTCAAAATCTACGCGTTTCAGCGCTGGATATGCGCCTTTATCAAGACTTCCTATTCTTGTGTGTTTTCTGTGGCTCTATTTCTAGTATTCTGGGCATTAGAAAACTCCTCCCAAGATATCATATATCAAGCGATTTTATCGCTTTTTTGTCTATGCCTATAATATTATTAAGATCAATGATATTAAAAAACTGATAATATCAGAATAACGCATTAATATACATTTAAAAACAACAATGACAGTATTGCACTCAAACAGTATTTGAACTAAGTGCTTGATGTGATTCTAAAATACGGAATTATATGTTTTTACTGTCACACAAATTAAAATATATTAAACAAAGTTAAACAAAGTAAGAAAGGTATTGGTTAGGGTTTTTTTCTTTAAATAGATGAGGATATATGCCAAATAATTATGGAATGACACAATGAGTTCATATTTATAAGGATAGCAATAATTGATGACAGATGACAATCCATCGACCCATATTGTACTATTTAAGATCCCCAATTATTGCTATCCTTATAAATATGAACTCATTGTGTCATTCCATAATTATTTGGCATATATCCTCATCTATTTAAAGATACAAACCCTAACCAATACCTTTCTTACTTTGTTTAACTTTGTTTAATATATTTTAATTTGTGTGACAGTAAAAACATATAATTCCGTATTTTAGAATCACATCAAGCACTTAGTTCAAATACTGTTTGAGTGCAATACTGTCATTGTTGTTTTTAAATGTATATTAATGCGTTATTCTGATATTATCAGTTTTTTAATATCATTGATCTTAATAATATTATAGGCATAGACAAAAAAGCGATAAAATCGCTTGATATATGATATCTTGGGAGGAGTTTTCTAACGCCCAGAATACTAGAAATAGAGCCACAGAAAACACACAAGAATAGGAAGTCTTGATAAAGGCGCATATCCAGCGCTGAAACGCGTAGATTTTGACAATCCAGTGTGACCGAATTTGGCTCCAGCAAGAAAATCTGATAGAACCGCTATTGCACCACTCCCCCCAACGACCCGGCTATCCGATTGGACCTCCGAGGACCACGTGACTACTCTGTGTAGACGTCAGGGTAGGAAGGACTGACCGGGAAATTTGAAGGTGAGACGCTCACAAACCACCACAGCTACACGGCAACACGCCGAACTGAGACACATCCCGGGTCAATTACAACCTTCCCATAACCCACGATACTAGAAGAGGAGGTAAGGGATATCGGTAGTCCGGTAGGGGTGAGCACCATAAGAACTCTGTATATTCTATTTTAATTACGGGACATTATAAGCTACACAAGCTACCTAAACAGGAAATAGCTCTTTGGAGCTCTTTGGATCCCTTACAAATAGTTGTGGCCACAACTTTTAACTTTTACATTTCATGCTGAACTATAATCATCATATCCTTTCAAGGACATAGTATGAACAGGAGTGTCTATTATCATATCAGCTAATCTCAGTATTTTTGTCTATGCTGACAAGTTATTTTTACCGACACCATTTTTACTGACACAGTGCATTATTTGATATACTCAATTGATAAGGTTTACTGATTTGTTCATTTTATTTGTTTTTATTTGTTTTTATTTGTTTATATCTATAAACTGAATATTAATACAAATCGAATATTTGTTTTTTAATCTGGAAGTATTTACATATACACACATATCTGTATAACAGAATCTTTACTCTATATTAGCACCTGCCTTTATTCTAAACACCACATATTGTTGTTTGTTTCCACCATATGTATTTTGCACCTTAAAGCATTGCTATCTTGTAACATATTGTATCACAATTTGTAACAAACCCCATTGTACACATATGTGTATCATATCCTATTGAGGACCCACATATTAAAAATACCCCCCATTATATAATTGCCAGATATCACGGCAAATCACCTCCCATAACTAGGTTGCCAAATAACCACGACTAACGACTAACCACTCACTTGATACTAACGAGCCTTTGATAATATATATATATATTAGTTATTAGGTAATAGACTTAGTCCCACTCACTGCTCTGTTTTTGAGCGCACCCCTCCCCCATTTTGTTTTAGATTTTACACTTTCTGATACTGGGAGCATATCAGAATTAGGGGCTGCATAGTTGAGTCCTGCACATATATCACCACACATCTTACTAGCAGGGGTGTATTTATAGGCATTTTGAGGTTTGGGAAACTTTGCCCCTCCTGGTAGGATTGTATATCCCATACGTCACTAGCTCATGGACTCTTGCCAATATGAAAGAAATGAATTTATCAGGTAAATTCTTACATAAATTATGTTTTTTGTTGTTGAATTAGCAAAAACATCTTTAAGGTTGTCCTAGCTTGCATCAAGGCTATCAAGTGTGTCTGTTGTTTAAGGGTCACATTTATGTATTTGTTCCAATTGGCTTACCTCTTTTAATAAGGAATCAGATTATTCTTTTTGTGTTTTACAATGCTTAGCCCTTTTTTTATTTATTTTTTATAAGTTCACACTGGATGACACACTTATGAGCTTCCCAGATTGTTGTATTTTAAGGTGTTCTGTAGCATTAAGTTGATAATATTCTATAAGAGTTCTTTCCAAGTCACTTTTAATCAGCTTATCCTCTAATAGGTAGTCATCTAATTCCTATTTAAATTTTGTCATTGGGGCTTGTGGTCATTCTAATGAGCAAGTTACGGGAGCATGATCTGTCCACACACTGGACAGTATGCTGGATAATTTAAAAAAGGCCAAGCCTATTTGGTCAATTAGGAAATAGTCAATGCGTGAGTAGCAAAGTTGAGGTTGCTAATAAAATGTGTAGTCTAGTTTCTGTGGGTTTTGCATGCGCCAGACATCATGGACCACCAAGGTCGAAAGCATTGTATTCATGCATCTGATTTCTTTTTTTAGGAGTGCTTGTAGTGCCCCCCGTGGTGTCAAACATAGGATCCAAGGGCAAATTAAAATCTCCCCCAATCAATGCACAGGTGGCCCTCGGTTTATGACGGTTCAATTTGCGTTGTTTCAGACTAACGCCCTTTTTTCAGTCATGTGACTGCTATTGAAAAGCATTGACTGCTATTGAAAAGCATTGAGAAGCAGTGTATTCATCAAAATAGCCAGTAGGTGGAGCTGTCCGCTTGTGTTGCAGCAAAGAGATGCAAAGCAAGCCAGATGTGATCAATGGATCAGCTTTCAAAGGAACAAGATCTAGCAGCCACTTCCCTTAGCTTCAGACTCAATGCAGAGAACTGTTTGCAGAAAAAGGCAAGTAAAAAAATGTTTTTGTTCATTACACTTAGTTTGATGATGATACAGCCTGTTGTGTAATTATGTTATTAGGTGCTGTTTAGCACATGTTTTTTGTTCATTAAACTTAGATTGATGATGATACAGTCTGTGTTTGTGTGATAAATTTTTAGGTGCTGTTAGCAAATTTTTTTGTTCATTAAACTTAGTGTGATAATGATACAGCCTGTTGTGTAATTATGTTATTAGGTGCTGTTTAGCAAATGTTTTTGTTCATTAAACTTAGATTGATGATGATACAGTCTGTGTTTGTGTGGTAATTTTATTAGGTGCTGTAAGCAAATATTTTTGTTCATTAAACTTAGTTTGATGATGATACAGCCTGTTGTGTAATTATGTTATTAGGTTCTGTTCGGCAAATGTTTTTGTTCATTAAACTTAGATTGATGATGATACAATCTATTTTATTAGGTTTATAATGCTGTTTAGCATTTAAAGTCTTAATTTCAAAGCTTTAAAAATAATGTATTAGGTTTTACTTATGACGATTTTGAGAGGGGCCTGGAACCTAACTCCCTCACTTACCATTGACTTACATTATAAACTGGGTTTCAATTTACAACGGTTTTGTAAACTGAGGGCTACCTGTAATTTCCTTCTTAGTTTCTAAGATCTTATTTGTCACTTTGTTAATAAAGGGAGCTTGTGATCTATTGGGAGAATAGAAGTTTACAATTGTAATGGGGCAACCGAAAATTAATCACACTAGAATAATATATCTACTGTTCTACTGACATTTTGTCCTTTTTAAAATGAGTTTCCTGTATCAAGACTATGAGGCCTATTTATCAAATGTCTGTCGGACCTGGTTTGGATCAGGTCCGACAGACATCACTGAATGCGGAGAGCAATACGCTCTCCGTATTTAGCATTGCACCAGCAGCTCTTGTGAGCTGCTGGTGCAATGCCGCCCCCTGCAGATTTGCGGCCAATCGGCCACCAGCAGGGGGGTGACAATCAACCCGATCGTACTCGATCGGGTTGAATTGTGGCGATCTCTGTCCGCCTCATCAGAGCAGGCGTACAGGTTATGGAGCAGCGGTCTTTAAACCGTTGCTCCATAAATTGCGTTTTTGGTGAGTCTGAAGACTTGCCAGAAACACGGGCCCTCAAGCTCCATTCAGAGCTCGATAAATGGGCCTCTATATCTCCTTTTAATCTATTGAGATCTTGGATTACAATAGGGCATTTCTCTGGGGAATTAAATCCCTTAACATTAATGGTTATAAAATTTAGAACTTTCTATTTCTTATGTGGTATAATTTGGGTAAAAAAAAGGGAGAGGGAAAGGGGTGTAAAGAAATAGGAATAAGCAGAAGAGAAGAGATAAGAGAAAGATTGTATTTATATTTAGAGCAGAAAGACCTCTCTAAAGGAAAATCTAAAATAACTTGTATCACACTGATGAAGCATGTGGGGCATGTGAAGCATGTGGGGTCCTAACGCTGCTTTTTACCGCCCGCTGGTATTTAGAGTCAGCCAGGAAAGGGTCTACCGCACACTTTCATTCCGCGACTCCAGGCTACCGCAGATCCCCTTACGTCAATTGCGTATCCTATCTTTTCAATGGGATTTGCCTAATTCTGGTATTTTGAGTCTTGGAACAAGTGAGCGGTAGAGCCTCTACCGACAAGACTCCTACCGCCAAAAAAAGTCAGTAGTTAAGAGCTTTATGGGCTAACGCGGGAACATAAAGCTCTTAACTACTGTGCTATAAAGTACACTAACACCCATAAACTACCTATGTACCCCTAAACCAAGGCCCCCCCACATCGCAAACCCTCTAATAAATGTTTTTAACCCCTAATCTGCCGACCGGACACCACCGCCACCTACATTATAGCTATGAACCCCTAATCTGCTGCCCCTAACATCGCCGACACCTATATTATATTTATTAACCCCTAATCTGCCCCCCAATGTCTCCGCTACCTAACTACAATTATTAACCCCTAATCTGCCGACCGGACCTCGCCGCCACTATAATAAATGTATTAACCCCTAAACCGCCACACTCCCACCTCGCAAACACTATAATAAATTGTATTAACCCCTAATCTGCCATCCCTAACATCGCCGCCACCTACCTACAATTATTAACCCCAAATCTCCTGCCCGCAACGTCGCCGCTACTATAATAAATGTATTAACCCCTAAACCTAAGTCTAACCCTAACACCCCCCTAACATAAATATAATTTAAATAAAATAAAATAATATTCCTATAATTAAATAAATTAATCCTATTTAAAACTAAATACTTACCTATCAAATAAACCCTAATATAGCTACAATATAACTAATAGTTACATTGTATCTATTTTAGGATCTATATTTATTTTACAGGCAACTTTGTATTTATTTTAACTAGGTACAATAGCTATTAAATAGTTATTAACTATTTAATAGCTACCTAGTTAAAATAATTACAAAATGACCTGTAAAATAAATCCTAACCTAAGTTACAATTAAACCTAACACTACACTATCATTAAATTAATTAAATAAATTAACTACAATTACCTACAATTACATTTAATTAAATAAACTAATCTATAATACAAAAACCCCCCCACTAAATTACAGAAAATAAAAAATATTACAAGAAGTTTAAACTAATTACACCTAATCTAAGCCCCCTAATAAAATAATAAAGCCCCCCAAAATAAAAAAAATGCCCTACCCTATTCTAAATTACAAAGTAATCAGCTCTTTTACCAGCCCTTAAAAGGTTTAGTTTTAAATAGGATTAATTTATTTAATTAGGAATATTATTTCGTTTTATTTAAATTATATTTATGTTAGGGAGTGTTAGGGTTAGGGTTAGACTTAGGTTCAGGGGTTAATACATTTATTATAGTAGCGGCAACGTTGCAGGGGGAGATTAGGGGTTAATAATTGTAAGGAGGTGGCTGCGATGTTAGGTATGGCAGATTAAGGGTTAATACAATTTATTATAGTGTTTGCGAGGTGGGAGTGCGGCGGTTTAGGGGTTAATACATTTATTATAGTGGCGGCGAGGTCCGGTCGGCAGATTAGGGGTTAATAATTGTAGTTAGGTAGCAGCGACATTGGTGGGGGGGCAGATTAGGGGTTAATAAATATAATATAGGTGTCGGCGGTGTTAGGGGCAGCAGATTAGGGGTTCATAGCTATAATGTAGGTTGCGGCGGTGTCCGGAGCGGCAGATTAGGGGTTAATAGTATAATGCAGGTGTCAGCGATAGCGGGGGCGGCAGATTAGGGGTTAATAAGTGTAAGGTTAGGGGTGTTTAGACTCAGGGTTTATGTTAGGGTGTTAGGTGCAGACTTAGAGAGTGTTTCCCCATAGGAAACAATGGGGCTGCGTTAGGAGCTGAACTCTGCTTTTTTGCAGGTGTTAGGTTTTTTTTCAGCCAGCTCAGCCCCATTGTTTCCTATGGGGATATTGTGCACGAGCACATTTTTCCAGCTTACCGCTACCGTAGGCAACGCTGGTATTGAGGGTTAAAGTGGAGCAAAATTATGCTCAACGCTCCCTTTTCTGAGCCTAACGCAGCCACTCAGACAACTCTAAATACCAGTGTTGTCTTAAGGGTGCGCTGGAAAAAAAGCAGCGTTAGCTACGCGGGTCTTTACCGAAAAGACTCTAAATCTAGGCCATAGTGAATAAAGTGAGATCAATACAATCTGAACAGCAATCAAATTATACATTTTGAACTGAAATGTATAAAACACAACAATTGAAATTAAACTATTATAAGAGAGGCTACACACGCCTAATAATGGTAAGAATCTAATATAGTAGTGGGCCCCATGTACTAAGAGGCGACGAACAGCATCTCAACTTGTGAAGCTGTCCGCCTGCCTTCGCTACATATGGGCAGTGGATCTGTTTGTCCGCTTGCCCGCATGTATCATTACACACTCATCGCAGTATGTAATGCCTGCCCCTTCATTTGTGTGACAAATCGCACGACTGACGGGGCTGTCAGAGGATGACCGCTGCTTCTTACATTGCGGGAAGCAGACTCACATACGCAAACCTGCCCCGCAAGGACTCCGGAGCAGCTCTCACTGTTTCATACATGGAGCCCATAAGTCTATGAACTCCTTGAGGGATGCTTGTGATTTTTCTTGATGTTTAGGTGGATTAGAAATATCAATTTCCAATAATTTGCAGAAGTCTTCCACTCTTCAAAAAATAGCAGTTTTCCCATTTTTTAAGGCTATAATGCTAACTGGGAAGCCCCATCTGTAGACGAAATTAATATTTCTCAAGGCATCTGTAATAAACTTAATGGGGTAGATGTATCAAGCAGCAGATGCCGCAATCTACCCCCAAAGTGTTAGGTCTGCCTGAATTGGCTGCGAATGTGTAGAGGGCGGCATTGTACAAGCATTTCACCAGACATTCTGCAGTATTCTCTCAGCATTTAGCGATGTCGGGCGGATATGATAATTTGATAAATCTACCCCAATATCTCTTCTCTTATGGAGAGTGGCTGGGCAGAGGTCTGACAATATTTGTATGTCTATTCCCGCATGTGTTATAAAACATTTTACTCTTGTTCTTTTAACACTTCCTCCTTTTCGGCAAGTTTAGTAATTACATCTCTTGAAGGTGCTTTGTTCGATGGTTTAGGCCTCCAAGCATGAAGTTTTTTTTCAAGGATAACATCTGGGGCATTTGGTGTGTTTTTAATTATTTTTTATAAATCTTGTAAGTAACCATTTAAGGCATTGGAGCTGATTGACTCTGGGACACCCCTTATTCATAAGTTGTTTCATCTATTACGATTTTCCAGGTCTTCCACTTTGTCCATCAAAGAGTATATATTTTCTTCATGTGTTTGTATCTGTTTTGCATTTTGGTTAAAGTCTTCATATATACTGGACTGTGTTTCTTCAAATTGTATAACTCCATGCATGATTTTTGACAGATCTTTACGCAGCTGACCGAATAAGCCTCTGACCTCCGTTATAACGTGTTTTATATCATCCTTGGATAATAACATTTTAAGGTCATCTTTGGTAACATGAGGTTGTATGGTAGGAGCCAAATCCTGGGTTTGTATATTGGCCTGTTTTTTGTGTCTACCAGTTTTAGGTATTGGTTCATTGGTGAGGTTTTTTGAGGCTTATCTTCCTTTCCCATTTTTTTGCAAGGCATCCCAGATTTAAAAAGGAAAGATAATGGGTAGGTAAAAGGGGTAATTAGAGCTTAGTAGTACAATAGCAGGTACTGCATCTACTAGTATTATGGAATATCTTCTGTAAATAGTGATTGCAAAATATATATGCTCACAGTTGTTTATATTCTCATAGCATTAGTGCTATTTTCGCAATATAGTAAGATTTATACTGATGTCTGCAGCTTTGAAGTAGTTTTACTTTTCAGATATTTTAATGCCAGAGTGTTGTGTCCAATCTTTGAGGGCTTGGCTCAGTCTGTGTAAAGGTGATCAGCAACATTAATGTTTTATACAAGGTGCAGCTTCCAATACTACAGTCTCTCTCCTCAATGAAAATTATTTACAGACAGGATGAAATTTTAATAGGCTGCTTGCGTGTGGTGTAGGGCCTATATGCACAGTACATTTTGGGTGGGCCATTATGGGTGTATAATCGGAAGGTTTGTGCAATCCACCTACGTTATTAAACATGTAAGTTAGAGGGTTTATTGCATGATGGCCTGTGATAAGGTTGTGTCTTCTGGTGAATACCTTTGGTCGAATTGCTCTGTTCCCGGTCTTGTCCCTCTAGGCCTTTCACCTCCGCTTGCACAAGGGTGATCTGGGATTTTTAATATCCTCCATTTATCATGGTGGTGCACTCCGCTGCAATTTAAGACTCCCCCCGTCCACCCATGGGCTATTGTATGCACATTAGCTTTGTCGATGTGCTGGAGCACTTTCAATGTGTGACTATTACCGGAATGACCAGGCTGCACCCTTCATAGTTGTTCTTTTTTATATAAATAGAAGTTAATTAATTATGTCTTGTAGCTTCCATGAAAACAAAACAAAAACAAGTTAAGGAAAAATTATTCTTATTTAACCTTTTAATGCCGTTATGAAGTTCTATTCCGTCCTAACTGCGCTGTTAGGACGGAATAGAACGTCCTAGACGTTTGGCTGTCCTGAAGTTAATGGCGCTTCCTAGATACGATCGCGGTCTGGAGGGCATGCCTAGTATCATAGGGACGCTCCCCCCGACCCGATCCCATAACTGAAATCTCACGATCTCTGTTCCGATGTAGACAAATTGACCCTGTCATGAAAGGTTTAAAATTGCTACTACTACATCTACTTTGCTCCTGCATCTACCCCACTCCGACTCTAACACAGGTAGTAGAAATGGCATGAAAATGGCCATGGAAGCAATGTTGCTAAAGTTACATAAGCAAAATATACAACTTCAGCTGTTGCTATGGTTACATAAGCAAAATATGCAACTGATGCTCCTTGAAAATACAAATCCTTACATCTTTGTATTACGTAGCAAGTGGGCGCTACTTATGATGATACTAATGTAGAAAGCAAAAGGGATTTTGCCTATGAATGGCATGTAATATGTAATTGAAAATTAACTTGCTACCTAACAAAACAAAAAAGCTACTTTTTCCTGTAGGAAACCCAGTTTTACCCATGTCATGTAATCCAGCCCTTTATTGGAATATTTGGGATTCTGCCAAATATCCAATATTTTAAATGCTAGTTGGTAAGGGTGAGCAGCAGTCTATTGAATGTTTTCCCCCTTTCAGGATCTAATCTTCCCAGATATATCCCCAGAGGAAAAAGGAGTTCTCTCAGCACACAAACAAGCTCACAACTGCATGTCTGTAGTCTCAAAGGAGAGCAACGGGTTGCCTGCCATGCTCCTTCCTTATATCTAGTGTGTCTATAAACTTAAGAACAGTGTGAACAGAGATGCTTCTCCAAATAGCAAGAAGCCAACACTCAACATCTCTGCTACTCTTCATAAGTATCTGGACCTTTAAACTTCTTGGGACCTGTCCCATCCTAACTCCTCTCCTTCTGCCAATAGGCCTTGACATACAATTGTTTACAAGGGGGGGGGGGGGGGGGGCGGAGCCAACTTCTGGAGCGGCAGGATGCATCTCAATGAAGCTCCTGATTTTAAAATTGTTTTTTATAACTATTCAGTCAATTATACCCATTTAACTGAAGATACATATAACGTAATATCACCAAGATCCTGGAGATCCTGACCTATGTTCTCCAGAAAGCCACGCAGACCTGCATCTGGCTAATCTCCAGAGATACTGCATCTACACTACCGCATGTCTGGGGCTACCGCATGAATCCCCCCCCTCAGATTCTGGGTTAAAAGGTGGTTTATAACCACCACTGTTGAGACCATTTCTCTCATGCAAATGTGGTACTCATCAAGCCTATAAACGAATACCCACACTGCTGAGTCGCTTAAAAACTCCTTCGAAGATGGAGGCCCTGGACAAGTGGGAAACCAAAATGACACAGCTAATAGAAAACCACAACAAAAGTTTAGAACTTGAGCAATGTAACCTATTCCTAGCTTCAAGACTTAAATACATTGGTCATACAGTGAGACTGAATAACCCGATAAAGGAAACCTATCTGGCATATCCAATTACCAGTAGGTTCAGCATCCGACCTCAGCCTGTAATTCTGGAAAATGAGGACCAACCCTTTACAACACCCCCGGATGCCCTGCCGAGCATAGTTGTATCTTTATTAAACTCCCACATTGCATCTAATTTACCCAATAATTCGGCTGCAGATAAAGGCACACCGCCTATAGTATTGTGGCCTGGGGGCGGCATGGCACCTCGGTGGATCAGATACAGCAGCAGGAGGCCGAGACAGTCAGCTCTGATTGTTTCTGCACTTCTCGTAGACACTGGCCGATTTAGGGAAACACCAAAATGGCAATCGGCTCAGCCAGGCAGAGCAGCAACAAGATGGGCTTCCCTTTATCCTAGAAACTTACACAGTGCACAATGGCCTCAAACTGCAGATGGGCTCAGAAGGTATACATCAGCAGCTTCATATACGACCAGGATGATCGTTCTGGCAGAGGGTCACCTTTTGGTCAGAACCGCAGGTAAGGAGACTGGAAGGATCTCGCACAACTATAAATACCCTGAGACAGCATGGTCGAGACTGTGGCTGAGATCCGGAGTGCTGATCTCTGTAGCACTTACTTGACTGTTAGGGGGCTGGATGGATAGTTTTATTTTTATTTTTTCTGCTTGCCTACATAGCGCAAAAGAGGGACACTGGCACAGCGGACTGTTAAATTAAATGCAACTTAGTTTTGTCTTAATAATTCCTACAATTAATGTTTATATTATGATCTGTATTTTAAGGAAATGAGCTTCTTGGTTAATTTAACTTTTTTTAACAGACAATATGGGTTCTAAACTTCTTGCGCATACCTAACCCAGCCTTTAGGTACCATATATCCTATTTACTAAATAGTCTGGGAGGTATAACTTGTATACGGCTAGATTTAGAGTTTTGTCGGTAACGACCCGCGTAGCTAACGCTGGCTTTTTTCTGGCCGCACCTTTAAAATAACTCTGGTATTGAGAGTCCACAGAATGGCTGCGTTAGCCTCCAAAAAAGGAGCGTATAGCATATTTAACGCAACTTCAACTCTCGATACCAGAGTTGCTTACGGACGCGGCCAGCCTCAAAAACGTGCTCGTGCACGATTCCCCCATAGAAAACAATGGGGCTGTTTGAGCTGAAAAAAAACCTAACACCTGCAAAAAAGCCGCGTTCAGCTCCTAACGCAGCCCCATTGTTGTCTATGGGGAAACACTTCCTACGTCTGCACCTAACACCCTAACATGTACCCCGAGTCTAAACACCCCTAACCTTACACTTATTAACCCCTATTCTGCCGCCCCCGCTATCGCTGACCCCTGCATATTATTTTAACCCCTAATCTGCCGCTCCGTAAACCGCCCCTACTTACATTATCCCTATGTACCCCTAATCTGCTGCCCCTAACACCGCCGACCCCTATATTATATTTATTAACCCCTAATCTGCCCCCCACAACGTCGCCTCCACCTGCCTACACTTATTAACCCCTAATCTGCCGTCCGGACCGCACCGCTATTATAATAAATTTATTAACCCCTAATACGCCTCACTAACCCTATAATAAATAGTATTAACCCCTAATCTGCCCTCCCTAACATCGCGGACACCTAACTTCAAACATTAACCCCTAATCTGCCGACTGGAGCTCACCGCTATTCTAATAAATGTATTAACCCCTAAAGCTAAGTCTAACCCTAACACTAACACCCGCCTAAATTAAATATAATTTTAATCTAACGAAATTAATTAACTCTTATTAAATAAATTATTCCTATTTAAAGCTAAATACTTACCTGTAAAATAAATCCTAATATAGCTACAATATAAATTATAATTATATTATAGCTATTTTAGGATTTATATTTATTTTACAGGTAACTTTGTATTTATTTTAACCAGGTACAATAGCTATTAAATAGTTAAGAACTATTTAATAGCTAAAATAGTTAACATAATTACAAAATTACCTGTAAAATAAATCCTAACCTAAGTTACAATTAAACCTAACACTACACTATCAATAAATAAATTAAATAAAATACCTACAATTACCTACAATTAAACCTAACACTAAACTATCAATAAATGAATTAAATACAATATCTACAAATAAATACAATTAAATAAACTAACTAAAGTACAAAAAATAAAAAAGAACTAAGTTACAAAAAATAAAAAAATATCTACAAACATTAGAAAAATATTAAAACAATTTTAAACTAATTACACCTACTCTAAGCCCCCTAATAAAATAACAAAGCCCCCCAAAATAAAAAAATGCCCTACCCTATTCTAAATTACAAAAGTTCAAAGCTCTTTTACCTTACCAGCCCTGAACAGGGCCCTTTGCGGGGCATGCCCCAAGAAATCCAGCTCTTTTGCCTGTAAAAAAACACATACAATACCCCCCCAACATTACAACCCACCACCCACATACCCCTAATCTAACCAAACCCCCCTTAAATAAACCTAACACTAAGCCCCTGAAGATCTTCCTACCTTATCTTCACCTAACCAGGTATCACCGATCCGTCCTGGCTCCAAAATCTTCATCCAAGCCCAAGCGGGGGCTAGACATCCATCATCCGACGGCTGAAGAAGTCCAGAAGAGGGTCCAAAGTCTTCATCCTATCCGGGAAGAAGATTAGATCCGGACCGGCAACCATCTTCTTCCAAGCGGCATCTTCTATCTTCATCCGATGAGGACCGGCTCCATCTTGAAGACCTCCATCGCGGATCCATCCTTCTTCTTCGACGACTAGACGACAAATGACGGTTCCTTTAAATGACATCATCCAAGATGGCGTCCCTCGAATTCCGATTGGCTGATAGGATTCTATCAGCTAATCGGAATTAAGGTAGGAATATAATCGTTAACTGGGGGTGGCGAGGGAAATGAAGTGGGTTAAAATTCTTATATTCAAGGACTGAATCACTTGTGTAATACTTATAGTCCCAGAATCCCAGAACCTAATGCAATAATATACATAGAAATGTACAAATATGTGTGCAAGAGAAATTTGCAACACACAAAGAGAAAGATTGCAGGTTGCTGGATTGTGTAATAACTGTACCCACTGTAGATAAAGGTCAGACACATAAAGAATAAGTAAGTATCAAAATCATCCGATCATTCACATTTATACTAAATAACTTTATTAGTGAAAAAATATATTAAAAGTCCGGCTGGACTCATACACATGCACACACACACATACTATTAAAACTAGCTGGAACTCAGATAATATTATTGGTATATCAGATAGCACTCCCGTATTCAAATTATAGTGACTAGCAGGGAATCTAAACTATTTATAGTGTTACAATATTGAACCCTGCTAGTATATAATAGATTATAGACAGCAAGAAAAAATAATTGCTGTATTAGTTAGTCCTCCTTTAAGGCAAGTCTCCACTATTAGGATAGGCAAAAACACTGTATAGTCTGAGGTGCTGGGTATTAGTGCATGAATTAGCCAACCCAAGCACAGCCTTAAATATCTGCGTGTTTGAGTCCTAAACTGAGTGAGAGTTGCACTGAGATTATTGTTAACGATACTATTGCTAGTAATAGTTCAAGTGGTCAATATATAGGCCCCATAGATATAAAATATAAGCCTTAATTAAAGAGACAAAATATGTTGAGTGCCACTTATTGAGCCACAATATAGCTGTTTGCCGTGGTATTTGTGACCTGGTATTCAGGGTGGATATATTTGAATAAATTAGCATAGACTGATATTGTTTGCTACAAACTAACAGACCTTGTCGCAATTTTACCACATCCAATAGTAGTGCTTGATAAGCTAATTTTAATGTGGTGCAGTTTGCCTGCTTTTTAATTAATATAAGTCGCTATTGTTTGCTGCAAACTAACAAGCGTGTCAGCAATTATAACACATCGCACAATAGTGCTTAATCAGCCAGTTTGAATGCTGTGCAGTTAGTCTGCTTATTACCGTAAATTTATGAATTTTACAAATCTGACCCCTATTATCGGCCGAAAAATTCCCACTGAAATACTTAGAGATATCCCATTACAACCAGCCACCAAGTTAAATCGTCTACATTAAACGTAAATGAGGACTACGCTATAAAAAGGTCTCTTCTATAGCGGAGACCTGATTACTTTTAACTGTCTAGGAATATTGGGATAGTAGAGTGCTAGCACTGAGTCAGCAAATTAAAAATTGGGGGTTCAATAACCCCGTGTTCGTGCCCCTGACGCGCGTTTCACATTACGCTTCCTCAGAGGGGTACGCGCCGGCCGGACAGAGCGGGTTATGTTGGATTCAAAAACCCGCCTCCGTGTTTTGATTGGTTCAACGGAATACCGCTATGTGACTTCTCATTGGTCAATCCTTGCAGTGTGACACATGGAAGTTCAAAACGGCACATTTTCTTTTACGAGCTGATAAGTTGTCATTTGCGAGCTAAATTTATCAGAAAGTCATTTAAAAGAGCAAGAGTTGAATATATCTATCAGGTACATAGTCAAGCATCAAGAACGAGATATAAAATATTGAGTGCGCTTTATTCATTACTGCGATATGTATTACTTGTGAATGATGTCTCTGTTAGTGATCCATTGTATTAGTGGAAAGCTGCTGGTCATTACCTAGATATAATATCTAAATCATCTATAGCACCTCGGTTTTACATTATACCGTAGATGAATTTATGAAACTTTATTTGTATCGATACTGAGATAGATACTCAATAAAAAATTCTAACAAATTAAAATATTGGTTATCATTCAATAGTAGTCCAATATTACGGACCCCATATTACTGTCCTATGATCAAACTGAAAGTTCACAGTTTGAAAAAGTTTTCATTAAAGTGCCGTATTTTAAATATCATACATGATAGTTGTACTCAAATTGATTATTAATCAAATATATAGGAAAACTATATCCACAAAAGGATAAATAAATAAGTAAATAAATAAGATTCAAGGGACTAGATAGTGTAAGTGAAATACAGTATGGTGATAGAATGTGAACAAAGGACATACATAAATAATGATAAGATGTGATGCTCACAAAAAGTGTGAGAAAGAAGGGGAATGTGCATGGATAAATGAATTCCACATAAAATATATTAAATCATGTGTTCCAAACATGTATAGAAGTGAAAAGTCTTTCTGCACTACAGTGGAAAAAAATAAATAATTAATAATAGTAGAGAATTAATGCGTGAGGTAGTTAATAGCTGAAGAGTGATAATTTATATATAGACAATTTATGCCCAAATGTAAAGCATATATTCAACGCTCATAAGGGTTAGTGAAAAGCTACTGTGTACATAGACTGTGTTTTTGTTAACTTGATATTAAGGTGGTGTGTAGAGGGAAGATCTTTTAAAATTTAGACTTATTATAAGTAAACATTGTGATTGTTGAATTCATTTAATCCGTGTGGATGTACAGTATTGAGTAGATGTATCCAACGGCATTCTGCTTTTAATAAAGAATTTTCTAAATTGCCTCCTCTAATGCCAAGGGAGACTTTCTGCAGAACAGAAAATTTTAAATGGCTGCTTGATCCTTGATGTTTAAGTAAAAAATGTTTTGCTACACTTGTAATCTTTTTGCCTTTCTGTAGGTCTTTTTCTGCGTTCTTAATATTGTTTTTATGTTCCAAAATTCTGACCCTTGCCTCTCTGGTCGTCATGCCTACATAGGCTTTCTCACATACACAGTAGATGATATAAATAACTCCCAGGGATCTGCATGTGAAGTGGTGTTTAAGTTTTTGGCTTTTCCCATATTTGTCCTGAATTTCTTTGATTTTCCTAACATGAGGACAGACAGAACATGTACCACATGGGTACATGCCAGGGTCAGTATCACTTTTTTTTGGAGTGTGTATATAATGACTCTGTACCAGTTGATCTTTTAGGTTTCTCGGTCGCTTATAGCCTATTTGTACTCTCGCTCCTAATGTATCTTTAAGCTCAGGGTCACTGGTGAGGATATGCCAGTTCTCATTGAGTATCTTAATCACACTTTGCATCTGCGGATTGTATGTAGTGATCAGTCTAGGAATGGTGGTGGAATTGTCTTTGATTCTAGGACACAATAAAGTGTCTCTGGATGTTTTCAGAGCTTTGAATTTTGCCTGTTTGATGGCCCTATTGCTATAGCCTCTTTGTAGTAGCCTGGTTGTAAGAAGTTTACTTTCATTTTCATATATAGAGACATCAGAACAATTTCTCCTCAACCGTAGGAACTCCCCATATGGAATTGCTTTTAAAGTGCATCCTGGATGTGCACTTGTCCTGTGCAATAATGAATTTGTAGCAGTTTCTTTCCTAAAGACCTTAGTTGCAATGGTGCCATCAGTATTTTTTGTAATTGTTAGATCTAGGAAATCAATTTTATCCAGATCGGCTTGGTATGTCAATTTGATGTTGAATTTGTTTTGATTGAGAACTGAAAAGAACTCATCAAGATATTCACGTGTACCTTCCCAAACAAATAGTACATCATCGATGTATCTTATCCATAAAGGTATATGGTCTGTGTATTTCTCCATGCCTTCAGAAAAAACAATTTTTTGTTCCCAGTGCCCTAGGAACAAGTTAGCGTATGTTGGGGCACAAGAAGTGCCCATGGCAGTTCCTTGTGTTTGTAGGTAGAAACTATCTTTAAATGTGAATATATTATGAGTCAGGACATACTTCAAAAGGAGTAAGATAAACTCATTATGGTCTTTGTTATCCGATTCATTGGTGGAAAGAAAATATTTAACTGCCTGTATACCATCATTATGTCTGATACTGGTATATAGTGACTCTACATCTGCGGTGATGAGCCAGGTGTCACTATTCAGATGTAAGTTTTGCATAATTTTTAAGACCTCCATAGTATCACGGACATACGAGGGCATAGCAGTAAGGTATTCCCTTAATCTCTGATCTATATATCTGCTAGCTGCCTCAGTTAGATTATTATTGCCCGATACTATGGGTCTTCCTGGTGGTTTGGTAAGGTTTTTGTGAACCTTAGGCAGAAAGTATATAGTCGCTAGAGTAGGGTTCTTTTGTATCAGGAAATTTTTTTCGGTTTTAGTGATGGTTCCATTCTCCCATGTCCTAACTATGAGTTTATTATATTGTTCCATATAGTCAGATTGAGGATTGAGTAGTAGTTTTTTATAACAATCTTTATTAGATAACTGTCTCATGGCTTCATCAACATAGTCATCTTTGGGCCACAATACTATGTTTCCGCCCTTGTCTGACGGCTTAATGACTACATCTGTCCATGTTTGAATATCATTCAATGCCCTTTTTTCAGGGAGAGTGAGGTTATTATTCACATCAAAAATAGGTAAAGTTTCAATTTTTTGGCATACAATCTGTGAGAAAACACTGACTTGAGGTGAAATTGATGCAGATGGTGTATATGTAGATTTCGGTTTTAACCCTTTCTTCCATTGGGTAGCATGGGTTTCAGTATCAGATTCGCTTAAAAGATCTTCCAGATCTTGCAGAGAGTCTAATTCCTCCTTAGATAGAGAGGGATCATTTTTATTTGAATACATCTTTTTAAGTAACAGCTTTCGTGAAAATAGGTGTATGTCTTTAATTAACTCAAACTTGTTTAGAGTATTGGTGGGGCAGAAAGTTAATCCTTTAGAGAGGACACTCTCATGATTAATATTCAGAGAGTGTTTGCTCAGATTAATTACTCTCATGAGTTGGTCCTGATTGTGGTAAATGGACACATCTCTTTCTTCCTCTCTGATTGTCTTTGGGGGCCTGTGTTTTTCCTTTTGTTTCCCCTTGTTGGTTTGTTGGCTGTTATCGGATTTAATGTTTGTTGTTGTCGGTGACTTAATGCTAAAAAAGACACTTCTCTATTGGTGTTAGATGTACCCGGTAAAGGATTAACTAGTGTTGCTGATACTGGGAACTCTCTTGTCATAGGCTCCGTTTCATCTCTATTGCTTTCATTATCAGAGATGTCAGTTTCTGTTTCTGTACCACTGTTGTTTTCTCTTATTTGAGTCCTATTATACCTATTTCTGTTGGATGTCTGATATCTCCATCTATAAATTCTTTGTTGTTGGAAATCATCTATATCTCAAGTTTGTCTAATTCTTTTTGGTATGTCTGATACGTTTCCACAAAATCGAATTTTTCTTCAAATTTTTTAAGAAGTTCATTAAATTAATTAAAAAGCAGGCAAACTGCACCACATTAAAATTAGCTTATCAAGCACTACTATTGGATGTGGTAAAATTGCGACAAGGTCTGTTAGTTTGTAGCAAACAATATCAGTCTATGCTAATTTATTCAAATATATCCACCCTGAATACCAGGTCACAAATACCACGGCAAACAGCTATATTGTGGCTCAATAAGTGGCACTCAACATATTTTGTCTCTTTAATTAAGGCTTATATTTTATATCTATGGGGCCTATATATTGACCACTTGAACTATTACTAGCAATAGTATCGTTAACAATAATCTCAGTGCAACTCTCACTCAGTTTAGGACTCAAACACGCAGATATTTAAGGCTGTGCTTGGGTTGGCTAATTCATGCACTAATACCCAGCACCTCAGACTATACAGTGTTTTTGCCTATCCTAATAGTGGAGACTTGCCTTAAAGGAGGACTAACTAATACAGCAATTATTTTTTCTTGCTGTCTATAATCTATTATATACTAGCAGGGTTCAATATTGTAACACTATAAATAGTTTAGATTCCCTGCTAGTCACTATAATTTGAATACGGGAGTGCTATCTGATATACCAATAATATTATCTGAGTTCCAGCTAGTTTTAATAGTATGTGTGTGTGTGCATGTGTATGAGTCCAGCCGGACTTTTAATATATTTTTTCACTAATAAAGTTATTTAGTATAAATGTGAATGATCGGATGATTTTGATACTTACTTATTCTTTATGTGTCTGACCTTTATCTACAGTGGGTACAGTTATTACACAATCCAGCAACCTGCAATCTTTCTCTTTGTGTGTTGCAAATTTCTCTTGCACACATATTTGTACATTTCTATGTATATTATTGCATTAGGTTCTGGGATTCTGGGACTATAAGTATTACACAAGTGATTCAGTCCTTGAATATAAGAATTTTAACCCACTTCATTTCCCTCGCCACCCCCAGTTAACGATTATATTTACTAGGTTATCCTAGTTTTTCTTTGAGGGAACTTACTAATATAAAATGAATTTACAACAAGATTTAGCACTCAGACAACAAAAAAGACTTAAAGAACTTAACCAATTATTTGATAAAAAAAACATTGATGACACTTCAATAACCAAAGATGAATTGAACAACACGCTATGTAACTTACATCAAACATTATACAAACAAACCAAAAGATGGTGGAATTGGCACTTCTTTGAGAAGTATGCAGAGCGAGGCATCATACCGAGAGGCTTAAGGATCAAAATGTTCCCAGCCTTTACCTTAAACAATGAAAGTTTAGTAAAAGAATGGGAAGGAACACTGACAGAATGTTCACTAAAATTAATTCAAATATTAATAAAACACGACACCTTGGAACTTAATAAATTAGATGCAGAGATTAAAGAACATAATGAACTTCTTAAAAAATTTGAAGAAAAATTCGATTTTGTGGAAACGTATCAGACATACCAAAAAGAATTAGACAAACTTGAGAATGAACTAATCCAAACCAAAAAACAAAAACTGCAGAGAGATATAGATGATTTCCAACAACAAAGAATTTATAGATGGAGATATCAGACATCCAACAGAAATAGGTATAATAGGACTCAAATAAGAGAAAACAACAGTGGTACAGAAACAGAAACTGACATCTCTGATAATGAAAGCAATAGAGATGAAACGGAGCCTATGACAAGAGAGTTCCCAGTATCAGCAACACTAGTTAATCCTTTACCGGGTACATCTAACACCAATAGAGAAGTGTCTTTTTTAGCATTAAGTCACCGACAACAACAAACATTAAATCCGATAACAGCCAACAAACCAACAAGGGGAAACAAAAGGAAAAACACAGGCCCCCAAAGACAATCAGAGAGGAAGAAAGAGATGTGTCCATTTACCACAATCAGGACCAACTCATGAGAGTAATTAATCTGAGCAAACACTCTCTGAATATTAATCATGAGAGTGTCCTCTCTAAAGGATTAACTTTCTGCCCCACCAATACTCTAAACAAGTTTGAGTTAATTAAAGACATACACCTATTTTCACGAAAGCTGTTACTTAAAAAGATGTATTCAAATAAAAATGATCCCTCTCTATCTAAGGAGGAATTAGACTCTCTGCAAGATCTGGAAGATCTTTTAAGTGAATCTGATACTGAAACCCATGCTACCCAATGGAAGAAAGGGTTAAAACCGAAATCTACATATACACCATCTGCATCAATTTCACCTCAAGTCAGTGTTTTCTCACAGATTGTATGCCAAAAAATTGAAACTTTACCTATTTTTGATGTGAATAATAACCTCACTCTCCCTGAAAAAAGGGCATTGAATGATATTCAAACATGGACAGATGTAGTCATTAAGCCGTCAGACAAGGGCGGAAACATAGTATTGTGGCCCAAAGATGACTATGTTGATGAAGCCATGAGACAGTTATCTAATAAAGATTGTTATAAAAAACTACTACTCAATCCTCAATCTGACTATATGGAACAATATAATAAACTCATAGTTAGGACATGGGAGAATGGAACCATCACTAAAACCGAAAAAAATTTCCTGATACAAAAGAACCCTACTCTAGCGACTATATACTTTCTGCCTAAGGTTCACAAAAACCTTACCAAACCACCAGGAAGACCCATAGTATCGGGCAATAATAATCTAACTGAGGCAGCTAGCAGATATATAGATCAGAGATTAAGGGAATACCTTACTGCTATGCCCTCGTATGTCCGTGATACTATGGAGGTCTTAAAAATTATGCAAAACTTACATCTGAATAGTGACACCTGGCTCATCACCGCAGATGTAGAGTCACTATATACCAGTATCAGACATAATGATGGTATACAGGCAGTTAAATATTTTCTTTCCACCAATGAATCGGATAACAAAGACCATAATGAGTTTATCTTACTCCTTTTGAAGTATGTCCTGACTCATAATATATTCACATTTAAAGATAGTTTCTACCTACAAACACAAGGAACTGCCATGGGCACTTCTTGTGCCCCAACATACGCTAACTTGTTCCTAGGGCACTGGGAACAAAAAATTGTTTTTTCTGAAGGCATGGAGAAATACACAGACCATATACCTTTATGGATAAGATACATCGATGATGTACTATTTGTTTGGGAAGGTACACGTGAATATCTTGATGAGTTCTTTTCAGTTCTCAATCAAAACAAATTCAACATCAAATTGACATACCAAGCCGATCTGGATAAAATTGATTTCCTAGATCTAACAATTACAAAAAATACTGATGGCACCATTGCAACTAAGGTCTTTAGGAAAGAAACTGCTACAAATTCATTATTGCACAGGACAAGTGCACATCCAGGATGCACTTTAAAAGCAATTCCATATGGGGAGTTCCTACGGTTGAGGAGAAATTGTTCTGATGTCTCTATATATGAAAATGAAAGTAAACTTCTTACAACCAGGCTACTACAAAGAGGCTATAGCAATAGGGCCATCAAACAGGCAAAATTCAAAGCTCTGAAAACATCCAGAGACACTTTATTGTGTCCTAGAATCAAAGACAATTCCACCACCATTCCTAGACTGATCACTACATACAATCCGCAGATGCAAAGTGTGATTAAGATACTCAATGAGAACTGGCATATCCTCACCAGTGACCCTGAGCTTAAAGATACATTAGGAGCGAGAGTACAAATAGGCTATAAGCGACCGAGAAACCTAAAAGATCAACTGGTACAGAGTCATTATATACACACTCCAAAAAAAAGTGATACTGACCCTGGCATGTACCCATGTGGTACATGTTCTGTCTGTCCTCATGTTAGGAAAATCAAAGAAATTCAGGACAAATATGGGAAAAGCCAAAAACTTAAACACCACTTCACATGCAGATCCCTGGGAGTTATTTATATCATCTACTGTGTATGTGAGAAAGCCTATGTAGGCATGACGACCAGAGAGGCAAGGGTCAGAATTTTGGAACATAAAAACAATATTAAGAACGCAGAAAAAGACCTACAGAAAGGCAAAAAGATTACAAGTGTAGCAAAACATTTTTTACTTAAACATCAAGGATCAAGCAGCCATTTAAAATTTTCTGTTCTGCAGAAAGTCTCCCTTGGCATTAGAGGAGGCAATTTAGAAAATTCTTTATTAAAAGCAGAATGCCGTTGGATACATCTACTCAATACTGTACATCCACACGGATTAAATGAATTCAACAATTACAATGTTTACTTATAATAAGTCTAAATTTTAAAAGATCTTCCCTCTACACACCACCTTAATATCAAGTTAACAAAAACACAGTCTATGTACACAGTAGCTTTTCACTAACCCTTATGAGCGTTGAATATATGCTTTACATTTGGGCATAAATTGTCTATATATAAATTATCACTCTTCAGCTATTAACTACCTCACGCATTAATTCTCTACTATTATTAATTATTTATTTTTTTCCACTGTAGTGCAGAAAGACTTTTCACTTCTATACATGTTTGGAACACATGATTTAATATATTTTATGTGGAATTCATTTATCCATGCACATTCCCCTTCTTTCTCACACTTTTTGTGAGCATCACATCTTATCATTATTTATGTATGTCCTTTGTTCACATTCTATCACCATACTGTATTTCACTTACACTATCTAGTCCCTTGAATCTTATTTATTTACTTATTTATTTATCCTTTTGTGGATATAGTTTTCCTATATATTTGATTAATAATCAATTTGAGTACAACTATCATGTATGGTATTTAAAATACGGCACTTTAATGAAAACTTTTTCAAACTGTGAACTTTCAGTTTGATCATAGGACAGTAATATGGGGTCCGTAATATTGGACTACTATTGAATGATAACCAATATTTTAATTTGTTAGAATTTTTTATTGAGTATCTATCTCAGTATCGATACAAATAAAGTTTCATAAATTCATCTACGGTATAATGTAAAACCGAGGTGCTATAGATGATTTAGATATTATATCTAGGTAATGACCAGCAGCTTTCCACTAATACAATGGATCACTAACAGAGACATCATTCACAAGTAATACATATCGCAGTAATGAATAAAGCGCACTCAATATTTTATATCTCGTTCTTGATGCTTGACTATGTACCTGATAGATATATTCAACTCTTGCTCTTTTAAATGACTTTCTGATAAATTTAGCTCGCAAATGACAACTTATCAGCTCGTAAAAGAAAATGTGCCGTTTTGAACTTCCATGTGTCACACTGCAAGGATTGACCAATGAGAAGTCACATAGCGGTATTCCGTTGAACCAATCAAAACACGGAGGCGGGTTTTTGAATCCAACATAACCCGCTCTGTCCGGCCGGCGCGTACCCCTCTGAGGAAGCGTAATGTGAAACGCGCGTCAGGGGCACGAACACGGGGTTATTGAACCCCCAATTTTTAATTTGCTGACTCAGTGCTAGCACTCTACTATCCCAATATTCCTAGACAGTTAAAAGTAATCAGGTCTCCGCTATAGAAGAGACCTTTTTATAGCGTAGTCCTCATTTACGTTTAATGTAGACGATTTAACTTGGTGGCTGGTTGTAATGGGATATCTCTAAGTATTTCAGTGGGAATTTTTCGGCCGATAATAGGGGTCAGATTTGTAAAATTCATAAATTTACGGTAATAAGCAGACTAACTGCACAGCATTCAAACTGGCTGATTAAGCACTATTGTGCGATGTGTTATAATTGCTGACACGCTTGTTAGTTTGCAGCAAACAATAGCGACTTATATTAATTAAAAAGCAGGCAAACTGCACCACATTAAAATTAGCTTATCAAGCACTACTATTGGATGTGGTAAAATTGCGACAAGGTCTGTTAGTTTGTAGCAAACAATATCAGTCTATGCTAATTTATTCAAATATATCCACCCTGAATACCAGGTCACAAATACCACGGCAAACAGCTATATTGTGGCTCAATAAGTGGCACTCAACATATTTTGTCTCTTTAATTAAGGCTTATATTTTATATCTATGGGGCCTATATATTGACCACTTGAACTATTACTAGCAATAGTATCGTTAACAATAATCTCAGTGCAACTCTCACTCAGTTTAGGACTCAAACACGCAGATATTTAAGGCTGTGCTTGGGTTGGCTAATTCATGCACTAATACCCAGCACCTCAGACTATACAGTGTTTTTGCCTATCCTAATAGTGGAGACTTGCCTTAAAGGAGGACTAACTAATACAGCAATTATTTTTTCTTGCTGTCTATAATCTATTATATACTAGCAGGGTTCAATATTGTAACACTATAAATAGTTTAGATTCCCTGCTAGTCACTATAATTTGAATACGGGAGTGCTATCTGATATACCAATAATATTATCTGAGTTCCAGCTAGTTTTAATAGTATGTGTGTGTGTGCATGTGTATGAGTCCAGCCGGACTTTTAATATATTTTTTCACTAATAAAGTTATTTAGTATAAATGTGAATGATCGGATGATTTTGATACTTACTTATTCTTTATGTGTCTGACCTTTATCTACAGTGGGTACAGTTATTACACAATCCAGCAACCTGCAATCTTTCTCTTTGTGTGTTGCAAATTTCTCTTGCACACATATTTGTACATTTTTAAGGTAGGAATATTCTGATTGGCTGATGGAATCAGCCAATCAGAATCAAGTTCAATCCGATTGGCTGATCCAATCAGCCAATCAGATTGAGCTCGCATTCTATTGGCTGATCGGAACAGCCAATAGAATGTGAGCTCAATCTGATTGGCTGATTGGATCAGCCAATCGGATTGAACTTGATTCTGATTGGCTGATTCCATCAGCCAATCAGAATATTCCTACCTTAATTCCGATTGGCTGATAGAATCCTATCAGCCAATCGGAATTCGAGGGACGCCATCTTGGATGATGTCATTTAAAGGAACCGTCATTCGTCCTCTAGTCGTCGGAGAAGAAGGATGGATCCGCGATGGAGGTCTTCAAGATGGAGCCGGTCCTCATCGGATGAAGATAGAAGATGCCGCTTTGAAGAAGATGGTTGCCGGTCCGGATCTACTCTTCTTCCTGGATAGGATGAAGACTTTGGACCCTCTTCTGGACTTCTTCAGCCGTCGGATGATGGATGTCTAGCCCCCGCTTGGGCTTGGATGAAGATTTTGGAGCCAGGACGGATCGGTGATACCTGGTTAGGTGAAGATAAGGTAGGGAGATCTTCAGGGGCTTAGTGTTAGGTTTATTTAAGGGGGGTTTGGGTTAGATTAGGGGTATGTGGGTGGTGGGTTGTAATGTTGGGGGGGGGTATTGTATGTTTTTTTTACAGGCAAAAGAGCTGAATTCTTTGGGGCATGCCCCGCAAAGGGCCCTGTTCAGGGCTGGTAAGGTAAAAGAGCTTTGAACTTTAGTAATTTAGAATAGGGTAGGGCATTTTTTTATTTTGGGGGGCTTTGTTATTTTATTAGGGGGCTTAGAGTAGGTGTAATTAGTTTAAAATTGTTGTAATATTTTTCTTATGTTTGTAAATATTTTTTTATTTTTTTGTAACTTAGTTCTTTTTTATTTTTTGTACTTTAGTTAGTTTATTTCATTGTATTTATTTGTAGGAATTGTATTTAATTAATGTATTGATAGTGTAGTGTTAGGTTTAATTGTAGGTAATTGTAGGTATTGTATTTAATTAATTTATTGATAGTGTAGTGTTAGGTTTAATTGTAACTTAGGTTAGGATTTATTTTACAGGTAATTTTGTAATTATTTTAACTATTTTAGCTATTAAATAGTTCTTAACTATTTAATGGCTATTGTACCTGGTTAAAATAAATACAAAGTTGCCTGTAAAATAAATATAAATCCTAAAATAGCTATAATATAATTATAATTTATATTGTAGCTATATTAGGATTTATTTTACAGGTAAGTATTTAGCTTTAAATAGGAATAATTTATTTAATATTATTTCGTTAGATTTAAATTATATTTAACTTAGGGGGGTGTTAGTGTTAGGGTTAGACTTAGCTTTAGGGGTTAATACATTTATTAGAATAGCGGTGAGCTCCAGTCGGCAGATTAGGGGTTAATGTTTGAAGTTAGTTGTCGGCGATGTTAGGGAGGGCAGATTAGGGGTTAATACTATTTATTATAGGGTTAGTGAGGCGGGAGTGAGGCGGATTAGGGGTTAATAACTTTATTATAATAGCGGCGCGGTCCGGTCGGCAGATTAGGGGTTAATAAGTGTAGGCAGGTGGAGGCAACGTTGAGGGGGGCAGATTAGGGGTTAATAAATATAATATAGGGGTCGGCGGTGTTAGGGGCAGCAGATTAGGGGTACATAGCTATAATGTAGGTGGCGGCTCTTTGCGGTCGGCAGATTAGGGGTTAATTATTGTAGGTAGCTGGCGGCGACTTTGTGGGGGGCAGGTTAGGGGTTAATAAATATAATATAGGGGTCGGCGGTGTTAGGGGCAGCAGATTAGGGGTACATAAGTATAACGTAGGTGGCGGTCGGCAGATTAGGGGTTAAAAAAATTTATTCGAGTGGTGGCGATGCGGGGGGACCTCGGTTTAGGGGTACATAGGTAGTTTATAGGTGTTAGTGTACTTTAGAGCACAGTAGTTAAGAGCTTTATGAACCGGCGTTAGCCCAGAAAGCTCTTAACTACTGACTTTTTTCTGCGACTGGAGTTTTGTCGTTAGAATTCTAACGCTCACTTCAGACACGACTCTAAATACCGGAGTTAGAAAGATCCCATTGAAAAGATACGATACGCAATTGATGTAAGGGGATCTGCGGTATGGAAAAGTCGCGGCCGAAAAGTGAGCGTTAGACCCTTTTTTGACTGACTCCAAATACCGGCGGTAGCCTAAAACCAGCGTTAGGAGCCTCTAACGCTGGTTTTCACGGCTACCGCCAAACTCCAAATCTAGGCCTTAGAGATTTATATGCTACCTGCTGAGTTTAAACTAAATTTGATCTCTAGATGTTTTAAGTTGCAACACTTCCCTCTGATAAGTGGGTATATTACAAGTCTCATACCTATTTGGGTAGCTCAGAATACCTGTTATTTATGCCAACAGTTAAGTGTGTATTTTCCCTTGACTATTACTTCACTATAAGTGAGTTGTCACAAGTTATTTGGAACATATATGACCCGCTACACTAATACCTGTAAACTGCTTTTGTTTACTCTCTAACTCGGATAACACTCTATCCTCTAGGCCTACATTGCTGAGTAGGTTTATATCCATAATCTTCCTGTTAATTATTGATTACTACCACAGGGAAGTTTAATAGAACACCCTCTAAGAATAAGTTTAGCACAACAATAAACCTAGTCATATGTATTGCAGTACCCATAACAGGTCTCTTTATTGATACACAGTATAGTTGTATAATTAGTCCATCTCAATACACCTGGATTGATCTTCCTTTTATTTTTTTTATTTTTTTAGCAGGATAGCCTCATTTCTACAAGTTATGTGTAAACCCTAAGCTACGGAGTGTCTTGCAAGACTTTAGGTTCAAAACTGTACTGCTCTGTCAGCAGCCGAGACGGAGTAGAATAATTCCATTTTCTGTGGGTAAAAGGGACTATGCTCACTATGTTCCCATTTATCACAGAAGAAAAATTAGATTAGACATGGCTTTTAAAAAAGAAGTGAAACTTAATGAGTGACAATGTGCATATCCACATGAGTTGCAATTATATGCTCCTACTGACATGTCTTCTAGCCCTATTCCAAGATGTTTGGCTTAAGGCTAACCCATATCTGTTTCTAGGTACAGTCTCACACTATGGCATAATGGATAAAATATTCATCTGGTGGTTACTTTTAAATATTTTAAAATATTAAAGCTTATGTTGTGGCTGTAGAATGTAGTCTTATCTATTTTTAGGGAGAGTGACTAGGCTAACTTTGTGTTACAGATAATCCTGTAAATACTTTATTATTACTATGAATGTTTGCAATGAAATAATATCTCGTATAAGTCTGCTATAGTGCAATCTACCTAGAGTGCTATTGGTTCCAATAGTTACACTTATAGTAAAAGTGAACGCCTCTAAGTAAAAAATAATAATGTGGTTCTTCATCTAAGATATTCACTTATCATATATATATATATATATACTATATTTTCATTTTAGTATTATCAGTTGCTAAAGTTACTAATTCACCAAGTGGCCCAAAAGTGGCCTCCCTGTAACTACCATATGACATAATATTAATGGTGCAGTTGGTCCAAGAGAGACCAGTTCAGTAGTTACCACATAGCTGTTACTTAAAAAGAAAAATTAGTTTTCATACATTTTTTTTTTTTTTTTTCCTTTTTGCATTTTAGACAATTTTAATGTTATCAAAGATGTGTTTCTTTATGTTCTCTTAAGATTGGGCAATGCTCTAATTGTTACTCCTAATGTAAATATGCGCTGTTTGCCATTTGAATGAGAATGGGTGTATGTTGATTGTGCATATACATTTAAGATTGTTTGATATGACCCAGCTTTTGTTTTCAGACCTCTGGTTATACTAACTTATATATTACTTTACAAGCACCACACAAATATTTATGAGTAGCAATGTTCTAGTTTGAGAACACCTTGATTCCATACTGTTTTTGTGAAAGAATGTAAACTTTTTGGTGGTAATCTATAAAAACCTCAATAAAAGATTTAAAAGAAAAAAAAAATGTTTACAAAGCCTGCCCTCTTCAATGTTGCGCACAATTTTTGCTTTTAAATGCGAGTGCATGGAATGCACCAAAAAAACACTACCCTGCATCCCACTACATCCTGCCCGGATTCACCCTGGCTTACCGCACAGCCTCTAGCAACTCCCTGCCCAGCACTGGAAGTCCCACTAGTAACCTGCAAACTCTGCCCTGCAACTCATTTTTTAAACTTCCTAACATCTTTCCCCACTAAACCTAACAAATGATCACTGTCAGACTCTGAAGAGGAATTTGACCCTAACTGTGTGTGCCAATGTGCATAGGACTCACCAAGTCCAGATTAAACTGCCGCTCCCTATGTCCTCTGGGATGAAGGACCAGATATAGTGGGTGCCGCCTCAGCCATCACTGATGTCCCTGCACCAGCTGTGGAACTCCCTGCTGTCTCAAACATGGGGTGAGCTTTGGCCGCACTCACTGCTCCTCCCACAGTTTGCAAGAAAGAAGAAACTTCAGGAATACCAGGGTCTCGCAGCCCAGCCACACTCTCTCTGTCACCCTGTGGGCTTTGGCTATGTCCACCACTTGCGCTCACTCCAGTCTGTACTGATGCACCAAACAACCCACCTGTACTTAGTCACAACACTTCTCACCACTGCGGGCTGATCATTAAGTGCATTTGTTCCTTGAACCCCCTCATTATCCTCTGAAGCCCCTTCACTATTTAAGGCTGGATCACCCACATCACACAATGCTTCCCAAGCATAGGGCCTCACTCTCCAATCTCACACTCTCATCTCTAGTGCGCACAGAAGAAACAACAACAACAGCAACTCTCTCCATAGTAAAAGATCCCCCAGCTAAAGAACCCCTCTGGCACATGAATTGTGCACCTGCTAATCCACATGCACTTGGACGAGCCCTTGACCCCAGCACTCCCGACTCACCTGCTGGTAATCCCTTAGAAGGCCTGCCTTGCCATACGTCCCTACTAGTGGTCGTCCAACCACGCTCAGCACTGCATCCGACTCCTATGACCCCCTGTGCAAAATGTTGCACTGGAAGTACGTCACCGGAAGAGGGTCACATGAAGCAAAACTGGAAGTACACCAGAAACCACCTGAAGGCTTACCTCTCTTACCACCTCATATGCCTGGCCACCAGTGGATACTATGCGATTGGTCACAGCATGACTACACACTCGCCGGGATTCTGCTGCACCTAAAACATGGCCCACTGAGGTCACTGTTGCACCTGCAACAAAGAGGCCACCACCACCATAGCATCACCCGTAAGGGCCGGTAATGGGGAAAACAATGCAACCGAGGGGGCAGAAATACTAGGACCAGACCCATCCATACCCCTTGCAGTAGGTTGCATAGGCCAAGGAGACTAGGACAAAGCTAAATGGAGGCCTAAAGGGCCCACTTCTTCCCAAAGACCATCAACCGACCCATCCTAGCTGGAACCTAATCCCTATCAAAAAGGGAAAGACAGTAAGGCAGAATAGGAGATGGAGCCCTTAACCCAGGGAAACATGCTACGCATTAGCATCACTACACACTGTTAAATGGATCAATCAACATGCAAGTAGGGATGGGTGAATGCCTGGCAATATTCAAAAAATGAAATCAATTTTAACACATTAGTTTGCTCTTTTCAAATTTCAAATGTTTGTACAACATTCTAACATTCTTTTAATGTAATGGTATTTCTAATGCTATCTTTAAATGTAATATTCAATTTACATTTTTCTAATTTGAATATTTCAATATTCAAATTAGAACAAATTGGAATCAATATATTTGTAATAGCATTTCTAATGCTCTAATGTAATATTTGAATTATGCAATATTTAAAATAGAAAAAATGTAAAAGATATATTCGTATCTATTATGTATCAATTAATTAAATTTTCTATTACATAAACTATTGCATTTCTGAATAGTATTTGTTAAATTGAATGTTACATTTGAAATTTCAAATGTGGATATTTGATCTAATTATGAACATTCGAAAACCAGAAATAACATTTGATTACCGAATTTGAATGGATTTTCAACATTTAATTGGCCAAAATAAATGTCCAGAGGACTGTTTGTTCTACCAAGCGAATCCTCGGATCGGGATGATTGCAGTCTGCCACCTAATAGGTGGTGGGCAAGTTAAAGAGCAGCGATCTTGCGACCACAGTATCTTAACTTCAGCTTCAGGATCGCACCTGCTGCTTATTAAATCCGCCCCTAAATCTCCAAAATTGCCATTTTATTGTCATTAATCATGTGAATTTTGTTGTTGGATTCTAAAACTGGGAGATAAAACAGATAACAATTTTGTGTGGTTTTTGTAAGTAAAGATTTCAATGTTTGTGGTATTAACAGCAGAAGCATTTTAAGATTGTAATAACTGAAAAAGCAAACTGTCAATATAGGACGAAGTTCAGAAATCATTAACTACTGTAAACAAGAGCAAGACTGTACTCAACACATATGTGTTTATCCCCTACACAGAGGTTAAACACAGAGCTAAAGGCTTGCTTGGGATTTATAACACATTGCATCTTCTGAACAGAACACAGCTGGTGAGCCAATTAAGGACTGTATACACAAGTACCTGCCATTCACTGGCACTGTGTTGTGGCTCTCTAACATAACTTTAGCTATTTGTTAAACAGTTTTACAGAATTTAAACAAATAGGGCCAGCATGCAAGCAAAAGGGGGTTTATTGTGGCTTGTGCACGTCAGGTTTTTTGCTTGTATTACACGTTGAAAGTAAACGCGGTTAGCATGACCTCAGAGCTCTGCTAAAAGGGACATTAAACCCCAAAATTTTCTTTCATGATTCAGATAGAGGATACAATTTTTAAAAAGTTTCCAATTTACTTCTATTATCATTTGTTTTCATTCTCATGTTATTCTTTGTTGAAGAGATACCTAGGTAGGTACTGTGCACATGCCTGAAGCACTACACGACAGGAAATAGTGGTGCCATCTAGTGCCCCTGTTAATGTAAAACATTGTTGCAAAACTGCTGCTATATAGTGCTGCAGACACGTGCACACTCTTGAGCTTACATTTCAGCTTTTCCACAAAGGATAACACGAAAACTAAGAAAATTTGATAATAGAAGTAAATTAGAAAGTTTTTTTAAAATGTTATGTTTTATCTAAATCAGGAAAGAAAAAAAATTGGGTTTTATGTCCCTTTAACTGTTTTGCAAAACCAAAGTCTCAAAAACATATTAAAAATACATTACAAAGTACAGTTAAACTCATAATAATACCATCTAATAAATATTATTCTTATTGCACAAAAAAGTTATAAAGGCTCAAAGATATGAGGTCTCAGGTGTTAGAAATAAAAGCCAGGCAAAGAGCATTAACATAGAGATACATACATACACATGTCTAAATATGGATATGTATGTATAAATATATGTTTATATATATGTGTACATATGTATGTATATGTGTATATATGTATTTATATGTGTATTTATGTATTTACTATACATATATAGACATATATAAGTGCATTGTAGCCCATTGCAGTCAAGTAGATGCAAACAAGAAAAATCATATTTATGCAATATTCAACCTTAATAATGGTCTTAACTATATATTTACTGTACATATTTCACATTCCAATGTTCTGCACATAGCAGAAAAAGTTCTAAGTATTTATAGACAGATATTCCTATGTAAATCTGTATATATCTATACCTATATATAATCATATCTCTCTCTCTCTCTCTCTCTCTCTCTCTCTCTCTCTCTATATATATATATATATATATATATATATATATATATATATATATATATAGGTATAGATATATATTGTACCAAAATACTGTTAGATATACTGTATGTAGAAATATGTAAATAGAACATATTCTCTGTGTGAAGAAAATTGGAATGTGAAATGTTATGTCGTGTTAGCGCACTTGAAAATATGTTATTGGGTTTGCGCATGAGTAGGGTGTAAGATTTCTTTTGTAACAAGAATACCGATGGCACTACTTATTAAAGTAAATAAACATTCCCATTATAATCTAAGGTAGTAAAGCATAATTTCCTAGTGAAATTCACCATGCATTAATCTGTTTCTCAGGAGTATTTCCTAAACATATATATGATAACACAAAAGTACTTTGGAGCTTGATATCGATAATGTACATTATATAGGTGATGACTGAGATAATGTAATCTATTAACCCATGTTATTCATGGCATTTCTATCTATAAAAAATTGAATGCCTTGATAGACATATATTTCTTATCCAATAACAGCCAATATAGCGAACAGATGCCCTAACCAATAGGGAAAGCGTCACACAAATGTGTACAAAATTACTTTCATAAATAGATCTTGCCACATATAAACTTATGTACTAAGATAGTTCAACATTACACATAATGGCTGATATCTCAAAAAGCCACCAGAACTTTAATAAATGCTCTTTAAAAACAATTTGTTATCAAGCACATTCTTTTGGGTATTCATTTTACCTATTACCAATCACACAACCTGTTACAATGATTGAAAGGCACCCTGACCAACAAGGTTGAATGTCATTCAAAAATTAACATCGAAATATATACTTTGTTTTCAGAATCATTATACACAAATACACTTAAGAGTTACGAAATTTAGGCGAAATTCATGTGACATATTTTGGATTATTCTAATTTAATATATATAATTTCATAAATTGGGATTCTAACGCTATTTCACCCAATCAGAACACACTCTGCTGATTGACATATGCATCGTCCAATTGTCTGGCTAACTACACGATAGTCTGTCGACACAGTCAATCCAGTAACAGCTAAGGGTATATAAATTCCAAGAGATGTCAGTGTGATTGCCCTTTGAAAAAGCCACCATGGTGAAACGCGTCAGTGGCATCCCCGCTCCCTCTCCCTTCTTTTAGATAGCAATGCCTACTCCTATACTAACCGTATTACAAGGTACAAAATATAATCTCACTTAAGAGGCATTTTTGCCAATACGCTGAAAAGAAAAAATCTTTTTTAAATATATCCTTATCCTTTGCTGGTGTGAGCTCCATACTCACACTAGAGAGTAAATGACTACTTACCAAAAGCACCAGTCTCTGTTTGAAATACTAGTACCATATTATTATAAGCATTTGCCATGGTACTACGAGCATTAGACTATGGCCCCTATTTATGAAAGGCCTGTCGGACATGATCCGACATTGCGTATAATGTCCGACAGACCTCGCTGAATGCGGAGAGCAATACGCTCTCCACATTTAGCATTGCACCAGCAGTTCTTGTGAACTGCTGGTGCAACTCCGCCCCCTGCAGATTCGCGGCCAATCGGCCGCTAGCAGGAAGGTGTCAATCAACCCCATCGTAGGTATCGCCAGACAAGTATAGACAACCTATTCCTTACACCTGTATCTAATCTTACCCTATCAAGTGTATCACCTATAGAGTTCATACCAGTAATCATAAGGTTTAGGTCACTATTCTTGGTAAGTCCAGATTGTGTATTTACACCGTGATTTTGCAACAGATAGAATCCTTGAGGGTCATCCAATTTCAAAGTATTACTTAGACCCTTTGATTCATCTTTTTCAATTTATCTCAATCACTCTACCTTGTGGAGTAGTCATTTGCATTTTTAGACCCACCCTTCTACCCTTTTTTATTATTAGCGTTAGAAACACCTTAGTGTATTAAAAATGCAATAAAACTGAGGAGAGGTGGAGCCGGCCAAGGAAGAACATGGCCGCAATCTAGTGAATCTCCCGAGCAGCCGGACCCGGCGAATGGTCTAACAGGGGTGATTCCCCATCACATTAACACAAAGGCATGAAATAGTGCCATGAGCGAAAGGGGGAATTGAACATCAGCTCAGATACCCGTCACAGGTCAGAGGAGCACAGCAAACAGAAACGGAAGCTTTGGCCTAGCGCAACTCTGCATCTGATGGCGCAGCAGTATTGATCTACCTCCAGCAGGGACCCATAACACACGGGACACCTCCAGCACAACAAACAAGCTGCAAAGGTATATTCTTCAGAGTCTCCAGCACGCAAGTATACAGAATTTCCTCACAACATAACATACATGGCACAATGTCCTAGGGTCTGGGCATCAGCAGTTATACTAATCAGAGACACAGCTGGCCTAACAGGATAAGACTGTATAACGTAGCCAACGCTTGCCTCATATAGATTTCCCTAGGAATCTACAAGGGCATTATATTATACCATAAATCCTCTTTACCAATATTAGCCCCCCGCCCGCAGACACATGCCCAACCACGCAAGCAAAGCCAAAAGCAAAGAGCTTTACCAGCGCAAGGTACCACCGATAGAAGCAGACATTTTAGTCAGCAAAGCACCACACAAGTCAAGTCACTAATAGGAAGGAGAACCCACTTTTAAGGCCAACAAGAAACAACTGACCTCCTGGCTCCCACATCACCATCATGGCGGCAAGGAACAACTCTAAGGGAGATAAAAGTATAAAACCAGTAACCACACAAGGGAAAACATTTAACGCTTTCTTTAAAACCATTGAAGGCCCAAACTCCTGCTCCGGGGACACAACCCTGTCTGACACTCTGGACAGAATGGAAGATTTCACTCTTAGCATGGATAGCTAAACCACAGTAGTCACTAAAGCAGACCTTAGCTCCTTGCACACAAAGGAAGACCTCTCCGGCTTCATAGCCCAAGTAAATAAAACTATAAAAGACGGGTTGGCAGATGTGAAATGAGAGGTGAACGCCCTGGGGCACAGAGTACTTCAGTTGGAGGAACAAATTGAGGAAATTTCAAAGACCTCTGATAGCATGGCAATCACCATTGAGCAACAGAATACCACCATACTACAATTGCAGGCCCAAGTTTAAGACCTCGTATGCAGAGGCTGATGCCAAAACCTGCGGATTAGAGGTGTCCCTGAACAAATTCAGCCTGTCCAAATACCATCATACTTGCAGAACTTGTTCAAATTCTTATTGGAGTTGAAAGCAGACAAAAACATCCCTATAGACAGGGCCCATAGAGCTCTGAGAGCTAGGCCCCCTTCGTTAGCCCCTCACAGAGACATCGTGGTGTGCTGCCATAGATTCCTAGATAAAGAAAAGATTCTGCAGGCGGCCTGAAAGAACTTGCCTATTAAGTTCGGAGAGGACTCTATTCAGACCTGACACTGGCGAAACGTAAAGAAGCACGATATCTAACTCTACGCCTCTCTGAGCTGGACATTCCATATAGATGGGGGTTCCCATTTGCCATAAAAGTGGTGAAAGAGGACAAAACCTACACCTACAGAGACTCTGAAGACCTGGAGATGTTCTGCAGCCAATTGGGAATACCCCAACCTTCACTACCATCATTAAGGGACAGCAATAAAGATGGTAGACCACAAACAAACCTCCAACCCAGGCCACAGAGATAAGAATGGGTAACAGCTCAGAAGAAAAAGAGAAACATTACACCTCAAACGCAGAGTCAGAAAGGAGGAGATACTGACCCAACCTGAGGACTTATATTGAAAGAAGAAGATCCATGCTGCCCACTTTGAAAGAGTGGCCTAAGTGGGCTTGAGAACCCCACTATTAGTGATGTTTTGAACCTAAAAATTTGGGTTCGCGAACTGCGAACGCGAACTCCCGCAAAAGTTCGCTAACCGGCGAACCGGGCGAACCCCCATAGACTTCAATGGGTAGGCGAAATTTAAAACCCACAGGGACTCTTTCTGGCCTCAATAGTGATGGGAAAGTTGTTTTTAAGGGGACTAACACCTGGACTGTGGTGTGCCGGAGGGGGATCCATGGCAAAACTCCCATGGAAAATTACATAGTTGATGCAGAGTCTGGTTTTAATCCATAAAGGGCATAAATCACCTAACATTCCTAAATTGTTTGGAATAACGTGCTTTAAAACATCAGGTATGATGTTGTATCGATCAGGTAGTGTAAGGGTTATGCCCGCTTCACAGTGACAGACCAAACTCCCGCAGAGGGTACAACATCATCATCATCACACCGTACGTCCATGTGTGTAATGCTGCCTGACTGAGACATATCCCTGTTATCTACATCCTCTGGCAATAATGGTTGCGCATCACTCATTTCTTCCAACTGATGTGTAAATAATTCCTCTGACAGATCAAGTGAAGTGGCTGTGGTGCTAGTGTTGGTGGTGGCGGAAGGCGGGCGAGTGGTAACTTGAGATGTGCTGCCCGAAGATAAGCTGGAGGAGGATGGTGCGTCAAGGTTCGGAGCGGAAGCTATAGAAGATTGGGTGTCCTGTGTTAAAAAGTAAACTATGTCCTCAGAACTTTTCGAGTTCATGGTACGTGGCCTCTGAACACTGGGCATTATTCTAGGGCCAAAGGGAATCACAGCACCACGACCACAACGGCACCTGCGGGGTGGCCTGCCTCTGCCTGTCATTATTTTTTAAATGTACACTTACACTACTATTAAACAAGATATGAGTGGTGCCACTGGGCAAGTGGACACAGTATACGCTGTGAGTCTGACACAAAAAAGCAGACTGATGTTTCACAGTCCAAAAAGTTTTTATTTTTTTTAAATGTACACTTACACTACTATTAAACAAGATATGAGTGGTGGCACTGGGCAAGTGGGCACAGTATACGCTGTGAGCCTGACACAAAAAAGCAGACTGATGTTTCACAGTCCAAAAGTTTTTTTTTTTTTAAATGTACACTTTCACTACTATTAAGCAAGATATGAGTGGTGGCACTGGGCAAGTGGGCACAGTATACGCTGTGAGCCTGACACAAAAAAGCAGACTGATGTTTCACAGTCCAAAAACTTTTTTTTTGTTTTAAATGTACACTTACACTACTATTAAACAAAATATGAGTGGTGGCACTGGGCAAGTGGGCACAGTATACGCTGTGAGCCTGACAAAAAAAGCAGACTGATGTTTCACAGTCCAAAAAGTTTTTTTTTTTAATGTACACTTACACTACTATTAAACAAGATATGAGTGGTGGCACTGGGCAAGTGGGAACAGTATACGCTGTGAGTCTGGCACACACACTGGCAGGCAGGCAACTGCAATTAGATTACACAAGCAGACTGATGTTTCACAGTCCAAAAAGTTTTTTTTTTTAAATTTACACTACTGTTACACCATATATGAGTGGTGGCACTGGGCAAGTGGGCACAGTATACGCTGTCAGCCTGGCACACACGCTGGCAGGCAACTGCAATTAGATTACAATAGCAGACTGATGTTTCACAGTCCAAAAAGTTTTTATTTTTTTAAATGTACACTTACACTACTATTAAACAAGATATGAGTGGTGGCACTGGGCAAGAGGGCACAGTATACGCTGTGAGCCTGACACAAAAAAGCAGACTGATGTTTCACAGTCCAAAAACTTTTTTTTTTTTAAATGTACACTTACACTACTATTAAACAAGATATGAGTGGTGGCACTGGGCAAGAGGGCACAGTATACGCTGTGAGCCTGACACAAAAAAGCAGACTGATGTTTCACAGACCAAAAAGTTTTTTTTTTAAATGTACACTTACACTACTATTAAACAAGATATGAGTGATGGCACTGGGCAAGTGGGCGCAGTATACACTGTGAGCCTGGCACACACGCTGGCAGGCAGGCAACTGTAATTAGATTACACAAGCAGACTGATGTTTCACAGTCAAAAAAGTTTATTTTTTTTAAATTTACACTACTGTTACACCAGATATGAGTGATGGCACTGGGCAAGTGGGCCTGGCACACACGCTGGCAGGCAGGCAACTGCAATTAGATTACACAAGCAGACTGATGTTTCACAGTCAAAAAAGTTTTTTTTTTAAATTTACACTACTGTTACACCAGATATGAGTGGTGGCACTGGGCAAGTAAGTCTGGCACACACGCTGGCAGGCAGGCAACTGCAATTAGACTACACTAGCAGACTGATGTTTCACAGTCAAAAAAGTTTTCTTTTTTAAATTTACACTACTGTTACACCAGATATGAGTGGTGGCACTGGGCAAGTGGGCACAGTATACGCTGTGAGCCTGGCACACACGCTGGCAGGCAGGCAACTGCAATTAGATTGCACTAGCAGACTGATGTTTCACAGTCAAAAAAGTAGTTTTTTTTAAAATTTACACTACTGTTACACCAGAGATGAGTGGTGGCACTGGGCAAGTGGGCCTGGCACACACGCTGTCAGGCAGGCAACTACAATTAGATTACACTAGCAGACTGATGTTTCACAGTCAAAAAAGTTTTTTTTTTAAATTTACACTACTGTTACACCAGATATGAGTGGTGGCACTGGGCAAGTGGGCCTGGCACACACGCTGTCAGGCAGGCAACTGCAATTAGATTACACTAGCAGACTGATGTTTCACAGTCAAAAAAGTTTTTTTTTTAAATTTACACTACTGTTACACCAGATATGAGTTGTGGAACTGGGCAAGTGGGCCTGACACACACGCTGGCAGGCAGGCAACTGCAATTAGATTACACTAGCAGACTGATGTTTCACAGTCAAAAAAGTTTTACACTACTGTTACACCAGATATGAGTGATGGCACTGGGCAAGTGGGCCTGGCACACACGCTGGCAGGCAGGCAACTGCAATTAGATTACACAAGCAGACTGATGTTTCACAGTCAAAAAAGTTTTTTTTTTTTAAATTTACACTACTGTTACACCAGATATGAGTGGTGGCACTGGGCAAGTGGGTCTGGCACACACGCTGGCAGGCAGGCAACTGCAATTAGATTACACAAGCAGACTGATGTTTCACAGTCAAAAAAGTTTTTTTTTTAAATTTACACTACTGTTACACCAGATATGAGTGGTGGCACTGGGCAAGTGGGCACAGTATACGCTGTGAGCCTGGCACACACGCTGGCAGGCAGGAAACTGCAATTAGATTACACTAGCAGACTGATGTTTCACAGTCAAAAAAGTTTTTTTTTTTTAATTTACACTACTGTTACACCAGATATGAGTGGTGGCACTGGGCAAGTGGGCACAGTATACGCTGTGAGCCTGGCACACACGCTGGCAGGCAGGCAACTGCAATTAGATTACACTAGCAGACTGATGTTTCACAGTCAAAAAAGTTTTTTTTTTTAAATTTTCACTACTGTTACACCAGATATATTAGTGGTGGCACTGGGCAAGTGGGCCTGGCACACACGCTGGCAGGCAACTGCAATTAGATTACACTAGCAGACTGATATTTCACAGTCAAAAAAGTTTTTTTTTTTAAATTTACACTACTGTTACACCAGATATGAGTGGTGGCACTGGGCAAGTGGGCCTGGCACACACGCTGGCAGGCAGGCAGGCAACTGCAATTAGATTACAATAGCAGACTGATGTTTCACAGTCAAAAAAGTTTTTTTTTTTAAATTTACACTACTGTTACACCAGATATGAGTGGTGGCACTGGGCAAGTGGGCCTGGCACACACGCTGTCAGGCAGGCAACAGCAATTAGATTACACAAGCAGACTGATGTTTCACAGTCAAAAAAGTTTTTTTTTTTAAATTTACACTACTGTTACACCAGATATGAGTGGTGGCACTGGGCAAGTGGGCCTGGCACACACGCTGGCAGGCAGGCAATTGCAATTAGATTACACAAGCAGACTGATGTTTCACAGTCAAAAAAGTTGTTTTTTTAAATTTACACTACTGTTACACCAGATATGAGTGGTGGCACTGGGCAAGTGGGCACAGTATACGCTGTGAGCCTGGCACACACGCTGGCAGGCAGGCAACTGCAATTAGATTACACTAGCAGACTGATGTTTCACAGTCAAAAATGTTTTTTTTTTTAAATGTACACTACTGTTACACCAGATATGAGTGGTGGCACTGGGCAAGTGGGCCTGGCACACACGCTGGCAGGCAGGCAACTGCAATTAGATTACACTAGCAGACTGATTTTTCACAGTCAAAAAAGTTTTTTTTTTTTAAATTTACACTACTGTTACACCAGATATATTAGTGGTGGCACTGGGCAAGTGGGCCTGGCACACACGCTGGCAGGCAGACAACTGCAATTAGATTACACTAGCAGACTGATGTTTCACAGTCAAAAAAGTTTTTTTTTTTTTAATTTACACTACTGTTACACTAGATATGAGTGGTGGCACTGGGCAAGTGGGCCTGGCACACACGCTGGCAGGCAGGCAACTGCAATTAGATTACACTAGCAGACTGATGTTTCACAGTCAAAAAAGTTTTTTTTTTTAAATTTACACTACTGTTACACCAGATATGAGTGGTGGCACTGGGCAAGTGGGCCTGGCACACACACTGGCAGGCAGGCAACTGCAATTAGATTACACTAGCAGACTGATGTTTCACAGTCAAATTTTTTTTTTTATAATTTACACTACTGTTACACCAGATATGAGTGGTGGCACTGGGCAAGTGGGCCTGGCACACACGCCGGCAGGCAGGCAACTGCAATTAGATTACACTAGCAGACTGATGTTTCACAGTCAAAAAAGTTTTGTTTTTTTAATTTACACTACTGTTACACCAGATATGAGTGGTGGCACTGGGCAAGTGGGCCTGGCACACACCCTGGCAGGCAGGCAACTGCAATTAGATTACACTAGCAGACTGATGTTTCACAGTCAAAAATGTTTTTTTTTATAATTTACACTACTTTTACAACAGATATGAGTGGTGGCACTGGGCAAGTAGCTTGGCAGGCAGGCAACTGCAATTAGATTACACAGGGGAAAAAAAACAAACTGATGTTCTAGCCCTAAAAAGGGCTTTTTGGGGTGCTGTCCTTACAGCAGAGATCAGATGAGTCCTTCAGGACAGTAGTGGACATTGAATATACTAGCCTAGCTATCAATTTCCCTATTAAATCAGCAGCAGCTACACTGAACCTCCTCTCACTAAGAATGTAGCTTCCAAATGAATCTAAAATGGATGCTGTCCAGGAGGTAGGAGGGTCTGGGAGGGAGTGTCTGCTGCTGATTGGCTGGAATGTGTCTTCTGACTGTGAGGTAGAGGGTCAAAGTATTACTCAATAATGACGAATAGGGGGCGGATCGAACATCGCATATGTTCGCCCGCCGCGGTGAACGCGAACATGCTATGTTCACCGGGAAGTATTTGCAGGCGAACTATTCGCAACATCACTACCCACTATATGGACCCAGTTTTAGGCCTCACTCATTCAGGACTCACTCAAGACCGCTGTACTACTGAATTACAAGATTATTTAGCAACTTAGTTAGATATTCCCCCCCCCCCCCTCATTGTTTGATCTATGTCGTGACTGTCCCTCGGGTCAGGCATGGTTCGCCACCTGGTTACAAGCTCATCTTCCCACTACAGATAGCATTAGAGCTATCACTCCCTATGTTTTTAGGTTCATAATATTATTGAAGAGCCTAATGAATACACACCTAGTATTGTTTGTAGTAGTTATTCTATTACTTGTTATGTATATGTTATGTTACGTTGTTAACTTTTTTTTTTTTTTTTTATTTGTCAGCACAGTTTCCACCGTGGGGGGCTGGATATGCCACTTAACCTGACATTCTCCCTTTTATTCCTTTGCTTCTTTTTGGACTTACTTACAAGGAAATACTAAAACCTTTCTTGATCAACTACATCAGGTAAGATCTATGCCGCAAGCACACCTAGTTCACCCACACGACTAATAATGACTGACAAAACACTCTTTATACTATCACAGAACACGAAAGGCCTTAACTCGCCCACTAAATGCTTCATAGCCCTATGATGCTTTGCCAAACAAGAAGACTCAGTTATCTTTATACAGGAAACTCACTACTTAAAAGAATCTGAGCCTAAATTTTCATCCAAGTCCCACCCTTTGAGTTTTTTTAACTCTTTGCCTACCAAAAAGAAAAACAGAGTAGGCATACTCATACATAAAAATATTAAATTCACGCTAACAAATAGAATAATAGATGAGGAGGGTAGAATACTAATCCTGGTAGACGCCCTTTTCAACAACCCAGTGACCCTAGTGAATGTGTATGCACCCAACTTCAACAAATCTAAATTCTTTCATCACCTATTGAAATTAGTATCTGACAATAGGAAAGGAACTTTAATAGTGGGTGGGGACATAAACACAGCTCTTGATCCTGAGTTGGACACATCCACTAGCAACTCACACTCACAGAAGAAACCACCAAACGCGATATACAACTGCCTATCACAGCTTGGATTAATAGACATTTGGAGAGTGCAATACCCTATCTAAAGAAATTACACTTTGTACTCTCATCCGTGGTCGATCTACACGAGAATAGATCATATGGTAATTGATAAAAATCATCTATCCTTGGTTAAAGATTTGTATATTCAAGCCACTCCCTGGTCAGACCATTCACAAATAAGTATAGAGTTGACATAGCCCAACCACCCTATCACCCCATTTCTGTGGAGACTGGACAAATCCCTCCTCCGCTCCCCACCCACCATGGAATCCCTCACAAAATCCCTAGGCGAATATTTCCGCTTCAATGCCACCCAAGATGTGGACCCGAGTTTAGTCTGGAGTGCTCACAAAGCTGTAATGAGAGGGGAGTATATCAAACACTCAGCATATAGGAAGAAAACATATAATAGTGAGATAGAAACCTTGACCACACAACTTTCCAACTTAGAACTTTCTCATAAAAACACTCCAACAGACCTCATGCTCTACAACCAGCTTGTGAGGGTCAGACAGGAACTCAATAAAATATTAACAAAGGAGGCTCAGAGAAAGGCTCTTAATATTAGGAAGCTATACGCATATGAAGGCAATAGAGCAGGACCAGTCCTAGCTAAACTTTTAAAAGCTCAAACAAGCAAAACCCAAATACAAAATTTATTGACCACATACAAGCAATGTTTATATGATCGCAAACAAATAGCAGACTGCCTCAGCAGATTTTATTTGAAGCTATATAACCTCGACAATCAAAGTACACCCGACCATTCAGAACAAATGCAAAATGATATAGAGAAAGCGGATTTGTCTAAATTAGATGCTTCACAGAGGGACTCATTAGGGGAACCAATATCTATTACCGAAGTGATTACGGCAATCCGAGGCTTGCCCACAGGGAAAGCTCCCAGCCCTGACGGCTTCCTAAACACCTACTACAAATTCTTTCCGGGCATACTGGCCCCACATTTACTTAAATTATTCAACGCCTTAGATGAAGACCACACATTCCCACCAGAAATGTTAAAGGCATATATCTCAGTAATCCCTAAACCTAACAAGGACCCCACAGACCCAGGCAGTTACAGACCCATTTCCCTCCTTAACATAGATATCAAGATCCTGGGCAAGATCCTAGCTAACCGAATTAACAAAATTCTGCATACTCTTGTCCATATAGATCAGGTTGTTTTTTTCCCGGGGAGGGAGGGTGAGGGACAACACCATTAGAGCAGTCACTCTTGCCTACTTTTCCAAACACAATAAAATCCCATCAGCCTTAGTAGCGACGGATGCAGAAAAGGTGTTCGATCGCATAAACTGGGAATTCCTGGGAAAGGCTCTAAGAGCTCAGGGATTTTGCCCTAAAATGGTAACCCGCATTTTTAGCTTATACAACCACCCCACAGCACAAGTGAGGGTGAATGGAATGCTGTTGGAGCCCTTTCATATCCACAATGGCACCAGACAGGGTTGCCCCCTGTCACCCATCTTGTTCATCCTCTCCATGGAAGTTTTGGCCACTCTAGTAAGACAAGATTCAGGGATAGAGGGGATCAGCATCGGGCCACACAATTTTAAAATTGCTATGTATGCAAACGACATTCTGTTCACAATTTCTAACCCCCTGTCCTCCATTCCAAAAATCCTTGAACAATTTGACGCCTTTGGTAAATACTCTAATTTTTTGATCAATAAACACAAATCAGAGATCTTTTTTTTTTTTTTTAAATATTTATTTATAACCAGTAGTGTACAGTGCGACCAAAAAGATGAAGAAACAATAAACGAAAATACATTTCATGAATAGCACCACGCAGGGCCAATAAAACAACAAAGAAAAAAGTACAGAAGGGAAAAAAGAAAAGTATTAGATTGGTTAACAATACATGCTTCTTGGCTATTCAAAAGCCCTTCATACTTTATATACACTACTGGGGTTTTTTTTTAAACCATTTTTAACTCAAGCATCTAAACACAAACCCCAGACAAAATAAAAATAAGGTACAACAAAACCATAAAAAAAAAGAAATTTTACTTGTATACCTTTTGTACAGCCCCAACTTAGCTAGTTCCTACCCTGACCTCCACCCACTGGTATGGTAACCTTTCTTCTGCCACCAAAGTTAAGAAAGATACTAAATCTTTTAAGGGGGAAATGAATTGCCTTTTTTTTTTTTATCAATAAACACAAATCAGAGATCTTAAATATATCCCTCCCAGCTGACGTTTTCCAGTCTATATCAGATATATGTCCCTTGACCTTACAAAAAAAAATCCTTCAGATACTTGGGCATTCAACTCTCACCCAATACCACACAACTCTTTAATGAAAACTACCTATAGCACTCTCCCGACAAATACAACAAGATTTACAAGCGTGGACAACAAAACTGATTACATGGTGGGGACGAACGCAAAGTATCAAAATGACTACCTTGCTCAGGGTCTTGTATCTATTTAAGACACTCCCTATACCCATCCCTAAATGGTTTATCGCCCAAATGCAAAAACACATAAACCTATTCATATGGGGAAGAATTAAACCCAGGATCAATAAAGACGCCATGTACAGGGCATACGAGAATGGAGGTTTAGGTCTACCTGGCATAGCTGACTATTTAGACGCAATAACCCTACAAAAATTGATAGACTGGCATAGATCTAAGGATTCCAAGGCGTGGGTGGCAATTGACTCGCACATACTTAGGGTACCAGATGTGGGTGCTTTGTGCTGGGTCACTAAAGAACATAGTCCCCCTCAGTGTGCAGCACTGGAGATCCATCGATTTGTGTTCGAGTCTTGGGACTCGATAGTACAACGTAGAAAACACATATCGAGTGTTCGTTCCCCACTCTTCCCAGTGCCCACGAACGCCGAATTGACAGGTGTCCTAGACAAGGGTCAACAGAGAAAGACAGAATGGGGTTATACTACCCCACTAAAAGAATTCACTTCACAAGGGAAACACAAAGAACAGGGACGACCTAGGGTCAATAGCAGGAGGCAGATACACAAGCTGGCTCAAATATTCACAATTAGACCACTTTATCCACACATCTCAATACAAACAAGATTTCCTAAGAGAACTTACATTATTCTAGAGGCATTGCACCACATCTGGAAATACAAGGCACTCTTTATCATTGGCTAAGAAAATCATACAAGCAGAGCATACTCTACAACTCCCCCCATACACGCACAAATGGCAACAATATCTAGAGACTGAAATCACAAGGGAGGAATGGCACAAAATTTTCACTCAAAGAGAGCATCAACTTCCCCTCAATCATTAGAGTTCAACTTCAAAGTCCTGATGCGTTGGTACCTCACCCCATCTAGGTTAAACTAAATTTACCCCAATGCGACAGAGAGGTGTTGGAGGGGATGTGCTGACAAAGGAAACTACCTCCACATGTGGTGGTCTTGTACCAAAATATTACCTTTCTGGTGCACAATAGAAAAACACTTCCAAGCCCTATTGTCTGATTACTTTTCCCTGACACCTCGCATAGCGTTATTTAATGACTTACCAAAACTACCTTGTAGACTCAAACTCACTCTCCTCCAGATATGATTGATGGGCGCCAAGGCTTTGATAGCCCTCCACTGGAAAACTATGTACACCCCAACCTTAAATGACTGGACTGACAAAGTAGCAGACTTAATTGATCTGGAAGAAGATGGCTACACCTATAGGAAGAAACTAAATTTCCTGGCTGATGTACCCTTCCTATGGGATAACTGCCCCACACAAGTAGAAAAAGAATTGACAACCTGTTCGACAGTTGACAGACACCCTTTTCGTGTGTCCTTCGTTATGATATAAATACAAGGAGGGAGGGAGGAGGTTTGTAGACAGTATTGTCTTTAAAACAGCAATCGCTCACAATACAATGAAACATAATCAGAACAGAGAGGTTAGGATAGAGAAAACCAAGCATAGCAGATGTTCTTTATTCTAGTACACACACACATGACCTATCCTGAGGATGCCCCTACACAGTGGGAACTTTCAACAGCTGACTTTTTTCTTTATTTTCTTTTGTTCAATTTCAGTTATTTCATTTTTTTTGATAATTAATGTAAAATTCATCTGATTGGCATCCTGTTATAGTCTGGATAATGTAACATCCTTAATATGTCAATGTCAATGACTATCACAAACCTGTATTGTACCATATGGACGATAATTGAAGATGATTCAATAAAAATAAAAAAATGCTAGCCATTAAAAAAAATACTGGAATCCTTCGTCCTATAAAAATATTTTCATAATTTAATCTCTGAAATCTTTCCTCACTGATTTTGTCTCCCTATTTAATTAAATGAAATAAAAATCTGTACTGAATAGAACAATGTAATGTTGTTATAACAGGTGTAAAGATTAAAAAAAATTTTTTAACATTACTGGATTTGCAGATTGACAAAGGAGAGGATGCATACAGTAACTTTACTAAATGACTGATGGATTCTTGTAATATTTTAAGAGAAAACAAAACGTCCCACTAAGGGGTTTATTGCAATTTTTGACAGGTTGCTCACTGTTTGACAAACACATTGTATGGAATTTATATTGTAAAAGAAACAATAAAACTCACATTCACTGCTTATAGCCTAAGCATATATTGGATGTATAAAAGGTTAGCAGCAACCATGTGCTCAAAAGACTGAAAAACATAAACATTATAAAAAGTATAAAAATATGTTTTAAAAAACTTAAAATGAATTACCTCATCAATGGCGTCATTGGGAGAGCTAACAGTGGCTGGTTAAACACATAAGTGCAAAAACATTACATTTAATACAAATATGACCAAACAGCCAAGGACTATTACAAAAACGGCTAATCCATGATAGATCAATAGAGCAAGCATGAACATATCGTAATTCACACTGAAACTTCATAATGTGCAGCTCATACGTTGTTTCTATGCCTGTTTCTCAATGTTATTTCAATGCCTTAGATTTGATAATCATATTTTATGTGCCTCTGTCTACGTATGAACGTTTGTGGCACTGACAGGCTGTTATAGTGTATTGCGTATGGTTACCATGGTTACCATGGTAACCAATAACATATGAGCTGCATATTATGAAGTTTCAGTGTAAATTATGATATGTTCATGTTTGCTCTATTGATCTATGATGATTAGCCATTTTTGTAATAGTCCTTGGCTGTTTGGTTATATTTGTATTAAATGTAATGTTTTTGCAATTTATGTTTTAACAGCCACCGGATCCAGTTTGCCCGGGATGATGACGTCATCGTTAGGGGCGCGTCTACCCGGGAGATCCTGGAGACCTCCAGAATGTAATTAATGATGTCATGTAAAGCTCCCAAGTGGGTAGTGGGGGGCAGTTTAAAGTTAGGAATTTTCTTGATATGTTGCAGACATGTAGCAGATTTAGCCTTAAAAAGTCAGCAGTGTGCATTTTAAATTCTAAGAATTAGAAATTGCTCAATATTTATAGCTAAATTACAGGAAAAGAGGGCATATTATGTAATGAAAAATTGCAAAGTTGCTTCATTACACATTACTAAACATTTTAAATGCATATCACAAGGTGTTTACTGTCCCTTTAACTTGCAAGCTGTATGTGGGTGAAGTGTATTCAAAGTTCACAATACAGTTATGTACTTGACAAAAAGTAATGTTACTAAAAAAATACAAAAATATATTGACATTTTAGTTTAATTTGTATTTGCTGCAAACTAAGGGCTTATTTCCATTGAGTTGTAATTCCGTTTGTGTGCACACGCAAACCGATAAATAAGCTGTCGGAAGCAATGTCGTTGCATAGCCACATTAAATGTAACTTCATTGCCATTGATCATAACCAGTGAATGCCTTCAGCTAGTGATTGACTGTAATAATATTCATTACTAATTTTGCTGGTGGTATTATCATTATTTTTCTTACAGGGTTATTATAGCCCCTCATGGGGATACTATCTAATCTATTGGGAAATAGGTTTATTATAAAGTTGGTGGAATAGCCACATTGTATTAGTTTTTGAATAACAACCTTAGACTCATAACGGAGTGGGTATATACCACATCAAATACAGTCACTCTGGCTCCGATATATTTTCTATACATATACGTAAACATTTGTACAATACCAGAGAGTGGATTACTTAATCATCCCATGTAGCCTGCATTCTACTTGTTAATCCAAGCACTAGTGGGTAGTATCAAATACAAGAGCACTAACGCTTATATATTTATTTTTTTTGAAAATAATTTTTTTATTGAAGTTAAAGCATATATCATCACAACAAGGACTCGCCCTGAGGCCAAAGTTACAACAAAGAAAATAATACATTGTCTATACAGAGGTAATATTAAGTAAGCAATATGCATATATATTTCAAATCTGGATATGAAGATAGACAGTATCTTAGGCGAGATGAAATAGAACTTCATTTTATATTATCAGCGTATGAGCTCCACATTTCAATAGTATTTTGCCTAAGACCAAAATATTAGACTGTGGAGATTTAACATGAGTATCAGCCACTTTTGGGCCGAGCTATATAGGGGGGAGGGGGATATTCAGCGGGTAAGCACCGCTATGCGCATAGGGAAAGGAGGTGGGGGGATGGAGCCATGTTTAAATGTAAGTAACAAAGGGTGCCTGGAGTGGGCTTAGAGGTGCCCGATCGTAGAGATCCTATGTTATTGGAGTTTAAGTATTGTCAACGTATTTAACAATATATATGGAACTAAGTAGGGAAGTTACTAAGGTCTTCTGTAGTTACATATAGGCTAAGGAGTAGATGGGTTGCAGAAGGGTTGATTTAGGTTGCAAAATTTATGAGTCTATACGAGATAAAGCAGATGCTTTATTGTCTGGGGTAGTAGCTGTTGTCTTAGGTATAGATATCCAGTTATTGGCATATGTCAAGACTTATGTGGTGTCGTGTAGCAGACACTCTATCTATCTTAGTACATTTGAGAAATATTTTAAGCATATCTAAGACTTAGAGAACATGAGGAAACTATAACAAAACATACATCATATAGCATAAGGATTGTATATCAATTAGCCAACAAAAACAGATACCTGTAGGTCTAAAAATAGAATTGAGTCTATATAACACTATACAAAGAATATAGCATGCTTAGACATAAGAAAGTTACCTCTAAAACAGTAAGGAGCTGCGGACCTATACTACGTGTAAATATAACATATATAATTCTTGATAGGAGTCAATATTAGGATATGAAGTGATCCAGCAATGCATAGTACTAGGTTAAATATGGACCAGGATGCTAAGGAACACCTAAATACAGATTTATAGGCACATAGTATCTAAGGGTCAGATAATCCTAACCAGGTCAAGAAACTGCTATATTTAGCAGTACGTATACAAGTATTATGTACATATAGTCTCAAAACCAGCCATCAATAATAATATGGCACAAATAGAATGTAGAAGTGTAAGACATATAGATTAGCCACTATCCATATTCACAAGTGTTAGAATACAAACAGCATATATAAGCTTCAGGCTGATAAGCCTATATTAGATTTGATCTATATAAATAGTGACATTACTGAAAAGCTAAGTAGAGAGAACATATAGCATGAAAAACAAGGTAACTTCTGTAATAGTCTGCACTGACAAGAATGAGGTGCTAATACTTGTTTTCACAACATCTAGTAGTAATTGTCAGATAGAATATATAATATGCAAAGAGCATTTTCAAACCTAATAAAGCATAGAGACCCAAAATTCAGGAGAAGTACATAAATGCTGGCATACAAAAACAATGATGTAGGTTCTATCTAATCTGGGTGTATACCCCTTTTATCAGAGTCATCTGCTTGTGGATGAAGACCTATGTGTATTAATGCGGGGAATACTTATAAAGGTGACCCAAGTTTAATATCTTGTAAAGTAAGTCCAGACTTCTGTGATAAAGTCTAAGCTCTGGGTTGACCTGTATATAACTACACAACTGTCACCATCATGTAGGATTGCCTTACAAAAGTTATTGCCAGAGTCACACTTAATGCAGGCTAGTACTTGGTAGTAATTAGCCTATTCCTATTCTTAGATGAGACAACGTAGACCGCATTGTTCAAAATAGCATAAACCCCACTATTAGAAGGGGTGGTATATAGGAAGTATTGCCATGAAGTGTATTGCCATGCCCAAGTAGTAATCTTAAATTAATATGCAATTTAGGCATAAGATATAAGAGAGGGGTGTAGTAAGTGAGAGATACTACTAGACATACCTAGGTTAGAGTGATTGCTAAGGCCTAGCCCATGTGATTATTAGCTAAACTTGAGAAGGGACATTATATCAGCCTAACAGGTGGTTAGGGACTTTTAGCAGGACTTTATGTACAGCATTACACCAAAACGATATACACCATGTTATGCTAGAGGATATATATCAGTCATCATTATTTAAATATGTTTAGGCTATTTCATGTGCAGGTCTAAAGTGTATAGCTAGAGTTAATCAAATATTCAACATATTCATGCAAAACGAAACACTCACATAATTTCTAAACAGAACAACCGGTCCTGCTCTAATATACAAACTGCTGCTATCTGCAGCACTCTAGTAGGATACTACCCATGAAACAGGCATACATGAAAACAAACACAATTTGTAATAGCTAGATATGGCATGTAAGTCAATCCCTGAATCCTTCAACAGATCAGTCGCTTAATCTCCTGCTCCTGAGTGAGGTAGCATTAAGCGGTGGTCTCAAAATGCATAGTATTAGTTCAAGCATGGGGAGTAAAACTTTTCAACTAGTCGTGGGCCAAAAACAAGTAAAGTCTCAAGTCTGCAATACATGTACTAGGAGTATTCAAAGGAGTTCAACTCTTAGCAGTCATCTTGTGGGTTGTCAGGAGATCCTTATCAGGTTGAGCCCTTAAATCTGACCTGGAACACTGAATATCTCAGCTGACACCTTCTCTCCAGTAAAGACTTTTAAAGACATGGCAGACTAATATGTCTGAAAACCCTCGTAGCTGGGAGTCATGGCGCTGAACAAACAAATCACTTGAGTCCCACCCGTGAGAGTTCTGTTTTCCTACAGTGATAGATCGCTGTGTATCGTCACGGACATAAGTCAGTAGCGGTTCCCCCTTCTGCTTATCTTTAGTGAGGCGTCTCACCAGAATCTCTGCCTGTTCTTCCAAGCCATCCAAGGCAGAATTAGAAAGTGCTGTGAGCGGTCGATGTATGCGCACTGACCTCTGTATACAGGAGTCTGTGATATCGCACGATGCCTCAGTAGCGTTAGAGCCCAGGGGCAAGTGCCGCCTTAGAAGAGGGAGTACACCGGGTATCTGGTATTGCAGCGCCTTATTCTGGGGGATCTCCAATATGTCCGTCGGACTAGTTGTCATGCGGGGCTTGCTGTTAATTTCCACTTGCGTGGGGTCATCTCTTTCATAACCGCCTAAGGTATAGGTCAGGTCCCCTCCAGACTGCACTGCCCGAGATCTTGTGGGATAAGGCTGGACAAGTAGTGGGTCTTCTGTCAGGCCCTTCATGTGGGCCTTATATTGAGGCAGGTAGGCAGCGCCATCTTGGATTCGTAGTTCCGTAAAGATGGATCACAGACTGCTGAAATGATTGTCAGCTTTGTCCAATAAGCCCATCAACAGTGTAGTTAGATGCACAGAGATGTCTTCCATCTTAGGGATAGTGCAAGGTGACAGGATAGGTCCCAACTCCTAGTATATTAAAGTTTTAACTTTTAGACTCCAGGAGCTCAGCTAAGATGCGTCTGTTTCTTTCGGCAGTTGGCTCCGCCCCCCAACGCTTATATATTTTAGCTTCTTACCGCTTCTATTTCAACATTAAATGTTGATATCTCAATATATTCTGCAGCGTATTTATGCATACTTAAGAGGGCAGTACTTCCAATAATTAATACCATAGCATTGACATTTTGTCTCTGCTAAATATATATAATATATATATTTACGACCATAATAATAATTCCTACGACCATAGTATTTTAGTGTGCACCTCTCTATACTTTTTGTGCATATATATTAGAACATTTTTTAGAATCACATTCCATTTCCCAGTCCTGTGGTAACAGCAGATATTTATGCTTTCCAATCCTTGCCTGTGATAGCACAATTACAGACCTTTGTTACTACACTGTTCCACTTATGCCACCTACCTTTTATATAATTTTAATGCATAGGTAAATTACTATCAACCATACAGGTGTATTATTATTATTGTACACTACCAGTCAATAGCTTTCATTTGACACCTGATTACCTAGTTGCGCCAGTACATGTACGATTTGTGTTTCTATATGGGTTCTTGTTTATTTTAAAATATATACTTAATAAAAGTTAAATTTTAAACCTGATCTTCTTGTTCTTCCGTTCTGATATACACATACCAGTGTTCATTGTTCTTAAAAGTAGCTGAGTGCTAATACGTACATGCTTTTTGGAATGTTATTCTGACATTACTAATCCCTTGTTTAAATTCATTGTGTACAGCACCCACCTCCCCCGCTTATTAATAACTTGTGATTGGAACTACAAATAATATTCGATTATTAAAATAGGGGACTACTTCAGGTAGTGCCGTTATTCTCCCCCCCCCCCCTCTTTGGAAGTTACATATCACAAGGTGTTTACTGTCCCTTTAACTTGCAAGCTGTATGTGGGTGAAGTGTGTTCAAAGTTCACAATACAGTTATTTACTTGACAAAAAGTAATGTTACTAAAAAAATACAAAACAAATTCACATTTTAGTTTAATTTGTATTTGCTGCAAACTAAGGGCTCATTTCTGTAATTCCGTTTGCGTGCACTCGCAAACCGATAAATAAGCTGTCGGAAGCAATATCATTTATCGACTGCTTCCAACGGCCCGTTATAACCCAATTTCGATGATCGGACTCCAGCTGCCGAAAACATTATCGTGTCCCATAAAATGTATAGGAGGCCGCTAATCTTAAAATTATACCCAGTTTCCAATGCCCGCACAAACCGTTACTACACTGTCGGAGGCTACACTAACAAAAATTACACCCAGCTCAACTAGATATAAAACAGGAAGAAGGTGCTCTTTGAGACCATTGAAATCTAACCTGACACGTCAAAACCCCTCTATACGCCATCCCCCCACATCACAACTTATAATAAAAATAATATAGTGAATTTGCTATAGTGAATCATGTCTGCTCGACATTTACCCCCAAGTGTCACCTTGCCAAGTCACCTTACAGGATAAAGGAACAACATTGCCAGGTATATATATAAAACTCTTCAAGGGAACCCAGCACTCACTTACTGATCCAACCCCCAGGGTGCCAACCAAATTCTAGTACACAATAATCCACGAAGGTAGGCACTCACTGGCATTTTAATAAAACAGTTTTTCACTGAATATAAAGCATACAGTTAACGTTTTCGGGCCTAAGCCCATCCTCAGACATACAGAATACAAATACTTACCACCTTATATGTGTTACCGTTCTACTCCCCAAGTGCAAATGCTCTGCCGCATCTGGGTCCCTGCAGAACATACACGGCGCTACTGCGCATGTGCCGATCAGACTAGGGTCGCCATCTGGGCCAACATATCAAACCTAAAATAACAGCGATCCTACTTAGAAAGCCATACAACTGAGTGAGCTGTGTCATAAATTCCAAGAGGGGGATATGACATTAAACACCTACAGGTGCCACTGAGTGAGTCCTTGACCATGACACAGGAACAGGCCTTGATGAAGAAAGAGAGAGAATCTGTTAACAAGAGACTTGTATTCTCTACTGAATATACGCCTGATAAATTGGATATACCTTATATACTTAAGAACAACTGGGACATTGTAAAAACTGATACATCTTTACCTTTTAATAATTTTGATGGTCCCATGGTGGGATATAGAAAAGGGAGGTCTTTACGTGACCTATTGCTGCGTACTGACAATAGACACAGTTATACCAATAGAACCTGGTTGGGCTCTAAGAGAAATGGATGTTACAGGTGTAGTGAGTGTGTGACCTGTAATGGGTTGTCCCAGGGGAAACAATTTGTGCACCCTTGGAGAAACAAACGGTATAACATCAATTACAGGGTCACATGCAACACTACACATGTGGTATACCTACTGCATTGTCCCTGTGAGATGTTTTACGTGGGCAAGACCCAGGATGACCTATGGGTACATATGGCTAACCATCGTTCAGCCATACGTACCGCACTCCATATTGGCAGCTCTGTAACCTTGTTACATAAGCACAATGTATCTGATCTTTGATACATGATTATTGATCATGTACAGGCACCAGTCAGGGGTGGCAATAGAGCCAAAATGCTTCTCCAAAGAGAATCCAGATGGATTTTTACTTTGGAGACATTGGTACCTAGGGGTTTAAATAACAATTTTGACCTGCACTGTTTTTTATAATATCCTCTTGATATGGGGTTCGATGATTTTTTAAGAAATGTATCTATTTACCCTTTGTTTAAATGGTCATGTGGGATTATGTGGTTTTGTTTTCTGGGAAGTTAGTGTGCCCATATGTTTGGGGTATAATACGGGATGCTGCAACAAACATGTCAATGCATTATTTACTAATTGACTGTATGTCTGTATTTAACACAGTTTTTTCAACTGCATGTATATGAATACATCCCATTTTGGACATTTAGCCCAGGTCCTTATACCATTTACACAGTATGCCACTATACTTAAGGGTGTAAATCCAACCTCTGTGCATTCCATAGTGTATGTTTGATGGTCTATTGTATGCATTTTAGAACTTAAGTTGTTTTGTAAGTTATGGCTTCAAATGGTATATGCTGTGTAACATTTTTTTATATAGTATGTGCAGTAACTGCATCTTGCAATTTGTTTTGAATTTGATGTTAGGCTTGATATGTTGGCCCAAATGGCGACCCCTAGTCCGATCGGCTCATGCGCAGTAGCGCCGTGTGTGTTCTGAGGGGACCCGAATGCGGCAGAGCATTTGCACTTGGGGAGTAGAACTGTAGCACATATAAGGTGGTAAATGTTTGCATTCTGTATGTCTGAGGACGGACTTAGGCCCAAAAACGTTAACTGTATGCTTTTTATTCAGTAAAAAAAACTGTATATATATATATATATATATATATATATACCGTATATATATATATATATATATATATATATATATATATATATAGATATATATATCTGATGGACGAAGCACTCTCTGGTCTTATCAAGTGTATAACACAATTTTATTGAAAAGTGACGTTTCGGGGTATTCACCCCTTCATTAGACCAACAAGAATGAGAAAAACATACAAACTTATAAACACAATTAGATCCCTCCCCCAACAGAGGCAAAAATGCCAAATAGAGGTTACCACAGTGATACAAATGTTGATACAAAACATCCCCCAATAATAAACAAAGAAACAATATTTAAGAGTATACCAGAGTGCTTGCTAACAAACGTGATCCATTGACACAAAAGTTAGACAAAGTTAAACAAAAAGTATCTCACACTAACCCCTGCAGAACATGTGTCTGTGATAATCAATTACAAATAAAAGATGCAATTTAAAAATACAAGATGAAAATTAAACAGGGACATCGGAGCGTCTTAGCCCCACCCTTATGGGGCGTATATTATAGTGTCAGGGAGATTGTTATGTAAACAACTCACAGTGCATTAGATCATTTTTTTCCTTCACTACCGAGTGGTATTAACGAATAGGCATACGATCTGATCGCATGCATGGATAGACTAGTCATATACACAAATCCTAGGATACCGAGCAAACAAGAAAAAAAAAACGTTCTACATGTGAAAAAGTGAGCCTAACCGTGACATCGACATAATTCCAAACTACAGCCTTATACCAGTTTGTAAACCCCAAAGTCTAATATAAACATGTCTAATTCATATGATAGAGTATTAAAATATGTGGTTAAATAGAAAATATGTTGTTAGTATAATAACATCTATGTTTACACAACAATATGATATAAGATTGCAAACTCATTTTTGCTATTTCATCACCACAAATAAATAACTGACAAAACATAACCGGCAAAAAATAACAAGGCAATAGACGCAAAACATAACAGTATAGGTGAGTCTATATGGAAGGGATTATGTAATTAAAACATGAAACTTAAAACATATATATACAGGTAGCCCTCAGTTTACACCGGGGTTAGGTTCCAGAAGGAATGGTTGTAAATCGAAACCATTGTAAATTGAAACCCAGTTTATAATGTAAGTCAATGGGAAGTGAGGGAGTTAGGTTCCAGGCCCCTCTCAAAATTGTCATAAGTAACACCTAATACATTATTTTTAAAGCTTTGAAATGAAGACTTTAAATGCTAAACAGCATTATAAACATAATAAAATTATCACACAACACAGAATATATAATTAAATTAAGTTAAATGAACAAAAACATTTGCTAAACAGCATTATAAACCTAATAAAATAATCACACAACACAGACTTCATTTGCATTTTTCTGCAAAACAGTTCTTTCTATGCATTCCAATCTGGACTTATTTATAGACAGGAAGATCTTGTTCCTTTGAAATCTGCTCGATAGCTCAGGTCTGGTTAAACTGATTAATTGCAGCTTGCTTGGCTTTGCGGAAACATAAGCGGACAGCTCCACGTACTGGCTATTTTAATAAATGCACTGCTTTTCAATGCTTTTCAATAGCAGTCACATGACTGGGAAAAAAAGGTTGTTATTCTGAAACGGTGTAAATTGAACCGTTGTAAAACAAGGGTCATCTGTATATATATACTGTATATATATATATATATATATATATATATATATATATGATACCTGTGTAGCAAAATGATCACAAATATATACACATAAAACATTAGGGACTCAAGATCAAATATTGTCATTATGGAAAACACCCACAGGCTAACGGCAACTCAGGAGTGATATAGAGGGCCAAAAACAGGACTTCATGTTAATAAGTTCAATGTATACCTAAGGGGTATATAAAAGGCAAAATAATAGACAAAATAATGGGCAAAAATAATAATAATGATGATAATGATAATGATGATAATAATGAAGGGGCAAAATAATTGACCTATGTCTCCATAGTTCCTACTAGTACTAGTTCATACAAAGTTAGAAAATCTGACCTTAATGTAAAACCATGTACGGCAATGGGTATAATCCAACACCATGAACTAAGAAACTATTAGACACACTCATAGAAAACAATGCCAATCGATACTTGCGATCAGTCCCCTTGGTTGTACAGTGTCCAATTTATGTATCCAGCGAGCCTCAACCTGTAATAGTCGCTTGTTTCTATCGCCACCTCAAGGCAGTGGCGGGACGTGATCAATCAATTGGAATCTCAAGTCTTTCACCGTATGTCCTTTATGGGCAAAATGTCTCTCTAAAGGTTGGTCACTGTCTTCTTTTTCTATGACAGTGCGGATTGCACTCCAATGGTTCGCCATCCTCTTCTTTATATAGTCCGAGATCTAACCCACGTAAAACAACCCACAAATACAACTCAATAAATAAACCATATACGGAGTTGTGCAGGTTAAGTAATGCTTTATAGGTTATCTTTTGTTGGTATGGGGATGTCTTAAGCTATTCCCTTGAACCATGGACTGACAGGTGACACACAGTTGTTGCCGTACATGGTTTTACATTAAGGTCGGATTTTCTAACTTTGTATGTACTAGTACTAGTAGGAACTATGGAGACATAGGTCAATTATTTTGGCCCTTCATTATTATTATCATTATCATCATTATTATTATTTTTGCCCATTATTTTGTCTATTATTTTGCCTTTTATCTACCCTTAGGTATACATTGAACTTATTAACATGAAGTCCTGTTTTTGGCCCTGTATATCACTCCTGAGTTGCCGTTAGCCTGTGGGTGTTTTTTATGATGACAATATTTGATCTTGAGTCCCCCATGTGTTATACGTATATATATTGGTGATAATTGTTATCATATATATATATATATATATATATATATATATATATATATATATATATATATATATAGGAATCACAGGGAGTGAAGATAAGTGCACTATCGCCAATAGCACAGATATTCCTCTGAAGGGTAAGTCGAAAAGATTCAGGCAAACTCCAGGCAGGGTGGGATAAAAAAGTAACAAAAATTTATTGAAGTTAAAAGTGGATGCCACTTAACAGTGGCAAACAGGTAACAGAGCCAGCAGTAAACAGTCAGGTGTAAGGGCCGGTCTCCACGCAGACGCGTTTCGTGCCCATGCGCACTTGTTCACTGCATACCTGGAGACCGGACCAGCACCCTTTTATAGCTATGTAATAGAAAATTCAGAACACCTGACTGAACAGAGATCAGAAAAGGGGAAACCCCTCCTAGCTAGTACATAAATAACAATTGTTAAATACACATGATTTTCAAAGGAGCACACTTGGTAATACAGTTATTTAGAAAGACATTAATAGACAGGTGACTATACAGGAAAAAAGAGAAGAAAGTTTTCCCTTTTGCAGTTTAACTGGTGATCCGTATTAGGTAGCATGATCGTAAATAGTACAAATCTAAACGGGAAGATTGATTTATAGTCTCCTATTCAAGAACCCATCTAGTACATAAAATTTCTAAGTTAACGACCACATTAAAAGCTTAAGATCAGTGATATACATAATATGTACATTCAGCATAATGTTGACACTGTACAAGAGACCAAAAAAAGCAAATATTATCTAAATCTGAACAAATTACTTCTATAAGGTGATTCCTAAACGTGAGTTATTATTTCCAATAGGGGTGGATAAGGAAAATCAATACTATATATTGATATGCCTGGAGGGCTCAGTGCCCTATGTGAATGTATCTAGATCCCTTCTAATATTAAGACCATCAGGTTCACTAGTTTTCAATGAAAACATCCAAAATATTTCTTTTTTATTTATCACCTTTTCCCTATTTCCACCTCTCTTCCATTTCGTGATGTGGTCAATACCTTGTATTTTTAAGGATGCTGTCTCTTGTTGGTCTGATGAAGGGGTGAATACCCCGAAACGTCACTTTTCAATAAAATTGTGTTATACACTTGATAAGACCAGAGAATGCTTCGTCCATCAGCTTTGTTTACTTCTCCTAGCACCCTGGAATATGAAGATTACTTGTTAGTGGCAGTGCATATATCTCTATATAATTAATATATATATATATTTATATATGTACGTGTATGTGTGTATATGTATATATATATATATATATATATATATGTGTTTATGTGTATATAATAAATAAAGTGCCCATGTGGGCTAATGTATGTTAGGAAAACAGAGTGCCTGCTTAAGGAAAGGATTGCCAACCATAAATCAACGATAAGACAGGCAATTAAGAACAGAAAAAGTGGCCACCCAGTTGCATTTCATTTTATGGAAGAAAAATATGGTGTAGCAGATCTGAGGTACATCCCTATTGATAAGATTAAACCTCATCTAATAGGGGGTGACACTAGGAGACAGCTACTCTGTAGAGAAGTGGAGTGGATCTATAGGCTGCAAACAATGGCCTCATGGAGGTTAAATAAGCAAGTGCCGCTATCCTGTTTCCTCTCTGAAAAATAAGCACCTGCTACTTTATGACATATATATGTGATAACTATGCCTTAAATTATAATGTTAATAATGTACATATTTAGTACTCTTGGTCCCTTGTAATTAGGTTAGGGATAAATGTGTTAAGTGCCACATCTTAGGACATATAGGATAAGTGTATTTAAAGGGACAGTCTACACCTGAATTTTTATTGTTTTAAAAAATAGATAATCCCTATATTACCCATTTCCCAGTTTTGCATAACTAACACAGTTATAATAATATACTTTTAACCTCTGTGATTATCTTGTATCTAAGCCTCTGCAAACTGCCCCTTTTTTCAGTTCTTTTGACAGACTTGCAGTCTAGCCAATCAGTGCCTGCTCCCAGATAACTTCTCGTGCACGAGCACAGTGTTATCTATATGAAATACGTGAACTAACACCCTCTAGTGGTGAAAAACTGTTAAAATGCAATCTGTACTGTAAAAACCTAATCACTGAAGGGGGCGCTCAAGATGCAGTATAATCATTAATCTAGAACAAAAGTATATATGATGGGGCAATGTTAAGCTATCATAGATGAGTATATACACAATAAAGGCAGAAAACAGTAAATTCTTAGATACTGTAGTGAAAATACACTTGCAATTGTGAAAAAATTAGACAGTCCTTTATATGTTCTTCAAAGGTTAACGATTGCTGTAGCGGCTGCCTCCTCCTCACTGGATGGTCCAGGTGGTACTATATAAGATAAAACAGAATGGAGGGGCGCCTCATGTGTGGTATCATCTATTAATTAACAACGAGTCACAGAACTATTGCCAAATGGGTACTCACAAATTTGGAGAGCACACTTATGTGCTGGTAGGGGCGGGCTGCAGAATTAGAAAGGCGTAACAGCTCACCCACTTGAAGGCGCTCTTGGCGTAAGATGGTGGTGCTATAAGGGAGACAAGAAATACGGGCACCACATGTGCAGACTATTAATGGTGCAACCACAACAGATTCCTTAATGTGGAGGGTACTCACATATTCCCAGAGCACACCAATGTGCTTGTAGAAGCAGGCTGCAGATTGGTAGAGGTGTGGCAGCTCACCCAAACTCTAGGTATCTTGATATTTGTGTGATAATGTGTTCCCTCAGGTGCTAGGCTGGTCTCTCATAGGTGAACAATGGCAGATGGTGGGTAGAAATGAATCCACTCAAAGGATAAAAGATACAGTATATCCAAATTTATTTAAAAAAGCATAAAAGTTTAAAAATAACAGCACAATGATTGCTGATGAGAGTGGATAACAGGGTGTCCAATAATCACCCAATCATGCAACGCGTTTCACGGTTCACAGACCGTTTCATCAGGCATAAAAAATCCTGCAATCTGAAAGAGGTGGGCTTCAAGGTCTAAGAAATTAGCATATGAACCTCCTAGGTTAAGCTTTCAACTAAGAATACCAAGAGAACAAAGCAAAATTGGTGATAAAAGTAAATTGGAAAATTGTTTAAAATTACATGTTCTATCTGAATCATGAAAGTTTATTTTGGCCTAGACTGTCCCTTTAAGTTATTATGTGATTATATGTTTCATCGCTAGTGACTGTTTAGTATCGATCCGGTTTACAAATTTATTTTGTGTGATTATATTTTCTTTTGGTCTTTCGCTATTTGTAGTATGTCACAGGCTTGAGTAATGTTTAGAGGTTGCCATAACAACCTTGTAGTCTGGTGATAAATCTCAGTGAATGTGAATAGGGAGTATGTGATAGCCAGACCCGGATCAGGTATGACCTCACTTCCGGTGATGCGATGTTCTGTATATGTCATGATTCCTTTTGGTGCTTGTGCCTTTAAGCCTGACCCTATAACTCCCAGACTCCATTGCACAACTTGCCAATTAATGTTAGTATGTAGTAGTAAAACTGTTCCTGTGAACGTGCTGTGCTATTTACTTCCCTGGCTAAACCAAGCAAATTGCTTATTCTGTTCCTGTACGAATACCTACCTACCATCTCTTACTGAGAAGATTTTGGATTTACACCAGCTTAAGAATGCTGCTAAACTCCTTATTTTGGAAAACTGCCTTTCAAGGTAAAATACTTCACACCCACTGGATCCGAAACCAAGTTCCTCAGGAGAACTACCGCTGAATTGGTTCATACTAATACCCATCCGTAAGAGTTTGTTACTGTACTCACTCAGGGCCCTAAAGCCCATTTAACTCACCTGCTTGCAACATTTACTAGTACCGGGAAAAGCCGTAGCGAGTGCCGCTTTCAGATCCAGAGACTCCGATCAGATTCAGTCATGGACTGCTTGCTGTTGATTGGCTACCGCACTCACACCCACAACTGCTACGTCATTGCAGCTCCCGGAGCAACTACCACTTCTCCCGATCCCTGCAACTTAGACTGCTAGCGCTAAACTCAGTGAAGGGACTTATACGAACCCACATATAAGTTAAAAGGGTTTACAAGTCAAAGTAAAGCCACAACTTAAGTATTTCTTTCTCGCTATTAAGCGGACCTACTAAATCCAGCTACATCAGCAGCTTACAGGAGTTTCTGAGACCTTCTCCTGTAACAAGAATACAAGACTAACAGTTAGTACTGTCTGCAGTTGTGATCCAACTTATAGAACACCACATACCATAAGTAACCAGCTGTATTACAGTATACATGGTGTGTTTCGTTTGGAATATGTAAGTGACATATTTTTATTTGTTTGTTGTACATATTATTTGCAGATTATACCCTTGACAAAGGTCTAATGTGAAGACCGAAACATTGGGAGATTGGTATACAGGATTGTACCGGAAATAAAACAAACTTTTGAGCCTGGATATTGTTGTGATAATTATTACTGAGGAGGACCAAGCACCAGCAGTTTACATATTAAGGGAGTGGATTGACATGATATATATATGTGTATGTGTATATATATATATATATGTATGTGTTTGTGTGTATGTGTACATATATATATGTGTATATATATATATATATAGTGTGTATGTTTATATATATATACAGTATATAAAATATTTTACCTCACATTTTCCTCAGCTTACCAGAGTAAGTGCTCTGTGAGCAGTTATTCTTCAGCTACTCTTTTTACTGTTCTCTGCATGGTAAAAATAAACAGCCAATTAGCTTCACAAGTGCTTAGTTCACAATTTTTTTTATTGTGATCTTGTGGGATTTCACTATGATATTGCAAAATGTCATATTAAACTTCCTTAACCTGAGGTGGTTGAAAACATTACGGTGCCTGCCAATCCAGATGACACTCACTCCTGGGAAAAGAATCATGATTGGATGCTGTATTGCCTAATAAAACGTATACCTTGATATATATGCTAAAAGCAAAAATTGAACTCCTTGCTATTCTTAATAAGTATAATAGTTTATTCACAAAATAAAATAACAATCTTAAACAATAGTGTATAATAACAAATTGTTTATATAAAAAATAAAATAAATCACTACATCACTAGATCATGCAACATATATGTTCCACTTTGGCTGGGGATTCTCATCACTGCAGCCCAAACAATATAGGGATTCTGGGAGATTCAGCCTAATATCCAAACGGCACCTTTACCCATAAACAGAGAATCAGAAAAGAGGAAGTCCCAGCTCTCCTTTATACTGTTGCTAAGATAATACTGTGAATATAGTTCCTCTTTTCATAGCTGGGTATGTGTCATTATTTGTGCTGAGAGTTTATTATTCAGACAAATGTTCTTGGCATCTTAATAGTGTACGTGTTTGTGGTTTCCTGTTAGGCAGACTTAATTCTTTTTAGCAGTCAGCATTAATAATTATATAAGCATGGGGCATTATAACAACTAGTTAAGGTCTTGAACTAACATATAGATCAGTTAAAACATTAGTTCATCTAACAATTCACTCATATATGGCCTGCCATATCACATTTGTATCACAGATGTGTACAGTCCCTTTACAATGGGTTGTTCCTACTGAGGAAATGTTAAGTTAAAGGGCTCCATTTATCAAGCAGTGAATGCTGCTCCGGAGGCCCATCGATAAAACAAGTTGGGATAGAGACAAAATATAATAATACTAGTCCTAAAGCCCGTTCACACGGGCCGTGTTATATATCGTTCTCTCTCTCTCTCTCTCTCTCTCCTCTCTCTCTCTCTCTCTCTCTCTCTCTCTTCAAATGTATACTGCAGTGCCTCACCATTATCCCTTTCTTTTTAGTTTCTGAATTGTAAAGCTGTAACTCCCCACCACACATTTCCTTCTATGGCTGTATTTATCTATTGTTGCTTTGGTAGAATACAAAAATGCATAGGGATTATCTGCTGGAGCATGCCTAGAAGCTGTGAACTCAGTTGAAATACAATGCCTGTGTCTAAACACTGATAAGGGTGGGTGGAGTTTGCTGCTCCAGGCAGCTTAGCTATGTAATTCATTTTGCTTATTTTTGAAAATTATTAAAATACCAGCAATTTTTAAAAAAAAATTATGCAATCTATCATTAATTAATTAGCCCTTTTAGGATATGCACAGATCTCAACCTGTTTTATGTCACTTTAGGAAGCAGCAGTCGTAAGACCGCTGCTCCTTAACCCCTCTGCCACCTAAAATATTTGACAGCCTCTGCTAGTGGCTGATTGGTTTCCAGTGAACAGGGGGCGGCATTGCACAAACATTTATGGTAAATTGCTTGTGCAATGATAAATGTGGAAAGCATATGCTGTCCACATTTAGCGATGTCCAGCGGACATGATTTGCTATAACGAATCATATCTGCTCGACAATTGAGAAATCAAGCCCATAATGTCTTCCTTTTTGTGTACAGATTTTAATGTGATATTTTCTAGTCAGATGTTTACAGATTACTGCATTGCTTTTAAGTAATTCAGCATCTGATTAAAATGCCCTTTTAAAATACCCGTACAAATATTTTGTGCATTTATTAACAAGTTTGCCGGAGTAATATGTATTTTAAGCACTAATAACCACAGTTTAATGTTTTGTGGATGCAATACAAGGAGGGAGAGTTACCAAGAATTAAAGGGATACTGAAGCCACATTTTTTTCTTTTGTGATTCAGATAGAGCATGCAATTTTAAGCAACTTTCGAATTTACTCCTTTTATCAATTTTTCTTCATTCTCTTGCTATCTTTATTTGAAAAAGAAAGTCCAGAACCCTAATAAGCATTAACTTGGGAGCAAAGTTCCACCACTATTTTTGCTGGGGTAATGGAGTTCTAATTCGGCCCACACACAGCAAAGCTTTTGGTGAACTGACACTGTTCCACTGTCATTTTGAGGACAGATTTAAAATTCACAATGAACAGACAAGCAGTAAGGAGTCATGTTTTGTAAGGCAACGTACCTCACAATCATCCATAAAACAGGGAGCTTGCTGTGATATGAAGCCTCAGCTGATCGGCTCAGCAGCCCATTATTTGTTGCTGTGGGGGTGATTTATTGCTGTATGATAATGCAGTGTAGTGCATAGATTGCTGCACCTATTTCTGCACCTCCATTTTTAACCTATAGTAGTTGTTTACCTGTTAAGTCACAATAAACATATGATATTTATGATAACTATCATAATGATTCCCTATTTCCCAATCAGCTAGATAAGCCAGCAACCTATGCATGCATTCTGACAGTTAACAGTACAAAAGGTTAATAAAAAATACTAGATTATAAGCATTCATTCTACACTATTTAATCCTCTTTGCAACCCGGAACAGCAGTTTTAAATCTGAAGATCATTTTGTTAATTATTTTATTTAATGTAGTATTATCTAGGTATAGATGAGACTCCAAGCCCAGAGTATTCTATAAACCATTGAATTCCAGGGTGTGGGGCACATTCCTTTAACCCCTTAATAACAACTGACGTACCAGGTACGTCATGCATTAACAAGCAGTTAATGACAATGGACGTACCTGGTACGTCAGTTGTCTAACAGAGTGCTGGAAGTGATCACAATCACTTCCAGCAGCTCTGAGGGTATTGCAGTGATGCCTCGATATGGAGGCATCCTGCAATACCCCTTTACAAGCCTCCGATGCAGAGAGAGCCACTCTGTGGCCCTCTCTGCACCGGTAGTGATGGTGCCGATGGTGCCTTTGTCCGGTGGGAGGAGGGAGCGTGTGCGCGCGCGTGCACGATGCGCGCGCACATGCACGAGTGCGCGTGTGCACGTTGGTGCGCGTGCACGTGCGCGCATTAGCCACACTGACACCAATGAAGGAAGGGGGAGAAAAAAGTAAAAAAAAAAGTTAAAAAAAAAGTTAATTTTTTTTTTTTTTTTTTTTACATATAAAAGGATCTGGGAGGGGGTGGGGGTATTGTGGGGGGGCTGCTACACTACAGAAATAATTAAATATACAAATAAAAGTTATAAATAAAATTTAAATAGTTTGGTTTGTGGGGCCAAACTGGGTACTGGCAGACAGCTGCCAGTACCCAAGATGGCGGTAATTAGGTAGGGGAGAGGGTTAGAGAGCTGGAGGGGGGGATCAGGGAGGTTGGTGCTAAGGCAGGGGTCCATCACAACTAAAATATTTTAAAATTTTTATTTAAAAAAAAAAAAAAAACTCTTTTATTTAGTACTGGCAGACTTTCTGCCAGTACTTAAGATGGCGGTAACAATTGTGGGGTGGGGGAGGGAAGAGAGTTGTTTGGGAGGGATCAGGGGGTGGGATGTGTCAGGTGGGAGGCTGATCTCTAAAATTAACCCTGCAAGCTCCCTACAAGCTACCTAATTTAACCCCTTCACTGCTGGGCATAATTCACGTGTGGTGCGCAGCAGCATTTAGCGGCCTTCTAATTACCAAAAAGCAATGCCAAAGCCATATAAGTCTGCTATTTCTGAACAAAGGGGATCCCAGAGAAGCTTTTAAAACAATTTCTGCCATAATAGCACAAGCTGTTTGTAAATAATTTCAGTGAGAAACCTAAAATTGTGAAAAATGTAAAGTTTTTTTTTTATTTGCTCGCATTTGGTGGTGAAATGGTGGCATAAAATATACCAAAATGGGCCTAGATCAATACTTGGGGTTGTCTACTACACTACACTAAAGCTAAAATTAACCCTACAAGCTCCCTAATTAACCCCTTCACTCCTGGGCATAAAACATGTGTGGTGCGCAGCGGCATTTAGCGGCCTTCTAATTACCAAAAAGCAACCACAAAGCCATATGAGTCTGTTATTTCTGAAAAAGGGGATCCCAGAGAAGCATTTACAACCATTTGTGCCATAATTGCAGAAGCTGTTTGTAAATAATTTCAGTGGGAAACCTAAAGTTTTTGACAAAATTTGTGAAAAAGTGAACTTTTTTTTTTTTTTTATCGCATTTGGCGGTGAAATGGTGGCATGAAATATACCAAAATGGGCCTAGATCAATCCTTTGGGATGTCTTCTAAAACAAAATATATACATGTCAAGGGATATTCAGGTATTCCTGACAGATATCAGGGTTCCAAAGTAACTAGCGCCCATTTTGAAAAAAAGTGGTTTGGAAATAGCAAAGTGCTACTTGTATTTATGGCCCTATAACTTGCAAAAAAAGCAAAGAACATGTTAACATTGGGTATTTCTAAACTCAGGACAAAATTTATAAACTATTTAGCATGGGTGTTTTTTGGTGATTGTAGATGTGTAACAGATTTTGGGGGTCAAAGTTAGAAAAAGTGTGTTTTTTTCCATTTTTTCCTCATATTTTATCAATTTTTTTTAGTAAATTATAAGATATGATGAAAATAATGGTATCTTTAGAAAGTCCATTTAATGACGAGAAAAATGGTATATAATATGTGTGGGTACAGTAAATGAGTAAGAGGAAAATTACAGCTAAACACAAACACCTCAGAAATTTAAAAATAGCCATTGTCATTAAGGGTAAGAAAATTGAAAAATGGTCCGGTCATTAAGGGGTTAAGGATGCTTTGAATATATGCTGATGGCAGAGCTTGTCTTTTTGTTTGGCAAGACAATAAAACCTTTTCAGAAAACTGTTATAAATACTCAATATCTTTCTATTCAGATTTGATAATCTCTCTCTCTCTCTCTCTCTCTCTCTCTCTCTCTCTCTCTCTCTCTCTCTCTCTTTCTCTCTATTTGCCAGGGGAATATTATTCATGACAGTAATTATGGGACCAGGTCAGGATATCTATCTATCTATCTATCTATCTATCTATCTATCTATCTATCTATCTATCTATCTATCTATCTATCTATCTATCTATCTATCTATCTGTGTGTATAGGGGGGTGGGGGGATTGAGTGCAAGATGACAACAGTTACTAGGGGTGGGGGAGGGCAGAAATCTCACACATAAATTGCTGTGCGTTACTAATGGTATACCACTAGATCACTGGTATCTTCAGGCCTCCATAACAGGCTAGATTTTGAGGCTATCTGAACTAAAGCACAGGTGAAATAATCAGCTGATGAGAAAACATGCGGCTAGATAACGAGTTTTGTGTTAGAGGCTATACGGTGCTAATGAGCAGTTTTCTCTCACCGATCACTTTCCTACAGCGCTGGTATTACGAGTTTTCAGAAACCCGTCGTTAAAAGACAAGAAGTGAGTGTTGAGCAAAATTTGGCTCATTACCGCACTCCAATACCAGCGCTGCTTAAGTCAGCGGTGAGCTGGTCGTACATGCTCGTGCACGATTTCCCCATAGGAATCAATGGGGAGAGCCGGCTGAGAAAAAGTCTAACACCTGCAAAAAAGCAGCGTAAAACTCAGTAATGCAGCCCCATTGATTCCTATGGGGAAACAAAAGTTATGTCTACACCTAACACCCTAACATGAACCCCAAGTCTAAACACCCCTAATCATACACTTATTAACCCTAATCTGCCGCCCCACGACATCGCCGACACCCGCATTATATTTATTAACCACTAATCTGCCGCTCCGGACACCGCCGCCACCTACATTATATTTATGAACCCCGAATCTGCTGCCCCCAATGTTGCCGCCACCTACCTACACTTATTAATCCCTAATCTGCCGCCCCCAACATCGCCGCCACTATAATAAACATATTAACCCCTAAACCGCCACACTCCCGCCTCGCAAACATTAGTTAAATATTATTAACCCCTAATTTGCCGTCCCTAACATCAACGCCACCTACCTACATTTATTAACCCCTAATCTGCCGCCACCAACGTCGGCCGCCACTATATTAAAGTTATTAACCCCTAAATCTAAGTCTAACCCTAACCATAACACCCCCTAACTTAAATATAATTTAAATAAGTCTAAATAAAATTCCTATCATTAACTAAATTATTCCTATTTAAAACTAAATACTTACCTATCAAATAAACCCTAAGCTAGCTACAATATAACTAATAGTTACATTGTAGCTAGCTTAGGGTTTATTTTTATTTTACAGGCAAGTTTGTATTTATTTAAAAAAAAAAAAAAAAAAACCTAACCTAAATTACAATAACACCTAACACTACACTATAATCAAATTAATTGACTAAATTAACAATTAAATCAATTAAATTAAATTACAGAAAATAATAAACAAATTACAAGATATTTAAACTAATTACACCTAATCTAATAGCCCTATCAAAATAAACCCCCCCCCCCACCAAAATAAAAAAAAACCTAGCCTAAACTAAACTACCAATAGCCTTTAAAAGGGCCTTTTGCGGGGCATTTCCCCAAAGTTATCAGCTCTTTTACCTGAAAAAAAATACAAACAACCCCCCCAACAGTAAAACCCACCAACCACACAACCAACCCCCCAAAAAAAATACTAACTAAAAAACCTAAGCTCCCCATTGCCCTGAAAGTTGCATCAGTCAATAGGATTTGTTCGACCTTGATTACGATTGGCTGATTATATCAGCCAATCGGAATCTAAGGGCCACCATCTTGGATGACGTCACTTAAAGGAAAAGTCATTTAGTAAGAAAACTTCGTTGGAAGAGGATGCTCCGCGCCGGATGTCTTGAAGATAGAAGATGCCGTGTGGATGAAGACTTCTGCCTATCTGGAGGACCACTTCGCCCGACTTGGATGAAGACTTCTCCCGGCTTCGTTGAGGACTTCGGCCCGGCTTGGATGAAGACTTCTCCCGGTAAGTCGATCTTCAGGGGGTTACTGTTAGTTTTTTTTAAGGGTGTATTGGTGGGTTTTATTTTTAGGTTAGGGACTTTGCAAAAGAGCTAACCTAATTTTTAGGTTAGGGGCTTGCAAAAGAGCTAACTGACCTTTTAAGGGCAATGCCTATCCAAATGCCCTTTTCAGGGCAATGGGAAGCTTAGGTTTTTTTAGTTAGTATTTTATTTGGAGGGTTGGTTGTGTGGGTGGTGGCTTTTACTGTTGGGGGGTTGTTGTTGTTTTTTCCAGGTAAAAGAGCTGATTACTTTGGAGCAATGCCCCGCAAAAGGCTTTTTTAAGGGCTATTGGTAGTTTAGTTTAGGCTAGGGTTTTTTTTTATTTTGGGGGGGCTTTTTTATTTTGATAGGGCTATTAGATTAGGTGTAATTAGTTTAAATATCTTGTAATGTGTTTATTATTTTGTGTAATTTTGTGTTTTTTTTTGTACTTTAGCTAATTTAATTTAATTGATTTAATTGTTGTTAATTTAGTTAATTTATTTAATTATAGTGTAGTGTTAGGTGTTATTGTAACTTAGGGTAGGTTTTATTTTACAGGTACTTTTGTATTTATTTTAGTTAGGTAGTTATTAAATAGTTAATAACTATTTAATAACTATTCTACCTAGTTAAAATAAATACAAACTTGCCTGTAAAATAAAAATAAACCCTAAGCTAGCTACAATGTAACTATTAGTTATATTGTAGCTAGCTTAGGGTTTATTTGATAGGTAAGTATTTAGTTTTAAATAGGAATAATTTAGTTAATGATAGGAATTTTATTTAGACTTATTTAAATTATATTTAAGTTAGGGGGTCTTAAGGTTAGGGTTAGACTTAGATTTAGGGGTTAATATGTTTATTATAGTGGCGGCGACGTTGGGGGAGGCAGATTAGGGGTTAATAAATGTAGGTAGGTGGCGTCGATGTTAGGGACGGCAGATTAGGGGTTAAAAATAATTAACTAATGTTTGCGAGGCAGGAGTGTGGCGGTTTAGGGGTTAATATGTTTATTATAGTGGCGGCGACGTTGGGGCGGCAGATTAGGGGTTAATAAGTGTAGGTAGGTGGCGGCGACATTGGGGGCGGCAGATTAGGGGTTAAAAATTTTATTATAGTTTTTGTGATGCGGCAGGGCCTTGGTTTATGGGTTAATAGGTAGTTTATGGGTGTTAGTGTACTTGTTAGCACTTTAGTTATGAGTTTTATGTTACGGCGTTGTACCATAAAACTCTTATCTACTGACTTTTAAATGCGTAGGACTCTTTACAGGGTAGGGTGTACCGCTCACTTTTTGGCCTCCCAGGACAGACTCGTAATACCGGCGCTATGGAAGTCCCATAGAAAAAAGACTTTACAAAGTTTACGTAAGTCGTTTTGCTGTAAGGCCAAAGAAGTGTGTGGTGACCCTAAACCTTCAAGACTCGTAATAGCAGCGGTAGTGAAAAAGCAGCGTTATGACCTCTTAACACTGCTTTTTCAGCCTAACGCACATCTCATAATCTAGTCGATGGTTATTTTACCTGTTCTCATTTAAAGGTAATCCTGAAAATCTGGCCTGTTAGGGAGGTCTGAGGACAGGTTTGAAAACCAGTGCTCTAAATAGTGTTCAAGGTTTGGGCCTGTTTTAGCATATTCATTAGTGATATATGTAGGCAATGCTAAACAAAAAAGTTCAGCATAGTTGTGGTAGATCAAGTGAGCAGTGATATAAAAAACTGGGGATTGGACATACATTTAGGACAGAAATAAACAGAGAATCAATGTAACTTTACTGACAGCTACAAACAAGCAACAGGAATTGGGAATTATTTGCGATGACAGAATGTTTGTAAACAGTGCAATAAGGTAGCTGGTGAAGCCAACAGGATGATCTTTTTTATAATAAAAAGAGAAATAAGCATAGAAAAGTGAGTTACTACATGTATCATACGACTTGAATAACGTGAACAGTTTTCTGTGGGGTACATGATAGTGTATATGAAGACACCTCTAGGATGCACACAACTATTTATTAGAAGAATTAATTTAATATTTATCTTTTCATGTATTCAGAATAATGTATCAATTACAATATAAAGAATTTTGCAGATGTATACAAATAATGATAATAATAGTTAAATCCTATTTAAATTCAAATACACATTAAATCAGAATAGCTTTAAGTGACTCATTCTATGTATAGCAAAAAGTTTATGAAGTTAGCAGGTTGGAGACATTTCACAAACTTTAGTTGTGTTTAGTTAGTTTAATTTAGGATTACGCATGTTGCAAATGGGGAGAAGTAGACTAGTACTGCAGTATTATAAACAAATGCTTCTCTATAATGCTATCCAATGATGGGATGCTTAAAGGGACAGTCTACAATAGAATTGTTATTTTTTAAAAGATAGATAATCCCTTTATTACCCATTCCCCAGTTTTGCATAACCAACACAGTTATATTAATACACTTTTTACCTCTGTGATTACCTTGTATCTAGGAACCTTCTTCCAGCTCCCTGATCACATGACTGCGCCTGTTTATTATATATTGACTTGCATTTAGGGCTCAATTTATCAAAGCCCTACGGCTGCAAGTTGTCACAGGAACTTACTCGCCGTAATTTAACAAGCAGCGGTCCCTAACTTCTTCGCCACCTCTAAGGAGTCCGACCGAGGAGATTGACAGTTCCTGCACATGCGTGATTGGCTGTGCGCGGGCAGGGGGCGGGATTGCACACGAGCGCAAAATTGCACTTGAGTGCAATGGTGATTACCTGAGGGTAATTTCGCCCTGCCACAGGCGAGCTGAGGCGTACAGGGGCATGTATACGTGCCCCTCTATGCCTCAGCTTTGATAAATCTAGCCCTTAGTATTGTCTTGTGCTAACCCTTAAATAACTCCCTGTGCAATAACACAGTGTTATCTATATGACCCACATGAACTTATTAGTCTATTGATGTGTAAAGGAATTTAAAATAAAACATGTGATAAGAGGCAGCCCTCTAGGGCTTAGAAATTAGCATATGAGCCGACCTAGGTTTTGTTTCAAATAAGAATACCAAGAGAACAAAGCAAATGTGATGATAAAAGTACACTGGAAAGTTGATAAAAATTACAAGTCCTATCTGAATAATGAAAGTTTAGTTTTGAAGTTGGGGTGGTGCGCTACTATAAACCTCCATAGCTCTTGTACAAATATTGTACAATTTACAGAAGTGTTGTGGCAAGATACAAAATAATGTAAGACCACAATGTAGCCCAAAGGCTTTACCGTGTGCTGCCTTAGATTAATTCATATCTAGACTACAAAACAACTTTGCTGCTTTTAATCATGCAGGTTAAATGTAATTTTACTTTACAGGACTTTTCACACTGTTATGTGGGGTCTTAAATGTGAGGTCACATGACAGACAAGTCATGCAATTTAGCTTAACTCTCACCTGTTTACTTCACTTAAACTGTTGTCAAGTTTTCTATCACATTCCCTACTAATGCCTTTGTTTTGGACACGTAAATGTAAAAACATTGCTTTCAGCTACTGCTGAAATGTTACACCTGTTTAGAAATACACATAGGCAGTAAGAACAGTGATGACTGAAGCATACTTACAACCTTTCCCTGTGGTGTTATAGTAATGAAATGTAATGAATCACAGTGATTTTACCAATCTCAACATTCTATTATTTTTTGTAAAGCCAGGGCCAGCCTTACTATTTGGCAAACTTAGGGAGCAAAGGACCTAGGGGTACATTTTAACCAGGGGCAGAATTACAGTTGGTTTAGTGGCATCAGTGCCATAGGCTATAGACCACTCATACTCAGGAGCATCAGAAAGCACAGAGGGGACTGTAGCTACCTCAGAAGGATATTCCCTGGCCCGAGTAAGCACCAGAAGCCACAGTTTCTTCACTCCTTCATCTCCTCCCCCTCCTCCTCCTCCTTCCTCATCCCTCTTTCAGCTGCTTCCCTAGCAATTGTGGCTGCAATGTGGCACAAGGGCATCTGTGTCAACTATCCCCAGACACAGACAGTGGCATTGACTGTGGCAGCAAGAAGACATTGGCCTATGAGTTTGAAGGCCTTGGGTGTGCATACACCAAGTGCGTGGTCTGGCCCTCTCTAAAGCAAATATTTAATGATTGGTAACTCATGAATCTAGGCAGGTGGGAAGAATTTTAAAATATTTTTGGTTTCCTCCATGCAATACAAAATGTAGATTTGATTGCATACAGCTATCAAATAGACTTGCTTGTTTACAGTTATACACAGTTTAATAAAAGGAACATTCATTTACATGTGGCTACTTGGAAGGGGTTTTTATTACTCTGTGGGTAGCTGCCTGGACGGATTTAAGTACTAATCTATATGTGGCTACCTATAAAAGGTTACTGGCTTATTTATATGTATACACAGTTAATCACTGATGTATATGTGTTTGCCTAGAGAAGCTTACTCTCTGGTCTATAAATGTCTTATAAGAAGCAGTAGATCACTGATCCCTACAAGGAGTTATTCAGTAATCAATATATGGCTGTGGTGTGTGGGGTGTGTGTTACTGCCTGAGAAGGATTTTTGCTATTTTACAAGTTTCTGTCTAGAAAGGTCTAAACACTGATCTTTATGTGTCTTGTGTAAAGATGGTTAATAAGTTACTCCACAGTTGTGAGACATTTGAGAGTCAAATATGATTTATAAATGGCAGGGGGATGTAGGGAGCAGATTTCTTAGTACCTATGGCAGCATGAAACCTAACTGCTCCATTGGTTGGAGACTCCATTTTAATTAAAAATCTCCCCTTACTACTACAGCTGAGTTTTTTTCTTAGTAAATAAAGTTTCATTTCTGTTATACCAGGCATACCAAGATACAAGCTCCTTAAAGCTTACTCACTGGACTCAAACTTGTTACCTTCCTTTTATAACTATGCAACCTATGTCCTGCAGAAATAAATATATACAGGGTTTACAGAGTACCACAATAATGATCAACATTTGTTTTTAAAGAATACAAAAGTGGCATTTTGATGTTTTTTTCTCCAAAAGCGATTTTAATGGAACATTAAGGGCCAGATTACAAGTAGTAATTTCTACTCGAGTGTTAACTGTGCTAGAATTAAGCTTCTTGAGCATTATGAGTTGCGCTCGCATTATGAGTTGAAAGTAAACTGTTTTCGTTTGTGCGATAAAGCAAAAAAGGCAAATTTAGAATATCATCTGCACGTTCACAGATTCCCCCTATAGAAGTCAATTGACAAAACAGTGGAAAAAAAATAAAACCCTACTCACGCCCAAACCTGATCGCATATTCTCATGTGCACTAACCCAACATGAAAATATGAATATTTCACATTCCAATGTTCTTCATACAGAAGTATATGGTCTATGTGCAGAACATAGGGATGTGATATATTTACAGTAAATACATAGTTAAAACCTTTATTAAATATGAATATAGCATAAATATGTTTTATGATTTCATCTACATGACAGCAAAGGGCTTCAATGCACTATGCATATATATACATGTTATGTGTGTACAGATGTATTTATGTTTTTATGTGTATATATATCTGTATGCCTTTCTTTTTTTCCCTAACAGCTGAGACTCCATATGTTTGAGTCCTTATAACATTTGTGTGCAATATTGTTATTAGATAGTGTTATTTGGAGTGTAACTAAACTTGTATTGTTAATATGTTTTGTGCAACGTTTATGTTTTGCAAAACAGTTAATGAGAGCTCTGAGGAAGTGGCAATCATTAAAGTGTAAATTGTGATTGCGCTCAAACGACTCAGGCAGACAAAGGGCTTTAACATACTGTAGATATATATATATATATATATATATATATATATATATATCATATACATGTCTAAATATGGATATATATGTATATATATGTCTATAAAAGTTTACACATGTATTCATGTATTTATATGTGTATACATGGATTTACAGACATATACACATATAAACACATGAATACGTATGTACACATATATAAGCATATATATACATAGAAGTTTGTAGTTAAAGGGAAAGTCAACACCAACATTTTTGTTGTTTAAAAAGATATATAATCCCTTTATTACCCATTCCCCAGTTTTGCATAACCAACACAGTTATAATAATACACTTTTTACCTCTGTGATTACCTTGTATCTAGGCCTCTGCAAACTGCCCCCTTATTTCAGTTCTTTTGAGAGACTTGCATTTTAGCCAATCAGTGTTAAATCCTAGATAATTTCACGTGCGTGAGCTCAATGTTATCTATATGACACACAGGAACTAACGCCGTCTAGTGGTCAAAATGCATTCAGATTAGAGGCGACCTTCATTGTCTAAGAAATTAGCATATGAGCTTACCAAGGTTTAGCTTTCAACTAAGAATACCTTGAGAACAAAGCAAAATTGATGATAAAAGTAAATTGGAAAGTTGTTTAAAATTACATGCCCTATTTGAATCATGACAGGTTTTTTTGTGACTTGACTGTCCCTTTATGTAGATGAAAACATGTAAAAACATATTTATGCAATATTCATTTTTAATAAAGGTTTTAATATGTATTTACTGTAAATATATTTTACATCTTAATGTTCTGTAATTAGCAGAATATGTTCTACATATTTGTAATTAGATATTCATATATATATATATATATATATATATATATATATATATATATATAAAAAATATAGAGAAAATAACTCATTGTGTCATTGTGAGTTATTTTCTCTATATTTTGTATTTAGTGGAGGATTTTAAACTGACTTTTCGCCTCCCCATAATTTTAATTGTTGTTATATATATATATATATATATATATATATATATACAGTATCTGTATATATCTATACCTATATTATTATTATTATTCTTTATTTATAAAGCGCCAACAGATTCCACAGCGCTGCCCATCGGTACAAGGATAACAGTTATTAACAGTACAGTGGAGAAACAATACTATAAGACACAAAATTTTACAGACAAATACAGGGGGGAATTGAGGGCCCTATTCCCGTGGGAACTTACAATCGGGTAGGAGGATTGGAAACAGGAGGTGGGAACTGCAGAGGTGAGAATGATATTAGTGAGGAGATAGAGGGCAGCTGTTAGTTAAGTGAAGTTAGTATGTTAATAAGTCGGGTGATAATCGTCCCTGAACAGAAAGGTCTTTAGGGAACGTTTAAAGGAGGAGAAGTTAGGGGGCAAGTCTGACATCTCGAGGAAGTGCGTTCCAGAGGGTTGGTGCCGCACGAGAGAAGTCCTGTAGTCTAGAATGAGAGGAGGTGATGGTAGAGGACTCAAGAAGCAGGTCGTATATATATATATATATATATATAAGTATAAATATATATTGTACCAAAATACCATAAGATATATATAGAAATATTTTTTAATGAATAAATAGAAAATATACTTCCATGTGCAGAACATTGGAGTGTGAAATATTCATATTTTCATGTCGGGTTAATGCAAATGAGAATATGCAATCATGTTTGTGCAAGAATGAGGTTTCACCCCCACACTTTTTTTGCTCCATTGACTTCTATGGGGGAATATGTGAACATACACACAATATTCTAACTTCGGATTTTTGCTCTGGTGGTTACTTCTAGTGCAATTAATGTTCAAGTGAAAGTGTTAATTTGTGCTTCACTCGGTCATACTGTTATGTACCAATAAAAAATATTGTATTATGAGTTTTAATCTCCGACTTTATCTACCTCATAAATTTATTTTAAACATGTTTATAAAAAAAATGCATAGGGTAATCCCCTCCCCCCCTTTTTTTTGTAAATAAAAATCATAGAGCATAAAAGCCTAAAAACATATATGGAAGAGGATTAAGAAAATCTAAGCAAAAATGAGAAACGAACTTTGATTTTTTTTAAAGTGGTTTAACTGTTGCGCAAGACAAAAAAGTGGCACAAAAACCCCCAACAATACCCCAACAATACATGTAACAGTACATTTACACTCATCATAACATCATTAAAAAAAAGTATTGCATTAAAAAGTTATAAGAACACAAATATATGAGTTCTCAGGTGTTAAAAAAAAGGACTGCAAAGGGCATTAACAAAGAGATAGATAAATACATGTGTCTAAATATATATATATATATATATATATATATATATATATATATATATATAATAAAAGGCCAGGTATGTTTGTCAGATGCAGTCATGCGCAGTAGAGACTGCGCGAGGACAAACATACCTGGCATTTAGGATCAACTCAGATATGCCATTGTGGGGGGCGTGGCCGTGGGCGTGGCCGGGGGTGGCCGGGCGTGAACGGGCATGAGCGACGTGGGGGGTGCAGGAGAGAGATAGAAATAGAGGTGGGAGTGAGAGACAGAGCGAAAGAGAGGGGTGGGAGAGAGAGAGACAGAGCAAAAGAAAGGGGTGGGAGAGAGAGAGACAGAGCAAAAGAGAGGGGTAGGAGAGAGAGAGAGACAGAGCAAAAGAGAGGGGTGGGAGATAGAGAGACAGAGCAAAAGAGAGGGGTGGGAGAGAGAGAGAGAGACAGAGCCAAAGAGAGGGATGGGAGAGAGAGAGAGAGAGAGAGAGAGACAGAGCAAAAGAGAGGGGTGGGAGAGAGAGAGCAAAAGAGAGGGGTGGGAGAGAGGGAGACAGAGCAAAATAGAGGTGTGGGGGAGAGAGACAGAGCAAAAGAGAGGGGTGGGAGAGAGAGAGACAGAGCAAAAGAGAGGGGTGGGAGAGAGAGAGACAGAGCAAAAGTGAGGGGTGGGAGAGAGAGAGAGGCAGAGCAAAAGAGAGGGTGGGAGAGAGAGAGACAGAGCAAAAGAGAGGGGTGGGGGAGAGAGAGGCAGAGCAAAAGAGAGGGGTGGGAGAGAGAGAGAGACAGAGCAAAAGAGAGGGGTGGGAGAGAGAGAGACAGAGCAAAAGAGTGGGGTGGGAGAGAGAGAGACAGAGCAAAAGAGAGGGATAGGGGAGAGAGAGACAGATCAAAAGAGAGGGAAAAGGGAGAGAGAGAGACAGAGCAAAAGAGAGGGATGGGGGAGAGAGAGACAGAGCAAAAGAGAGGGATGGAGAGAGAGACAGAGCAAAAGAGAGGGGTGGGGAGAGAGACAGAGCAAAAGAGAGGGATGGGGAGAGAGACAGAGCAAAAGAGAGGGATGGGGAGAGAGACAGAGCAAAAGAAATGGATAGGGAGAGAGACAGAGCAAAAGAGAGGGATGGGGAAGAGAGAGCGCGCAAAAGAGAGGGATGGGGAGAGAGAGAGTGCAAAAGAGAGGGATGGGGAGAGAGAGAACATAAAAGAGAGGGATGGGAGAGAGAGCACAAAAGAGAGGGATGGGAGAGAGAGCGCAAAAGAGAGGGGGGAGAGAAAGCACAAAAGAGAGGGGGGAAAGAGCGCAAAAGAGAGGGTTGAGAGAGCGCAAAAGAGAGGGGGGAGAGAACAAAAGAGAGGGGAAGAGAGAGAGAGAGAGCACAAAAGAGGGGGGAGAGAGCAAAAGAGAGGGGGAGAGAAAGCAAAAGAGAGGGGGGAGAGAGGGAGCAAAAAGAGAGGGGGGAGAGAGGGAGCAAAAAGAGAGGGGAGAGAGAGAAAAAAGAGAGGGGAGAGAGAGCAAAAGAAAGGGGGGATAGAGAGAGCCAAAGAGAGGGGGTAGAGAGAGCAAAAGAGAGGTGGAGCGAGAGAGAGCGCAAAAGAAAGGGGGGAGAGAGAGCAAAAGAGAGAGGGAGAGAGAGCAAAAGAGAGGGGGAGGGAGAGAGAGAGAGAGAGAGGGGGAGGGAGAGAGTGCAAGGGGTGAGACTGCTGTACTGCAAAAAATGGCCTGTGTGAACGGGCTTTAGGACTAGTATATATAAATATATATGTGTATGTGTGTACATATATGTGTATATATGTATTTACACACATATAAATACATAAATACATATGTATACATTTAAAAACATATATATGTACATGTTTTTGAGCCCTTTGCAGTCAAGTAGATGAGAATATAAAAAATAATATTTATGCAATACTCACATTTAATAATAATATGTTTAACTGTGTATGTAGTGTATACATTTTACATTCCAATGTCCTTCAGATATATATATATATATATATATATATATATATATATATATATAAAAATATGTATTTAAGAACAAATATAACATACTTTGCTATATTAAGAACATTGGAATGTGAAATATTCATATTTCATGTCAGGTTGGTGAACTTTGGTTAAACACTTAATCTAGCCCTTATTGGGTGACATTCAACAAAATTTGCAGGTCTGGCAAGATTATGGCCTAGATTCAATAAAACCCATTCCTAAAGCTAATATCTTGTGGAAAAAACTTTCCACATTACAACTTGAAAATTTAAACATTCACAGAGATTTATAGCTGTCCCTTATCATAGTTGTTACTACTAGAAACAGAAAGATACACTGTGTGAATTTTCAAGCATCGATCCTGGCCCCCTGATTGGCTAACTCCTGTCACGTGACCTGCTCGCTCTCTGAACATAGAATGGACATTGGGATATAACAGTGAGTAAGGGGCTGAATTATCGAGCTCCGAATGGAGATGATGCCCCTGCTTCTGCTCGAGCCTTCAGGCTCGCCGCAAACAGCAGTTATGAAGAAGCTGTCTTAAGACTGCTGCTCCATAACTGGTCTGCCTGCTCTGAGGCTGCGGACATCAATCCGCCCGATCCTATACGATCGGGCTGATTGACACACCCTGCTAGCCGCGAATCTGCAAGGGGCAGACAACGTATGCTGTCAGCATTCATTGATGTCTGTCGGACATCTGTTGTACAGGTCGATGATAAATCGGCCCCTAAGACTCTGTTCTGCTTTGAGATGTTAAGAGTAAAATACCTGTGGAGGGGAAAATACATGGATCGTAAGGATGCTTTTTGAGTAAGTGTATTACTAAACCGACGGTACGAATGAAAATTGGAAACATACTTGTTTAAAGATCACATATACACACTGGGGGATTATAACTCCTTCTTTCGGAACTCTATGTGCAGTGACTACCACCGATATACTAAAAATTATACTAACAAATTTCTAATGCGATATGCAATATTGATCGATTTTAGCTCATATGAAATATTGGAGCCTTTCTTTAAGATTTACATTAATTTTAAAGGGACCATATTTTACTTTGTTCTAAAGCACCGGTGGTAATTAAATTGTTCACAGTGTTGAATATTTTGTTTTATGTGTGTCTGATTTTTATGATGGTAGGTCATTTTGTGAATTAAATATATTTTAAAAGGATTTTTTTAGTATTTGGATATTGATTTGCTTTAAAGGGACACGGAACCCATTTTTTTTCTTTTGTGATTCAGATAGAGCATGCAATTTTAAGCAATTTTCTTATATACTCCTATTATCAATTTTTTTTTTTAAAACAGACAAATATATATAAGCTCCAAAGCCAAACAATTGACACAGGAACACACAACCATACAAAAACAGAAGACTGATACAAGTGATCCACTAAACTTTATTACAACATTTATGCCTGCGTATGATGAAACAGTGATCAAGGAACACTGGTCTATTGTTGCCACAGATAATAGCTTTCCATTTGGTGTTGTGCCTCCCCCAAAAATGGTGTACAGGAGGTAAAGGAATCTATGTGATCTTTTGGTCCTGACAGATTCTACAAACTGCTATCAAAAAAGATTGTGGTTGCCTAAGGGCGAACCTGGTTTCTACCACTGTGGAAACGGTGTAACATGTAACAGCTGGGTCAAGGGAAGTATTTTTCATCGTCCATATACCAGCAAAACATTCAACATCAAACACATGTACATAGAAAAAGAAGAGGCCCATGTCTGTCTGAGTATGTGATTTATATGTTTGTTTGTCCTTGTGTTACATTGGGAAGAAAACCACAAGCTTCAGAGAACGCTTGTCAAATCTTAAGTCTGCAATTCGACAGGCTATTAAGAAAGGATGTTCGGATCAGCCTGTGGCTAGGCACTTCCAACAAGTTGGATATTCAGTGTCCTCGTTGCAGACAATGGCCTCTAGTTATCAACGTGTCTACTTACCTGCCATCGCCGGCCCCAATACCCCCGCCTAAGTTCGCCTCACATCGCCGCCGCTGACCTGAATACGCTCGCCAAAGTTATCAATAAAGCTGTCAAAAAGCCACGCACCAAGTACGGGGCGATGAACAGCGGACTGTGATAATTATCACTCATCCGATCTCGCTGCTCTTCGGCTTTTTCCCAGATTTATTGATACCCCTGTCACTAAGCATTCACACTAAACTACACTGTTCTACCCCCTATACCAGCGCCCCCGGAGCCCCCCGCAACTAAATAAAGTTATTAACCCCTAAACCGCCGCTCCTAGACCCCGCCGCAACTATAATAAATGTATTAACCCCTAAACTGCCGCTCCCGGAGCCCACCGCCACTCTAATAAACTGATTAACCCCTAAACCGCCGCTCCCGGACCCCGCTGCCACCTACATTATACCTAGTAACCCCTATCCTGCCCCCCTATACCGCCGCCACTTATAATAAATTTATTAACCCCTATCCTGCCGATCCCGGACCCTGCCGCAACTAAATAAATTGTTTAACCCCTAAACCGCCGCTCCCGGACCCCGCCGCCACCTATATTAAACTTATTAACCCCTAATCTGCCCCCCCTACACTGTCGCCACCTATAATAAATTTATTAACCCCTATCCTGCCCACCCTACACCGTCACCACCTATAATAAAATTATTAACCCCTAAACCTAAGTCTAACCCTAACCCTAACACCCCCCTAAATTAAATATTAATTAAATACATCTAAATATTATAACTCTTATTAACTAAATTAATCCAATTTAAAACTAAATACTTACCTTTAAAATAAACCCTAATATAGCTACAATATAACTAATAATTATATTATAGCTATTTTAGGATTTATTTTTATTTTACAGACAAATTTCAATTTATTTTAACTAGGTACAATAGCTATTAAATAGTTATTAACTATTTAATAGCTACCTAGTTAAAAATAAAGACAAATTTACCTGTAAAATAAATCCTAAGCTAAGTTACAATTACACCTAACACTACACTATCATTAAATAAATTATTCCTATTTAAAACTAAATACTTACCTGTAAAATAAACCCTAAGATAGCTACAATGTAATTAATAATTACATTGTAGCTATTTTAGGATTTATATTTATTTTACAGGTAACTTTGTATTTATTTTAGCTAGTTAGAATAGTTATTAAATAGTTATTAACTATTTAATAACTACCTAGCTAAAAGAAATACAAAATTACCTGTAAAATAAATCCTAACTTAAGTTACAATTAAACCTAACACTACACAATCATTAAATTAATTAAATAAATTAGCTACAAATAACTACAATTAAATACAATTAAATAAACTAACTAAAATAAAAAAATAAAAAAAACTAAGTTACAAAAAATAAAAAAAAGTTACAAACATTTAAAAAATATTACAACAATTTTAAGCTACTTACACCTAATCTAAGCCCCCAAATAAAATAACAAAGCCCCCCAAAATAAAAAAATGCCCTACCCTATTCTAAATTACGAAAGTTAACAGCTCTATTACCTTACCAGCCCTTAAAAGGGCCTTTTGCGGGGCATGCCCTAAAGTATTCAGCTCTTTTGCCTGTAAAAAAAAAATACAACCCCCCAACATTAAACAGAGCTGTGAGTTGGACTGTGATTCTATTAACTATTTCATAAATTCCTTAAATTCTTCTCACGAGAATCGTAAATTAATGTGTAAATTAATGTGTCTGTGTTTTTTTATAAAGTGTATACTTTGTGTTACGCTGAGAAAATGGTATTAGTGGTTATTCCTCTAATCGGCAATTGTAAAGTTGTAAGAAGATGGTAAGGTAGGAGCGCCAAAAGTAGGCGAGGTCTTGGATAAATGGAATAAATGTATGATACTAAATTATACGTGGAAGTAGCACACAGTATGACATTTAGTAATACTGAAACATGAATATGGGGATGTCACAATTTGAACGAACAGGCCTCAGAACAAATGTGTAGAACAGAGAGACTCTAAATTGGTTTACACAAAATATCACAAATTTTATTTATACATATATACATGGATCCATGTTGGCATAATTATAAATTATCTAAAACAATCTATTAAAATCAGAAGTAGAACATGGCACATAAAGGGTTGAGGGCTGTGCTAGAAGTGTTATTACACTTATAAGTAAAGCGTGATCCCGCTAATAAAAGATTCCTAATAACAGATTGGAATAGATTTGAATAAAATAAATTTAAATAAAATAGATGTACAAAAATGACTATACAAAGATGAGTTTAAAAAGTACATAAGATGATACATTTGACATTAGTCCATGTAGTTATCAGTCTGAACTCTAATGCAAATAATAGTAGTGGATATCGTTGTTGGTGAAAACACCAAAAATAAACAATGGTATTGATTATGTAGGTTCCAAAAAGAAGGTGAAATTAAAAAAATGTCAAATTCAAATAATTGTGATCCATATAAAGTGATTTGTGTCAAAAAATGAAAAAATCACTCCAAAAATGTGAGAAGATATGAAAAATAAAAATATATATAAAATGAAAAAATAATAAAAATAAAAAATTTGCAACTAGTGTGTACACAAGCTAGTGAACGTGAAAAAAATTGAAAAAGATGGGGGTAGTAGTGCACTTGTTAAGTGAAACTGGTGTGTCTCCTGGACGTTGTTCCCTTGGTTGGAGTGTCTATTTGGATGTTATAGTTGTAATCCCAATAGTTGAGGGTATGTGAAAGTAAAAATAAAATGTGAGAAAATATAGATAAAAATATGGAGATGAGTTCCAGAGACTCACTCCATTTGTTGGAGTGTCCTTTTGTTTGTAATCCTTATTTGTTAAAAGGTATATTTATGAAAAAGAAAAAATATAAAAATCTTAAAAATATTTGTAAAAAATATATAATGAAGATGATGCTGGGAAATCCTCAAAACCTGTAAATAAAGGATAGTAGCATAGGGTAATACTGTATAAAATCTTCTATAACTAAAGGTATAAAACTCACCATAAATCTGTCAACGCGTTTTGGCCCACAGTAGAGGCCTTTTTCAAGACACCATAATAGTCTTGAAAAAGGCCTCTACTGTGGGCCGAAACACGTTGACAGATTTGGATGTGGATGGATGTGGATGGAAATAATTATATACGTATATATATACATACACTTCACTTCACACTAACTTTGAAACTATATACATTGTTACATTAGACAACTTTACAATTGCCGATTAGAGGAATAACCACTAATACAATTTTCTCAGCGTAACACAAAGTATACACTTTATAAAAAAACACAGACACATTAATTTACACATTAATTTACGATTCTCGTGAGAAGAATTTAAGGAATTTATGAAATAGTTAATAGAATCACAGTCCAACTCACAGCTCTGTTTGAGCGCTCCCCACCCCCACTTTGCACATTTTCACACATCTGATACTGGGAGCATATCAGACTTGGGGAAGCAAGTTGAGTCTGATCTAAACTTCACTCCACACCCCCTTTTTGTTGCCCCCCAACATTAAAACCCACCACCCACATACCACTTCTCTAACCCAAACCCCCCTTAAATAAACCTAACACTACCCCCCTGAAGATCATCCTACCTTTAGCCGTCTTCAGCCAGCCGACCACTGATGGAACAGAAGAGGACATCCACAGCGGCCGAAGTCATCATCCAAGGGGCGTTGAAGAAGTCTTCCATCCGATTGAAGTCATCATCCAAGGGTTGCTGAAGAAGTCTTCCATCCGATTGAAGTCATCATCCAAGGGGCGCTGAAGAAGTCTTCCATCCGATTGAAGTCATCATCCAAGGGGCGCTGAAGAGGTCTTCCATGCGATTGAAGTCTTCATCCAGGTGGCATCTTCAATCTTCATCCATCCATCCGGAGCGGAGCGGAGCCATCTTCAGACGAGCCAACGCGGAGCCATCTTCTTCCACCAACGACTTCCCGATGAATGACGGTTCATTTAAGTGATGTCATCCAAGATGGCGTCCCTCAAATTCAGATTGGCTGATAGGATTCTATCAGCCAATCGGAATTAAGGTAGGAAAAATCTGATTGGCTGATTGAATCAGCCAATCAGATTGAAGTTCAATCCGATTGGCTGATCCAATCAGCCAATCAGATTGAGCTTGCATTCTATTGGCTGATCGGAACAGCCAGTTTATTAGAGTGGCGGTGGGCTCTGGGAGCGGCGGTTTAGGGGGTAATACATTTATTTAGTTGCGGCGGTGTAGGGGGGGCAGATTAGGGGTGTTTAGACTCGGGGTACATGTTAGGGTGTTAGGTGCAGACATCTCCCATAGGAATCAATGGGATATCGGGCAGCAGCGAACATGAACTCCAGGACGGCGGATTGAAAACCAGGTACGCTGGGCCAGAAAAGTGCAGAGCGTACCTGGTAGTCATTTGATAACTAGCAAAAGTAGTCAGATTGTGCCGAACTTGCGTTCGGAACATCTGGAGTGGCGTAAGAATCGATCTGTGTCGGACTGTGTCCTGCGGATCAAAGCTTACGTCACTATATTCTACTTTTGCCTGGCAGCAGGGCTTGATAACTTAGGCGAATCAGCCTCGCCACAAATATGCTGCCGAATTCAAGCGTATTTGAGGTTGACGGCTTGATAACTAGGGGCCAATGCTCATAGATCATCTGCCACCCTTAAAACGTGGGGGTGACAGGCACAAGCTCTGCTGAAAATGGTAGCAAGGGGGATTTTATTGCTGGACACTGTGACTCCAAAGGGACTTAACACAATGGTGGACTATGGTTGCTGTTATCGTTAAACTGATTGCAGGTATCCACCTCCTACGAATAGAAAATATAAGTTTCTATCTATTCCTTGAGAAAATAAGCCACATGTAACTATCTGTATTACATGTAACAAAAAATAGATTACCCCTTTGTGGGCTTTGATACAGTTTTGTATAGAGGGCTCACTATAGAGTGGATAAGTGATAGTGGTTTATATGACCTATTTTGGATAAGTGTTATTTGTACAGATAGTTTTTTTCTATATATGCTATTTCACTATTGTGTGTGTTTTTAAAGTAAATTATCTGTCATGGTGTGCATATCGTGTTACGCTGTAAGCGCTATTGAGCTATGCCCTGCAGTTTTTGTTTACTGTTGCTATGACTACATCTGTGATTGCCGATGATGTCATCAAGTCACACGTGGCCACGAGTATGGATACAAGGGACTATATAAGGGTGTCTTTCTGGCCTCCATTTGAAAAAATCCCTGGGTAGAGCTGAAAAGTTATGGCTTAGGGGCTGTCTAGTATAATCACATTGGTGATTAAAGGCTCTTTTGGTGATTTAACCCTGTGTTTGCCTGCTGGCTGCTGTGTATCCCTGTGGATCTTTGCCGAATCTGGATACAAATTGTTCTAGTGAATGTGGCTACTAGCAGTGCGCCAGGATGCTGTAATTGTTTGTGTGTGCCGTTCTTTAAGGGATGATATATATATCCATACACAGGTATATATCAGTCCAGCAATCATGCACTCACTTCTTGCATATAGGTATATATTTCCGGGTGCTTTCTCCAAATTTAAAGATGCAGAATATATAGGAAACTTGAGGGCACTCTCAGGTTCTTTTAAAATCAATTTTTCATTCATGTTGTATTACAAATCTTTTCATTCAAGAAGTCGACATATTGGCTTTTTGGTTAAGCCTTTTCAAGACATCATAAAAAACATTCTAATTTTGACATGGAGGTTTATTGTTTGGAACATTGAAAGCAATAATGTCTAGAAAAAGGCTTAACCAAAAAAGCCAAAACATTGACTTAAATGTAAAGATTTTTAACACAACATGAATAAAAATTGATTTTAAAAGAACGACAGAGTGCCGGATTGGTGAGTGAATGGCACGGGCAATTTGGTACCGCCCCATCTGGCTTCCGATTCACCTTGGTACATGTTATCGCTGTGGGATCAACATTTTGATGTAGTATAGTTTTTAAGATGGTTATTGAACTATGGATATGATTATGCCCTCTATAAGGTAAGCCTAATTTATGCTATGCATAATAGTACAGTTGTTAGATGGCATATTATAATACTATAGAAATACAATGGGGCCAATTTACTAATGTCCTCCGCACATCCTGCGCTGTCAGCAATTATCATTGCACAAGCATTTCTAGAGAAATGCTTCTGTAATGCCGTCCCCTGCACATTTGCGGCCAATCGGCACGACCGCTGCCTCCTAACTTCCGCTTCAGGCGGACCTCAAGCAGAGTAGGTCAGAAGCAGCATCCGTTGCTTCATAAATCGACCACTATATGTTTATTTTTGTGAATTAAGATGGCAAGATGCACAAGTTCTATACCGATACAGTTTCATGACACAAAAAGTATATTGAGGATTTATTATCAGTAATAAACTATAAGGAGACTCTATTAGAGGGTTATCTGCTTTCATTGTTGCATGAGGGGAACTATATCCCCATGTATGGCTCTAATATATTTTTTTATAACACATATACTGCCCTGAAATTATTATATATATTTGCTTCATATATTTCCTTTTCCTTTTTGTTGATCTATTTTCTGTTATTATGTACAACATGTGACATGTAACATTCGATTGGTTATTGTGGATTTAGGCAGTTCTTCTTTGATGAGGGGGAGGGAACATACACTTGTTAAATTGCTTGCTGTGTTTGTTCAGTTTCACTTAGTCTGATGAAGGGGTTAGATTCCTGAAACGTCAGTTCTTATTTGTTGTTTTTTTGTGCACAACTTTTTTAGATATTAGCCTGCATCCAGGTAGCTGCTTTGATGGTGAGAGTGCGCTCTTCTGGACTATATATATTACTTTTTAACAAAAACAAATAGCGAAATGGCTAAATGCTTTTTGCAACAAAACTTTGTAGCAGTCCTCATAATTGTATGCTGTTCTTATATTTTTTCTGGCATTTAAAAGGTTAATGTATAGTGAGATCACAAGACTGGTGGTCTTAATTTAGTAGTGCTATTAAGTGGACATCTTAAGTCGTGATTCTGCATCTTACTGGATGCTGCCAGCCTAAATGGACACTAAAGTCATAATCCAACTTTTATGATTCAGATAGAACATACAATTTTAAACAAATTTCCAATTTACTTGTGTTATCTAATTTGCTTTGTTCTATTGGTATTATTTGTTGAAAAGCATACCTAAGTAGGCTAAAGAGAAGCAATGCACTACTGGGAGCTAGCTGCTGATTGGTGTTAAAAACATATATGCAGACCTGAGTTTTAGAGAGAGTAGGTAGAAACTGAATAAGTGACAGGGATTTCAGCACTTCAAATTTTTATTTTAAATGGTTCAATGAACCTTACCATAAATGGTTTATCACAGTGCTTTTTAGATCGTGCATATACAATACAGGCAGGGTATCCACATAAACTTTGTCAAGACAATTGAACCACAAAATACTCAGAAACGTTTCTGCTCTGTAGACCTAAACATCAAAACGCAAAAATAGAACAAACAGTTGCTAATATCCCTTAATGTCATAACAAAACAACACCTCCACTGGAGGATGGCTATGCACATATGCACAAATCGGCCATCATAGTGATCCGTGAGGATCTATGTTTGTTAAAACGCTACTCCTATAAATAAGGTGTAACTACAAACGAATATAATGCAAATAAGATTGGAATACACACACACAAATCAAATATACATGTGTGGGCCAATGTTCAATTGTGGTAAAATAGACTATGGGGTTCTGTGCAACACCTATTTCAGAGGACACTACTATATTTGAATAGTGTTATGGTGCCATGAAAACACATATAAATAGAAGGCTCTCTGTACAGCCCCCAAATTATTACCATATCGAAGAACAATGTTGCATATAGTACACTTCATAAGAAACAGCAGAATACTTCAATTGTATCTAATATATATGGAGCTTTAGGACGTCCTGTGTGATTTATGGAATTCTGGTGAATAAGTGTCCTGAATAAATCAGTTCAAAGTGAAACCGTTAACTCCATTATATATTACCATAGGGCATAAGGGTTTATTGGGTGGGATTTATTTTTAGTTTAGGGTTTGGGCGGAAAAAGAGCTAAATGCCCTTTTAAGGGCAATGCCCATACAAATGCCCTTTTCAGGGCAATGGGGAGCTTAGGTTTTTTTAGTTAGGATTTTATTTGGGGGTTTTGTTGTGTGGGTGGTGGGTTTTACTGTTGGGTGGTGTTTGTATTTTTTTTTACAGGTAAATAAGCTGATTTCTTTGGGGCAATGCCCTGCAAAAGGCCCTTTTAAGGGCTATTGGCAGTTTAGTTTAGACTAGGGTTTTTTTATTTTAGGGGGGATTTTTATTTTGATAGGGCTATTAGATTAGGTGTAATTAGTTTAAATATTTGATCATTTCTTTTTTTATTTTGTGTAATTTAGTGTTTTTTGTTGTTGTAATTTAGTTAATTGTATTTAATAAATGTAATTTATTTAATTGTAGTGTAAGGTTAGGTGTTAGTGTAACTCAGGTTAGGTTTAATTTTACAGGTAAATTTGTAGTTATTTTAGCTAGGTAGTTAGTAAATAGTTAATAACTATTTACTAACTAGTCTACTTAGTTAAAATAAATACAAACTTAGCTGTGAAATAAAAATAAAACCTAAGCTAGATATAATGTAACTAGTTATATTGTGGCTAGTTTAGGGTTTATTTTACAGGTAAGTATTTAGTTTTAAATAGGAATTATTTAGTTATTAATAGTAGGTTTTATTTAGATTTATTTTAATTGCATTAAAGTTAGTGGGTGTTAGGGTTAGGGGTTAATAACTTTAGTATAGTGGCGGTGATGTCAGAGGCGGCAGATTAGGGGTTAATAAATATAATGTAGGTTGCGGTGATGTTGGGGATGGCAGATTAGGGGTTAATAACTGTAATGTCGGTTGCGGCGACATTGGGGGCGGCAGATTAGGGGTTAATAAATATAATGTAGGTGGCGGCGAGGTCAGGGTGGCAGATTAGGGGTTAATAATATTTAACTAGTGTTTACGATGCGGGAGTGCAGCGGTTTAGGGGTTAATATGTTTATTCTAGTGGCGGTGATATTGGGAGCGGCAGATTAGGGGTTAATAATTTTTAGCGTAAAACTCATAACTACTGACTTTCAGTTTACGGTATGAATCTTGTAGTTTTAGTCTGTACCGCTCACTTTTTGGCCGGACAGGCAAACTCATAATACCGGCGCAAAGGAAGTCCCATTGAAAAAGGACTTTTTAAAAGCTGCGGTAATTACGTTACGGCCAAAAAAGTGTGCGGTGCCCCTAAACCTGAAAAACTCGTAATACCAGCGGTAGTGAAAAAGATAGAGGCGCCTATGGTGCAGGTAAATGGTGGTACAATAAGCACTAATAGCCCACTCTACACACAGTACTCACATTTATAGAAGGCACTCACTTGTGCCTGTAGAGGCAGGCTGGATTTTGGCAGCAATCCAGCTGGCTGTTACCGGGTGGGATGGCTGGTTCGTGGGTGTCAGAGTGCAGGAACTCTATAGTAGCATAGCAAGGCAGTACCAAACATAACACTGAGAGTGGGTGTGTAATAAAAAATGGATTTATTTAAAACATATAAAAAAATATATATATTCCACTCCTCACAGTGTTAAAAAACAGTTGGTACATCAGGAATACATGCGACGCGTTTCTCAGTTACAACTGTTTCATCAGGCATGTTTTTTAATAACAAATCTTTACTCCTTAAATAGGGCTATGCTACTAAAAAACACCCACATCCCTCCCCCAACAATTGGCAAGCCATGAACCAATCAATGTCCCTCACACAAGAATGGGTCAGCCCCTATGTTTCTGTAATAATATAAATACTAAGATAAGAGTATAGTAACTTATGATATGACTAAATACCTGGCTGCTTCTTAAATTTTATATACGTATGTGTAACTATTTCGGCATATAATGGTATAGTGCTGGCCGATATTTGATAATGACGAATATTCGTCAATTCTATGTTTTGATTGGGCGTCCTAGCCGTCACTCAAAGTGTGTTGGTGAAAACTGTGCTTAATGTTTAGAATTCGTCCATATTGCTGTCAATCAAAGCTACTCGTCAGATGTTGCTAGTAAGTTAGGCTTCCAATAGAAAAACTAATTTTGGGCGTGCCCCTAATTTTTGCTGACATCAGTGTTGACCTACAATAAACGCCCACCGAGGGAGCGTATTGGTACATAGTGATAGGAAGCTCCATAGTGATTGTAAACAATGGATCCCATTGGTCCCGATGCCGGATACAATATTGAGGCGAGGATCACTATTGGTCAGTTAAAAATGTAAACACCATGCTCTATTTGGCCGGACCCCGGGTAATGTCAGTCTGAAAAGGAGCTATCCTTCCACAAAGTATAGTAAATGCAAGACATATATACAAATGTGTAGATATATACCTAATGTGGATGAAATAAAATGATGGGTTTCAAAGTTTTTATTGTTATTAAAAACGTGGTGTCGTGGTGTGTACAGTGATGTTGGTATCCGTGAATAGTGCTATATAGTTGTTCATTTGAATGCATCCACAACCTTTGAAGTGATATGTATGTGGAAAAAAATCACCATAAATTTGCACATACTAATGCATCCAATGCCTCAATAGATGCAACATATGTGGGATTAAAGTGTAATAAAAGTGAGAGGTGAGCCTCCTACTCGTGCAAATATGACCACCACATAATAATGGGTGGCCTGAAATTAATAAATATATAGTCTAAGTGAAAATAAACCCCTAAAGCGGGTAGTAGTAGTATAATTTAATTTAATTTAGATCGAACCAATATAGGTACTTGTGTTCTATCTTATAAAATATGTGTGAAAATAAACATAAAAATGAAAATAATATAAATATAAATATATGGGGAATGTGTGATACGGATGTGCCCTCTATTGGATGTCTATCATACATGAACATTAATGGGGCAATCCTCCCTAATGGGGTGGCAAAACTAACTATGGGAACAGCCCTATTATAGTCTCTATTAAGGTACGTATATCCTCTACGTCTACCAAAGCGCTAGACAAAAGCCATAGAATCAATAACTTCATTTAGCCCTGTTGGAAATAATGTTTGGAATTTAAATATCCAATAAGTTTCCCTTTGTCTTAGACGCGTGAATCTATTATACTGGTGACTACTGGGAATGCTCTCCAAAGGTGTAATACTGAATTGGCATTTGCCTGTCCTACTTTTAATGCAATAGTGCCTTGAAACACTATGTTTAGGTGAATGTTTGATTATATTCCGTTTATGTTCTCCCCACCTAAGACGTACCTTCCTAGAGGTACGTCCAATGTACTGTACCCCACACGCACAAGTGAGTGCATAAATTACATAACCAGAATTACATGTTAGATGTTCTCTAATCTGGTGGTTTTCCCCTGTTGCATGTGATATTATGGATTTTTTTCCATGTGTAATGAACTTGCACATATGGCACCGTCTATGTCCACATCTATAGGACCCAATATTGTTACTGAACCTTTGAAAGAGCATTCTGAATACTCTAAATTAAATACCCAGACTATAAAAGCAGTGGATGAATATCAAATGGAGATCATTGCTATTAAAAATAAAAAACTTAAGAGGGATGAGGAAGACTATAGTAAGGGAGAGGTTCACACTTACACTCGCACTAATAAGAATGACAATTGGACTATGGTATCACATGGCAAAGGCAATAAGAAAAAATCGAACAGCCAGAATGTGAACCAGGGAGGCAATTATCATCACCAAAACACCTAACACCACCAAAACCTAGGACATAGTAGGAATTACCACAATATGCAGCAGGATAGACGACAGAATAGTCGGAATGATGATAATCACCTAGCTAGGAGCTATCAGAACAAACAGTCTTCCTATCAAGACCACACACAGAACCACTATGACAACCCCAATATGATCCCAGTACAAAACAGATTCTCTCCCTTTAATTCGGATAACAACCAGGGACAATGTGGAAATGGTAGTAACCAAATCCCACATTATGAGAATCAGGCCACTACCTCGAATGAGGTTTTTTTAGGGGCACCCAACCTCGCTCCATTATGGAGGAGGAACCAGCAGTTACCCCCCAAGCAGCTCCAAAACGGCAAAAAAAGACCGTTCCCAAACGGGGACGGAGAGGCAGAGGCAAAACCAAACAAAAAGAGAAATTAGACACGCTTAAAAAGGGAATATATAACCTTTCCTCACATATTCTGTCTAATGACGAGATAAGGGTCCTGGGTAGGGGCTTATCCTATTGCCCGCCTAATACACATAACTTGTTCCATCTCTTTGTCGACCTCAATAAATACACGAGGAAATTAGCATTACAAAGATATTTCGCCTTAAAGTCACTTAGGAAAAATAACATAGAGGGCACACCTATACTTCTAGATAACCTACCCAATAGAAATACATCCCCCATATACTGTGAACCTGAACAGCTTACTGAGGAACTCTTTGATTCTGTCATACACACCTCACTTGCACCTACTTCGACATTCAATCCGCCTAAAGAGGATGTGTCATACATAGATCTATTTCAGCAATTAGTATTAGATGATTGGGAGACCATTCCCAATCACATCAGTGGCAACAAAAAAATCTGGCCAAATGAGGAGAAAGCCCTCAGACGTCTGACGGGTGACAAAAATATTGTCATCCGTCAGGCTGATAAGGGTGGGGCCTTGGTTATCCAGAATTACTCTGATTATACTGGAGAAGCGGAACGTATAATTCATGATACTAATTATTACAGGAAACTAGCCCAGGATCCCACATCAACATTTTCGAAAAAACTGGTCCAAATTTTGGAAGATGGTAGTAAAATGGGCATTCTAAGTAAGAAAGAAAAAAGATACTTACTTCCTGACCACCCTAGCGTGCCCTATTACTACCATCTCCCAAAGTTACATAAAGATGCCCTCAAACCACCGGGGCGACCCATTATATCGGGCATCAACAGTATAACCGACAGGCTAAGTGAATATGTAGATACGTTCTTGCAAAAATATGTTCAACATCTACCCTCATTCATTAAAGATACTACAGATTTGTTACAAAAACTCACAAATATACAATATAAAAACAATTATATATGGCTGTCCTGCGATGTAGGAGCCCTATACTCTAATATATCACATGAATGGGGGCTAAGAACTACCTCGATTTTTTTGAATAGGGACATATACATGCCTGACAAACAAAAAGAATATCTCATAACTTTGATAGATTTCATACTTAAACACAACTACTTCCAATTCTTGGACCAGTTTTTTCTGCAGACTAAGGGAACGGCCATGGGCACCAGATTTGCCCCCAGCTTTGCCAACCTCTTCATGGGGATCTTCGAGGAAACTTACATCTACAATACAAAGTGGAGGGGCAATCTGGTGTTCTATGGCCGTTACATAGATGATCTACTATTCATCTTTGAGGGCTCCACCTGTGAAGCACAAGAATTTGTTGACTCCCTAAACAATAACAATATGGGTATAGACCTCACATCCAATATACAGATACAAACAATTGAATTTTTGGATTTATTACTAACATGGGGACCTAACGGTACAGTATGTACCTCCACCTACTTTAAGTCAGTTGACTGTAATAATTTTTTGCATTACTCCAGTAATCATTATAACAACTGGAAAACCAATATTCCTTACAGCCAATTTTGCCGCATCAGGCGCAATTGTAGTTCTACTAATATGTATGATGAACAGTCTTGTATATTGAAGGACAGGTTTAGGGAAAAAGGCTATCCGAAGGGCCTAATAGAATATGGCTATAATAGAGCAAGATCACTAGACAGAAGTTCGTTGTTATCCTGTAAGATCAAAAAAGGGACGGAAAATATAAGCCATCAGGGACAACCTTTATTTGTCACACAATATAATTCCAACTTTAAGGCAGTCAATAGAATTATAAAAAAACACTGGCACATCTTGCTTAGAGACCCTGTACTAAAAAAAGTGCTGGCCCCTCAACCCAAGATAGTATATAGGAGGGCGCCAACCCTGAAACAAAAATTAGCACCTAGTAAGATAGTCATGACAAAAAAACACAACAAACACAATATAAATGGACCTAGAAGTCAGGATCACATAAATGGGAGGATCAGTAACAATATTGGGTCCTATAGATGTGGACATAGACGGTGCCATATGTGCAAGTTCATTACACATGGAAAAAAATCCATAATATCACATGCAACAGGGGAAAACCACCAGATTAGAGAACATCTAACATGTAATTCTGGTTATGTAATTTATGCACTCACTTGTGCGTGTGGGGTACAGTACATTGGACGTACCTCTAGGAAGGTACGTCTTAGGTGGGGAGAACATAAACGGAATATAATCAAACATTCACCTAAACATAGTGTTTCAAGGCACTATTGCATTAAAAGTAGGACAGGCAAATGCCAATTCAGTATTACACCTTTGGAGAGCATTCCCAGTAGTCACCAGTATAATAGATTCACGCGTCTAAGACAAAGGGAAACTTATTGGATATTTAAATTCCAAACATTATTTCCAACAGGGCTAAATGAAGTTATTGATTCTATGGCTTTTGTCTAGCGCTTTGGTAGACGTAGAGGATATACGTACCTTAATAGAGACTATAATAGGGCTGTTCCCATAGTTAGTTTTGCCACCCCATTAGGGAGGGTTGCCCCATTAATGTTCATGTATGATAGACATCCAATAGAGGGCACATCCGTATCACACATTCCCCATATATTTATATTATTTTCATTTTTATGTTTATATTCACACATATTTTATAAGATAGAACACAAGTACCTATATTGGTTCGATCTAAATTAAATTAAATTATACTACTACTACCCGCTTTAGGGGTTTATTTTCACTTAGACTATATATTTATTAATTTCAGGCCACCCATTATTATGTGGTGGTCATATTTGCACGAGTAGGAGGCTCACCTCTCACTTTTATTACACTTTAATCCCACATATGTTGCATCTATTGAGGCATTGGATGCATTAGTATGTGCAAATTTATGGTGATTTTTTTCCACATACATATCACTTCAAAGGTTGTGGATGCATTCAAACGAACAACTATATAGCACTATTCACGGATACCAACATCACTGTACACACCACGACACCACGTTTTTAATAACAATAAAAACTTTGAAACCCATAATTTTATTTCATCCACATTAGGTATATATCTACACATTTGTATATATGTCTTGCATTTACTACACTTTGTGGAAGGATAGCTCCTTTTCAGACTGACATTACCCGGGGTCCGGCCAAATAGAGCATGGTGTTTACATTTTTAACTGACCAATAGTGATCCTCGCCTCAATATTGTATCCGGCATCGGGACCAATGGGATCCATTGTTTACAATCACTATGGAGCTTCCTATCACTATGTACCAATACGCTCCCTCGGTGGGCGTTTATTGTAGGTCAACACTGATGTCAGCAAAAATTAGGGGCACGCCCGAAATTAGTTTTTCTATTGGAAGCCTAACTTACTAGCAACATCTGACGAGTAGCTTTGATTGACAGCAATATGGACGAATTCTAAACATTAAGCACAGTTTTCACCAACACACTTTGAGTGACGGCTAGGACGCCCAATCAAAACATAGAATTGACGAATATTCGTCATTATCAAATATCGGCCAGCACTATACCATTATATGCCGAAATAGTTACACATACGTATATAAAATTTAAGAAGCAGCCAGGTATTTAGTCATATCATAAGTTACTATACTCTTATCTTAGTATTTATATTATTACAGAAACATAGGGGCTGACCCATTCTTGTGTGAGGGACATTGATTGGTTCATGGCTTGCCAATTGTTGGGGTAGGGATGTGGGTGTTTTTTAGTAGCATAGCCCTATTTAAGGAGTAAAGATTTGTTATTAAAAAACATGCCTGATGAAACAGTTGTAACTGAGAAACGCGTTGCATGTATTCCTGATGTACCAACTGTTTTTTAACACTGTGAGGAGTGGAATATATATATTTTTTTATATGTTTTAAATAAATCCATTTTTTATTACACACCCACTCTCAGTGTTATGTTTGGTACTGCCTTGCTATGCTACTATAGAGTTCCTGCACTCTGACACCCACGAACCAGCCATCCCACCCGGTAACAGCCAGCTGGATTGCTGCCAAAATCCAGCCTGCCTCTACAGGCACAAGTGAGTGCCTTCTATAAATGTGAGTACTGTGTGTAGAGTGGGCTATTAGTGCTTATTGTACCACCATTTACCTGCACCATAGGCGCCTCTATCCTTGCTTACACTTTTTAGATCTTCTTCCATCGGATGCTGATAGAGAGCTGCTTCCTTTTGCTTCCTTTTACAGCCAGCTGGATTGCTGTTAAAACCCAGCCTGCGTCTACCGGCACAACTGAGTGCCTCCTCCTATTGTGAGTACCTAGTGTTCACATAAGTTTGATATTTCAAAAATACCTTTTGATCTGCACCATTGGCGCCTCTTTCTTGTTACTTTATCTTAAAGCTGCTTTTTCAGTCATACCGCAAAACTCGTAATCTAGCCGACTGTTAATTATTGTAATTATTTGTATTGCTATTACTGCACCAGTATATTCCATCCTATATAATAATTGGCCAAGTATGTTTGTCAGATGCAGTCATGCGCAGCAGAGACTGCACGTGACAAACATGCCTGGCCTTAATCATTGTCGGCTTGGAGAGGTGAGTGACAGCTGTGAGATAGGGAGTGCGAGGTACACATACAGCTGTGAGGTCTGGGGAGCGCGAGGTAAGCTGATTGAAACAGCCTGTGGCAAGAGATATGGAGCGCGAGCTACTCAACAGCTGTGAGGTCTGCTGCGTGAGAAGCGGCTGCGCGCTCCCCAGACCTCACAGCTGTTTGTGGCCGACGGGAGCGTTGCGATGGGTGCGTGGCCGGGCGTCGTGAGGGGCGTGGCCAGGCGGGTGTCGCTGTGATGGGGCGTGGCCGGACGGGGTCCCGCGATGGGGGTGTGGCCAGAGAGGCAAAGGCTTTCAATGAAGACAGAGCCAGAGAGGGAGCAGGAGAGGGGGAGAGAAGAGCAGGAGAGGGGGGAGAAAGGCCAAAGAGGGGGGGAGAAGGGCCAAAGAGGGGAGGAGAAGGGCCAAAGAGGGGGGGAGAGATCCAAAGAGGGGGGAGAGAGAGAGCCAAAGAGGAAAGAGAGCCAAAGAGGAGAGAGAGCCAAAGAGGAAAGAGAGCCAAAGAGGAAAGAGAGCCAAAGAGGGGGGAGAGAGAGCCAAAGAGGGGGGAGAGAGAGCCAAAGAGGGGGGAGAGAGAGCCAAAGAGGGGGGAGAGAGAGCCAAAGAGGGGGGGAGGAGAGCCAAAGAGGGGGGGAGAGCCAAAGGGGGGGAGAGAGTCAAAGAGGGGGGAGAGAGAGAGACAAAGAGGAAAAAGAGCCAAAAAGGAGGGAGAGTCAAAGAGGGGGGGAGAGAGAGCCAAAGAGGGGGGGGAGAGCCAAAGAGGGGGGGGGGAGAGAGCCAAAGAGGGGGGGGGAGAAAGCAAAAGGGGGGGGAGAGAGCTAAAGGGGGGGAGAGCCTAAGGGGGGGAGAGCCAAAGAGGGGGGAGAGAGAGAGCCAAAGAGGAAAGAGAGCAAAAGAGCGGAGAGAGACAAAGAGGGGTGAGAGAGAGCCAAAGAGGGGGGGCAGAGCCAAAGAGGGGGGGAGAGCCAAAGAGGGGGGGAGCCAAAGAGGGGGGGGGGAGAGAGCCAAAGAGGGGGGGAGAGAGCCAAAGAGGGGGGGAGAGAGCCAAAGAGGGGGGAGAGTGCCAAAGAGGGGAGAGAGAGAGCAAAAGAGGGGGGGAGAGAGCCAAAGAGGGGGGGAGAGCCAAAGGGGGGGGAGAGAGCCAAAGGGGGAGGGGGGAGCCAAAGGGGAGGGGAGAGCCAAAAAGGGGGGGAGAGAGAGCCAAAGAGGAAAGAGAGCCAAAGAGGAGAGAGAGCCAAAGAGGGGAGAGAGAGCCAAAGAGGGGGGAGAGAGAGCCAAAGAGGGGGGGGAGAGAGCCAAAGAGGGGGGGGAGAGAGCCAAAGAGGGGGGGGGAGAGCCAAAGAGGGGGGGGAGAGAGCCAAAGAGGGGGGAGAGAGCCAAAGAGGGGAGAGAGAGAGCAAAAGAGGGGGGGAGAGAGCCAAAGAGGGGGGGGGAGAGCCAAAGGGGGGGGGGGGAGAGAGCCAAAGGGGGAGGGGGGAGCCAAAGGGGAGGGGAGAGCCAAAAAGGGGGGAGAGAGAGAGCCAAAGAGGAAAGAGAGCCAAAGAGGAGAGAGAGCCAAAGAGGAGAGAGAGAGCCAAAGAGGGGGGGGGAGAGGGAGAGCCAAAGAGGGGGGGGGAGCCAAAGAGGGGGGGGAGAGAGCCAAAGAGGGGGGGAGAGAGCCAAAGGGGGGGGGGGGGGAGAGAGAGCCAAAGGGGGGGAGAGCCAAAGGGGGGGAGAGAGCCAAAGGGGGGGGGGAGAGCCAAAGAGGGGGGAGAGAGAGAGCCAAAGAGGAGAGAGAGCAAAAGAGGGGAGAGAGCCAAAGAGGGGGGAGAGAGAGCCAAAGAGGGGGGGGAGAGCCAAAGAGGGGGGGGGGAGCCAAAGAGGGGGGAGAGAGCCAAAGAGGGGGGGAGAGCCAAAGAGGGGGGGGGAGGGAGAGCCAAAGGGGGAGAGAGCCAAAGGGGGGGAGAGCCAAAGAGAGGGAGAGAGAGAGCAAAAGAGGGGAGAGAGCCAAAGAGGGGGGGGGAAGAGAGAGCCAAAGAGGGGGGGGGAGAGCCAAAGAGGGGGGAGGAGAGAGCCAAAGAGGGGGGAGGAGAGAGCCAAAGAGGGGGGAGAGAACAAAAGAGGGGGGAGAGAGAGCAAAAGAAAGGAGGGAGAGAGCCAAAGAGGGGAGAGAGAGAGCAAAAGAGGGGAGAGAGAGAGCAAAGGAGAGGGGGGAGAGAAAGCAAAAGAGAGGGGGGAGAGAAAGCAAAAGAGAGGGGGGAAGAGAGAGCAAAAGAGAGGGGGGAGAGAGCAAGGGGTGGGACCGCTGTACTGCAAAAAATGGCCCGTGTACACGGGCTTTAGTACTAGTAACACATAATATAATAAAAAACACTATGAAACAAATAAGGTATATTAGTTAAGAGATGCAAATGCAGTAGAGATTGCTGTTCCTTGGCAGTTTACACTATACATGGTAAAAGGGATTATGGGAATAAAATTGAGGTAAGTGCTTGTTATATGGTTGTCTTATTAAAGCCTGAATAGGATAAAGATTCTTTTGACTGAAACAAATGAATGCACGGGTAGAATAGGTAGAGCATATGAATTTTGCAGACTGGCTTATTAGATGGGTTTCCAATTTAATGTCATTTTAACCCAAATATTTTTCCAATCCATCTAAAAACCTAGTCCGTTTTTTATACAGATTTCCTACAAATTTACCAATGCATCTGACCAGTTGATCTTGCGTTTTCCTTGTTTTGAAACAGCTACACGCATCTTAAAGGGACATTCCAGTCATAATTGAAATTCACATAGATAAATTAAATCTTTAAATAGAAACATATTTGCAATATACATGTATTGGCAAAAATGCTTCTAGTAAAAGTTATTACTGTTTTAGTGTTAACATTTTTCTCTCCATGTGCGTGTGAAGCATAGCTAGATATTCTCAGTGCACCAGCATTTAAAATACTGCAGCTGCTCAGATCGCTAATGGGCTTGGTATCTGGTCAGAAATTAACAAATTGAGTTATTACCAGATGGTACAAACAACTTAGGCTCTTTGAGCAAGTGTTGTTTAAAATGCTGGTGCACGGTGCATACTTAAACACACTTTTGAAACAGCTATAGCTTTTATTAGAATCATTTTTGCTAATACATGTGTGTTACAAAAATGCTTCTATTCAAAACAGAAATGCATCTATGTGGTTTCCAATGTTGGCTGGACTGTCCCTTTAAAGGGACACTCAAGTCAAAATGAATCTCTCATGATTCAAATAGAGCATGCAATTTTAAATAACTTTCTAATTCCCTTCCATTAAAAAATTGTGCATAGTCTTTTTATATTTACACTTTTTGAGACACCTACTGAGCATGGAACATTAAAAATCTACATTTTGTATGGAAAATCTATTGATTTGTCAGAAAAAAAAACATATTTCCACATTGTAACAAACTTTAATAAACAAATAAAGCTTCTAAAACACCAAAAATAAAATCATGTTAAAAATGTCTATATAAAGCTTGATAAAATAATGCATGAATAAAATGTGTTTCCAGAGAGTCAAAAATCCGTTTTTACTGTTTGTATGACAAATGAAATTCCTTTTGCAATGGACCGTGAAAATATTAGCCAATGTAAAAAATACATAGTAGGGAGGAGGAAGTACATTATACAGTTATATTATTTAGAGCAATTGTTTGATGGTATCAGTGGGCCTCAGGGAAATCTATGGCTACTGTAGAGCAGGGGTAATGTAAGTACAAAAATCACAGTTCATGCACTCCTCAGGTAATAAAACATAGAACTTTATTCTGTCATATTAAAACAATGTTACACATGGAGAGGATAAGATCTGATGCATTTTGCGCTTGGACAGTGCTTAATCATAGATACTTAGAAACTAAACAACATATGGTATTTTAAAGGAATAAGAGCTAATCAGAAAGCAGAACATCACATTTCATTTAACACGAACCCTTAGGACTAGATTTAACAAGCAGCATATGCTGCTGTCTCCGCCCGAAGTTTCCGGCTTGCCAGAAACTGAAGTTAGGAAGCAGCGGACGTAAGGCTGCTGCTCTTTAACTTGTCTGATCCTGATTATTGACTCCCCTGCTAGCGGCCGATTGTCCGCAAATGAACAGGGGGCAGCATTGCACAAGCATTTCACAAGAAAGTGTACAGTGTATGCTAACGGCATTTAGCGATGTCAGGCGGACATGATTAGCCAATCGGATTGAACTTGAATCTGATTGGCTGATTCAATCAGCCAATCAGATTTTTCTAGCTTAATTCCGATTGGCTAATAGAATCCTATCAGCCAATCGGAATTCGACGGACGCCATCTTGGATGACGTCATTTAAAGGTACCTCATTCCGCGTTCAGTCGTCGTGCCGGATGGATGCTCCGCGGCAGAGGAGCGAAGAAAGAAGATTGAAGATGCCGCTTTGCTTAAAGACATCGCCGGATGGAAGAAGACTTCACTGCCGCTTGATTGAAGACATCGCCCAGATGGAAGAAGACTTCACTGCCGCTTGATTGAAGACATCGCCCGGATGGAAGAAGACTTCACTGCCGCTTGATTGGACATCGCCCGGATCGGATGAAGAGTTCTGCCCGGCTGGGTGAAGACAAAGTAGGGAGATCTTCAGGGGGTAGTGTTAGGTTTTTTTAAGGGGGGTTTGGGTGGGTTTAGAATAGGGGTATGTGGGTGGTGGGTTGTAATGTTCGGGGGGTTATTGTATGTTTATTTCAATGCAAAAGAGCTGAATTCTTTGGGGCATGCCCCGCAAAAGGCCCTTTTAAGGGCTGGTAAGGTAAAAGAGCTGTGAACTTTTTTAATTTAGAATAGGGTAGGGAATTTTTTTTATTTTGGGGGGCTTTATTATTTTATTAGGGGGCTTAGAATAGGTGTAATTAGCTTAAAAATCTTGTAATATTGTTTTTTTTTTGTAATTTAGTGTTTGTTTGTTTTTTGTAATTTAGTTTAGTTTATTTTATTGTATTTTAGTTTAGATATTTGTAGTTTATTTAATTTATTGATAGTGTAGGTGTATTTGTAACTTAGTTTAGGATTTGGTAATTATTTTAACTAGGTAGCTATTAAATAGTTATTAATTATTTAATAGCTATTGTACCTAGTTAAAATAAATGCCAAGTTACCTGTAAAATAAATATAAACCCTAAAATAGCTACAATGTAATTATTAATTACATTGTAGCTATCTTAGGGTTTATATTTATTTTACAGGTAACTTGGCATTTATTTTAACTAGGTAGCTATTAAATAGTTATTAACTATTTAATAGCTATTGTACCTAGTTAAAATGAATGCCAAGTTACCTGTAAAATAAATATAAACCCTAAAATAGCTACAATGTAATTATTAATTACATTGTAGCTATCTTAGGCCTAGATTTAGAGTTGGGCGGTAGCTGTGAAAACCAGCGTTAGAGGCTCCTAACGCTGGTTTTTACCGCCCTCTGGTATTTGGAGTCAGTCAGGAAAGGGTCTAACGCTCACTTTCAAGCCGCGACTTTTCCATACCGCAGATCCCCCTACGCCATTTGCGTATCCTATCTTTTCAATGGGATCTTCCTAACGCCGGTATTTAGAGTCTTGGCTGAAGTGAGCGTTAGAAATCTAACGACAAGACTCCAGCCGCAAAAAAAGTCAGTAGTTAAAAGCTTTCTGGGCTAACGCCGGTTTATAAAGCTCTTAACTACTGTACTCTAAAGTACACTAACACCCATAAACTACCTATGTACCCCTAAACCGAGGCCCCCCACATCGCCGCCACTCGATTAAATTTTTTAACCCCTAATCTGCCGCTCTGTATACCGCCGCCATCTACGTTATCCCTATGAACCCCTAATCTGCTGCCCCTAACACCGCCGACCCCTATATTATATTTATTAACGCCTAATCTGCCGCCCCCGCTATCGCTGACCCCTGCATATTATTATTAACCCCTAATCTGCCGACCGCACATCGCCGCCAGCTACGTTATCCCTATGTACCCCTAATCTGCTGCCCCTAACACAGCCGACCCCTATATTATATTTATTAACCCCTAATCTGCCCCCCACAACGTCTCCGCCACCTACCTACGATAATTAACCCCTAATCTGCCGACCGCATCTCACCGCTACTATAATAAAGTTATTAACCCCTAATCCGCCTCACTCCCACCTCAATAAGCCTATAAGAAATAGTATTAACCCCTAATCTGCCCTCCCTAACATCGCCGACACCTAACTTCAATTATTAACCCCTAATCTGCCGACCGGAGCTTGCCGCTACTATAATAAATGTATTAACCCCTAAAGCTAAGTCTAAACCTAACACTAACACCCCCCTAAATTAAATATAATTTAAATCTAACAAAATAAATTAACTCTTATTAAATAAATTAATCCTATTTAAATCTAAATACTTACCTGTAAAATAAACCCTAATATAGCTACAATATAAATTATAATTATATTGTAGCTATTTTAGGATTAATATTTATTTTACAGGCAACTTTGTATTTATTTTAACCAGGTACAACAGCTATTAAATAGTTAAGAACTATTTAATAGTTACCTAGTTAAAATAATTACAAATTACCTGTAAAATAAATCCTAACCTAAGTTACAATTAAACCTAACACTACACTTTCAATAAATAAATTAAATAAACTGCCTACAATTATCTACAATTAAACCTAACACTACACTATCAATAAATAAATTAAATACAATACCTACAAATAACTACAATTAAATAAACTAACTAAAGTACAAAAAATAAAAAAGAACTAAGTTACAAAAAATAAAAAAATATTTACAAACATTAGAAAAATATTACAACAATTTTAAACTAATTACACCTACTCTAAGCCCCCTAATAAAATAACAAAGACCCCCAAAATAAAAAAATGCCCTACCCTATTCTAAATTAAAAAAGTTCAAAGCTCTTTTACCTTACAGCCCTGAAAAGGGCCATTTGCGGGGCATGCCCCAAATAATTCAGCTCTTTTGCCTGTAAAAATAAACATACAATACCCCCCCCAACATTACAACCCACCACCCACATACCCCTAATCTAACCCAAACCCCCCTTAAATAAATCTAACACTAAGCCCCTGAAGATCTTCCCACCTTATCTTCACCATACCAGGTTCACAGATCCGTCCTCTGAAGTCTTCATCCAAGCCCAAGCGGGGGCTGGCGATCCATAATCCGGCTGAAGTCTTCTATCAAGCGGCGGCTGAAGAGGTTCAGAAGAGGCTCCAAAGTCTTCATCCTATCCGGGAAGAAGAGTAGATCCGGACCGGCAACCATCTTGATCCAAGCGGGCAGAAGAGGACATCCGGACCGGCAAACATCTTCATCCAAGCCGCATCTTCTATGTTCTTCAATCCGATGACGACCAGCTGATCTTCAAGACCTCCAGCGCGGATCCATCCATCTTCACCGACGACTTCCCGATGAATGACGGTTCCTTTAAGGGATGTCATCCAAGATGGCGTCCCTCGAATTCCGATTGGCTGATAGGATTCTATCAGCCAATCGGAATTAAGGTAGGAAAAATCTGATTGGCTGATAGAATCAGCCAATCAGATTCAAGTTCAATCCGATTGGCTGATTGGATCAGCCAATCAGATTGAGCTCGCATTCTATTGGCTGTTCCGATCAGCCAATAGAGTGTGAGCTCAATCTGATTGGCTGATCCAATCAGCCAATCGGATTGAACTTGAATCTGATTGGCTGATTCCATCAGCCAATAAGATTTTTCCTACCTTAATTCCGATTGGCTGATAGAATCCTATCAGCCAATCGGAATTTGAGGGACGCCATCTTGGATGACATCCCTTAAAGGAACCGTCATTCATCGGGAAGTCGTCGGTGAAGATGGATGGATCCGCGCTGGAGGTCTTGAAGATCAGCTGGTCGTCATCGGATTGAAGAACATAGAAGATGCGGCTTGGATGAAGATGTTTGCCGGTCCGGATGTCCTCTTCTGCCCGCTTGGATCAAGATGGTTGCCGGTCCGGATCTACTCTTCTTCCCGGATAGGATGAAGACTTTGGAGCCTCTTCCTGACCTCTTCAGCCGCCGCTTGATAGAAGACTTCAGCTGGATTATGGATCGCCAGCCCCCGCTTGGGCTTGGATGAAGACTTCAGAGGACGGATCGGTGAACCTGGTATGGTGAAGATAAGGTAGGAAGATCTTCAGGGGCTTAGTGTTAGGTTTATTTAAGGGGGGTTTGGGTTAGATTAGGGGTATGTGGGTGGTGGGTTGTAATGTTGGGGGGTATTGTATGTTTTTTTTACAGGCAAAAGAGCTGAATTATTTGGGGCATGCCCCGCAAATGGCCCTTTTCAGGGCTGGTAAGGTAAAAGAGCTTTGAACTTTTTTAATTTAGAATAGGGTAGGGCATTTTTTTATTTTGGGGGTCTTTGTTATTTTATTAGGGGGCTTAGAGTAGGTGTAATTAGTTTAAAATTGTTGTAATATTTTTCTAATGTTTGTAAATATTTTTTTATTTTTTTGTAACTTAGTTCTTTTTTATTTTTTGTACTTTAGTTAGTTTATTTAATTGTAGTTATTTGTAGGTATTGTATTTAATGTATTTATTGATAGTGTAGTGTTAGGTTTAATTGTAGATAATTGGAGGTAGTTTATTTAATTTATTTATTGATAGTGTAGTGTTAGGTTTAATTGTAACTTAGGTTAGGATTTGTTTTACAGGTAATTTGTAATTATTTTAACTAGGTAACTATTAAATAGTTCTTAACTATTTAATAGCTATTGTACCTGGTTAAAATAAATACAAAGTTGCCTGTAAAATAAATATTAATCCTAAAATAGCTACAACATACTTATAATTTATATTGTAGCTATATTAGGGTTTATTTTACAGGTAAGTATTTAGATTTAAATAGGAATAATTTATTTAATAAGAGTTAATTTATTTTGTTAGAATAAAATTATATTTAATTTAGGGGGGTGTTAGGGTTAGGGTTAGAATTAGCTTTAGGGGTTAATCCATTTATTATAGTAGCGGTGAGCTCTGGTCGGCAGATTAGGGGTTAATAATTGAAATTAGGTGTCGGCGATGTTAGGGAGGGCAGATTAGGGGTTAATACTATTTCTTATAGGGTTATTGAGGCGGGAGTGAGGCGGATTAGGGGTTAATACATTTATTATAGTAGCGGTGAGATGCGGTCGGAAGATTAGGGGTTAATTATTGTAGGTAGCTGGCGGCGACGTTGTGGGGGGCAGATTAGGGGTTAATAAATATAATATAGGGGTTGGCGGTGTTAGGGGCAGCAGATTAGGGGTACATAGGAATAATGTAGGTGGCGGCGGTGTACGGAGCGGCAGATTAGGGGTTAAAAATAATATGCAGGGGTCAGCGATAGCGGGGTCGGCAGATTAGGGGTTAATAAGTGTAAGGTTAGGGGTGTTTAGACTCGGGGTACATGTTAGGGTGTTAGGTGCAGACTTAGGAAGTGTTTCCCCATAGGAAACAATGGGGCCGCGTTAGGAGCTGAACGCTGCTTTTTTGCAGGTGTTAGTTTTTTTTTTCAGCTCAAACAGCCCCATTGTTTCCTATGGGGGAATCGTGCACGAGCACGTTTTTGAAGCTGGCCGCGTCCGTAAGCACCTCTGGTATTGAGAGTTGCAGTTGCGGTAAATATGCTCTACGCTCCTTTTTTGGAGCCTAACGCAGCATTTTTTTGAACTCTCGATACCAGAGTTAATTTTATGGTGCGGCCAGAAAAAAGCCCGCGGAGCGTTAACAGCCCATCTACCGCTAAACTCCAAATCTAGGCGCTAGGGTTTATTTTATAGGTAAGTATTTAGATTTAAATAGGAATATTTTAATTAATAATATTAATATTAATTAGATCTATTTTAATAAGAATTTAGTTAGGGATGTTAGAGTTAGATAGGTTTATTATTGTAATAATGTGATACAATTTGTAATGTGTATCACACATGTAACTATATAGAAAGTAATATGTTTCCCAAGTTACACATATGAGTTAATATAAGCCAAACACAGTTTATACTGGAATCAAAGAGTTGCAATTACAGCAAAAAACAGTTAGGCTTTAAATAAAGGAAAAATAAATGACAATACCTTAACTCCCAGGTATATCACATGTAGCAAGAGACAGTGTGAAAGTTTGGATCTTGATGATGGCTTTAAATAACAAGATTTAGAACAGCGGAGTTCCGGCGTTGCAGGGATCAGAGCTGCAGGGAGAGAGACAAGCTTACCGCACTTCGGCCGTAGCTGATGACGTATTGAACGGCTTTGGCTGGAACTGGATTGAAGCAAAGTTTGAAATTACAGGTAAAGCTGAATTGGAAGATGCGGATGTTGAATCTTTTACTTGGAAGTATAATAACAGGATGCCGGTAGCTGAAAAAGAGATTTTAGTTAAGTAACAGCAGTTTAAGTTAATAAACCTTTGAGAGGCTGACTGAGCTTGAAAATCCTTTAGAGGCTTCAATTAACCAGCAAGGAAGTGCTGGGAGGATGTTCCTTATAAAGGGAGGAGGTAGTGATTCTTAAAGGTACAGTCAGAGAGAGAAATAGTGAGGACTCCTTACATAGGCCCCCCACCAAGGAAACCACAGCGAGGTTTCACAGACGAGGTCTATCTGGGTTCCTCCGATGGAAGAGGGAAACGAGACGAGGAGCAGAGAGATTAGAGGCCGGCTCCCAGGAATCCTCCTCATGACCATAACCCAACCAATGGACCAAGTAGTAGAGTTGACCCCGGAGAAGACGAGAATCAAGAATACTATGAACCTGGTATTCCTCCTGAGGATCCAAATCCACTGCATCAGGCTGCAGGATGGGAGTATGTACATTTGAGGTACAAGGTTTCACCAAGGAGATGTGAAAGGTGGGATGCACCCGCATAGAGGGTGGTAGATCCAAAGTAACAGTAACCGGGTTTCGTATGGAGGTGATAACAAAAGGACCTATGTAAGTCTTACCCAGCTTCTTACAGGGATAGTGCAACTTCAGGTTCCTAGTGGAGAGCCATACCCGCTGCCCAACTGCATACTGAGGACTGTCTCTATGGCGTAAGTTATAATATTTACTTTGGGAGGCCTGTGCTTCAAGGATATGAGCCCTTGCAGAAGAGAAAATACGTGAAATATCATTTACTGTATCATTCACCTGGGGACATGGAGAATCAATTTTAGGTAAAAGATCATGTCGAGGATGGAGTCCGTAGTTGATAAAGAACGGGCTGAAACCAGTGGAAGAACTTACATGGTTGTTATGTACAAACTCAGCCAAAGGTAAATATGCCGCCCAGGCATTCTGTTCTTGAGAGCAGTAACATCGCAAATACTGTTCTACAGCTTGATTCATTCGCTCAGTCTGCCCGTTAGATTGAGGGTGGAAAGAAGTCGTGAGGCACTGGTCAATATGTAAGGCTTTACAAAGGTGTCTCCAAAACCGTGATGTGAACTGTGTTCCTCGGTCACTAACCACAGATTTTGGAATTCCATGTAAGCGAATCACCTCTTTAATAAAAAGTTCAGCAGTGTGTTTGGAGGTTGGAAGAGCAGAAGTAGGGATAAAATGAACCATCTTTGAAAAGAGATCGGTAACAACAAAGATAGTAGTATACCCATTGGATCTGGGCAAATCAACAATGAAGTCCATAGAGACCTTATCCCAGGGTCTCAGAGGGGCTTGAAGTGGTTGTAGGAACCCAATAGGACGTTGTTTTGAATGTTTAGAGGTGGCACAGACAGTGCACTCCGAAAGATAAGATTTGACTGAATTTCTGATTCCAGGCCACCAATAAGAACGGAGAATGAGGTCAGTTGTCTTGTTTACCCCCATGTGTCCTGCTAGAGGTGAGTCATGGACACTTCGTAACACCAATGGACGTAGGGAAGTAGGTATATACAATTTCTTTTCTTTGTACAACAACCCATCTGTATGCATAGTAAGACCGTCTGTGGGTCGGTTGTCGTCAGAAGTTTGAGCATTTTTCATCTGTGGCATGATATCACCTAAGAAACCTAGGATACAATCTCGAGGTATTACAGTGGATGGGGTATTGTTAGAGGTGGAAATAGCATGTTGTCTGGAGAGGGCATCAGCTTTCCCATTCTTTTCTCCTGGCCTATAAGTAATTACGTAGTTGAATCTCGAAAAATAAAGGCTCCATCTTAATTGTCTGGAGGAAAGAGTCTTATTTGATTGCAAGTATTGCAGGTTCTTATGATCTGTGTATATTACAATAGGGTGAACAGCTCCTTCCAGCAGATGTCTCCAATGATAAAATGAACTTTTGATCGCCAGCAATTCCTTTTCACCTACAGGATAGTTAATTTCGGCAGGCTGTAAGATCCTAGAAAAATAGGCAACTGGATGCAAAGGATCCTTGAATGATGGTCTTTGGGATAGGATAGCACCGATTGCATATTCGGAGGCGTCTACTTCCAACACGAATTGATGGTTCATATCTGGAAACCTTAAAATAGGAGCTGTAGAGAATCTCTCCTTGAGAATATCAAATGCTTTTTGTGCTTTAGGCGTCCAACAGAATATGTTATGTATTTTAGTAAGATCTGTAAGAGGCTTGGCAATTGCAGCAAAGCCAGGAATAAACTTCCTATAGAAGTTTGAGAACCCTAAGAAACGTTGAGTTTCTTTTCTAGTACTAGGAATTGGCCAATCCAACACTGCCTGTACCTTTTTGTTATCCATAGAAATTCCTTTTACGGTAATATGATAGCCTAGGAAAGAGATGTCTTGAGTTTCGAAAATACATTTCTCAAGTTTAGCGTATAAACTATTTTTTCTTAACCTAGTTAGTACTTCTTTGACGTGAATTCTATGTTGTTCAAGATCTTTTGAATATATTAAGATGTCATCTAAATAGACGACGATATATACATCCAATATGTCTCTGAAAAGGTCGTTAATGAAGCATTGAAATGTTGCTGGGGCATTACAAAGGCCGAATGGCATTACAGTATACTCAAAAAGACCATATCTGGTCCTAAATGCAGTAAGCCATTCGTCACCAGCTCTCATTCTGATAAGATTATAGGCGCCCCTAAGATCCAATTTAGTGAATATTGAGGCGCCTCTCAATCTTTCTATCAGTTCAGGAATTAATGGGAGAGGGTACCTGTTTTTTCTAGTGCGTTTATTAAGCTCCCTGTAGTCTATTATAGGTCTGAGAGAACCGTCTTTGTTGGTAACAAAAAACATGCCAGCACCTGCAGGTGAGGTGCTGGGTCTTATAAAGCCCTTTTTAAGGTTCTCATCAATATATGTTTTTAAATGCTCTAATTCAGGCTTAGACATGGGATATAGATGCCCAAATGGTATAGAGACACCTGGAAGCAGATCAATGGGGCAATCATATGCCCTGTGGGGAGGTAAGGATTCTGCTTCCTTTTTATCAAATACGTCAGAAAACTCACAATATTGAGGGGGTATTTTATTTTCTGAATCAGTCAGAGTTAAACAAATAGGAATATTATTTGTAATTTTGATGTTATGGTTTTCTGGAAATGTAATGGTTAGACTTGACCAATCAATATGTGGTTTATGCAAACTTAGCCATTTGATACCAAGAATAACTTCAAACATAGGTGAAGAGATCACATCCAAACTTATCTGTTCAGAGTGATCGCTTTCAGTATGTAACAGAAGGGGTATGGTTTGATGAGTAAGTGGACCGCTAGGTAGAAGATTACCATCAATGACTTTGACAGAGACAGGGATGTGCTTAGTGATTGTAGGAATTTTATTAAGTTTCACAAAATTCACCTCAATGAAATTACCACAGGAGCCTGTGTCAATTATGGCTGTAGTCTGGATCTTGTAATGTTCCCACTGTAAAGAGATGGGTAACGTTAAATACTTAGTGGTAATAGTTTTGGAGAAAAAATTAGTAAGAGGGAGTTCAATCTTACCTAATTTCTGTTTAGCCAATAGGGGGCATTCCTTAACCTCATGCTTAGGAGAAGCACAATATAAACACAGATTTAGTGTTTTCCTTCTAGATTTTTCTTGTGAGGATAGAGGCCCTTTAATAAAACCTATTTCCATAGGTTGTGGGAAATCCTTCCCTGAAGGAGAGGAGGGTAGTGTAGAGACTCTCTTTGTGAACCCAGATTTTTCAGAACGTCTTTCCCTCAAACGCCGGTCAATGGATATGGACACCGTGTACAGCTCCTCCAAAGTATCTGGTATTCCAATCCGTGAGAGTTCATCTTTTAGCTCCTCACTTAATCCCAAGCGAAATTGATTCTTTAGTGAAATCTCGTTCCACAAAGAATCAGTGGCATAAATCTTAAACTGAGTGATGTATGTTTCAACAGCATTTTTATTTTGTTTCAAAGCTCTGAGGTTATTCTCTGCTGAGATCTGCTTATAAGGATCATCGTAGAGTGTAGACATTTCTGAAAAGAAGGCTTCCAAAGATCCTAAAATAGAATCCTGTTTTTCAAAAAAGCTGTCCGCCCAAGCCCTGGGCTCTCCCCTTAAATATGATATGACAGTTAAAACTCTTGTTCTCTCTGAAGCATATGTTTTAGGTCTCAGTTCAAATAACAGCATACAGGAGTTTCTGAACTCTCTGAACTGAGAGCGGTTGCCAGAAAATTTTTCAGGAGTAGAAACTGCAGGTTCAGGTTGGTGTTCATTCTGACCTGATTTAGCAGCAAGTGTTTCCCTAAGACAAGCTTTTAATGCCTGATTTTCTAATTGTAATTCATGAAATGAACTGGCAAGTAAGTCAACCCTGTCAGATAGACTCTTTATGTGTTCAGACATTGGATTCATATCCATTGGATTTTGTATTTTAAACAGGACGATAAAAAACCAAAACAAAAAATGATTTGAAATAAAGTTTCAATAAGTCCTGTATCTTTGTGGCTGGTTAATTATGTAATAATGTGATACAATTTGTAATGTGTATCACACATGTAACTATATAGAAAGTAATATGTTTCCCAAGTTACACATATGAGTTAATATAAGCCAAACACAGTTTATACTGGAATCAAAGAGTTGCAATTACAGCAAAAAACAGTTAGGCTTTAAATAAAGGAAAAATAAATGACAATACCTTAACTCCCAGGTATATCACATGTAGCAAGAGACAGTGTGAAAGTTTGGATCTTGCTGATGGCTTTAAATAACAAGATTTAGAACAGCGGAGTTCCGGCGTTGCAGGGATCAGAGCTGCAGGGAGAGAGACAAGCTTACCGCACTTCGGCCGTAGCTGATGACGTATTGAACGGCTTTGGCTGGAACTGGATTGAAGCAAAGTTTGAAATTACAGGTAAAGCTGAATTGGAAGATGCGGATGTTGAATCTTTTACTTGGAAGTATAATAACAGGATGCCGGTAGCTGAAAAAGAGATTTTAGTTAAGTAACAGCAGTTTAAGTTAATAAACCTTTGAGAGGCTGACTGAGCTTGAAAATCCTTTAGAGGCTTCAATTAACCAGCAAGGAAGTGCTGGGAGGATGTTCCTTATAAAGGGAGGAGGTAGTGATTCTTAAAGGTACAGTCAGAGAGAGAAATAGTGAGGACTCCTTACAATTATACTTAATATATATATAATATAATAACGATATTAACTATATTAACCCTAATATAATTAGGTTTAATATAGTTAATATATATAATATAATAACGATATTAACTATATTAACCCTAATATAATTCGGGTTAATATAGTTAATATAGCTGGCGGCGATGTAGGGGGATTAAATTAGGGGTTAATATTTATAAAATAGATGGCGGCGGTGTAAGGGGCTCACTTTAGGGTTAGGTAAGGTAGATGTCGGCGGTGTAAGGGGCTCACTTTAGGGGGTAGGTAAGGTAGATGGCGGCGGGGTAGGGGCTCACTTTAGGGGGTAGGTAAGGTAGATGGCGGCGGGGTAGGAGCTCACATTAGGTGGTTATAAATTTAATATAGCTGGCGGCGGGGTCCGGGAGCGGCGGTTTAGGGGTTAATGCATTTTTTATTGTTAGGATAGTGAGGGGGGATAGCGGATAGAGGGTTAGACATGTCGGGCTATGTTAGGGAGGCGTGTTAGACAGTACGTGATATTTTATACTTTAGTCAGGTTTTGTAGACGCCGGCAGTTTCTAAAGTGCCGTAGGTCAATGGCGACTCCAGAAATTTGTGCTTATGCAGATTTCTGGACATCGCTGGTTTGTGAGACTTACGGCACTTTAGCCTCTGACGGCGCTGTATATAGGATAGCTCGAGTTGCGAGCTGAAACTGCGGGCGGCGGGGGTTCCCTCGCTTGCGCCGCAAACTACGATCTTTATCGGATTGCGCCCCAGAAGTAATTTAAAATGTTGTTTAAAATGGTATTCTCTATCTGAATCATGAAACAAAAAAATTGGGTTTAATGTCCCTTTAATAAATCTCGCCCTTAGTCTTCTGAAACACTGAATAAAATCTACCACAATTGCTCAGAATTATGTAACATAATCCTTGAGCTCAATAAAAACAAATATAAGTACAAATGCAGGCAAAACACAAAAAGGAGGAAGGGAAAAAATACTGTACATATGGGTGCCAAGCCCTTAGTTTCACAGAGACTATGCAGGCATAATTATACAGAGAAAGAGATAGGCATGTGCTGCATTTGTGTTTAAATAAATAGTGGGGTTGATATCTTGTTTTCAACTGATAATGATTGCTGAACTTTGGTTGATATTGCTAGTATGTTTTTTTACACAGTCACAAAATGCTTCTGCCATTAATTCCCCAAAAGTTCTTTACCTCAAAATCTTCATCTCAGAAATTAATTTTCCAATTTTAGCTTTACTTTTTAAGCTTTAATTAACTGAGCAGATAGCACTTGTAACTGTTTGGTAATGTTGGTAATATGGTGGGGTAAATGTTGCACAATCCAGTGTTATATCTGAAAACTTTTGGGGAACTTGACAAGGCTGGATTGGCCTATCAGGAGATTTCCATGTGGGCTACAGTAGCTGGGGCTGACCAGCTACAATAAAAGGGGATGGTGCTGTTGGTTAGGCCATGCAACATTCCAAGTAAGTTTTATTTTCTAGACCAGGTACCATTTAGTAGCCCTCCTTTGAAAGGTTTCTGTTGTCTACAAATAGTGGGTGAAGTTTCGTAAATTAAAAATAATTGCAAAAAAAAGGTTGCTAATTAAAAAAAAAAAAAAAATGTTTAGACTTGGTTGATATATTATTTTATAGCAACACAACAGAAATGTCTTGTAATTAAAAAATGTTAACTGTCCCTTTAAAGTGAGTAGTGGATGAAATTGTGATGCCTATATAAAAACAATCTAGTGATTTTTTTTAAAATGACAAATTAATATAATTTACATTAAAAAAAAATATTGGGGGAAGGAGGATATCAGTAATCCCCTTAATTCAGGGGTGTCCAAACTTTGCTCTCCAGAGGTTTTGGAACTACATTTCCGATGATGCTCAGAAAGCATTTTATCTAGCTGAGCATCATGGGAAATGTAGTTCCAAAACCTCTGGAGAGCAAAGTTTGGACACCCCTGCCTTAATTGGACAGTCTACACCTTAGTTATCTTAAAGGGGCAGATTTATCAATGCTTCAACTGATAATATGCTGGAATCCCGCATCAAATTCGACGCAATATTGATCTCCTGTAGTTAACAAAGCGTCAAGATAGTCAAATGTTGTAATGTGTGATGTAATATACGCTCCTGCGATCTCAAACCGACGCAGATCGATGCTTGCGTCATTCCAGATGTTTCAAATTCACATTTGACTCTATTTGACCCTATTCCCAATTTATCAAACATTTGACAGATACGCTTGCGTCTATTCCGCCGCAGCACACCTATCTTTTAAACCACCCTTGAGGCCACGAATGCCATAGAAATCAATGGGAGTCTGAAAACCCAGAAAGCTTATATTCGATGCTGCAAGAGAATGAAGCATATTGCATAATAAAAGTACTTATGGATTATGTTACATCTTTGTCTCTCATTACAAAGCAAGGGGACATTATTATTGCTTCAAATTTGGTGCACTAGTAGATATAGGGATAAAAATGAAATAAATACATTAGATAATATAGCTAACTTCCTTTTTTTGGATAAATCTATTTGCACTATGTTTAACACATGTAATACAAGTCCCACTCTCCAATTCGCACCAAATTTGACCCAACACTTTTCACACTAAATTTGACACAAACTCCTAAACAACCCATACACTAGTAAATTATTCAACCACTTTTGATTGGAATATGCTTAATCACATGATTTATGACATCAGCCAATCTGATTTAAATATACATTTTATAATATCACTAATGAATCAAATTGCTCGATACTTGTGTCATTGATCACTTATCAGAACTTGTAAGTGCTATTTGTTACATTGTGTATTATACTTTGAAAGTATGTATATGTGAAATTAGTATTAACATAGAAACATAGAAACATAGAATTTGACGGTAGATAAGAACCAAAAAGGCCCATCAAGTCTACTCATATTACATGTTACTTTTTCCTTAGGATAGCCTTATGCATGTCCCAGGCATTTTTAAATTCCTTTACAGTCTTTGTGTTTACCACCTCAAATGGAAGTTTATTCCATGAATCCACCACCCTTTCTGTAAAAAAATGCTTCCTCAAATTTCTCCTGAATCTACTACCCTCTAACTTTAGATTGTGACCCCTTGTTTTGGCATTTATTTTTTTGTGAAAAATGCTTTCAGCTTCTATTTTATTAAGTCCCTTCATATATTTGAAGGTTTCTATCATGTCACCTCTTTCCCTTCTATCCTCTAAACTATACATATTTAGATCATAGAGTCTTTCTTTGTACGTTTTATATTTTAGACCATGTACCATTTTAGTAGCCCTCCTTTGGACAGCTTCTAGTTTATTTATATCTGTCTGAAGATATGGTCTCCAGAACTGTACACAGTATTCCATATTTGGTCTAACTAATGATCTGTAAAGTGGCATAAGAACCTTGCTATTTCTGCTACTAAAACCTCTTCCAATGCAACCAAGCATTTGACTGGCCTTGCTGGCTGCACTGCGGCATTGTGTACCAAATTTTAAATCATCTGAAATAATAATTCCCAAATCCCTTTCTTCTTTAATTACAGTTAGTAATGTACCATAGAGACTATAATTGGCCTTTGGGTTTTTGGATCCTGTATGCATAATTTTACTCTTGGTAATATTAAATTTCAGATCCCATTTATTTGACCAGTCCTCTAGTTTATTAATATCACAGTTCATTTGATTAACTCCTCCTGGAACATCTACCCTGTTACAAATTTTTGTATCATCAGCAAACAAGCAAACCTTCCCCTTAAGCCCACTTCCAATATCACTTATGAACATGTTAAACAAAACAGGCCCAAGAACTGACCCTTGGGGAACACCACTAGTAACTGATGCCTCATTTGAATGTACTCCATTAATTGAAACCCTCTGTCATCTATCTTTAAGCCAGCATTCTACCCACTTAACAATCTTAGCATCTATTCCAAGGCAATACATTTTGTGAATAAGTTTGTTGTGTGGGACGGTGTCAAATGCTTTGCTAAAGTCTAGATATGCAACATCTACGGCTCCTCCCTGGTCTATTATTTTAGTTACATGGTCAAAGAAATCAATTAGATTAGTCAGGCATGATCTTCCAGCAGTGAAACCATGCTGTCCTTTGTCTTCTAAGTTGTTTGTCTGAATGAAAGATACAAGTCTTTCCTTTAAAAGAGTTTCCATTAATTTCCCTGCTATTGAGGTCCAACTGACTGTCCTATAGTTAGCAGAATCTTCCCTACTACCCTTTTATGAAGAGGGACTACATTGGCAATTTTCCAGTCTTTTGGAACAACTCCTGTTAGAAGTGACTGATTAAATAAATCAGCTAATGGAGTAGCTATTACGGATCAAAGTTCTCTTAGAACTCTTGGATGAATATTATATGGACTCACAGCCTTATTAACTTTTATTTTTGATAGAGCCCTTGAAACCTCTTCCTCTGTAAAGATAAACATTGATGCTTACATTAGGACACACAGTGTAATATTTTAGACAATGATTTTTAAAATTAAATGATGTTTGATTCAATATAATCTTAAACTGATAGCTCAAAGGGATCGCCCACCTAACATTAAACTGTCATGAATCAGATACAGCAGAAATTAAAATCACCTCTTTACTGTCATGATATGTTCAGTGTTTTTCTTCCTTCTCTTGAATTTCATTTTCATTAAGAAATGTCATCTTATATGCCAGCCCATTTTGTAATACCTGTGTAGGGATGGTGTTTAAAACTACAATCAAATCAGGAAGGGTTACACAGGTGCAGAGAGAAAACTGGCCTAGCTTTTAAAATATCCATTAATTGCAAATAAATACATATGATACCCTGATTACATATTATATTCACAATTATTCTTGCTCAGAATAATAATATATTTACACTATATACATACAGTGGTATAAATAAACACAGAGACATGAAAGACAACATTGTTTAGAAGAAAATACAAATTATGGACATGTAAAAAATGTTTGCAAAATATTTCTGACATAACACACACGCACATATATATATATATATATATATATATATATATATATATATATATATATATATACATACATACAAGTATGTACAAAGATATATGAACAAAAAATATTTAAAAAAATAAAAAAATACTTTCTATGAGATATTATTGTTTGTTCAGGTATAAATCTAGCTATTTCTTGGACATTAACAGATGAAAAATAATAGATTAGCTTTAGAGAAATGTGCTTGTTGATGGACAGTAATGCTATGGTATAAATAAAGTTGGAAAAAAACAGAATATCCGCGACATCGATGACTCTTATTTTTCAACAGTCTGACGCTCATCGCTCCGTACTTGACGCACGTGTTTTTGACAGACTTTTTAATAAATATGGGCGTCGTATGTAGATTCGCGACAGCAATGTCTGGTGAGCATATTGACGCCAGCGAATGCACCAAGATTGATGCTTTGATAATTAGGCCCCAAAGTCTTAACTTAAATTAAGCTGCAAATAGCCTCCTGCACCCCTTTCTATATCATGCAGCAGGAACGGTGAAACAGTTATTTTGAAATGAATATTGTTTCTGGCCAGTTTGAAATGGCTGCCAAGCTCCACCCATTGATGACATCATGATCTGGACTGCAACAATGAACATTTCAAAAGCAAAATGACAAATTCATTTGATATGCAGAACTTTTGCATGTAGTGATTAATTTCTAATGAAGGTAGACAGACAGAAAGATAGATAGATACCTTGAATAACAGTTGATGTAGAACAATATTATGCAAAAACAGTAACAAATCTCAGTTCACTTTCCAATAGTATAATATGATAACATACCAGATCATTTAAGTGATTTGGTGTGAACTGCACAGACAATGGGACCTATCTATCAAGCTCCAAACGGAGCTTGACGGCCCGTGTTTCTGGCGAGTCTTCAGGCGCGCCAGAAACACAAGTTATGGAGCAGTGGTCACAAAGACCGCTGCTCCATAACCCTGTCCGCCTGCTCAGAGAATCACCGAAATTCAACCCAATCAAGAATGATCGGGGTTGATTGACATCTCCCTGCTGGTGGCCCATTGGCCGCGAGTCTGCAGGGGGCGGCGTTGCACCAGCAGCTCTTGTGAGCTGCTGGTGCAATGCTGAATATGGAGAGCGTACTGCTCTCTGCATTCAGCGATGTCTTGCGGACCTGATCCGTACTGTTGGATCAGGTCCGCAAGACATTTCTTAAATTGGCCTCATAGGGTTCACAGTGTTAAAAGTAACAAAATATTTATACTAGAGGATGCAATACCCAGGACATTGACTAAATATGTATGTTTCTTTATTTATAAATACATACTAATACACAATAATACTACTACTATTATTAATAATAATTCACGCAGGGCAAGTTGCCTGACTGGTGCAAATTCCTTCAACATGAATTCTAAAGGGCTTATTTTATAATTCCTCTAAGTGAAAGATTATGGACATAATTTACTGTTCTATGAAATTCCATACATAACATTATAAGAGTGTAAATCTTCAACTTACACTGATCAGTGTTACCTAAGAGCCTAGGAAGAAAGGACATTTTTGAAAATTTTTATTACATGACATGTTAGTCCAATAAAAAAAGCTTCCTCTATATCTTAAAATAGCCTGTTATTTTACTCTCTGTGTGTGCGTTAAAATATAATAATTATTTGAAAACAATATGGTTCGAATGGACCACATCATTCATTTATTTAGCTATCTCAATACTTTGAAGTTTCCTTATAAAACATAGGATTAAATCTTTGCTCTAGATAGTGTGGCAACACAGCAATTAGTACAATACAGCATTTAACATTTTTAGAGCAGAAAACAAAGAAGAGTTTTACACTGGCCTGACCCTACATAAAATATTTTCTTCATTCTTTGACAGATTCACATAACTGGAAATTCCCAGAATGAGGTAATCATGAGACTTCTTAAGTGGGTGTAGTAGGGGTGTGTGGTGTGGGTGTGTAGATGTTGGTGTGTGATGTGGGTGTGTAGATGTGGGAGTGTAGATGTGTCTTTCACCATCAATAACAAACACAGATAAGTGATCTTGAACCTTTTGGATGTCAATAACAAATACAGACCAAACATTTTAAAAACAAAATTAGTAACAACCCTGCAGCCAAACACTTGTATCAGACTTTTGGCTTTATAACATGTTAGCCACATCATAATCCTAATCTGTTAGTCTGGTGCTCATATCAAAGTCTTACCCAACAACCCTTTGTCAGCCATATCCCAAATGCAGAATCCTGGCCCAATTCAGCCACATACCCACATTCAAGTCCTGGTCCTGAAACCCAATTCAGCCATATTCCCACACCAGAGTTCTAGTCCTGTATGCCCTCTCTCAGCCTGCCAGCCATATACCCACACCAGAACTCTAGTCCTGTATGCCCTCTATCAGCCTGCCAGCCATATACTCACACCAAAGCTATAGTCCTGTATGCCCTCTGTCAGCATGTTATCTATATACCCACACCAGAACTCTAGTCCTGTATGCCCTCTGTCAGCATGTTATCTATATACCCACACTAGAGCTCTCGTCCTGTATGCCCCCTGTCAGCCTGCCAGCCATATATCCACACCAGAGATCTACTCCTATATGCCCTCTGTTAGCCTGACAGCCATATACCCACACCAGAAATCTAGTCTTGTATGCAATCTGTCAGCCGGCCAGCCATATACCAACACCGGAGCTCTATTCTTGTATGCCCACAGTGAACATGTCAGCCATATACCCACACCAGAGCTCTAGCCCTGTATGCCCTCTGTCAGCAATATACCCACACCAAAGCTGTATTCCTGCATGCCCTCTGTCAGCCTGTAAGCTAAATACCCACACCAGAACTCTAGCCCTGTATGCTCAATGTCAGCCATATTCCCACATCAGACCCCTTTCCCTGCAGTGCTCTGTATATAAAACCTCTGGCAGCCACATACCCATATTAGACTCCTGGCTTTATAACCCTTATGTTAGCCACATCAGACCCCTGGTTCTGCAGTCTTTTTGTAAATCATGTAATCTCACCAGACATCTGGTCCTTCAGTCTTTATGTAAATCATGTAATCTCACCAGACATCTGGTTCTGCAGTCTTTTGTCAATGACATATCCACATAAGACCACTGACATTCAAACCCATATCAGACCCGTGGTGCTGCAGCCTCTTTGTCAGACACATTCCCCATCACACACCTGGCTATAAATTCCTTATGTCAGTCACATACCCATATCCTACCCATGGCCCTGCATCCTTTGTGGTAGCCACATACCTACATTAGATCCCTGGCCCTGCATTCCTTATGTCAGCCACATATGTAAATCCAACCCCTGGCAGGCACATGTTACTGATGGGTGCTCTCTCCTACTCCTGTTTCTCCACACGCAGTACACTATCTCTTAAATACTGCATGTGGGGCCTTTTAGAAGAGGAAGCAAGAGTAGAAGACAATCTCACTGCAAGGCAGCCAGTAAAAAAATTTGACAAATACCATGTTTGCACATACCACAAAGTTAGAACAGTTTTAAAAATGTCCTAGCGACAGATGAAATTTAGCCAGGTATCCCAACTGGTGCTTACATCTGGGTCACATCTGGCAAGTTTCACCAGCTATCTATGGTGGTGCAATATACTTAAAGGCTTTAAAATGTGGTTTATCAATCAGAATACTGAGTCTGGGAAGGATTTAACTTCTCCACCTCTTTACTTATGTTTGCAGGCATCAGACTGATCAGTCTATTTGCCTTGTTTATTGGTATCCCCTGTTGAAAAGCATATCTAGGTAGGCGCAACATGTCTTGGTCCCATGAAATACAAGAAAATAGTGCAGTCTTTTATTAGATTAACATTATGAATGGCAACATGTATCCCATTAAAATGCTAGGTTACTGTATGATATGTCTTGTAAAGAAAGCATTTAATCCTTATTCTTAAGGGTCAATTTATCAAGCTCCATACGGAGCTTGATGCTCCATGTTTTCGGCGAGCCTTCAGGTTGAAGGTAACAGAAGTTATGAAGCAGCGGTCTAAATACCGCTGCTCCATAACCTGCCCACCTGCTCTGAGGTAGCGGACAGAAATCAACTCGATCGAATATGATCGGGTTGATTGGCACCCCCTGCTAGCGGCCAATTGGCATCAAATCTGCAGGGGGCGGTATTGCACCAGCAGTTCACAAGAAGAGTTTATTTGGGAATGACTATTATTGACACCTCCTGTTTAGAGTGGTGTGTCTGAGAATTGAATTTTGATTGGTTAGGTTTAGTATGAAACTCAGAGCTATCAGTTAGGGTTTATATGTCTGATGAAACAGCGTGTAAGCTGAGAAAAGCGTTGCATGATTTTATTACATAGTGATACTGTTGTACACTGTGTTTTTATACTACATTTTAATAAAAGAAAATTTTGATCATCACTTGACTGAGAGCCTGAGTATACTTCCTTGAGGAGATGCCTAGACCAGAGGTATGTGGATTTTAAGGATCAGTGAGCTGGGACACTGAGAGATCCCAGTAGGTGATACTAAGCACGAGTGGGTGCTGCATCCATTGTGAGTACCTGTCTTACATCTGATTGACACTAGGAGGCGCCCTTCTTTCTTGTGTATCCCCACAGAATCTGTTTTACATCTTTTTTGAATTGGGAAGGAGCTGCCTACAGTGAAGCTCCTGTAACCCCAAGAAGGGATTAAGCAAATAACTTTGACCATATATATGGACGTTTAAGATAAGAAATTTATATTACTATTTCTTTGTGATTCTTTTTTTGGAAAATAATTGTCCATATGACCTCTAAGATCTTTGTGTTTTGAGTTATATATAACTTCTAAGATCTCTGCATCATTTAGCCTGTGAGACACAAAGGTTTATTTATCTGATATTTTGTATATTGCGCCCCCTTGAGTGGTGATGAGAGCTTATTCCCAGGTTGTCTGTAGTTAGTTTATTCTTTGAAGGGAGCAGCATTTAGTAAGCACATAATATCTTTGTGACTTGTGAATAATTATATTATATCTAGTCCAAATTTTCATAATGCTATCTATGTCAGAAAGAAACAACAAAAGATTAGCATTAGTAAATAATACTGATACCACCAATACCCCTATACCCCATATAGTGGGCAGTAAAGATATCAAACAACTCTTGAATGCACTAGAGGATTTAACTAAGAATGAACACTGCCACTAGTAAACAAATCCCTAGGGGCTTACGAATGTTTAAAAATTGTTCGTTTAAAAATTATTCAGAATTGTCTAGAAAATGGTGTGAATTATTAGATGACTGTTTTTTAAAATTTATAGACCTCTTGATTGAACATAGGCAAAAACTAGTGGATGAAATAGGGGTTGAAATTGAAAAAGTCCAAAAGGACTTAGAACTACTGACTAATAAACCTGATTATGGAAGACTAAGGGCGCGATCAAATATACGGCGCAGGTTTCGGCGCAAGCGTGGAAACCTGTGCCGCCCGTAATTTCTCCTCGCGCATCAGGGTATTACATATACTGCGCCGTTAGATGCTAAACTGGCGTAAGTAGGACAAACTGGCGATCTTCCAAAAATTGCGCAAATACACATTTTAGTCGTCACAAGTAACTTACGCCAGTATTTTGTCCATGTAAAGTCTCAATAAAGAGTAGTTTTATGCAAATTAAGCTAACACTCGTAAAAATGAACCGCAACTTCATCTAAAAATGCGACATGTAATTACGCTATTCAAAATTCATATATAAACCCATGCGCAGCCGCCATTTTCTTCAGTGTGTTTTGATGGTTAATTGAGCTACAGCACACTACAGTGGAGTGGAGGATTAGTCAGAGTAGAGAGAGAGAGGCACAAACAGAGGAGTTAGTTAGGTCGCATTGTTGGTTGATTAAGCTTGTACACTTACACATATTTTTACATATTGCACACATATTGCATACATACATATACAAAGACACCACACTTTTTTTTCTAACACCTCACACATTTTATTTCAATTTTACAGTGTGATAGGCTGAGTGTTTGTTTGTGGTTGTGTGTGATTGAACTGGGAGTGAGTGTGAGTGTGTGAGTGTGTGTAGTGTGAGGATGGCAGGGAGAGGTAGGGCAGAGGGGAGGAGGGGAGAGGAGTGGCAGGGAGAGGAGTATTGTAGAGGACAGGAGGAGCAGTGGGGTCCCTGTCAGGTAAGTGGATTGGGGAGAGGGAGAGCTAGAAGGGATGATGGGAGGGGAGATGCCCGAGAGCCCCAGAGACCAGGCACATCTAGAAGAGGGACAGAGGGTGCACATGGGGACAGAATGGGGGAGGAGGGAGAGGATAGGGAGGAACCCACACCAGGGACATCACAGGGAGCAAGCCAGGTGTCCATGGAGGATGAGAGGCTGAGATGTCCAAACCTCTCATTCAATGAAAATGTTGCCCTAGTCCAGGCCATCATGGACAATTACAGTGCCCTCTTTGGGCAGGAGAAGGGCAAAGGCAGTGCCAAAAGGTGTAAAACAGCATGGTTGGCAGTAGAGGATGCCGTCAACAGTGTGGCCCCGCAGAGGAGGAATGTTGAGGGCCTTAAAAAGTGGTGTAATGACTGCAAGAGGCGGGTGAAAGAAAAGATGGGGCAGGAAGTTATACACCAGAGGGGAACAGGCAGTGGTCCACCCCTGGACATAGAATATAACACCTGGCAGGATATGATACGTAGGTCTCTGAGTATCACAGCAGTCCGTGGACTTCCAGGGGCTCATGACTCAGGGGCTGCAACCACAGCACATCATGCTGGTGTGTAACATCCCACACACCAGTATTACATGTATTTGAGATATAACATCCTTTAATGTCACACATTCATGTACACAATGAGGAGCATGGTATTTGGCCTACTAACAAAAACATCTACAATTATATTTGACATTAATGCTACTTAACACAATGCAATTCATGATATGAGGTGGAATAGTGCAATACTAACATGTCTCAGAGTAACACAGGCCACAAGCCACATGTAGAGTTTTCAGTAAATGGACACTATAGCCATCACAATACTTTTAGCTCAAGAAAGCAGGTGCTGTGCCTACATCAGGCTAAAGTAAATTGTGTGACTTAAAGAACACATTTTTTCCATCATTGACATGTACACATAACTATTGTATGAAACACATACCTGTACACTGCGCATATTAAATTCCCTCATATCACAAATCACAATGGGCCCTAGCATGTATCAATGTACATTGTATGCCCACATGGACATATATCTGACTGTACTAATCCCTCTCATCATTTGACTCCTCCACAGAACCTCCTGTCACAAGGATACAAACAGGCATGCATCCACCACCACCAGTCACAGGCATGCTGCCACCACCACCACCACCAGTCTTCAGGCACCCACATGAGCAGTATGTTCCCAGGCATGATCAGGGTTGGATTGCTTCAGTTGAGGACCCGGGAGTGATGCCACCAACATTGCCATATGACCCCGGGCAAGATTCCTGGCCAGAGGAATATTCTTCTTTTGGCTTTGAGGGGGAGCCAAGACAGCCACAAAGGGTCCATGTATTTCCCCCCCCCCCAACACAATCTCAGGGCAGTCATGGCTTTTACCCACAGACTATGTCACAAGAAGTGCCAACTGGACAGGCTGAGTGGTCACACACTGGTCATCAGTGGGACTATCAATCCACCCCCGAGCTCCACCATCCTCATCACTTGGGAGAGCTCCACCATCCTCATCACTTGGGAGAGCTCCACCATCTGCAGATGAAAATATAGCTGAAAGTACTCAAGCACCAGCAGATGCAGCTGAACCTGTCCCAACAGAACCAGCAGATACAGCTGAACCTGTCCCAACAGAACCAGCAGATACAGCTGAACCTGCACCTCAAGCACCTAGAAGCCCTGCAGCTCAAGAGCCCGTGGATGCATTGTATTCTCCCCTGGGTGAGGAATACATCGCACTCCAGAGGAGGCTAATAATAAGCTTCAAGAGCAGACAAAAAGGCCAAAAGAGGTTCCACAGGAGCCAAGAGAGGTTCTTCGGGAGCCAAGAGAGGTTACACAAACGTAGCATAGAGCTGCAGAGGGACATGGCAGCATCATTAAGTGGAAGTGTTCAAAACCAGTCACAGATGATGCAAATTCTGTCTGATATTGTCAGAGTCCTTAGTCTGATATCTATAAACACAGACAAGAACCAATCAGGATTAGGACCACAATTTGCTGAGATCAATTAAGAGGTGTTGAGTGTAGCAGAAAGATACTGAATACTGCACAGTGCTACCAGGGAAAGCAGCAGTAGTCGTGTATCACCAAGCTGTGAATTACTGTTAGAGGATTTTGGGCTACTTAACCCTATGTCTGCCACCTGTGCTATAACTAAGCACCAAATAATTACAGGAGGGAGAAGTAATGCCAGTAAATCCCTTAGTGCAGAATATGCAAGTTAAAGTAATAATAATAAGCAATACATACTTATGGATCCAATAGAGCGCTATAAATAAAAGATAGTTCTGACCTGAATATATAATCTATACAGGAGATTAGCTGATGGCCAACTTAAGCTATAGACATATGAAATAGGTATCAGAGGGATCAGAGCTTACTATTTTCATGGTTAGCGAGTAGGGGGAGTAAGCGTTGTTGCATGACAGACATAAGCATAAACTTGGTTACAGTACCTGCAGTAGAGTTGAAGCAGGGTAGCAAGGAATGGAAGTTGGCACTTACATGCGGCGTGGATGTCCGGAGCCGGCTTTAGTTGCAGCGCTGGAATGTAGAGGAGTGAGCAGCAGGCGGATGACGTCACCGCTCCGGCAGAGAGGGCGCCCGGCTTGAGGGTAACTGTGCTGCAGTGTGAGAGGAGCTGCGGCCCAAGCTGACAGGTGAGTAGCGTGAAATTGGACACGCTGAATAGGAGGCACTGAGGTCAGCTAGTTGGTAGATAGGAGGAGAGGGCTTGGTGAAGGCAGCTAAGAGGAATTAAGCAGGTTCCTAAATCCGGAAAACGAAAGTAAAGCACTTGGTAAAGAACAGCGTTCACAGAGTGCTTGAGGCTAGGTACATAGAGGCTGTAATGCATCAATACTAAGCAAAGTAGATAGGGCCTGGGTCAGCTATAAATAGGGTGGAGTTAAATGATACAGGTAATTCTTAAAGGCACAGTTGAAGACGTGGCAGATAGGTAGAATTGGATATAAGTCCTGACAGGATCCCCCCTTCAAGGAGCACCCCCGGTGATCAAGGACCAGGAGAATCGGGATTCCTCTGGTGAAAATGGGTGACCAGCCTAGGGGCAGAAATGTTGGTGGCTGGCTCCCAAGAGTCATCATCTCGTGAGTAGCCCTTCCAACTTAAGAGATATTGTAGAGCACCACGAAACACACGAGAATCGAGAATCTCTCGAACCTCATACTCCAGTTCAGGATCGATAACGACAGGGGGGTGGTAAAGATGTGATGAGGACTCCCTGACGACTCGGTATGGCTTTAGCAAGGAGACATGAAAGGTTGGATGGATTTTTAGGGTGTCAGGTAATGTGAGCCGAACGGCGTTCACATTAACAACAGTTTCAATCGGGAATGGTCCTATGTACAATGGAGAGAGTTTTTTCGAAGGGGTGTTCATCCTGAGATTTTTTGTAGAGAGCCAAACCAAATCTCCTACATCATATCTCGGAGCAGGGGTCCTGTGTCTATCGTAATACTTTTTATACGTCATCTTAGCATTCTCAATAGAGGATTCAATAATTCTGAAGTTGGAGGAGATTGTATCAGACAATTCAGAGATAGTGGGGGATAAGGAGTCCTGAGTAGGAAGTAGCTGAAAACTGGGATGGAATCCGTAGTTAGAGAAGAATGGAGTTTGATTCGTTGTAGAATGTAACGTGTTGTTATAGCAGAATTCTGCGTAGGGTAGGTGGTCTGCCCAGAGATGCTGTTGAGTGGAACAGAAAGATCTTAGGAATTGTTCAAGCCACTGGTTACAACGTTCAGTTTGTCCATTGGACTGGGGATGATAAGCCGTCGTCAATCGTCTGTCAATGTTGAATAATTTACAGAACTCGTTCCAAAGTCTACTGGAAAATTGCGTGCCCCTGTCGCTGAGGATCGTTTTGGGTAAGCCATGAAGTTTAACAACATTCGAGATCAAGAGGTGAACTGTTTCCAGAGAGGTAGGTAATTTCCTGAAGGGAATGAAGTGACACATCTCTTGGAGAATAGATCCACAACAACCAAAATGGTGTTATATTTAGAAGATAATGGTAAGTCCACTATAAAATCTAGAGCTATTTCTCACCAAGGTTTTTTTGGAGTAGGTAGTGGCAGTAACAAGCCATATGGAGGTTGTTTCTTCCTTTTGGAAGTGGTACATGTGGTACATGACTTTACATGCTCTACAATATCAGAGGTCATGTTTGACCACCAATAATTTCTCTTGGTTAATTCTTGTGTTTTGGCAATACCAGGGTGACCAGCAAGCAAGGAATCATGGACAGAATGTAATAAGGATGGTCGAAGAAGGGGTGGAATGTATAAGCGGGTATTGTGATAATAACAACCATCTGGTTGGAGTTGTAGAAGATGTAGAGGTTTTGATTGATCTCTTTGTTGTTCTTCACGTACAATAGGAATAGAATCAGAAGCGAAACAGATGAAATTTTGTGATGGAAGCAGGGATTGATGATGAAGTGGGGACGGAGTGTCCAGAGGTAGGCGGGAGAGAGCATCTGCTTTGTGGTTTTTTCCAGAGGGTCGATAAGCTATGAGAAAATTGAAACGAGAAAAGAACAGGTTCCATCTCACCTGTCTTGCAGAAAGAGTTCTAGTAGACTTCAAGTATTGAAGATTGCGATGATCAGTATAAATTAATGTTGGGATGGTAGTGCCTTCTAGAAGATGACGCCAATGTTCCAATGAAAGTTTTATAGCGAGCAGTTCCTTATCCCCGATGGGATAATTTTGCTGAGCCGGATTAAGCGTTCATGAAAAGAAAGCTACTGGGTGCAAAGGCTTTTTAATATCCTGTCTCTGGGATAATACCGCTCCAACTGCATAATTGGAAGCGTCGACTTCTAGGACATATTGGAGTTTTGGGTCTGGAAAGTGCAAGATGGGTGCACTTGTGAATTTTTGTTTGAACAAATCGAATGCTTTTTGTGACTCTTCTGTCCATTTAAAAGGTATATTGGCTTTTGTGAGTCTGGTCAATGAGATTGCTAACTTAGAGAAGTCTTTTATAAATTTTCTATAAAAGTTAGCAAATCCCATGAAGGACTGTACCTGACGTCGTGTTTTTGGAGTAGGCCAATCTAGAACAGCATTTATTTTGTTGTTCTCCATGCGTATACCTGAGGGGGAAATTTCATAACCTAGAAATGAAATTGACTGGGAGTTGAATATACACTTCTCACCTTTGGCATACAAGAAATTAGATCTGAGCCTAGACAGAACTTGTCTAACATGGGACACATGTTGTTCAAAGGTTTTAGAATAGATCAAAATGTCATCCAGGTATACAACAATGAAAATATCTAGGATGTCTCTGAATAAATCATTGATGAGGTGCTGGAAAGTTGCGGGGGCATTGCATAACCCGAATGGCATGACGACGTACTCGAACAAGCCATAGCGAGTCCGAAACGCCATCAGCCATTCGTCCCCAGCTCTAATTCGGACAAGTTTTGTAAAGTATTTGGCTCCCTCTAGTCTCTCTATAAGTTCAGGGATTAGGGGCAATGGGTAGCTATTCTTGACAGTGATCTTATTTAATTGACGGTAATCAACTATAGTTCTGAGAGACCCGTCTTTATTTTTAACAAAAAATATACCTGCCGCTGCTGGGGAGGTTGAGGGTCGGATGAAACCCTTCTTAATGTTTTCGTCAAGATAAGTTTTTAGGTGTGTGAGTTCCGGATTAGAAAGGGGGAATATGTGCCCACAAGGGATCTCTGAACCAGGGTAGATTTCGATGGGGCAATCGTACTTCCTATGAGGAGGTAGACTGTCTGCTTCTTTTTTACTAAAAACGTCTGCAAAGTCTTGATAAACGTCTGGTAAGGAGAAGTCAGGAGGAAGTTCTGAAGTGTGTAAAAGAGAAGTTAGAAAACAGGTTTTAACACAATAAGCAGAGTTAAATAAGACTGAAGAAGTAAACCAGTTTATGTGTGGGTTATGAGTGTGTAACCATTGAACACCAAGGATAATGGGAGAAAGAGGTGAAGAAATAACGTCGAATGAGATGTATTCTCTGTGGTGATCATGTGTTGTTACGAGTAGAGGGATGGTATGATATTTTACTGGACCTGTACTTATAGTTTTGCCATCTATACCTCTCAAAAAGACAGGAGACCTTTTTTGCATTAAGGGAATTTTATTTACTTCAGTGAAACGTATGTCTATATAGGAAGCGGTAGCACCGGAATCAATTATCGCGGAAGCGGGGAGACGTAGCTGATCCCACTGCAAAAGAAGAGGTAGTTTTAGATACAAGGCATTGGTATCCTGCGTGGTACAGCAGTAAGAATGATGAAAGGTCTTACCCTTGTTTTGCTTTAGAAGGGATGGACAATCTTTCACTGTATGGTCCTCAGATGCGCAGTAGAGACACAGGTTGTTGGAGCGTCTTCTGAGCTTTTCCTGAGGGGTTAGTGGGCCTTTTACAAAACCGATATCCATGGGTTCAATAGAAACCTTTGATGAGGTAGAGCTGTGAGAAGTAGTTATAGGTTTCTTTTGGTATGGGTCATGTGTGGATCTTTCCTGATGCCTTTCCCTAAGGCGTCTATCTATGGTAATGGTCAGGGTCATAAGCTCTTCTAGGGTAGGGGGCAGATCTGAACGTGATAGCTCATCCTTAATCCCATCAGAGAGCCCTAACCTGAACTGATTCCTGAGGGACAAGTCGTTCCATTGGGAATCTTTGGCCCATTTTTTGAACTCTGTAATGTAGTCCTCTACAACCCTTTTCCTTTGTCTGAGACTACGCATTACATTTTCAGCTGTAAGCTGTTTATATGGGTCTTCGTACAGCTGACCCATTGCTGCAAAGAAGTTTTCTAAAGAATTCAAAACATCGTCATTGTTCTCAAAAAATGAGTTTGCCCAGTTACGGGGTTCTCCCCTTAAATAAGATATAGTGGTGAGAACTCGGACCCTGTCATTGGGGTAGGTATGTGGTTTGAGTGCAAACATCAATAGGCATGCATTTTTAAACTCCCTGTAGAGTGACCTGTCTCCATAAAACTTCTCGGGGGGACTAACCTGGGGTTCAACAATGGGAACCCTTTTATCCACTACATCCCTAATATAAGCTTTGAGGGTGTCATTTTCTAATTTTAAAGTATTAAGGCCATCTGTTACCAAATCAAGCCTTTGTTTTAGAGCTTGCATATTTGCGTTGATCTCTGCTGGGTCCATGATTCAGAGGGCTTAGTATTCTGTCAGAGTCCTTAGTCTGATATCTATAAACACAGACAAGAACCAATCAGGATTAGGACCACAATTTGCTAAGATCAACTAAGAGGTGTTGAGTGTAGCAGAAAGATACTGAATACTGCACAGTGCTACCAGGGAAAGCAGCAGTAGTCGTGTATCACCAAGCTGTGAATTACTGTTAGAGGATTTTGGGCTACTTAACCCTATGTCTGCCACCTGTGCTATAACTAAGCACCAAATAATTACAGGAGGGAGAAGTAATGCCAGTAAATCCCTTAGTGCAGGATATGCAAGTTAAAGTAATAATAATAAGCAATACATACTTATGGATCCAATAGAGCGCTATAAATAAAATATAGTTCTGACCTGAATATATAATCTATACAGGAGATTAGCTGATGGCCAACTTAAGCTATAGACATATGAAATAGGTATCAAAGGGTTCAGAGCTTACTATTTTCATGGTTAGTGAGTAGGGGGAGTAAGCGTTGTTGCATGACAGACATAAGCATAAACTTGGTTACAGTACCTGCAGTAGAGTTGAAGCAGGGTAGCAAGGAATGGAAGTTGGCACTTACATGCGGCGTGGATGTCTGGAGCCGGCTTTAGTTGCAGCGCTGGAATGTAGAGGAGTGAGCAGCAGGCGGATGATGTCACCGCTCCGGCAGAGAGGGCGCCCGGCTTGAGGGTAACTGTGCTGCAGTGTGAGAGGAGCTGCGGCCCAAGCTGACAGGTGAGTAGCGTGAAATTGGACACGCTGAATAGGAGGCACTGAGGTCAGCTAGTTGGTAGATAGGAGGACAGGGCTTGGTGAAGGCAGCTAAGAGGAATTAAGCAGGTTCCTAAATCCGGAAAACGAAAGTAAAGCACTTGGTAAAGAACAGCGTTCACAGAGTGCTTGAGGCTAGGTACATAGAGGCTGTAATGCATCAATACTAAGCAAAGTAGATAGGGCCTGGGTCAGCTATAAATAGGGTGGAGTTAAATGATACAGGTAATTCTTAAAGGCACAGTTGAAGACGTGGCAGATAGGTAGAATTGGATATAAGTCCTGACAGATATGCAGATGCAGATGGACAATAGATGGCGAGAACAAAATCAACTCTTGGGTGTGTTGGGTGAATACTTTACACACCAGCAGGACACTGCTTCCAGCCTATCATCTGTGGCCAGCACACCAGCAGAAACATCAGAATCTTCTGAAACCAGGAGAACAAGGAAATCCACTACAGTCACCTCAGCTCCCTTATCCAAGAAGCCAAAAAAGAAATAAATATTCTTATAGTTCACCATAAATCATGTCCTCTGTTATTTACCATATAATTGTCATCCACATCCATGTGAGGTGTGTTTTAGTACACTAATATTGTTAAAACAGATATTAAGACCTGTGTGGAAATGGCCAAAAAAAGGTAATATTATCATGTTTATGACATATTCATGTTCTATAAACCACATCACATAGTTGTGTATGAAGGGTACATATAGTAATATTCACTTATAAGATGTAAATCAAGGTTTCTCACATCCAATATAAATTGACACATGGGTATATAGATAAATAATAATGTATTTACAGAAGGTGTGAACATAAGGTATAAACTTCCATTTTCATTCTTCATGATATTCAATAAATCATAGTGACCTAAACATGAATGAAACAAATGAGACATTTTCAGTAATTAGGGTGGTTGCGTGAAGGGGGGTGGGATGTAGTAGTTTCACTTACATGCAGTGGAAATCCGCAGTATGTAATTCTGCAAGACATGATATATAAACATGCCATGGTTGGTGATGTACAGTCAAACATCATAATACATGTGAATGTTTTGGTTTACTGTACTTATGAACAAGTAACTTACAGGTGAAGTATTCACGGATGACAAAGTCCCTCACTTCATTCCCCCTCAGTGTCCCCCTGTCCACATCCTCAGATACAGGAACCAGCTGCTGCTCTTGGTCTGGTTATATGTCCCCCAATGTACGTGTGTCCACAGCAATGTTATGTAGAATACAACATGCATTGACAATGGAACACACTTTGTTGGGGTTATACTGTAAAGCTCCACCTGTCAAATCCAGACACCTGAATCTGGTTTTGAGTAGGCCAAAGCTCCTTTCTATCACATTACTGGTCCGTATGTGGGCCTTCTGGTACCTGAGTTGTGGTTCTGTAAGGGGGTGTGCCAAGGGGGTTAACAGCCATATTCTGCAGCCGTACCCTGCGTCACCTGTCATGTAACATATGTATTATGATTACTACAGGTTCATCATGTGCTTAAAGGGACATAACATGGATTTCATTTAAAAGAGATATTTAAAAAAAAATAATAATTTGGTGCATTGTAAGCAATCTACTTTTATGCCAGGATTAGTCTAGACAAAATTCTATTTTTATGATTCAGATAGAACATGCCATTTAAAGAAAATGTCCTTTTAAGTGAAAAACTATTTAGAGTATACTGTCCCTTTAAAGGGACATGAAACATACATTTCTTCTTTCATGAGTTAAAAAGAACCAGAAATTTTATTCAACTTTATAATTTACTTATATTATGTAATTTGCTCCATTCTATTGATATCATTTGCTGACAAGCATATTAGATATGCTCATTAGCTGCTGATTGGTGGCTGCACATAGATGCCTCATATGATTGGCTCATCTATGTGCATTGCTATTTCTTAAACAAAGGATATCTAATGAATACATCAAATGAGATAATAGAAGTAAATTGTAATGTTGTTTAACATTGTATTCTCTATCTGAAACATGACATAATTATTTTGTGTTTAGTGTCCCTTTAGTATAAATATAGAGAAAGAATGATGGTAGTGCATACTCACCAAGCAGCCAACCTCCTGAGAGTGTTCCAGATTCAAAAAGCTGGAATAAGGAAGTCTGGCACAGGATGTAGGAATCATGGGCACTCCCTGGAAAGCCTGCATACACATGTGTGAATTTCAGAGTGGTATCGCAGACCATCTGGCAATTCAAGGAGTAAAACCCTTTCCTGTTAATATAGAGGAATGGCTCCTCATGTGGGGCCACGATAAGCACATTTGTGCAATCAATTGCCCCCATGACATTGGGAATACCCCCCAGTCAATAGAAGCCTTGTTTAAGACTGTTCCATTCCTGGGGGGTATGGGGGAAATGAATGTATCGCTGTGTCTGGTTATCTAGAACAGTCAAAACCTCCCCTAGGAGCCTGGAGAAGGTGGACTGCGCTAGGCCATACACAAGCCCCTATGTTGACTGGAATGAGCCAGATGCCAGGAAGTGTACAACACACAACAACTTCTGCATACCAGTCAGAGCTAGGTTCCTATTCGCTTGAGGGTCAATATCATCCTTCAAGACCTCATATAGGTCAATGAGGCTTGCAGAAGTCAAGCGATACTTTTCCCTGATCTCCCCTTCTGTCATTCCAAACAGGGTGACCCTAACCCTGTGTATCCTTGGTGCCCTTGCTCTTCCCCTCTGCTGATGCCAACGTCTTATAGGCCCTGCTGGCCTATGACCAGCTGCAGCAACAACAGCAGCAGGGGCAGCACCAGGAACAAGGACAGCAGCAGGAGGAGCAGGGACAGCAGCAGCAACTATATCAGCAGCAGGTATATCCTCCACAACAGGGGCTTGTAGAGCTTCCAGCACCCCTTGTGCCCCATGATGCTTTCTCTCTACATATTGTAGGTAAAGCAGGGGAAACATGGTGGCTAATGAGGGTGTGCATTGCCAGGTGTTTTAAGGCTGCAGGTGAGAGGTTGTGCTGTTTGTGATTGGTTTGACACACTTGCAGGTTCAGGAATAATAAATGCTTAGAAGAGGTTTAACTGTTTGAGATTTGCGGCTGATATGTATGTGATTGCGCATGAGTTTGTTAGGCCTTCAGAGAGTTACGTTGGTTTTTAAGTCAGTGCAAGGGTTGTTGCGCCTGCAATTTGTGGCGAGATGAGAATGGAGTAGATTTTCTGAATTCTGCGCGCGTAAGTCCTTACGCTGTATATTGGATACCAAATTGCGCGTCTGTTCTATGTTAGTCTATGGTTATAAAAAATATGGGTGAAGGCTGAAATATACGCACGGAGCTTATATGCTACGCTATATGTAATACCAAAATTGCGTAAAAACTGGCATCGCCGGCTTTTGCGGGCGACGCTGCATATGTAATGGAGGCCTAAATGAGCAGACTTTGAAAGCAACAGATGACTATCAGAATGAAATTATTGCTAGGAAATTAAAAAAGAAATTAAGGGATGATGAAGATTACACTAAAGGGGAGGTATATACATATAATAGACAATCTGTATATAATAAACCATCAAACCATGGGTGGAAAACAGTTAACAAGGGAACTTCCCACAATAGATCAAACTACCACCAGTATAAACATACCCCAATTAGATCTAATGTGTAGCATAATAATCAACACACAGTGAGTAATAGATCTAATTATGTAACTCATAGACCTTCATATAATCACCAACAAAATGTACAACCGATACATACATATAATCGAATTGAAGCATTATATCCTCAAGAAAATGAACAAAGTGCATTTGATAGAAATGAGAGACCACCCATTACTCCAGACCCTCATGTGAGAGGACCAGCCCCGCATGATTACCCTGAAAGATCACATAACCAACTAGGCTATATAGATAGAGCATCAACTTCATCAGAATCAAATAATCAACAAGGTTTTTTAGACAAACCCCAGTTGATCCTAGCTCCTTTATGGAGGAAATATACCCATTATCAAAATCAGAAAAGCAACCAAGGGGTAAAAAGGCCTTACGGCAAGGGGCAGGAGAGGGGGAGGAAACACCACAAAAAAGGAGAAATTGGAGAGATTAAAGAAAGGCATATTCAATCTATCAAATCACACATTGAATGATGATGAAGTAAGAGTATTGATAAAAGGGCTGTCATATTGTCCTTCGAATACACACAAGATTTTTTTATATATATGTTGATATCAATAAATTTACATGAAAGCTTTCCCTGCAAAAATATTTTGCATTGAAAGAATTAAAACGAAAAGGACTAACTGGCAGAACTATTCTCACTAGCTCTATGAGGGAAAGACATAATGATATGATAATATATAATGAGGTGGAAACTCTAGTAGAAGGGCTATATGAAGGTTACATCCATTCATAATTTGGTCCACAGTCCACGTTTATGCCCCCGAGGGAAAATCTGGTACTAGAAGCCTTGATACCTAAACATATACTTGGTAAATCCAATCTTTGGCCCAATGAACAATGAGCTTTGAATAGACTATCTCAAAACCAAACTATTGTCATCCGCCAGGCAGACAAGGGGGGTGGTATAGTCATCCAAAACTATCAGGACTATATAATGGAGGCAAATAGAATATTGAAAGATAAGGATTATTATTTTCCTCTTAAAAAGGACCCCACTGATATATATGCTAAAAAAATGTTTGATTTGCTGGAATATGGACGTGGAATAGGCATTCTCACACAGAAATAAAAACAATATTTCGCACCACTAAAACCTGAATTCCTTTCTACTACCACCTACCCAAGATCCATAAAAATACAATTAGTCCTCCTGGTAGGCCCATAATAGCAGGTATAATAGTCTGACAGACAGATTATCATCTTATATCGATTATTATCTTCAAAGATATGTGAGATTACTTTCATCATATATTAAGGACACTACGGATCTATTATATAAATTATCTAAAATTAAAAGAGAAGACAATTATTTATGGATGTCTTGTGATGTGAATTCCCTTTATTCCAACATATCACACAATATTGGATTGGAATCCATATCCAAGTACCTTGATGAGGATATATATATATGCCAGGAACACAAAAATAATTTTTATTGTCCACAACTGAATTCAATCTTCAACATAACTATTTTCAAAATTTAGGTGAATTTTATCTAGAGACCAAGGGTACCGCCATGGGGACCAGGTTCACCCCCAGTTTCGCCAATTTAGTGATGGGTAACTTTGAAGATTGCTATATTTACCATCCAAACTGGAGGGAGAACCTGGTCTTCTATGGCAGGTACATAGACGACCTGTTAATTGTATGGAAGGGGACATCTGAATCAGCTACTAATTTTGCAAAATTAAAAAACGACTTTGGGTTGACATTTACATATAACATTCAGAAGGAATGTATAGAGTTCCTGGATGTAGTTCTAACATGGGATCTAACTCATAATGTGGAAACATATACATATTTCAAAATGGTTGCTAGTAATAATTTTTTAGATTTTAGAAGCAACCATCTTGAGGGCTGGAAAAATAATGTACCCTAAAGTATACAAATCACTTTAGAAACCCCAAGACAGACACATTGGGGCCTATCTATCAAGCTCCGAACTGAGCTTGAAGGCCTGTGTTTCTGAACTTTGCAGGCTCACCAGAAACACGAGCCCTCTATCTCCATTCGGAGCTTGATAAATGGGCCTCCTTGTGTTTCTGGCGAGTCTGAAGACTCGTCAGAAACACAGGCCTTCAAGCTCAGTTCGGAGCTTGATAGATAGGCCCCAATGTGTCTGTCTTGGGGTTTCTAAAATGATTTGTATACTTTAGTAAGTATAGGTGTGATAGAAACTTTTACTGTCTCTCTCTTTTGAAGGTATAAGCAGGGTAATATGTAAGTTTCCTATATACATCTGTCACTTAACTGTAGTAATATTTAATCCCTGTAGTTACTGTAGTTCATCAGCACAATAAAATATAATAATGTAAAACTATATGCCCCACAGCATTCTTTTACTTAGCTAACTTTGCATATTTTGCTCTACATAATGTGGCAACACACCAGTCAGTACAAAATGTTAACTTTTCAGAGAAGAAAACAATAAAAACAGTTTTATCCTGATATGACTCTGACTCCAGCTCTATATAATAATGTTTACTTCATTTTGTGATTTACTTGGAATCATTTAGAAACTGCTGCCCTCGAGACAGCTTGAGAGGTGTATATGCAGTGGTATGTGGTGTCGGTGTGAGATGCTCATGTGGCTGGAGTTATCAATAACACAGAATAGTGATTTTGTCCCTTTTTTGTGTCAGCAACACATGATAATTCACCCAATAATACGGATTATGGGCTCAATTTACCAAGCAGTGATTGTTGCTTTGTCGGCCCATTGTTTCAGGCTAGCCTGAAACGATAGTTAAGTAGCAGCGGTCTTAAGACCACTGTTCCTTAAAGTGTCTATCACCTAAAAGGAGGCAGATTGAAATCATCCCAATCTGATCAGGATGATTGATAACCCCTGGTAGCGGCGGATTGTATGCCAACGAGCATAGGGCGGGATTGCTCAAGCATTGCTGGTGCAATGCTTGTGCAATGTTAAATGTGGACAGCATATGTTGTCCACTCGCAGCAAATGGAGCACTATGAGTTAACCCATATACAAATTTGTAAAGCACACAATCATATCAATGCATTAGCCCTGCAACCCCTCTGTTAGCAACCTACTCACATCATAACTCCTATCAGACCTGTGGACCAGCAACCACTCTGTAAAAAATACTTATTATCCGACAGATGGACTTGCAGCCCTCTCTCAGCCACATACCAACATCTGCAGCTGCAGCCACATACCTTCATGATCTGTCTGCACTCTTCTGATTCTGTTTCCCCAACCATGGTTTGCTGTATTTTAAAAGGTCAAAATTAAACTTTCAGAAACGGCATGCAATTTTAAACAACATTCCAATTTACTTTTTTTATGTCATTTGCTTTGTTCTTTTGGTATCCTTTGTTGAAAAGTATACCCAGGGAGGCCCTGGAGCAACAATGCACTACTGCGAGCTAGCTGCTGATTGGTTGCTCACTCAATGTGTTTAGCTAGCGTCTAGTAGTGCAGTGCTATACCTTCAATAAAGGATACCAAAAGAATAAAGCAAATTTGATAATAGAAGTAAATTTGGAAATTTGTTTAAAATTGTATGTTCTATCTGAATCATCAAAAAAACATTTTGGGTTTTAAGTCTCGCTAAACACTGTGCATGTGGCCTACAATTTTGACAAGTGGTGTGTTGGTGCAAAACAAATAGCATAGTGCATATACTTAAATGCAGATCTGGAGAGAGTTGCTTAAAGGATTACTTTCTGTTATATTTTTTAAGCTAAACAACTAACATATTAAAGTTAATAAACATTAATTAAAACCTACTGACCTATATTTTCTCCAAAACGAAGTTTCATAACGTTCTAAAAGTTATATCTTTTATTCGCCGATGATGTCACGTTATCCTGCCCACTATTTTCAGCACTGCGTGTTCAAAATACTTAAACCAATAACTTTGTGTTTAAAGCGCCATTTTGAAACCTAGGTATTGTAAACGGATTGGTACAGAGCAAAGGATACCCACGGAGTGAGTTTGGAAAACAATTAAATTTGCAGACAAGATTTCTGATATACGGTAGAGATATGTTAATGAAATGCTATTGATAAAAAGCGTATTTGGGGTAGTTAGTTAGTAACAGGCATAGAAAATATTTACTTACAGTGGCCCTTTAAAGGGACAATCTACTTGATTTTTTTATTGGTTAAAAAGATAGATAATGCCTTTTACTACCCATTTCCCAGCTTTGCACAACCAACATTGTTATATTTTGATATACTTTATAGCCTTTACATCTCTAAATGTCTGCCTGTTTCTAAGCACCTGAAGGTCACCTCTTATCTCAGTGCATTTTATTAGCTTTTCACAGCCAGATAGTGCTAGTTCATGTGTGCCCTATAGGTAATGTTGTGCTCACTCCTGTGGAGTTATGCATGAACCAGCACTAATTGGCTAAACTGGAAGTTTATAAAGAAAAAAGCACTGAGATAAGGGGACAGTCTGCAGAAGCTTAGATACAAGTTAATCACAGAGGTAAAAAACATAATTTATGTAAGAACTTACCTGATAAATTCATTTCTTTCATATTGGCAAGAGTCCATGAGCTAGTGAGGTATGGGATATACAATCCTACCAGGAGGGGCAAAGTTTCCCAAACCTCAAAATGCCTATAAATACACCTCTCACCACACCCACAATTCAGTTTAACGAATAGCCAAGTAGTGGGGTGATAAAGAAAGGAGTAAAAAGAATCAACAGAGGAATCTGGAAATAATTGTGCTTTATACAAAAAAATCATAACCACCATAAAAAGGGTGGGCCTCATGGACTCTTGCCAATATGAAAGAAATGAATTTATCAGGTAAGTTCTTACATAAATTATGTTTTCTTTCATGTAATTGGCAAGAGTCCATGAGCGAGTGACATATGGGATATCAATACCCAAGATGTGGAACTCCACGCAAGAGTCACTAGAGAGGGAGGGATAAAAATAAACAACAGCCATATGCTGAAAAATTAATCCACAACCCAAAATATAAGTTATTCTCATGAAGAAAAGAAAAAAACTTAAAACATCAGCAGAAGAATCAAACTGAAACAACTGCCTGAAGAACTTTTCTACCAAAAACTGCTTCTGAAGAAGCAAAAATAATAAAATGGTAGAATTAAGTAAATGTATGTAAAGAAGACCAAATTGCCGCTTGCAAATTTGAACAACTGAAGCTTCATTCTTAAAAGCCCACAAAGTGGCGACTGATCTAGTAGAATGAGCTGAAATTCTCTGAAGCGGGGCTTAACCCGACTCCAATAAGCTTGAAGAATCAAAAAGCTTTAATCAACAAACCAAGGAAATAGCAGATGTTTTTCTGACCTTTCCTAGGACCAGAAAATATAACAAATAGACTTGAAGTATTTGCTTAGTAGCTTAAATATAATATTTCAAAGCTCTCACCACATCCAAAGAATGAAAAGATCTTTTCCAAAGAATTCTTAGGATTAGGACACAAGGAAGGAACAACAATTTCTCTACTAATGTTGTTAGAATTCACAACCTTAGGAAAAAAAAAATTTTTTTTGTAATCTAGGTTTTTTTATTTTTTTTAATGTAATTTTTTTTAAAGTAATGGTATTTTTTTAGGGAAAGCTTAGGTTTTAATTTAATTTTACAGGTATTTTTTTAATTTATTTTAAGGTAGCTAGAATATTTTTTAGTTAATTTATGGGTATTTTAATTGGGGTTACGTTAAGGGGTGTTAGGTTAGCGGGTTTAGCTGTTAATTACTTTGCGTTGTGGGGGGATGGCGGATTAGGGGTTAATAGTTTATTTAGGGTTGGGGATGTGGGGTATGGCAGTTTAGGGGTTAATATTTTTATTTAGGGTTGGTGATGTGGGGGATGGTGGTTTAGAGGTTAATTGTGTAGTTTATGGGTGTAAGTGTACTTTATAATGTAATATCAGTGGGAGAAAAATGTATAGCGAAATCATAATTGCGCTAGAGCAAAATCCGTTACGCCTCACTTGTAATCTAGCCCTAAGTATGTTACTGTAAATACATCAGTTTTTAAATACCTCCTGTCTGCATGAGCTTTATATATTAGCCAATGAGAACAGATGCTGCATTATGCAACATGCACTTCTTGCTAGCTTTAATCTATATCTAACATTGCAGAAATAATTAATATTAGGCCTGGTGCAATAACTTTCTGCCCTCCTTATACATAATGCTATGCTGAGTGGTAACTAATAGTAAAAATACTGATAATAATTGTGGTAGAAAGTTTGATGAATCAGTGCCTGTTTTTTAAAAACCCTATTAAAAACAATGAAACTTTCACTCATCAAACTTTTCATTTCACTTGTTTTGTTAAAATACTTACCTTTAAATCTTGAAAGCCGCTCCAGCGCTTCCCCCGCCCGTCACAAGCCTCTTCATCTGTCAAAAATGACGAATCCGGCTTCCTCCAATCACGGGGGGGGGAAGCCATGATTGGAGGTAGCCGTATTTGTCATTGCTGACGTATAAAGTGATGAGCGGCAGGAGGAGGAATCGCTGGGGCGGCTTTAAAGATTAAAAGCATAGGCTACCAGCTACATAACTAAGGGACAAATTCTCTAAAGCTCTTTGGTCTGGCGTGATTCTGTATGATGCCTCATCTGTATTACGAGTCCACATACATTTTTACTTTGGAAACTGTGTATTTCAAAGATACATTTTTACTTTAGAAACTGTATATTTCATGAAAGGACCCGATTTGCATAATCAACAAAAACATGATAAAAAGGCAATGCAATAGCACTTAGGGGCCGATTTATCATGGCCGAATGGGGCCAAATACCTCTGTTTCCGAGAGAGCCTTTAGGCTCGCCGGAAACAGGAGTTAAGAAGCAGCGGTCTTCAGACCGCTGCTCCTTAACTCGTACACCTCCTCTGAGGCCGCGGACAGCAATCTGCCCAATCTCATACGATCGGGTTGATTGACACCCCCTGCTAGCGGACGATTGACCGCAAATCAGCAGGGGGTGGCATTGCACAATCAGTTCACCAGAACTACTTGTGCAATGATAAATGCCGACAGCTTATGCTGTCGGCATTTATTGATGTCTGGCGGACATCATTGATACAGCGGACAGACATAAGTGCGGACGGACATAATATGATGTAGCGGTCGGAATTTATCATTGCACAAGCAGTTCTTGTGAACTGCTTGTGCAATGCCACCCCCTGCAGATTCACGACCAATCGGCCGCTAGCAGGGGGTGTCAATCAGCCTGATCGTATAGGATTGATGTCTGCCGCCTCAGAGCAGACGGACAAGTTATAACTTCTGTTTCCGGGGAGCCTGAAGGCCCCTATATCTCTAAAGGCCAAGATGTCTTTCATAGAAAGTAATGAAGCTGGCTGGAAAGGGAAAATTCACTGAGAAAAAGTCAGCAGGGAGCAGTGTTCACACTTATAAATATATATTCTGCAGCCAATACTAATCAGATTACTCTTACTCAGTGTATAGTATTTTACAATTGCCTCTATTTTAGTTTGTGTTTTTCTATGAAGGTTATAAGTGTTTTGCTTATTTCTACACAATGTCTCCACCTTTTAGTTTGCAAAAACAACAACAAAACAGTGAGGAAAATAGTTACATAATATGCCGGACCGGGTGGAGAAATTTTAGCTACAGCCATGTAATGCCACTGTTCAGCCCATTATCAGATGTGGGGAAACTCATTTTAGAATAAGAAAAATAATACACTTTGAATTTCAGATTATAAATACAAATTTCACAGTATTTTTACTTATAATTTCATAAGGATATCTACTGGGCACTTTAAATCATTTCTTTCTTGGAAAATTTCAATATGAAAAAAAAATTCAATATAGAACAATTTTGTTACGTTTCTTTTTTCTTTTTCTTTTTTTAAAAAAAATGCTTATTTTTTTAATTATTTTATTTACATAAAACAGCTTTCAGAGTATGCACACAAAAATATATATCTCATTAAATCTCTTTTTGTGAGAATGCACTTGTATACAGAAATATATATAGTATTTTAAAACTCAAGCAAAATAACAATTCCAATCCTTAATATATATTTTAATATATATTTTTTTTTAACATTTCTGTCTAGTTTTAATTTGAAATGGCAGACTTTTATTACAAGAAAAATAATTTTCTACAAACAAAACAAACTGCAATAAACATAAATAATTTGCATAAAAATCTTGCTTATATATAAAATAATAATCCAAGGGGATTTGCACTCTCGCTTCAGGGCAAATCACCAGGGTGTCAGGGAACATCAAAATTCAAATGCAAAGATAAGGACCCGCACCCACTGGACTTTCCAGTGAGTCCAGCGAGTGCGGATACCCTCCCCACATATATATATATATATATATATATACATATATACACACAGTTTAGGTTTTCAAAAGCATTATTGTATATTCATAGAAGGCGTTACAACTTATATGGAGTCCAGAAGTCTCCTTTCAATCTTAAAAACAGTGGTCCAAGTCTAACACAACTGGTATTCTACTTTTCTTCTAGAACAGAAATTCTCATAAATACTAATCCTTCTTAGCATTTTCATTTCCAATATAAAATCAATTAACTACAAAAAGAAAATCAAAACATCTAAACAAGATCATATCCATTGAGTCTAGTTGAATAAAATCAATTCAAATCAAATTAAATCAATCCTAAACAGATAAAAGCAAATTAAGTAAAATTAAACCCAATCAACTCAAATGCTGGTCTTAGAAATTGTCTATGTAAGTTACGCCTTATTATAACTCACTACGCTATCTAGAGGTGTTCCTTTGGTTAGGGACAAGGGTATTGGTAGCTGGTGCTTCTAGAAACTTATCCTATGTGTATTTTACCTCAGGAGGAAAGTACCTCAGCCGTCGTCACAGTCTCGTCATGTGTGCCGTCTGAGTCTGGAGGGAGGAAATTAAGTGAGTCCTCACAGATGAATCTCATGTCACAAGCAAAGGAGAGTTTTTTTTCATTTTAAGTAGCCATACTCCTCCTTTGCAAGGAGCTCTGTGACTTTTTCTACCCACTTCTTGGGTTTTCTAATTCAATGCGATCATGGATTTAGCTCCATTTAGACCTACCTGCAGCAAATGTCTTCTAAGTCCACAGGGGAAGTCTGGTAGTTTGTTTAGCACTGCTATACTTGGTGTCAATTTAAAGTCTGTGGGTCTCAACTCGTTCCCATAATTGTCTAAGTTTTGTGCAGTCCCACCACACGTGCCTAAAACTACCTCTAGCTTCAGAACCCCTCCAACAATGTGCATTGGCTGATGTGTATATTGAGTGTATACGTGTGGGCGTTAGATACCACCATGTTAGGACTTTGTAGTTTAATTCTAGTATTTTGGGAGAAGTAGAAGACTTTAGAGTATTACGGAATATGTTGTCCCATTCTTTATATGAGTAGGTCTCGCCTAGCTCCTCTTGCCATTTCATTGTGTAGGATGGGCGGTTAGTGTGTTGCGGTATTTGCATCAATGAGCGCATTTTTGAGAGTGAATGTAGAAGAGGTGTACCTGCCAAGCAGAGTTTCTAAAATGTGGTGAGAGGTCGCATACAATCAGCTCTATGTGGTGATGTGAGGATTAGATGTGTAAGTTGCATATGTTTTAGCCAAGAAATGTATGTACCTCCTGCTATCTCTGTCAATTGGTCTTTGTTTAACAGTCTGCCCTCTTTTGTGAATTTGACTAATAGTGAGGTATAAGTCCACTCCACTGTCCCTTGGTAATTGTTATCTAATCCGCCTCTCAGTTCAGCGTTATTTGGTATAGGGAAAAGAGGGGATCTTGGACTCGTAATACGTCTGTTACGAAAAATCAGTTTATCCCATGACTCAAAGAAGTGGCTATGTATTGAAAGTATTTTGCATTGTGGCGGTCGCAGGGTCTTTGGGACCCAGCACAATGCCCCAATTGAGGTGACTTGCAGTATATGGGAGTCAATAGCAATCCATTCTTTATGTTCTCCAGAGCTATGCCAATCTAGAATCCTCTGTAGGACCATGGCGTCTAGGTATGTTGCAATGCAGGGGAGCCCCAATCCCCCCATCACACCCGCTCCATACATCGTATTTCTATTGATCTTCGGTTTACTCTTCCCCCAAATGAAAAGGTGTTGGGAGGGTGTTGGGAGGGCAGAGGTATTGCTGATACTGGAGTTTTAGCGGGCATATCAATGACAGTGAATCGAATTCCTCAAGGGGCATAGAAATGTTTAGGATTTCTGATTTAGTTGGATTCACTAGGAAGTTAGAGTATCTCCCAAATTTATCTAGCTCTACCATTATCTCCCTGACCGAGTGATTAGGGTCTCTGACTATAAAGAGGACGTTGTCTGCGTACAATGCTACTTTAAAGCTATTATTACCTAGTTCTATTCCCCTAATCAGTTGTTTTCTCCTGACATGTTTGGCTAGTACTTCCATAGTAAGCACAAACAGTAGTGGGGACAGAGGGCACCCTTGTCTTGTTCCATTACTAATGTTAAAGGGGCTGGAGAGAAGGCCATTTACCTTTGCTTGCGTTGTAGGACATGTATATAAACTAAATATTCTGTGAAGCATATTTGGGCCTAGACCGATCGTTGTTAGCGTTTCCCGGAGGAATTGCCAATTAATGCGGCCAAAGGCTTTTTTGTTGCATTTTTTAATGCAATTAAACAATACAACTTTTTACTGCATAATTTTACTTCAATATTTAATTTATTAGTTTTATATGATTTTGAAATTACAATTAATTTTGACCCTACTGTAATGTATATAACACCTTCACATACAGGTAACACACCTTTGCGAGACACACTGTTCTTTAGAATTAGCACAGGGGCTTCATATTACTGGAGAGATTTCTTAGAGAATCTCACAATCCCAGAGAGCTTTATAGAATTAGGACATTAAATAAATAAATGCTTTTAATTTTTAAATTTAAATGCATGAATGTGCCACTGTTATTCTTCTTTTTAAACATCTTGTTTACCCCACACACTGACTTGACAATCGTAAACTTGTTTGTATGGAGAGAATTCAGGCAAATATTTTTCGGGCCTTTTTTGAGCAATATATTTTAATGTAGGTGTCTCAGACCCCTGCATACCTAGATAAACAGCTATCAAGCTAAAATGTGCCTTTCTAAAAATATTTGAGGGGCCTCACATAACTGATGAGATTCCTTAGATTATCTCACCAGACAAGAGGACTTTCCTAGATTTCCAATAGTACTGTTTTTTTAAACCTGTCCTCAGGCCTCCCTAACAGGCCATATTTTGAGGATTAATGAACTAGAACACAGGTGAAATAATCAGCTGATTAGTAAACATGGTTATTTTACCTGCTCTCATCGAAAGTAACCCTGAAAACCTGACCTGCTAGGGAGGCTGAGGACAGGTTTGAAATCCAGTGTCCTAGAGCAAAGAATATAGACAATTTAAATGTAAATTTACTTTCTTGCATATATTTCCCCTTAAAGATCAGCAACATACCCTGGGCCTCTCTCTGCCGCAATCTTGCTAAAAATGGTGAGATTGCACTATTTCTGCATGCTACATGAGCGGGGCGGTGCAGAAATAGAGTTGCAGAGTTACTGCTGCAGAGAGGGACACTCTGTGTCCTTCTGTGCATCGGGCAGCGGTGGTGCCGATCGTTGGTGGTGTGGGAGGGTTAGAAGGGAGGCAGGTGGGCGGCCCATCGGTGGAGGGGGTGGGATGGGCGGAAATGGGTGGGACCTTTACACTATAGCAAAACTAAAATGTTGAAAGTGAGTGGGAGGGGGAAGGAGGGAGAGGGAGGAGGGGGTAAATAAAGGAGGCGGCAGCTACACTACAGAAAAAAATGTGTGTGTTTTTTTATTAAAATAAATGAAAAATTATAGAAAACTGGGTACTGGCAGACAGATGCCAGTACCTAAGATGGTGGAAATTAGTTAGAAGGGGAAGGGTTAGAGAGCTTTTTGTGAGGGATTAGTGAGGTGGGAAGTAAGGGGCAATCCTACACTGAAGAAGAAAATAAAAATAATAAAAAAAACAATTGAGAAAAAAAGGTGTAAACTGCATACTGGCAGACTGTCTGCCAGTACTTAAGATGGGGGTGACCATTGGGGGGTGGGGGAGAGAAGAGAGCAGTTTGAGAGGGATCAGGTAGGGATAAGGGGGTGGGATGTGTCAGGTGGAAGGGTAATCTCTACACTAAAGCTAAAATTAACCTTACAAATGGCCTGATTAACCCCATTTGCTACTGTGAATAATAAAAGTGTGGTGCACAGATGCAATTAGCGGCCTTCTAATTACCAAAAAGCAATGGCAAAGCCATATATGTCTGCTATTTCTGAACAAAGGGGTCCCAGATAAGCTTTTACAACCATTTGTGCCATGATTGCACAAGCTGTTTGTAAATAATTTCAGTGAGAAACTTAAAGTTTGTTAAAAAGTTAACAATTAGTTTTTTTGATCGCATTTAGCAGAGAAATGGTGGCATGAAATATACCAAAATGGGTCTTCTAAATGTCTACTAAACAAAATATATATAGTTTTGATAGGTAAAATAAAAAAAAACAAGGCTATATTTCTGTTTAAATGTAGTGATGGTAAAAAGGCTCTGGTCTTTTGGGGAAGTTTCAGTCTGAAATGCTCGGCCCTTAAGGGGATATACTGTATATGTGTATATATATATATATATATATATATATTTATAATAAAATACAACATGAAAAGCAAATTGAAAAGACAGCAGCATTACATTGATTAATTTATTGAACTCAGTAAATTAATTCAATTTACAATTCATAATGTAATTAACTGCACTGTAGTATTCTCACCTTCTTATCAAGGAATGTAGTAAATGTGACAGTACACTGTAAAATTGTTTTCCCATTAATGTATTTTAAATTACTTGTTCTACCAACTGCAGAGTATAAAATATTTGAGAAATTGCATTTTCAGATGTATTTGTGTATATGAAGTAGCTGGTTTTCTGTTTGGAAACCACAGCCTATTACAATGGATTGAGCTTCAGGTAATAGCATATATCTCATTATGTTATAACTTTGTGTATACACACTTGCTTTCTTATCTTATATTTGTATGGAACTCCAAAGCTCAATACATAGAGAGAACAATGGAACATTATCATTGTATTACTTAACTATCCTGCAGCCCACTGAGAGTGTAACTTCTTCTGCTGGCTGTGTTTATTTAGGCTTTTCAATAGCATATACTCCAGTATCAAAAATTTCAGTATAGGTGGCTATACCACAGACTGAATCAGCTATTTCAAATGCTTAAATAGGAGTAAAGGAGCTATTTGCAACCAATTTAATATACGTGTTGTACTAGAAACCTGCTTCATAATGATAGTTTATGTTTAAAGGAAGGTAGTATGAGCTATATGGGATTTTTCACTAGTCCATAATACTCTGCTTTTAACATTTATAAATGTTCTCAAGTGGAGAGCTTTACTAAGGCTATCTAGTTCAGAAGAGCTGCATATGAGTATGAAATGCTGCAAAGCCTTTACCATTGGCCTTGGTAACAGGGGATGAAACCAATCGTCCTATTCAGAAAAAAAAAAAATATATATATCTAAAGGATAAAAAAGGTATCAAAGAGGAATCTATAAAAACATGTAACATCAGAGATATTGCCAAGAAACTAAAGGAAAGATGAATTTATCAGTTAAACCATCTAAGCTACCATTGTATAGTACATAACTGCTGTATTTATTAAGCATTTTTTTTATTTCTTCTTGGTTATAACTTTGTTAAATATTGTAATATATTACTTTAGTAATTACCATAATTTTTTGCATTTGCACACCCTTGTCCAATGTCCTACTTTTGAAAATAAAATAAAACACTTGTGATTTCTTTGTATATGACAGGCCAGGAATTATTTTTTAACACAATGATATAAAAATAAAATGCTATGACCTACAGTATGTAATGTGCCCTTAAGGACACATTATTCAAGGATAGATGTTGTGAGAAATAGTAGATTTTTTATCATCAGTTCTATTTCTGTGACAGACCTGAACTTGAGAATTATAATAATGTAAGTGGTACAGTCGCCGCTGCATTATGTGTTTTTTCACAACTGCCTCAAACAACACAGTTGTGCAACAGATCTTATGAGATATTTACTTTTTAAGACAATATTGAACCAGTTAAATAGACATTAAACTCAAAATTTAATACCCCATCAAAATGTTTATTAATACTTGTAAAAAAAAAATCTTTGTATTGTATTTTCATTAATTATTTTACCTAGTTGTATTATAAAATTATGTTGTTTTTTTTTTTATATTGCACTCAAAGAGTGCTTCTTGCAGGATTCAGAATTCTGATCCAGCTATATGAATGCTGGATCAGTGTAGGAGATCATTTATATTTGTTCCTTACTGTACAAAGCAGGTAAGATAAGCATACTCAGGAATCTTTTTAAGGAGTGTGTCTCTGGCAAGCAGAACAATGTGAACTTTGCCTACAAAATTAATGTGTTTGATTGTTTTTAAAACATTTATTTTGTTTGCAGATCTCCTGTAATGTAGTGCACTATTGCTGATAAATTAAAAAAACAATTCCCCTTTAACTTATATGTTTCATGTCCTTCTGTAAACTGAGACAATACTTTATTTATAGTATATGGAGCAGAAAATGACACAATATAGAATGGTCTTTTTTGGCAGCTTGGTTGCAAACATTTCTCTAAAACATTCAACTTTTTAGAACAAAATTAAATTACCACTACTATCTAGTTCTCAAAAAATATAGGTAATATATCTATAAGTGTATAAATGAAATCGCTTAACCCTGTTTGCTATTGATGTCAATATAGTTCTAAACTTGTGTGTGTACTTGAACTGTAGGTCAAGTCACATACTATACAAACACTATAACTGGTGTGTTCTGCATCTCCTCCTCTTTGTATGAGAGAGGTGTGTGACTTTTAGATTATAAAAAACACTTATAGTCACTCCCCTAAAATTCAGCTATATAGAATGAAAGCACATATTCCCTTTATATTAGCTTGGGAAGCCTTACTTATATACATACATGAAACAGAGCAAAGATATTCTATTCCTTCTGCAGAACTGAATCTTTCATTGGTTAACGAAAAAATAACAAAATATCCAAGATGATGAAAAATACGTACATGAGATTAAAACTACCATTAATTTGCTTTATTTGGGAAATCGCCATGATAATCTTGTTTGGAGTATTCGTACGTTATAACCATGATTCAGATCCCCATTGGGAAGAATATAGAAAAGCTGAAAACATTTCGAGCAACATTGAAAATGACTTTTATTATCGGTATCCAAGTAAGTATATATATATCTCCTTTTATAAAAAGAATAATATTCACCAACATTATTTAAATTTCCTCTTTTTTGAAACTTTCTCACATTTTTTTTCCATTTTCCAAAATCAGCACCTCTGTCTTATTCTGCAACTTGTTACAAAATATTTATACAGTATGTGTAATATAATATTGTACACTATATAGCTCACAATATAGAAACATTAACTACTGATGATTTTACACTACACTATGATGTGTACTGTACAAAATTCAGGGAAAAATTGAGTGAAGTACATTTGTTTGTGCTTTGAGATACAAAGAATAGTTCCATATATTTAAAAAATAAAAACATATGAAGGGATGTACTCTTTATGAGATGAAAAATGATCCCTCCAGGCATTATACATGTATGTTACAAAAAGAAATACTTTAGCCATAATATTTAAGTGTAAAAATAGCCAGTTAAGACATGCAAATAACAAACATATCACATATAAGTGTACATGATAATAATGACATGGAATACCTGTTGTTAATTGTTCACAACAGCTGGGTCACATTTTTCTTCAAATATTTTACGATGTGCAAAGCTCCCCATAAAAAAAAATGTTTTTTACAAGCACAATTTAAGTGTTTTTTCAAGAGCTATAGGTTCTCAAGAATTATTCTGCATTATGTAATATTACTGATGTGCTGAAGGAGAGTGGTTAATATAGTAGCACAAACACATTGATTGCAATCTGTATCTGCAATTCTTTAACTAACAATACCAATAGGAATGTTGTCTTTTGGAAGTAAGTGTGTATATATATATATATATATATATATATATATATATACAGGTGGCCCTCGCTTTACAACAGTTCAATTTACACCGTTTCAGAATAACAACCTTATTTCCAGTCATGTGACTGCTATTGAAAAGCATTGAGAAGCAGTGCATTTATTAAAAAAGCCAGTAGGTAGAGCTGTCTGCTTGTGTTGCAGCAAAGCCAAGCAAGCTGAAATTAATCAGTTTAACCAGACCTGAGCTATCGGGCAGATTTCAAAGGAACAAGATATTTCTGTCTATAAATTAGTCTAGATTGGAATGCATAGAAAGAACTGTTCGCAGAAAAATGCAAGTGAAGTCTGTGTTGTTTGATTATTTTATTAGGTTTATAATGCTGTTTAGCAAATGTTTTTGTTAATTTAACTTAGTTTAATTATATATTCTGTGTTGTGTGATTATTTTATTAGGTTTATAATGCTGTTTAGCATTTAAAGTCTTCATTTCAAAGCTTTAAAAATAATGTATTAGGTGTTACTTATGACAATTTTGAGAGGGGCCTGGAACCTATCTCCCTCACTTCCCATTGACTTACATTATAAACTGGGTTTCAATTTACAACGGTTTCAATTTACAACCATTCCTTCTGGAACCTAACCCCCGGCGTAACCTGAGGGATACCTGTATATATATATATATATATATATATATATATATATATATATATATATATACATATATATATATACATGAAAAAGCATATTTATGTGTTCACTGTAAATATTTCACATTCCAATGTACTTCACATAGGGAAATATGTTATAAGTATTTTTAAATAGATGTTCCTACATATATATATATATATATATATATATATATACTGTAGCTATAGATATTTATTGAATCAAAATACCATCAGATATATGTAGAAATATGTATTTATGAATAAATAGAACATATTGCACTTAAGAAAATGCGATCAGGTTTGCCCGAGAATTATGTGTTAGGTAATTTTTCCACTTTTTTTTCTCCATTGACTTCTGTGAGGGAATACGTGAAAGCGCACACGATATTCTAACTTTGGCTTTTTGCACTCGTCAGGTTAGCGAAAACAGTTTACTTTCAACTCATGATAAGAGTGCAACACAACGTGCGCAAAAAGCTTACTTCTAGCGCATTATTGGTTTTGTAGTTCTCAAAACTGTGATTTTGTGTCTGCAGAAATAACATATCACTCTTTCACAACAACAATGTTATAAAATAAACATACAGAGTTGAGAAATAGACCTTACAGGGACATAATCATAAAATAAATATTTTGGGTTTCAGATAGAGCATATCATTTTTAGGTTTCAGATTAACTTCTATTATAAAAATTGCTTCATTATCTTGGTATCCTTTGTTAAAGGAGAGCAATGCTTCACTGGGCCTAGCTGAACACATTAGGTGAGACAAGCAGCTAGCTCACAGTAGTGCATTGCTTCTGAGCCTACCTATGCATGCTTTTTCAACAATATAATTAAACTGGAAAATTGTTAAAAATTGCATGTTTCTTCTGAATCACGAAAAATTTATTTTTACTTTACTGTTCTTTTAATGCCACTGCTCCCCTGCAAATCTATTAATACAGAATCCGCCCATACTAAGTTTCAAGAAGCTCAATGAATAGAAGATTTTTTGGAGTGGAATAGATTTGCACAAGGACCTAAGTGTGAGGAGGGGGCAAATGTGAAATATGTTATTTTAGTTAAATAAGACTAAATTGTTATTAAATTAATTTTCTCCTTCCTATAATGTACAGTTGAAAAGTTGATCAAATATGAAGATTAACCTATTACACTAGAGATAGTTCACTTCCCAATAATTTTATTAATTTCATTGATCTATCTATGCATATCTAATGATATACAACCACAACTGTAATGGTCTGATATAACAGGAAAAATAATCTGAAAAGTTATTATTCTAAAAATTAAAACCATGATTTATATTGATTTAAATTGGTCTTTCTGACTAGAGATTTAAATTGTGATTTCAATAGATCCCCCCTAAAATAAGGAAATCAGCACATCTGGTCTGCCCTCATATGATTACCCTTAGTGAATGAGCTTTAATCTTTTTTTTGACATTTTTTCTACCAAAGAAGATGATTCTTTGCTCAGTACAATTCTGATATATGTGACAGTAACCAAAGCACTGGAATGTTTGTGTGAAATCATCACATGATATCTTGGTTGATAATTGGTTTCTTTAATCAAAATTGACTTGTGCACAAGTCTAATCAATAAACAAAATTAGTCACATAAGCAAAATTATCACATAAAGAAATTATATATAAAATCATAAAATACATTTAGAATAAAAAATACACAGTCTTTACTATGAATACATAATGTCTGTAATCTCCAAATAATCCCCCTGTTGTGTTTCCAAATCTTCTCAGTGCACTTTCACAAAGTTCCTGAATATTGGATAAAATCATCACGCAGACTCCAAATACCAAATTTAAAAAAATGACAGTCTGAAATAGAACATAAAGTGCATATTGTATAATATGTAAATACAGTGCAGCTTCCGTTTACTTCTATGGGGCTACTCACTAGATAACACACAGCAGATAGTTTTGTCAATGCGTTTCAACCCTTTTAGGGTCTTTTTCAGTCCAAAGCAACAGTAATACAAGACAGCTCATTGATGCAATAATGTTTTTTTAAATTCAGTTGTTTTTTTTTTTTTTACCAATAATGTCAATGTGACTTGTCATTAATAATTTCATATAATTTTATGTAATTTTTAAATTTAACAATTTTGGGCTAGGTTATGAGTGGCGCTCTAACTGTTGGAAAGGAGTTTATTGCGGCTTTTGTGTGCAGTGGAAGTAGCGCGTGTTAACGTGAGCACTATCTATCTAGCTATCATCTAGCTATCTTCTATCAGCCTCTCTCTGTCTGTCTGTCTATCTATATATCATCTATGACTATCTATCATCTATCTATCTATCTATCTATCTATCTATCTATCTATCTTTCTTTATAACTATCTATCTTTTGTTAAAGTTTCAACTATACCTTATTGTCTACCCATACATTTTGATTGCAGAACTGACATTACCTAACTAAATTAAATTAGGGGTTAATAATTTTAAAATAGATGGCGGCGGTGTAAGGGGCTCACTTTAGGGGGTAGTTTAATGTAGTTGGCGGCGGGGTAGGAGCTCACATTAGGGGGTTATACTTTTATTGTAGGTGGCGGCGGGTCCGGGAGCAGCGGTTTAGGGGTTAATAACTTTATTAGGGATTGCAGCGGGGGATCGCGGTTGACAGGTAGATAGACACTGCGTATGCGTTAGGTGTTAGGTTTTATTTAGCAGATCGCGGTTGACAGGTAGATAGACATTGCGCATGCGTTAGGTGTTAGGTTTATTTTGTAGCTAGTTTAGGGAGTTACGGGGCTCCAATAGACAGCATAAGGCTTACTATGGCTGCTTTTTGTGGCAAGGTGAAAATGGAGTAAGATTTCTCCATTTTCGCCACGTAAGTCCTTACGCTGTATATTGGATACCAAACTGCGCTGGTTTGGTATACCTGCCTATGGCCCAAAAAACTATGGGCGACGGCAGAAATATACGAGCGTAACTTCTAGGTTACGCCGTATATAGGATACCAAACCAGCACAAAATTCAGCGTCACCGGCATTTGTGGACGACGCTGCATATCGGATCGGGCCCCAGGTTTTTTACTTTCAATTTGTAATATGAGCGCTACCCGACGCATGCAGACAGCTTACTTCGAGCGGCGCTAGAACCTGATCGGGATTGTTAAATACTGCTCCATCTGGCTCTGTCTTTTTATTAAATGTTTGAATAGTTAGGTAATGTCAGTTCTGCAATCATAATGTATGGGTAGACAATAAGGTATAGTTGAAACCATAGAATTCCCCCATAGAAGTCAATGGATCAAAAAAGTGGAAAAAAAACTAACACCATACGTGCAAGCAAACCTGATCTCATATTCTCAAGTGTGCTAACCCAACATGAAAATATGAATATTTCACATTCCAATGTTTTTTACATAGAAGAATATGCTCTATTTATTCATAAATACATATTTATACATATATCTGATAGTATTGTGGTACAATAAATATCTATACCTGTACATATAGCTGATTATATATAGGTATAGATATATACAACTATATATAGGAAAGGAATATATATTTAAAAATACATAGAACATATTCTGCTATGTGCAGAACATTGGAATGTGAAAAATTTACAGTAAATGCACAGTATAACACTTTATTAAATATGAATATTGCAAATACATATATACACATATAGATACATAAATACATATGTTCACACATATAAACATATATATATATATATATATATATATATATATATATATATATTTAGACATGTATATGTATGCATCTCAATGTTAAAGCCCTTTGCCTGCTTTTTTTTCTAACACCTGAGACCTATTGAGCCCTTATAACTTTTTGTGCAGTTTTTTTATTTTTTTATTAAATAGTGTTATTATGAGTGTAACTGTACTGTTATATGTATTTTTGATGTGTTTTGTGAGACTTTTTTGTTTTGTGAAACAGTTAACCAGAGCTATTAGGACACGCTATCCCAATTCGCGTAAATGTCAATTGTGCGTACGAGCACTACATCCGATGCGCGCAAACACCCACGATAAACCCCTTTTTCGCTTGCGCTTAGCTGTTAGTGCACCACTTGTAATCTGGCCCATAATTGGATAGATCTCTCTAATGGGACAGTGTACACCAAAAATGTTATTGTTTAAAAAACTATCAGCTAGATTTGGAGTTTTGTCGGTAACAACCCGAAAAACTAACGCCGGCTTTTTTCTGGCCGCACCATAAAAATAACTCTGGTATTGAGAGTCCACAGAATGGCTGCGTTAGGCTCCAAAAAAGGAGAGCATATTTAACGCAGCTTCAACTCTCGATACCAGAGTTGCTTACGCAAGCGGCCAGCCTCAAAAACGTGCTCGTGCACGATTCTCCCATAGGAAACAATGGAGCTGTTTGAGCTGAAAAAACCCCAAACACCTGCAAAAAAGCCGCGTTCAGCTCCTAACGCAGCCCCATTGTTTGCTATGCGGTAACCCTTCCTACGTCTGCACTTAACACTCTAACATGTACCCCGAGTCTAAACACCCCTAACCTTACACTTATTAACCCCTAATCTGCCGCCCCCGCTATCGCTGACCCCTGCATATTATTATTAACCCCTAATCTGCCGCTCCGTAAACCGCAGCTACTTACATTATCCCTATGTACCCCTAATCTGCTGCCCCTAACACCGCCGACCCCTATATTATATTTATTAACCCCTAATCTGCCCCCCACAATGTCGCCTCCACCTGCCTACACTTATTAACCCCTAATCTGCCGACCGGACCTGAGCGCTACTATAATAAAGTTATTAACCCCTAATCCGCCTCACTAACCCTATAATAAATAGTATTAACCCCTAATCTGCCCTCCCTAACATCGCCGACACCTAACTTCAATTTTATTAACCCCTAATCTGCCGACTGGAGCTCACCGCTATTCTAATAAATGTATTAACCCCTAAAGCTAAGTCTAACCCTAACCCTAACACCCCCCTAAGTTAAATATAATTTACATCTAACGAAATTAATTATCTCTTATTAAATAAATTATTCCTATTTAACGCTAAATACTTACCTGTAAAATAAATCCTAATATAGCTACAATATAAATTATAATTATATTATAGCTATTTTAGGATTAATATTTATTTTACAGGCAACTTTGTATTTATTTTAACCAGGTACAATAGCTATTAAATAGTTAAGAACTATTTAATAGCTAAAATAGTTAAAATAATTACAAATTTACCTGTAAAATAAATCCTAACCTAAGTTACAATTAAACCTAACACTACACTATAAATAAATTAATTAAATAAACTACCTACAATTACCTACAATTAACCTAACACTACACTATCAATAAATTAATTAAATACAATTCCTACAAATAAATACAATTAAATAAACTAGCTAAAGTACAAAAAATAAAAAAGAACTAAGTTACAAAAAATAAAAAAATATTTACAAACATAAGAAAAATATTACAACAATTTTAAACTAATTACACCTACTCTAAGCCCCCTAATAAAATAACAAAGACCCCCAAAATAAAAAAATGCCCTACCCTATTCTAAATTACTAAAGTTCAAAGCTCTTTTACCTTACCAGCCCTGAACAGGGCCCTTTGCGGGGCATGCCCCAAGAAGTTCAGCTCTTTTTCCTGTAAAAAAAAACATACAATACCCCCCCCAACATTACAACCCACCACCCACATACCCCTAATCTAACCCAAACCCCCCTTAAATAAACCTAACACTAAGCCCCTGAAGATCATCCTGCCTTGTCTTCACCTCACCAGGTAATCAGCCAATCAGATTGAGCTCGCATTCTATTGGCTGATCGGAACAGCCAATAGAATGCGAGCTCAATCTGATTGGCTGATTGGATCAGCCAATCGGATTGAACTTGATTCTGATTGGCTGATTTCACTTCAGAAACGACTCTAAATACCGGAGTTAGAAAGATCCCATTGAAAAGATAGGATACGCAATTGACGTAAGGGGATCTGCGGTATGGAAAAGTCGCGGATGAAAAGTGAGCGTTAGACCCTATTTTGAGTGACTCCAAATACCGGCGGTAGCCTAAAACCAACGTTAGGAGCCTCTAACGCTGGTTTTCACGGCTAACGCCAAACTCCAAATCTAGGTCTATATAATCTGTTTATTAGCCATTCCCCAGTTTTGCATAACCAACACTGTTATATTAAAGGGTCAGTAAACCTAGAATTTTTTTTTATATAATTCTGCACATAGTGCAGAATTATATAACATTATTTTAGTGCTAACTTTATGTAACCTAATATTGCCGGGCATTTTTTATTAAAAAAAGAGGGTTTTTCAGACCCGCCCTCTGTGCTCTACTGAGCGGGTCTGGTTTTCCCTAAGAGCCCATCTGGCCAGCTGTCTGGTCACAGCCCGGCCCGACCGCGCCTTTACACTCAATGTAGCTCGCTCCCACTGTCAGACAGAGCAGGAGCGAGCTACATTGAGTGTAATGGCGCGGTCGGGCCGGGCTGTGACTAGACAGCTGGCCAGATGCGCTCTGAGGGAAAACCAGACCCGCTCAGTAGAGCACAGAGGGCGGGTCTGAAAAATCCTCTTTTTTAATAAAAAATGCCCAGCAATATTAGGTTACATAAAGCTAGCACTAAAATAATGTTATATAATTCTGCACAATGTGCAGAATTATATAACATTATTTTCTAGGTTTACTGGCACTTTAATACACTTTTTACCTCTGTGATTGCTTTGTATCTAAGCCTCTGCAGACTGCCCCTTATCTCAGTTTTTTTGACAGACATGCATTTTAGCCAAGCAGTGCTGATTCATAAATAACTCCACAGGAGTGAACACAATGTAACCTATATGACACACATGAACTAGCACTGTCTAACTGTGAAAAACTGTCAAAATGCACTGAGATAAGAGGCAACCTTCAATGGCTTAGAAATCAGTTTATGAGCCTATCTAGGTTTAGCTTTCAATAATGAATACAAAGAGAACAAAGCAAATTTGATGATAAAAGTAAAGTGGAAAATTGTTTCAAATTGCATGCCCTATCTGAATCATGCAAGCTGAATTTTGCAAGTTTAATTTTGACTTGACTGTCCCTTTATTGACGTTTTATTGTATTCAATAGACCTGCAGCAGATAGACTTCACAGTGGCACTTTATTATTTCCAGTTGATCCCTTTTATTGCTACTAATTGAATCTATAGCAGTGTTTCTCAACTCCAGTCCTCAGGACTCTTAACAAGCCAGATATTCATTATATCTTAAAGGGCCATAATACCCAAATGTTAAAACACTTGAAAGTGATGCAGGATAGCTGTAAAAAGCTGACAGGAAAATATCACCTGAACATTTCTATGTAAAAAAGAAAGATATTTTACCTCAAAAATTCCTCAGTAGCCACATCCCATTGTAAAGGACTTCTAAAGTATGTCGGTCCCGGGAAAGCGAAAGGAGCGAGCATTTGTGCACACTCATCTTATTTCCCTATTCAGTTTAAGGAAGTTTACTATGAAATCTCATGAGATCACAGATCACATGTTGATGCTGATTGGCTGCTGTTTAGTGATGTCGCGAACCTAAAATTTTGCGTTCGAAAACGGCGGACGCAAACTTCCGCAAATGTTCACGAAAGGGCGAACCGGGCGAACCGCTATAGACTTCAATAGGCAGGGGATCTCTTTCTGGCCACAATAGTGATGGAAAAGTTGTTTCAAGGGGACTAACACCTGGACTGTGGCATGCCGGAGGGGGATCCATGGCAAAACTCCCATGGAAAATTACATAGTTGATGCAGAGTCTGGTTTTTATCCATAAAGGGTATAAATCACCTAACATTGCTAAATTGTTTGGAATAACATGCTTTAAAACATCAGGTATGATGTTGTATCGATCAGGTAGTGTAAGGGTTACGCCCCCTTCACAGTGACAGACCAAACTCCCCGTTTAAAGGGACAGTCTACACCAGAATTTTTATTGTTTTAAAAGATAGATAATCCCTTTATTACCCATTTCCCAGTTTTGCATATCTAACACATTTATAATAATACACTTTTAACCTCTGTGATTATCTTGTATCTAAGCCTCTGCAAACTGCCCCTTTTTTCAGTTCTTTTGACAGACTTGCAGTCTAGCCAATCAGTGCCTGCTCCCAGATAACTTCTCGTGCACGAGCACAGTGTTATCTATATGAAATACGTGAACTAACACCCTCTAGTGGTAAAAAAATGTTAAAATGCAATCTGAAAGAGGTGGGCTTCAAGGTCTAAGGTGGGCTTCAAGGTCTAAGGTGACACTGTGCCCTGGCAGGCAGACACTGAAACGCACACGTGTGAAGGAAACTGACTGCTATTATTTAACACAGTCAAAAAAGTGTTTTTTTTTTTTAAATGTACACTACTGTTACACCAGATATGAGTTGCACTGGGGTGACACTGTGCGCTGGCAGGCAGGCCCTGAAATGCACACGTGTGAAGGAAACTGACTGCTATTATTTAACACAGTCAAAAAAGTGTTATTTTTTGTACACTACTGTTACACCAGATATGAGTGGTGGCACTGGGCAAGTGGGCACAGTATACGCTGTGAGCCTGACACACACGCTGGCAGGCAGGCAACTGCAATTAGATTACACAGGTAAAAAAAAAAAAAGCAGACTGATGTTCTAGCCCTAAAAAGGGCTTTTTGGGGTTCTGTCCTTACAGCAGAGATCAGATGAGTCCTTCAGGACTGTAGTGGAAACTGAATACACTAGCCTAGCTATCAATTTCCCTAAATCAGCAGCAGCTACACTGTCTCTCCTCTCACTAAGAATGCAGCTTCCAAATTAATCTAAAATGGATGCTGTCCAGGAGGTAGGAGGGTCTGGGAGGGAGGGTCTGCTGCTGATTGGCTGGAATGTGTCTTCTGACTGTGAGGTACAGGGTCAAAGTTTACTCAATGATGACGAATAGGGGGCAGATCGAACATCGCATATGTTCGCCTGCTGCGGCGAATGCGAACAAGCTATGTTCGCCGGGAACTATTCGCCGGCGAACTATTTGCGACATCACTACTTGTTCATTTCTTCATTTTTTTTTACCTGCAGCTGGGCAGCAGCTGAGTATAACTTTTTACACAGAACTTACTCTGCTGAGCTGAGGAGATTGTGAGGTAAAATATCTTCCTTTTTTACATAGAGATGCTCAGGTGATATTTTCCTGTCAGCTTTTTACAGTTAAGGCTGTGACACACTGCAAGCGATGCAGCGCGAGGCTAAGCAGCTGCTTTGCTCCGCGTCGCATCGCTTCTGAAGTTCAAATATTTCATCTCTGAGCGCTTAGCTACGCGACCTGACGCAGCAGAGTGCTCAGAGATGAAAAGGCATGACACACTGAGCGCACACAGCCGCATGTACATGCTGCGCGTCGCTCTGCTTGCAGTGTGTCACAGCCTTTATACTGCATCAGTTTCAAGTGATTTAGCATATGAGTATTATGTCCCTTTAACTAGAGCACAGGTGAAATAATCAGCTGACCAGTTACCATGGTTACTAATCTGCTCTCACCCTTCAGATGATTATTTCACCTGTGCTCTAGTTAAGATATAATGAAACTCTGGCCTGAGTAAGGGTCCTGAGGGCTGGAGTTGAGAAACACTGATCTATAGAGACACATTGCATATGCTGGTTCTATCTGCCTCTGACAGTGCACATTTATTGATTTGTTTGTTGGTTGGATTGTAAGTGAATACATGGGAAATCCATATGGGGAGCAACAGAAAAAAATAAATCCCTCCCCCAGGAATTTTGCTCTTTATATTTAAATATAAGCGCCTTCCTGACTTACTTTATTAATGTCAGTGAGCCACCATTTTTAAAATGAGGTGCAGTACATGAGAATGCCCATTCTTTCATTTTGCCACCGACATATTCATTTTAATCATCTTTTTAAAGATGTAGAGCATGCAAAGTTGTGATTTTCCAATAGTCCTTTTTAAATCATTTAATTAAACATTTCAGTGTTTCCATTGGTATCAATGAATTAGAAAGAATTATGTTTTAAACATTGTGTCCCATACCTTCTTTATCCAAATCACAACATCATGTCTTGTCAGATTTATTGAGAAATGTAATTTACACTCACATTTTCTTACGCATTTCATAATATTTATATGTGGTAAATAAAAACACATTATGGCTACACCCAGCCTATTTATAGGACAGAGAAGGTACAAACTGGTATGTAATTCCTTGAATATCTGTTTGTTTAAGAAATGGCTTCTAAATTATCACAATATGACCAGGGAATAATCAATCAGCTGCTGCATAAAGGCATATAGGGCCATTACTGCTTGTATATAATTATGTGTTTAACCCCTGCAAATGGTTTAAACACATAGTTAAAGTCTGCTTCAGGGCAGCAATGCAATACTGGGATCTAGCTGAACACATTTGTAACAAGAAGCATATGTGTGTAGCTCACAATCACCAGCGAGCACCCAGTCTATGGGAAGTTTGGGTTCCAAGTAAATATGTATGTATATACTTATATAAATATATATATTTATGTGTTAATATGTGTATATAAACATATTAACACATAAATATATACTGTATGTATATAATCATATACATTCATATTTTAAAATGATGCCTATCGCTGTGCTACTTACCTCCTTTGCTGTGCAAGATTCTGATGCCGTCTGTGAGCAATATTTAGTGCTCCACTTGTAATCTGGCCCATAGAGATTTATTAAAGTACAATGAGGGGTGGGGGAGGACAGAGTATAGGTCAATAGGAAACCAATATATTTTTAAAAATAAATTTAGATAAATCTTAATATATCTGATTTAGTATTAACTGCCACAGATAGAGAGCAGAGGACAACAACTAACAAATTAATTATAATAGGGTATATAATTGTATATAGTTTGCTCTCTTCTGTGTATACATTCAAGGACTCTGCCCTTAATGGTCAAAAAGGGATACTTAAATTATAAATTTAAATCATTCATACTATAAGCTTTATTTAGAAAACGTGATGAGTCAAATTCTCATTAAAATGTTTGAATTCAGATTCAATATGTTCGAATATCAAGAATCTCCAGCAGCAAAGCCAATATAAGTTATGCCCTTACAATCCGAGGGCTAATATTACTGTTACCTTTACTTTAACAAATATTTGCTCCAGAGCTTATTATAAAGAGAGTTCAACAATTAACTAATATTCAACATGGATTAGCAAATTAAAAAATGGAGAGACAAAGTTTCTCCAAGAGGACCCCTGACACGCGTTTCACAAAAATCGCTTCCTCAGAGGGAATACAAATGACCTTTTCAGGGCAATGGGTAGCTGATGTTTTTCTTAGAGTTAGGTTTTTTATTTCGGGGTTTGGTTGGGTGTTAGATTTTACTGTTGGGGGTCTTTGTTTTTTTCAGGTAAAATAGCTGATGTTTTTAGGGCAATGCCCTACAAAAGGTCTTTTTAAGGGCTATTGGTAGTTTATTGTAGGCTAGAGTTTTTTTTTTTATTTTGGGGGGCTTTTTAATTTTATAGGGCTAATAGATTAGGTGTAATTGTTTTTATTTTGGATAATTTCGTTTGTTATTTCTTGTAATTTAGTATTTTTTTAATTTTTTGTAATTTTAGTTTTAAGGTTTTTTAGTAGTGTTAGGTTTTTTTAATGTGTAATTTAGTTTATTTAATTGGTAGTTTTTTAATTTTAGTATAATAGTTGTTAATTGTTAGTTTAAACCTAGTTTTTTTATTTCACAGGTAAGTTTTTATTTATTTTAAAATAGGGATATTCTAATTTTAATTTAAAGTTAGGGGGTTGTTAGGTTTAGGGGTTAATAGTTTAATTTAGTTTTTTGCAATGTGGGGGGCTGGCGGTTTAGGGGTTAATAGGTTTATTTAGTGGCGGTGATGTGGGAGGCCAGAGGTTTAGGGGTTAATAACTTTATTTAGTGGTGACGGTGTTGGGGAGCGGCGGAATAGGGGTTAATAACTTTATTATAGTGTTTGCAATGCGGGAGGGCAACGGAATAGTGGTTAATAGGTAGTTTATGGGTGTTAGTGTACTTTGTAACAGTTTTGTTGAGCAAAACTCATAACTACTGGTCTCAGATAGCGGAACAGATCGCATCGATATAGGCTGGAACGCAAGCATTTTAGCCTCACCACACAACCTGTAATACCAGCGCTATGGAAATCCTACGCAAAAAGTCATTTTTTTGAGTGCGGGATTGGCTTTGCGTTACAGGCTAAAATGCTTGGTGGTATAGCTATACCGACAAGACTCCGAATGGCTGCATTACAGTTTTTATGCTGAAATGGCCATTTTTTCAGCATTAAAACCGTAACGCAAAACTCGTTGTCTTTGATATTTCCTTGACAATATTATATTTGATACAAATCTAAGTATTACCAGATGTATTTCCTGCCCTTCAGCATTCTGTACTGGTGAATTAGTATTATATTTCAGATAACCTTTGGTAAAGTGCAGTCTGAATTGCATACACCGACACCTGCCAAGTCTGAACAATACTAATTACAAGCCATAAAGATTTGATTTCACATTACTAAAGATATCTATGGTGCTTAACATGAATGATTTGTAATTCACAGCAAAACTAATTATGAGAATAATTAACTGTGGGAACAACTAGATGAATGATTACATATTAAAAAAACACACAAGACATAAAAAAATAACAACTACAATAATCTGATGTTCTTGTAGCCTGAGTTACAAAACATATTAAAATTACACATTAAATTTAAAAATGTTCTATAATAAAAAAAAAAAAATTGTTCACATTAAGTTGAAATTAGTTTAATCATAACCCTTACACTGACATACATATGCACACACACACTCATATAGGACACACATTTACATGCACACATACACACACTTATAGATGTATTTGTAATCGGAACATCTGTAATGACGTAAGCATCGATCTTTGTCGGATTGAGAACGGCGGATGGTATGTTACGTCACAGATTTCAACTTTTGCCGGTCTGTAGGATTTGATAACTAGGTCGGATCAAGCTCGCAACAATTACGCTGCAGAATTCCAGCGTATTTGCGGTTGTTGGCTTGATAGATATCCCCCATTGGGTCAATATATTTATATTGATATAAATATTATACAAATTATAATTATAGCTGAAATTACATCCTCTCCAACAGTGGGCTAGATTCATTAGAGCACACTTGAAAAATTAGCTACCTCAACATGCCTGTGAGGATCCTTGAGAAACTAATATTAATAATAAAAAATCTTGTTTCCTAAGTTTCTAGTGTAGAAGCTGAGAATAACCATTTGCAATATATTAGAATATGAATATGTGCTTACATTTTTTTAAAGGGACATAAAAGTGTCAAAAAGTAAATGTTTTGTTATGCTCCGTTAGAACATTTAATAATTGCACTGTTGCTTGCATATAACTATGTGTTTAACCCTTACAAAAGGGTTAAACAAATGTTTAAAGTCAGCTCCAGACCAGTATACTACAGCACTACTGGGACCTAGCTAAACACACCTTTAGCCAAGGGCAAGAAACTAATATGTGTAGCCATCAATCACCAGCTAGCTCCAAGTTGTGCTTACCTAAGTATGCTTTTCAACAAATGATACAAAGAGAATTAAGTAAATTTGAAAATGGAATTAAGTTGAAAAGACTGTTAGGGGCTGATTTATTAAGGGCCGAATGGGCCCTGATGTCCCTGTTTCGGGTCGCCGGATACACCAGTTAGGAAGTAGCGGTCTTAAGACTGCTGCTCCATAACTGGTCTGTCACCTCTAAGGCTGCGATCTGCAATCCGCCCGATCCTATACGATCGTGTTTATGACTACCCCTGCTAGCAACCGTTTGGCCGCAAATCTGCAGGGGCGGCATTGCACAACAGTTCACCAGAACTGCTTGTGCAATGTTAAATGCCGACAGCATATGCTGTCGGCAATCAGCAATGTCTGTCGGACATGATACGCTACAGCGTGTCTGTCGTACATGATACGCTACAGCGTATCATGTTAGACAGACAATGATAAATCGGCCATTTAAAATAGAGTGCTCTTTTATTTTGACTTTCATGCCCCTTCAACCAACATAGTTTAAATTTAGTCTCATTAAATTTGTGCCAAAAAATTTAAATTTATTTCCTTACTAATGTATTCTCAAATAACATACGGCTAGATTTAGAGTTCGGCGGTAGATGGGCTGTTAACGCCACGCGTGTTTTATGTCTAACGCACGTCATTGTTTGACTCCGGTATTTAGAGTTAATATAAGACCATCTAACGATGCTCCTAACGCGTGTATGTCACACGCGTAATCCTGCCCGCGTTAGACAGTCTCCCATAGAGATCAATGGGAAAGGCAAAAAATAGCTTTTTTTACCTAACACTCGATCTCGCGAGAATACGCACAGCTCGGTCATATGACGCATACCACATCATGCACAACAATAACACGCCGCAAATGTCACAACATCAATCAATCAACAAAGCACACAAGCATTACACATTCACAAGCGGGGGAAGTTTTAATACTATTTATACGGGGAATACGCATATACTTTAAGATGCGGAAAATCGCACAATAACAACAAGGAATAAAAAATATATACATACACTAAAAAAAAAATAGCATTCAATATCATTATATATTATGAAAAACATACATATACAACACTTCACGAAGAACACACCATCGCAAATTCACATTTAAAAAGAATACTATTGGACAATGTTAGAGAAAACGACCACTATGACATCATCGCATTCTACACATTCCACAAATACCAACTCAAAATGAGCATGCGCAAATTAACACACCTAATACACATTGCAATAATATTAATTGCTAATAAAGCACACCTGAACACTAATTACAATGGAAATTGGGACATCATTAAACATTTACACAGGGTATATAAGCACCACACAAGCAGGGCTTCTTTGACTGTGTTGCTGGTGGGTCTTTGGAGATTTAAGAATAGAGATTTTGCGAATTTTTGAGAGTGTGTTAGCGTGAGATAGTCAGTTGGTAGTGTTAGCGTGAGAGAGTCAGTTGGTAGTGTTAGCGTGAGATAGTCAGTTGGTAGTGTTAGCGTGAGAGAGTGAGTGAGTTAGTGGGAGTTAGCGGGAGTGGGAGAGAGTCTGTTAGTGGGAGCGTGAGTGAGTTAGTGGGAGTTATTAGTGATAGTTGTTAGTGTGAGCGTCAGTTAGTGGTAGTTAGTGAGCGTTAGTGGGAGTGTTTGTTATTGAGAATTAGAAGTAGTGTTAGTTAGCGAGCGAGTGATTTATCTGTACACTTAACACATTTACACGCAAACACATTCAATACATACATACACTTATCAATAACACTACATACACTCCATACCCCCTACCCCCTCATACTACACTCCATACCCCATTCCTTGTAGTCCCATTCCCTTTCATCCCATTTACTCTTATCCCATACCCCATACCCATCCCATACCCATCCCCTAGTTACATTTAGTTTACATATCCTCCTTTTAGTCTTATTCTTTTCGTTTATTTAAATACTCCTTACCCTCTTTTTTTTTTACATCCCTCACACTTTAAGCACCTTTTTTGTCTTTTTAGTTCTTTATTTTGACCCCCTTTCATTTCATCACACTCACTTTTTTTTGATTATTTGGGGTTTAGTTTAGGGAGGAGATGGAGGCCAGGCAGGGGACAGGTAGAGGGGGGAGTAGAGGGAGGGGGAGAGGAACAGGGCAGGAAGGGGGGCAGGAAGGGGGGCAGGAAGCGGGGGTGGAAGCGGTGGGTGGACCCAGCCACTTGGTTCAAGATGACCAAGTGGCTGGGCCCAGTGGCGGTCAGAGTAGGGCTTCACAGTCCGGGAAACAGAGGGCATCGTCACAGGGGAAGGCCAAGGCGACTAGGGAGGCGAGGTTTACGATGGAGGAGAAGGAGGCCCTCGTAGAGGCCTATATGGCCAGGTATAGGATGCTGCAGCACCAGAAGACTACCCCGACTGACAGGAGGAGGCTCTGGAACGAGATTCGGAATGCAGTCAATGCAGTGGGTGGCCGGAACCGGGATATGGATTCCATCAAACATCGGTACCGGGACTGTAAACTTGAACTTAAAAAAAAGTTAAGCCTGGAGGCCCGACATGCTGCAGGGACCGGTGGCGGCCCTGCCCTTGAAATGGAGTACTGCAGATGGGAGGAAATGTTGCGGCCCAGCATCTCCGAGGTGGAAGTAGTCGGTATCGGAGGAATCGATACCGGGAACCTGCCACTCTCATCTGACGGTAAGCTCATTGAACAATAATTTCACATACGAATGTATTTCAATGGACACTATACGCAAACATTTACTTTCATGATTGAGGTAGCGAATACAATTTGACAAAACATTCAAATGTACTTATATTACATAATTTGAATCATTCTTGAGATATATTTTAATGAAGAAATAGCCATGCACACGGTGAAACAATCACAGGAGGCAGCTATATTCAGCTAACAATCAGAATCTTATAAACATATTTAGATATGCTTTTCATCAAAGAATATCCAGAGAATGAAGCTAATTAGATAACAAAAGTACATTCGAAAGTTTATACTAAATGTATGCTTATAAATCATGAAAGATAAAACATTGGGTTTCATGTGTTAAGGATCAGATTAATGCTATTACGCTGTTTACACGCATTCTATTACTTAGCGGTTACATCAGTATCTAGGCTATAGGTTAGGTGTGCATTTAAACAGACTGAAAACAAACGCAAAAACATTCACATTGACCAGATATCACAAACACTGTTTAGAAAAAGCGGAAATAGAATTGATTGTTTGTTAGATTTCAAAGTGGATTAATGATTCTGCATTTGTAATTGTATCGTAAGCTAAGTCATTTAAAACTTTATTTGCAAATATGCTAATATATACATTTCTTTTTTTCTTTTTTTTTTAATATACAGAGTCTGGGGACGAGGCAGCACAGCCTCCTGCATCTCCCCGGGATGAGAGTGGTGGTGAGGAATTCCCACTTCGGAGGGAAGAGGCCCCCCGTGACGAACAGCGCACGGGAGATGATCAAGAGGCCCCGGAAGCACAGGAGGATCCCGCTGAACCCGCGGAACCCGAGGTCCCTCAAAGACCCGCACTCCGCCGTGCACGGGCACCCCGCCGTGCACGGGTTCAACAGGCACAACAAGAAGAAATAGCGGAGGTGCGGGTTCTACTGGAGTACATAGACCAGATGCGTACCTCCCGGATAGAAAACATAGAAGGACGGCGCAGAATACTTGATGGGCAGAATCAAATAATTCAAGGCCAAACTGAAATAATCAGTATACTGAATACAATACAAGAAGGACAAACAAGAATGTTCAATCTTCATCAGGAAATGTTCACATTTTTCCGGGAGGCGCATGCTGGTCTACCTCCTGTTGCTGGGCCTCTTGTTGCTGGGCCTCTTGCTGCTGGGCCATCTCCTCCTGCCGGCCCATCTCATCATCCTCCTCCTCAGCCATCTACTCCTCCTCCTCCTCAGCCATCTACTCCTCCTCCTCCTCAGCCATCTTCTCCTCCTCATCCATCTTCTCCTCCTCCTCCTCAGCCATCTACTCCTCACCTTGGTCGTCCCAGTACTCTTCCTTCCACTCCTCCCACAACAGCTCCAAGGAGGACTCTTCGGAGTCGGCAGTTGCCTCTCCCAGAGCCTCAGCCCCGTGGGAAGAGGGGAAGGAAGAGGAAGTAAGTATTTTTTTCCATCTTAAATTATTTTTTTTGGGTAATGGATAGGTATGTGATGATGTGGTTTTCATACACTTGTGGACCACACTCTGTATATAATCGACTTCTATGGGACCGGGTCCATGGAGGAAGATTCTTTGCAGAGTGTGGGTTATAAGTGTGTGAAAACCACATCATCACATACCTATCCTTGTTCATGATATTGATTGGTTTCTGTGATGTGATGTCCAAACTGTTTCCCGAATCGCTAACTAAATTACCATAACAATTATCCATGATGGCATATTACTGTTTGAATGCCAATAACACAGCTTAAAGGGACAGTCAGAAAATTATTGATTACAAAGAAAACACTGTATTACGCATTATAAAGTTTGAAACAACAAAACATGGAGAAATACATGTGTGACTTATGTGCTTACCCTTGTATCTATGACTATGAAAAATGACCACTTATTTGTTGTTCTGACATAACAACATTTTAGATATCAATGATCAATACATGGTCAATAATATGCTGTATGAGCACAAGGTTTTACATATACAAATGCTATCCAAATGCCCTCTAGTGCTCAAATTGTATAATGATTACAAGCACTCTTCAAGATTTAAGAAATGAGCACACCAACCTCATAGGTTTAGATAGCAAATTTAAATAAACCCAGACAAATGTTCAATTGTTGAGAAACATTTGATATCCTTGTTATTACAGAATTTACTTTTCGAATAATGTAAAAAAAAATTTTTTCGAAACTGTCCCTTTAACAACATTACATATGCTAACACATTTTAAGCTTGTTGCTATATATACATGTACTTTTTCCAAAAAAAAATTTGAAAATCACATTTATATTGACGTGTTAAATAAAGTCTATTTTCTTTAAGAGACATTATTGTGTTAATATTTTATTGTAACTATTTTTATTTTAACAATGAATATGGTTTAAATTCCTTTTAGGAGTGGGGGGGTGAAATATGCTAACAAAAATATATTTGAAGATTAAACTATGTGGATCTCATACATGATACAAAAAAACAACATTTGCATTCAAGGGACAGTATCCTATATTTTTTACATAACTGTATGTAATAGACACTACTACAAACAACAAGATTAACATATACTGATAGCAATATTAAAAAGCTTCAAACACTTGCAAATAAAATAGGGTTAGCTATATTTTAAATATAGATGAACCACCATTACAACCGTAAAACACAATACCCCATCATTAACATATGAAAAGAACCTTTACACAAACTGGACAAAGCTGGAGATGGTACTCACATGAAACTCATTGGCTTTGCGAGGAGTAAGAAAATAACTTACATTTTCTTACAACACAAGACAAAATAAACCTATTGGTTAAACAATGGACTATCTAACTATAGACAAAATCAAATATTTTTATTTATAATGTGAGTGTCTAATGAACCTTTCATAAAATATACAACGAAATTACATTTAGAAGAAGTCGGCATCATATATTTAGCATATGATAAATGCATATTGATTACTTTATTCAAACACAATAGCGCATATTTATTAATTAGATATGTTCAACATTAAACACAACATTAATTTTTAAGAAAAAGGAACATTGTTGACAAACATATTAAACATGGACTGTAGAGATTTGCACTTGCCTAGAAATATCCTATGCATGAAAACATTTTGCTTTCGTTCGTTGATTCAACCAGACATCCAGCAAAAGAGAATGTGTTGGTCTTTATCAGCTACGGGTCAACAATGTAACATGATGCAAATAATACATATTCGCAAGCTTTTTAAAATTGCATGCAGTCACAAACGTTTTTAACGTGCACAAATATTGCGGGACTACGCAATCCAATCACACGTTTTTTTAACTTTACATGTGCCGTCTTAACATGGCGCTTCCTTGATCACGTAAGAACGCCATCCAATGAAAGGCACATTATTGATCACGTAAGAACGCCCAAAAAAAAAAGGCGCATCCTTGATCGCGTCAAAACGCAATCCAATAAAAGGCATATTCCTGATCACGTAAGAACGTCAGTCAATACAAGGAATCATTGGACAGCCTGGCAGGTGACGTCTTAAGCAAAATGGCGCATCCGAGATCGCTGAAAAACCGCAGACAATACAAGGACTCAGTGACATCTTGGCATATCATTAAGAAACGTATTTATATTTTATGAACTAGTATGTGTGTAGATTGCTATCTAGGAATGTCACCAAATCATGAATCATCTTTTCGGACTTGACTGTCCCTTGAACTATAGCTATGGTGTATATCTTTAACATTTAAAAGATACACATGAGAAATACATATGCCATTGATGTTTTAAGATATGTTTGGATTGTTGTTGAATAACAATAGTTATACATGTATTGATTAAACGTGTCATTTATTCAAGTTTAATTATGGTCAGCCTACCTATAGCCATATATGGGAGGAGATGTATTTTGTTAACATATTAGTTAACTAATATTCATCATCTACATTATTTGTATTACACACAGAGATTGATTTGGTTACACTTTGACAATAATATAGATTTGAAAATGAAATACAGGTGCTGTCAACATTACAATAAGATTGTTTATTAATAAAATTATATGTCCTTGTTCTTGTAAAAAGGACAAAAACGCTTTACAAATGGAAATACATTCATTTACAATAGTGATCAACATCACTTAAAGGGACATTATTTTGTTTTTAAAAAGAGCATACACATAGTCAATACTATTTAAATAAAATGAACACTTTACAGGGATTATATCATTGTATCAATACTCAGATCATTTTGTAAAGGTGCATCAATTCATGCAGAGTTTATAAATACACACATGGATATGAACATTTAAATATACATATATACACAAATACAAAAATATATATACATATATAAAGAAATTACTCTGCTAATCATAATCAGGCAATGATAGAGCTAAGAGAAAATAATATAAACACAAATAATAAGATTACATTGGAGATGTTAATCTTAAAGTCATTTACTATTGTCTTACATATATGATTTCATTATAACAAATAGATTTGTTAGGTCCCTTTAAGGATAAACAACATAAACTAGAGCTTGCAAAAAATAACAGGAAGAATGAGGACAAAGATTTGTGAAATAAAATTTATTTTATTAGTATGTAAGAAAACATACACAACGTTTATAAATAATCTTTTAAAAATAAGGAATATATGAGCCATATGACAAGGTAACACAGTGCATCACAGTCCATGAAGAGAGTTGCCAAGGGCCAGCATAGCCCCATTGGAGACACATGGCAAGGTAACACAGTGCATCACAGTCCATGAAGAGAGTTGCCAAGGGCCAGCATAGCCCCATTGGAGACACATGGCAAGGTAACACAGTGCATCACAGTCCATGAAGAGAGTTGCCAAGGGCCAGCATAGCCTCATTGGAGACACATGACAAGGTAACACAGTGCATCACAGTCCATGAAGAGAGTTGCCAAGGGCCAGCATAGCCTCATTGGAGACACATGACAAGGTAACACAGTGCATCACAGTCCATGAAGAGAGTTGCCAAGGGCCAGCATAGCCCCATTGGAGACACATGGCAAGGTAACACAGTGCATCACAGTCCATGAAGAGAGTTGCCAAGGGCCAGCATAGCCCCATTGGAGACACATGGCAAGGTAACACAGTGCATCACAGTCCATGAAGAGAGTTGCCAAGGGCCAGCATAGCCTCATTGGAGACACATGACAAGGTAACACAGTGCATCACAGTCCATGAAGAGAGTTGCCAAGGGCCAGCATAGCCTCATTGGAGACACATGACAAGGTAACACAGTGCATCACAGTCCATGAAGAGAGTTGCCAAGGGCCAGCATAGCCCCATTGGAGACACATGACAAGGTAACACAGTGCATCACAGTCCATGAAGAGAGTTGCCAAGGGCCAGCATAGCCCCATTGGAGACACATGACAAGGTAACACAGTGCATCACAGTCCATGAAGAGAGTTGCCAAGGGCCAGCATAGCCCCATTGGAGACACATGGCAAGGTAACACAGTGCATCACAGTCCATGAAGAGAGTTGCCAAGGGCCAGCATAGCCTCATTGGAGACACATGACAAGGTAACACAGTGCATCACAGTCCATGAAGAGAGTTGCCAAGGGCCAGCATAGCCTCATTGGAGACACATGACAAGGTAACACAGTGCATCACAGTCCATGAAGAGAGTTGCCAAGGGCCAGCATAGCCTCATTGGAGACACATGACAAGGTAAAAGAGTGCAACAGGCACAACAAAAAACTGATAAAAAGGCCAAAGGGCAACAATATAAATACAAATTCAACATGTGGACGGAGGATTATTATCTGCCACCATGGAGCATATCCAGATCCTCCACTTACTGGTCATCCTCTTCATTGTCCTGTGCATGTCCAGCTCCAGATTCAGGCCTTGAACGTAATTGCATAATTTCACGCAGAGTCAAGTCCTGAACCCGGAGCTGGGCCTGCATGGTGTCGTTCATCCCTCTCAGGACAGCTGCGTTCCTCAACACGGCCTGCTCTACTCTTGCTATCCCTTCTAGCATGAGCCATGCTGAGTCACAGCCTAAAATAAAATAAAAATTAATATTAAGGATAATTACACAACAGAATAAAAGATTTTAATACATACATTGTCATCATAAAGACAAATAATTATTTACATCAATTATTTTTCATATATTCTTTACACATGAATTAGGTTATTCAGACAGACAGAAATCATTAAAGGCTCATGTTACTCAAACATGTTGAACCCTTTAATTGGTTTTAGATGATCCACTTATACAGCTTGAGTGTATCAAATCTTGTTAAAGGATTTACATTGTACTTACATCAGCAATTTAAAAATTCAATTTAGACTGTGGTAGGCACACCTATCCTTAAACATTTTGGCATTGAGGACAAGCTGTGTAAACATAGCAACCAGAAGAAATTACATTCCCACTGGGTTAGACAAGAGATAATGTATCCACATTTGGACATAAAATTTTGGATCCAAGTAGTGGTGTTTGGTATATGTAGTGATATCCAATTAAAGGGACACTGAACCTAAATATTTAATGGACTGATTCAGATAGAGCATGACATGACAAATCTTTAGAAATTACACATATTCATTATATGTTTTAATTGTCAAGCTATATTTTGAATGCAAGAATGTTGGTTTTTATGGAAGCCAATATTTGTTGATGAACCTTGTTTGTGCATGCTGGTTGATGGATACATTCATCCAACAATAAAGAAATGATGGCCACATTTATTTTATTGTTTAAACTAATTATAGGAATAAGTTGTTTTCAATAAATATATCAAGAGAATGACGAATAATTCATAAGAGTATTCTATGATACATTGGCTTAACATTGCATGCTGGATTTGAATCACAATTTAACCAATTGAACTTCACTGTACCTTTAAGTATCTTATAAAGTGTATTTAGAATGATACTTACAGCTGTGCCTGGGAAGGACAATCTGACACCCAGGACAATGAAGGTTTAAACAGGGGGAAGGGATGGGATTGGCTCGGGGAGGGATGGGAATGGCTTGGGGAGTGGTGAGCTGCTGCTCCAGGGTAGGCCGTACAGCTGGGGAGTGGGGAGTTTGGGTCTGGGCAGCTGTACGGGCCAGAATACGGGGAGAGCGGCGAAGGGGGGTGTATGGGCGTTTTTTGGGAGGGACAGGATATGAAATATGGGAAGGGCTGGCAGTGGTCGGGGCATGGTCATGGGTTTGGTGATGGGAAGGGCTCTGGGTGTGTGCAGAGGTGTGGCCATGGTCAGGGGTGTGTGCACGGGGAGGGGTCTGTGACTGGGCAGGGGCGGAATCCAGATGACCAGAAGTGGTGGATCCATCTGAAAATGTAAAATAAATATATTAACATCTCATACATCCTGACATCAAATCAACGCATTTAAAATTGATTATGTTTTCAATATACCTCGAAGTGTGTTTGAATCTGTAAACTATTCTGAAATGAGGATATGGTATCTATATAGGCACTCAGATGAATCTCAATGACTGTCTGTACAATGTGAAACTTATTATTGTGTTTTGGCATGGAATATGCATGTGACATAATGATGGCATGAATTATATATTCTTAAAAAAATATATACAAGCAGATTTTCATGCTGCCTGATATAGAAAGGGGGCAGTAGTGTATTTGAACAGACAAATAATATTCCTTTTTAAAGGGAAAAAGCTGTAGACTTTGAATGTCTTCAATAAAATGATTTCAAAAAAAGAAACATGTTGGAAACATGATAGATATATTTCACATACCATCAGACTCCAAGGCAGCCTCTTCCTCCTCCATCCCACATGTGACATCAATCTCTGTAAAACATAACATGTTGTGTACACCTTAAGATCAGATATTATAACATATGTTACTGTTGCTCAAATACGCACATCAATGTTGCATTAAAGATATACACACACAAAGTTATGATTTACATCATTTTGATGGAGCATACAAATGACAATAGATTTGTTATTGTCAATAAATCAGAATCTTAATGTATTGTTTGTCTTAATGTTAAATTCATAAAAGCATAGTACATAGAACATTTAAGATTTCTCATGTGTGTATCACTTGATGACTGTTGTTAAAAAAATTAAAAAATGAAAAAAACATATGTTAGACATCTTATGAATAACAAATGTGTAGAATAATAAAGTAGAAATTATTAATCGCTCAATATAAAAAATAAATATATAATCAGAAGATAAATTCTATGATTTTTTATAATGTTATGCTTCATCGGAATCATGATCATAATATTGATTAGCAATACACCTTCAATTACATATAAATGAGTCAATGGACTTACCAGGAGCCCGCAAAGGCGGCTCTATGTCACTGCTGGATTCCTGTGGGCTCCCCACACCAACTCTCTCTATGAATGATATAGATATATATTATTAAACACATTTTGGATATCACTAAATCACATCTGTCTAGAATTTTAACATTAATCAACTTTAAAATGTGAATAATAGAGCAGTCATTACACCAGAAAATGCTTGATTGAATCAAGGGGATTCTGTAAACATATCTGTATTCAACATATGTTTAATGTCAGACTACATTAGACATCAAATTCATCTCAGATGCTGCTATTGCATATCTAAATATACCCAATGATCAATGTTCTTAACCCTTTAAGGACACAGCTTTCACTTAGCTCAATTGTTTTATGACGGAATAATTCCGTCATATGTCCTTAAGAAGTTACAAGAATACACACAAACCACATATTGAGGAGCATCTGTTGACAAATCTAAACAAACATGTGTCACATCGAGCCATTTTTTCAATGTACAGTAATCTTGTTTAGGACACAACACATATTTATCACAATACATAACAAACTTTATTATTACTAATATGTAATCATGGTGCTGTTAGAGTATGCAGATATATATAAAGTAACTCCAACAGATAATTAGATTTATATATCAATAGTTTTTAATAAAAATAATGTAATGATGAATGAATCTATTTTGTCTTAAAGGGACACTGACATGATTAATTTAAATAATTGATTTCTATGTTCAAACTGTAAAAAATGATTTAACATTGACTCCTATTATAATTCGAATGTTGTTCGATATTAATCTTAAAGGCAGATAAGGAATATTGGATTCAATAAATATTGTTTGTTGAAGGTATCCACCAATCATCAATATAAACCCAGGTTGGTCAACAAATATTTAGATGCACATAAACGTACTTTCTTTATTTTAAACTACATTTAGCAATAGAATATGTCACATATGATGATAGTATTATATTTTATGTTTATTAATATTGCATACTGTATGTGAAAGACAATATTAATAATTGTAGTTCAGTATCCCTTTAATCTAAAATTAAATAGATTCCACAATGTTGTTGTTTGTTAATGAATTATCTACTCCATATGTTGATGTAATGAATGGTATTGAGCATGCAATTAAAATCAAATATGTTATTTAAGTATATCCGAATAATTATATAATTTTCATCTATTAAATAGACATTACATATAAATATAGAACAATGTGTATTTAGTATGTAATGTTCATTCCATGTTTCTAAGACAAATGTCAATTAAAATGAGACATACCATACTGTGACAAGCCCTGGCTTGAGGATCCAGCAGCCACATCCATATCTGTAATATATTAAATGAGGATTGCATATCATTAATACTAATCATGCCATGTTTAAAATATTTACATTAATAACAAATCAATAGAAAAATATTAATCCTTTGGTAGTCCCATGAGTTAATAGTTTCCGCAATTTAATGAATGATAAATATATCCTGGACTCTTATTTTCAATCAGTTGTGTTGTTTACTGTATCTTTAAGAATATATGCTTGTTATTACATAATCATCAATTGATGGCCATATGTTATAATTTATTAGTATTATTCGTTTTTTATTAGATATAATATTTAAAATAAGAATACTGTATTCTTCACTAATCTAAGATTTTCCATTTAATTTTTAACAACATGTATAAAGCAATGCCACTTTCCGCAAACCCATGTTAACGTGGATGAGAAATGCCATTTTCGCGATCATTGCGCAATGATTCCAAGCGGAATTACGCATCCGTCATTTGACCAACATGTATAAAGCAATGCCACTTTCCGCAAACCCATGTTAACGTGGATGAGAAATGCCATTTTCGCGATCATTGCGCAATGATTCCAAGCGGAATTACGCATCCGTCATTTGACCAACATGTATAAAGCAATGCCACTTTCCGCAAACCCATGTTAACGTGGATGAGAAATGCCATTTTCGCGATCATTGCGCAATGATTCCAAGCGGAATTACGCATCCGTCATTTGACCAACATGTATAAAGCAATGCCACTTTCCGCAAACCCATGTTAACGTGGATGCGAAATTACATTTCCGCTCTGTGACGCATATTCTGTAGAGCGCAAGAAACATCATTCCAATTTCATGTATCACTAATGTAAAATCAGATATCTAAACATCATATGTAGTGTATGTTGTGAGATCTGTATAGGTTTAGTATCTGACTAAATACAATTTTTGGATTTTTAACATTATAAATATTATATGAAGTTGGATAATTACCTGGTTCAGATTCTCTATCGGGTCCTCCCAGGCCACCGGACGGAGAAGCATCTGCCCTGTCCCCCGCGTCAGGACTTTCAGATCCCGCAGCTGGGAGGGAAGAAGAGGAGGCCGAGGATGGCGAGGATCTAAATCTTTTGGGGACCCGGAGATTGAGGAGCTCGCATAAAGTCACCTCATAAGGGAGTAGGTACAGTTTCCGCGGGGCCTTTCTTTGGCCCCCTCTTTTACGGGCTTGTACCCAGTCCCTTATGAGGTTGACTTTTTTCGATAAACGCAACCTCATATCTCCGAATCTCCTCATGATCTGATCCTGGGTCCTCTGGACGTCACACACCAATCTAACCGCATTGGTGATAGACTCCCAGAGGGCCTTCTTAACAGGCGCATCTGTCGAGCTCCTCTTGTTCCCAAACAGCTGGGGATAAAAGTCCTTGACGGCGTGGACCAGTGCAGCGCTCTCCTCCTTGGTGAACCTGGGAACTGACATGCCTGCTGGGTTGTATAATAATAATATATATTGCCTGCAGGCATTAGAGAACTGACAAAGATGGCAACGTGTAATGGACTTTTATATGGTGAAGTAAACATGAGATGCACCATGGGACAATTTATCTGTACATCTGATTGGATAAAAGTTTGAAATATTGTTATAATGTCTGTGAGACCATCCTGACTCAAGTTGTGTTTGTGTGATGAACTCTGATTGGCCGTTCCTTAATGTTTCATATCTTAGTAACTTCCTTACACATACCGCTTGGTGGTGCTGTAACTTCATTTTTCATGTAGACTTATTTGTAACTCATGGGCCTGTCATGCGGATATGTGTGACGCAGATTTAATATCCGTGATCCGTGAAATATTAATGATTAAATACTCTTTAAAATCTAATCCTGTCACATTATTAATGTTGTAGAAATTTCTCGGTTTAATAACGGTCTGTTTCTTTAATACAAATACACATTTAATATTGTATGTCTTTATTGTTCTTTAAATAAATTTATTGTGAAGTATTGACATTGCTCTATTAAATGTATTTATAATGCACATTGATTGTGTGCTATTGCGTGACATTACACTAATGTTTAAATATGCTAATCTGGTGTTTGAAGATGCGTTTCCCACGCAATATTTATTAATGTTAAAATTCCGGGAAGAATGTCAGTAACTTTGATAATCTGTTTATAAATGTTAAACTACAGCTTTGTTATTCGCAAATAAACCTCGAGCTTGTATTTCTCTGAAGTGCTCATATATGTTATTGTGCAATGGCGTCTTTAGTTTTAAAGAGACATTACAAACAATTGTATCAAATGATCTGTAGAGATAGAAGATTGTTTAGACTTTAAAATGTAAATCATTTTCTCTTAGTATTTATATATCCTCAACATAAGAAATTTAAATGCACATGGTTGAGCCAATCACATAAGGCATCTCTGTGCATCCACCAATCTTCATCTACTGAGCCTATCTCGATATGCTTTTCAAGCAAAGTATGTAAAGATAGGAAGAGAAGTAAATACACTATTTCAAGCTCTTAAAGGGACACTGTCCAAAAAAATTTACCATTGGTGATTGAGCATGAAATGTTAATCAACTTTATTATTTAATACGATTATCAAATGTTAAGTTATCTTGTTATGTTTCTTTGAAAAACAATAATGATATTTTATATTACGGACAATTGTTTAATAAAAACCTGGGTTGTCCTTGACGATTGTTGCATCAATTATTCCAAACAATCAAGTTCTGTCCAGAGTACTGAAGCAAATAAATTAGCTATTTACTGCCTTATTTCTAAAGTAATGATAGCAACATCACAATGAGCATTCATAATATGAGACAAGTTTTAAACTTGATTAAAATAGAATACTCATTCAGAATGTATAAATCTTTGTTTTTTTAAATGGCTACCTTTAAGTATATTTTGAGTTCATGTCCCTTTAAATAAACATTTCACAATAATGCTTAATATATCATAAACCTAGGCACCTTCCTTTTGCTAAATGAGTCTAACATATGAGTAAAGCAAATTTAGATTAACTTCTAGATTGTTTTACACACTGACTGAAATATATTTATTAAATGAGGTCTTTTTTAGCCTTCAGCGTAGAGGGACATTAAGCTATATGTTATGTATGCATTTTGTATCATAATCTTATATTTGACCAACTTTATATGTTTTGTTATTCAATTATTATATTGTAATTATATATATTCGTGGATTAAATACATCTCTACATAGGCTATTTTGATGCTGATTGTTGTTTGCATATAGATGCCTTATATCATTGACTAAGATATGTGCATTTATTTTTATTTTAACAAGTATATTTAAAGACTGAATGTAATTCTATAGTACATTCTAAATATGTTTAAATTCTTGTATGATATTTGTAACAATGTATACAAAATATACATTTTGAATGACCCCTTTAAGGACCCAAACATATTGTATTTTGATTTAACATTGACAAAATAAACTAAAGGGGAAATTACATTCTATATAGATATTTGATGTCTAACCCAAGAGGTAAGATTGTAATAAATACATAATATTACTAAGTATAGTTAAATGACTCCACTAGAAAATTACATAGATTAACCTGGCATCCAATAACTAATTATTAAAAATTATAAAGTTAAATGACCTACCATTTATAAATGTAATAATTGTAAAATATTTTCTAATAATGTTTTGAGATACCTAAGGAAGATACATGATCTTATACAATTCTTTTTACATTCAACAACACTGTCACTTTCATGTAATTGAACCACTTCACCTTATTAAATGTTAAAACAATCATAATATTAATACATATCCTAAATATTTTTAATATATACTTTTTCAATATAAAAGCATTGAAGAATATGACTCCCCAATTAATGTTAAAATATATCTTTTAATATTCTCTGAAGAATTTTATTTTCTACTATTAATGCATTATTTTCTCTTATGCATGTGCTTGTCAAATAGCCAACTATCAGTCATGGGAGTCCAAGTTTTATTTATTTACAGATTATATTGATATATATTAGAATCTGCTAAAAAAAAAAAATATATATTTAATAGAAAATAATTAAATATTCCATGAAGTCATCAGATGCCAATCTGAAATGACAAATAATAAAAATGGAACAAAGTTAATACACACGTTGTAAAATATTCATAAAATACATTTAAAATCATATGGTGTCTATGCTCTAACTTTGATCAACATTTTTTACACATAATCATTACATTCATTTTAAATTAATGAAATACATACACCATTATATTGTTGATTAAAAATAATATTTAAATTTCAAAAATTAAATTTATACATAATAATGTATATCACATGTAAACAATATATGTATGCTGAACATAAATGTAATATTTCATGTCCATTCAAATACCTCTATATCAACTATAATATGTATTCCTTTTTCTGATTGTGATCCCTAAATATCTAATTAAGAACTAAATATGACTAATGTATGTAAGCTACTAATATTCTACAGTCTTCACTAGCATGCATTGGTACACCAACCTGGACAATGCATGGTCTTTGAATGTCAATTCAGGGGTAAACAGTTGATCTTCAATAGGTGTCTTATTCATCAGTTCATTAAATAGAGGACTGGGAAATACCATCTAAAAAGGAAAATCATCTAAGTGTCTGATTGTGATCCCTAAATATCTAATTAAGAACTAAATATGACTAATGTATGTAAGCTACTAATATTCTACAGTCTTCACTAGCATGCATTGGTACACCAACCTGGACAATGCATGGTCTTTGAATGTCAATTCAGGGGTAAACAGTTGATCTTCAATAGGTGTCTTATTCATCAGTTCATTAAATAGAGGACTGGGAAATACCATCTACAAAATAGAAAATCATCTAAGTGTCTCCAATAGGATGTCTCCACAGCCTTATTCTATCAAATAGTTTGCACTTACCATGTGAACATGTCTTTGTATGGTTTTCAAGGTCAGCAGAATTTAAATATGCCAGACATGATCCCATTGGTATACTTCAATTTCAATCTTGGCTTTTTCCCCACTGTCAGTCTTGGAAATCTTCACTGTCAGGCTTCAAATTGTTCCCTTTCAGTCTTTATATTAAGTCATCTCCCTAATGTAAGAAATTATATATAAAGATTTCATACAAGTGTGTGAATCAGTTCTGTACCCCTCTCCCACCCCCCATTTCATAATAAATATCTATCACTAGCTTACTAAGCCTGTGTATGAACCTGTGTTATTTTCTATCAAGTGTGAAGATGAGTCATATTGAGCAGAACAAACCTCTGTGTGACATTGAACCATAGTCATTCTAGAGTATCCCTTTCTGATTATGTACATAAGTAATGTGTAAACAAAGTTATATTTTTAAAAATGTATGCCATATTATGTATTTGTGTACAAATCATGCCAGCAACAGTCCATACATTTCTACTTACCATCTGATGTCCTCTATAAAAACCAGGTGGCAAAGACTCGCTATAGGACCCAATGCCCAGAGCATCACCTATATTATGAGAAATAAATATTATTCTAACATTTGATCAATACTAACATGTTTGCACAATTCTCTACTTGTCATTTCCCTAGAGTTCACATCTATTGAAAATACTCCAGTGTAACTTCTATTATTTACCGTCTAAAGTGGCGGTTGATGACGTCTGCTCTGACATCAAGTCCCTCGTCCTGGAATTCCCCCTCTAGAACAGGATCATCCTCCTCATCTCTGAGGAGGTCTCTGTCCACCGGGACGGCCTGCAGCATCCCAGCCCGCTGTGCAATATTATGCAGGACGCTACAGGCTACAACGATCTTAGCCACCTTCTTTGGGTTGTACTGGAGTGCTCCTCCAGAACGGTCCAGGCACCTGAATCTCATCTTCAGGAGCCCGAACATCCTTTCAACCACCGCCCTGGTTCTCTTATGAGCCCTATTGTAGCGCTCCTCAGACACATCAGTTGGGCTACGCAAGGGGGTAATGAGCCAAGGCCGGCTCATGTACCCAGAATCACCTATAAATTTAGAACAGAACATAATTCAAACAGAATACTTAAACTAGTATATTGTTGTATAAATATATTTTTTAAAAACCATAATCCATATTAAAAGTTGTCAGAAACATAAAGAAATTAAAAAAAATTATATATAAATCTGTATCTAGCCATTTCATCTAAGCCATGCTACATATGCATATTTCTCCTAAACCAAACCTTGTGTAAAATGCTAACTACATGTTTACATTGCATTCTCTATATGAACACTTAAGGTAAGACATGCTACATATCTGCATTTCAATAAAACTAGACATTAGCAGAAATAGACAATGACAGGGTTAAATTGCATGAGATAATATCTTGCTATTTCATCTAAGCCATGCTACATATGCGTATTTCTCCTAAAACAAACCTTGTGTAAAATGCTAACTACATGTTTACATTGCATTCTCTATATGAACACTTAAGGTAAGACATGCTACATATCTGCATTTCAATAAAACTAGACATTAGCAGAAATAGACAATGACAGGGTTAAATTGCATGAGATAATATCTTGCTATTTCATCTAAGACATGCTACATATGCGTATTTATCCTAAAACAAACCTTGTGTAAAATGCTAACTACATGTTTACATTGCATTCTCTATATGAACACTTAAGGTAAGACATGCTACATATCTGCATTTCAATAAAACTAGACATTAGCAGAAAAAGACAATGACAGGGTTAAATTGCATGAGATAATATCTTGCCATTTCATCTAAGACATGCTACATATGCGTATTTCTCCTAAACCAAACCTTGTGTAAAATGCTAACTACATGTTTACATTGCATTCTCTATATGAACACTTAAGGTAAGACATGCTACATATCTGCATTTCAATAAAAATAGACATTAGCAGAAAAAGACAATGACAGGGTTAAATTGCATGAGATAATATCTTGCCATTTCATCTAAGACATGCTACATATGCGTATTTCTCCTAAACCAAACCTTGTGTAAAATGCTAACTACATGTTTACATTGCATTCTCTATATGAACACTTAAGGTAAGACATGCTACATATCTGCATTTCAATAAAAATAGACATTAGCGTCGGTAAATAACAAATGGTTAAATTTAATCCTATAGCTGAACATGACGCTAACAGTTAAAAAATACAGGGGCAATTGTCAAAATAATTAACCATGTTGTGCACTAATACTCACCAACGAGATAACCAGGGGGCATTTGTCTTTCCTCAAACTGTCTCCACAGGGACGACAGAGAGAGGATGCGGGCATCATGACAAGCACCTCCAAAATTCGCATACACATGCATAATCCTCATCCGTGCGTCACAAACATACTGCACGTTGAGGCTATGAAAATGTTTGCGATTTCTGAAGGGCAAGTCATCAATTGGAGCACGCAGCGCAATGTGGGTTACAATCAATGGCTCCCAAGACATTGGGCAATTGAGCAATATCAAAGAATTCCCGCTTCAGGCGCCTCCAATCACCATCATTCTGTGGGAATCCTATGTATTGCTTACTGATACGTACCATGGCGTTCAGAAAGTTATCAAACACCCCAGAGAATGTACCTTGAGCCAGGCCATGCATGTACAGTTCTCCGGATTGAAAACTCCCGGAGGCCAGGACGTATAGACAGCTTAGCATCTTACTCATGGGGGGAACAGCAGTCCTTATTTGTATACGTGGCTCCAAATGAGGTTTAAGAAGATCGTAAAGGCCAATGAGCTGTTCGCGATCGAGCCGATACTTATCAAAAACCTCAAAGTCACTCATGTTTTCCAAGGTGGGTCTCACCCTGTAGACACGAGGACCTCGAACCAGACGACCCCTTCGTCTCGGTCTGAGCCGCCGAGGCTGCCTGATTCGACCAACAGCTAGTTCGCCAATAGCACCACCAGCAGCGTCTACCATGTCATCGTCATCCATCTTTCAAAACAGCGTAACAAGGTAAGCACTTGATCTGATGTGGATCACAAGTGATGCATTGGCCATGTTGTTTGGGGGATTTATAGTACAATTAGTCCAATGGTAGTGAGTTTGTAATGATTGCTGATTGTATTCACCTGTTTGTATGTGAGCGGCGCCAATGCTTTGACAGTGGGCGTTTATTTGTTGTTTGCTGAAATGTTAGTTTCAAACAATGATTCTCAATGTGAAAGTGTCAAATATCACACATACAGTGCATGTTTGTAATGTTTGATCATATGCGTAATCAATATTTCCTAAACGCGATGTTATAGTAACAAGCACACGTCCAGGCTAACATGAATGAAAGTGCATAGTTGTGTATAATGTGCATCGAATGTGATCGATCAATGTTGCTGCAATATTGTTTGTAAATGATAAAGTAACATCTGTAGTATTGTATATATAAGTGATTTCAGAGCTGTCAATATTGTATGCGTCCCTTTCAAATCGCAATAATAATTCAGAACTTCCCGTCTGTCATCTGTAGTATTGTATATATAAGTGATTGCCGAGCTGTCAATATTGTACGCGTCCCTTTCAAATCGCAATAATAATTCCGAAATTCCCGTCTGCCATCTGTAGTATTGTATATATAAGTGATTGCCGAGCTGTCAATATTGTATGCGTCCCTTTCAAATCGCACTAATACTGAATAACTTCCGGCTGTCATCTGTAGTATTATATATATAAGTGATTGCTGAGATGTCAATATTGTATGCGTCCCTTTCAAATCGCACTAATACTGAATAACTTCCGGCTGTCATCTGTAGTATTGTATATATAAGTGATTGCCGAGATGTGAATATTGTACGCGTCCCTTTCAAATCGCACTAATACTGAATAACTTCCGGCTGTCATCTGTAGTATTATATATATAATTGATTTTCGATCTGACGATATTGTATGCGTCCCATAAAAATTGCACGAATACTGAATAACTTCCGGCTGTCATCTGTAGTATTATATATATAATTGATTTTCGATCTGACGATATTGTATGCGTCCCATAAAAATTGCACGAATACTGAATAACTTCCGGCTGTCATCTGTAGTATTATATATATAATTGATGTGCGATCTGACAATATTTCTGAATTGTCCCATTGAAATCTCCATAATAATGCTGTTCAAAAGTGTGTTTTACGTATATGTTGTATTGTAGTATTGAGTGTTAAAGTTCCTAAAGGGGCGGTACAGTGGTGAATCTGTGATGTGTATGGTTGAATCTTCTAATGACGTCATGATATTATTAACCTGCCTATGTAGTTGTGAAATCCTCATTGTGTTGTTGTATTGTGCTACATTGTTATTGTGTGCTGAATAAAATCTAAATGTGTGCTTTGTGGTTGCGTGATGGGTGATGCGTGTTATGTACATGTACGTATATATTGTGATTGTGTCCCACATATGCTGACTTGTATATAGCGGTCTGGCATTGTTGTTCCTTCCCATAAAGTGACATCTGTAATCTGGTGTAATGATGTTCGTGTTGTACGTAATTCCTAATGGTTTCTGGTGATGGAATCATGATGTTAAAAGTACAGTAAAATCCATATGTTGTGTTTTGTGATTCCTAGAGAGAATGTAATGTGTTTTTCCCCCATCATTTGAATGCACATGTATGAGTGAATGTTAAAAGTAATGTATGTGCATCCATGAGTGATCATGTGTTAAGCCTATGTAGATATGCAGTTGCTGCAAGCATATGAGTTGAATAACAGAAATGCAATAATAAAGGTAAATGAGAGATGTTTCCCATTGTGTAGTGTTTGTGAATCCAGAAATGTGTATTGATTTTTATTTTAATTGTAAATGTAATTTTATTGAAATAATAATGTGTTACTAGTGATGGGGATTTGTAGTTGATGTAATCTAAAAGTGTTAAAAATATTTATGGTGTGGTGAATATTTAATATTAAAAAACATAAGTCCACCATAGGGAAATAGTAATTTCTTTATCTATTTATCATAGCTGGGTCTAACGCATGAAATCATGTATTTTCTAGCGCTGGTATTTGGAGTTTTTCAGTCTACGCTATTTGCGTGCGTTAGGGAAATGAGGGTTTCGCGTGCACGAGCACGTCTTCCCAATAGAAGTCAATGGAGGCTCCAAAGATTTCTATATTTTTTTTTCTAAGACTGGTTTTCCTCGTAAAGTGAGTGACGTCATGAGCTTGTGTGAAAAAGTCGCTAAATCGTGTTCTTTTTGTAATAAATAAATATTTTGTGTATGTAATGTGGTGTATATTGTTTGTATGCATCGATGAGTGTATGTTTGTGATAATGTTATTCGTTAGATGTAGGTATATGAGGGTCTTTTCCCGTATGTCCATGTAAGTCAATGGGAAAATGGATTTGTGTGGATTTTTTTCAAACACCCGAGATCTCGCAACTTTAATCCTTTGTATTTTAAAGAAAAAATAAAAAATACGAAAAATAAAGATAGTGTTGTGTTTGTATGAGTGTAAGTGTACTTTGTGTAATATTTGTTTTGTGATTCGTGGATGTTTTTTTGTGCGGTATATGTTTACTACTGGGTCTGAGGTGGCGGTAGAAAGTTGAGCGTTAGGTGTATTTTGAGTCGCGGTAAATAAACTCTAAATACCGGAGTGCGTAAAAAACCCGCGTTAGGAGCCTCTAACGCTGGTTTTGACGGCTACCGCCGAACTCTAAATCTAGGCCATAGAAATCTGAGTTACAAAGAGATTACAACTAGCATTTTAATTGCCAATGTTATTCCATGTAATGTTATGCCAAGTTACTTCACTTTATAATGCAGAGTTACAGTTTATATTGAATACAGTAGAAAAAAAACTAATTTTAAATGGTTACAGTTCCCTGGGTGTGTTTACATTTTTGTGCAAAAAAACTCTCAGTTAAGTGTGACATAAACCTGTCATTTCAAAGTTGATGAGGTTTGCTCAATTATACATTTAAATTAACCTATAAGCCCTTAAGGACCGGGCATTTCAGACTAAAACTTTCTAAGTGAAAAAACAGTTTAGAGTGAGTGCACCTAGGTAAGGTAGATTATAGTGGAAAATTTTAATGCTCTGACCCTAAAAATACAGTTGTTCCTTCAAAACGACTGTCTATGAAAATTAAAAATTACAGGTAAGGGGAGCTGAGATAGACCTTGGTTATATGCACTATGCAATAATTGAATATTGGAGAATTCAGTCCTTAGGTTTAAATTATGTGGAATGTGATGACAAAAGTGATGCCGTGTTAGTTATTAGTAGTATAAATAGTGTATATATAAATATATGAATATATAAATATAGCCTAATGTGCTGTTTTCTGATGTGGCTTTGCACTGATAGTACTAAATAATGTATGTTAAAATGATATAATATATATATAAAAATATAATATATATATATATATATATATATATATATATATATATAAAAAGGATATATAGTTGATTTATATAAAAGAAGTTGTGTTTATTGACAGAAACAAAAATTGATAAACAGTGAAAAAACTGATTAAAATTGGTATAGAGCTCTTATACCTTCTAAAACAATCAAATGACAGAATATATAAAAATTTACAGAACAAAAATCCTTATAAACAGGTATTTTTCTTTTTGTGTACCAATTTGATATATAGCAATATAAAATCAAATGACAGGATAAAGTGCTATTTAGTTGATATCTCCGTGGTATACATGAGGAGACAGGGGCTATGATCAGTCCAAAGATATGTGCAAACAATGTTTAAAAGTCTTGTAACAATACTTTGAAGCAAAATTGAACTCTTGTATTTTTAAAACATAAGATGAGTGAGATGGCGAGTCTGCCGTTGTTCAGATCTGAATATTATTAATACCATACGTATGGGAGATATCTTTTTTATTAACAGTCACACATTGGTATAGCGTAATTATTAAAAATTCAGGTGTACGCTGATTTGTACTCACATTTGAGAAAAAGGGTTTCAATTTCTAGACGTATCTATTCTGCTGGCAGATATCGTGATGTTAGATATCTGATTGGTTGTGGTGGTTCAGCCTTTATGCTGAGATATCAATTTTAGCAAAGCCGGTTGAAAAAACGCTATTCGCAATAGCGATACTTTGTAAGATGATATTCTTTGTTTGCAGTGTGTTTCTTGATGGTGTTACAGATAACACAAACAATTATATACTTGCTGGAAAAGAACGGCTGCTATTTATCTGAAGTGGGAAATCCAAATGTTACAATGTCTCTTCAAGACAAAGGCTATGGCCGAAACGCGTAGATTTGCCCTCTGAGTGTGCACCAACTACCACAAGCTAGTGGACTTTTTCCTTCTCCAGCAAACTCAGCCATCTGTACTTCGTTAGTACAAGAAATCTCCAACTGGTGATACAAGCCAGCGCAATTCAACTACTGAACAAGTTCATCTACCAACCTGAAACTCCAGCAAACCTTACGAAGGTAAACAGTTTCAGCACCTGCAAAAAAGCCTTCACAGCTTTATAAAACATCAGAAAATCAGACTGAGACTCCTGCAAACCTCATGGAGAAAAAAGTCTCAGCCGTTTTCATAACAGAGACATTGTAACATTTGGATTTCCCACTTAAGATAAATAGCAGCCATTCTTTTCCAGCAAGTATATAATTGTTTGTGTTATTTGTAACACCATCAAGAAACACACTGCAAACAAAGAATATCATCTTACAAAGTATCGCTATTGCGAATAGCGTTTTTTCAACCGGCTTTGCTAAAATTGATATCTCAGCATAAAGGCTGAACCTCCACAACCAATCAGATATCTAACATCACGATATCTGCCAGCAGAATAGATACGTCTAGAAATTGAAACCCTTTTTCTCAAATGTGAGTACAAATCAGCGCACAGCTGAATTTTTAATAATTACGCTATACCAATGTGTGACTGTTAATAAAAAAGATATCTCCCATACGTATGGTATTAATATTCAGATCTGAACAACGGCAGACTCGCCATCTCACTCATCTTATGTTTTAAAAATACAAGAGTTCAATTTTGCTTCAAAGTATTGTTACGAGACTTTTAAACATTGTTTGCACATATCTTTGGACTGATCATAGCCCCTGTCTCCTCATTTATACCACGGAGATATCAACTAAATAGCAATTTATCCTGTCATTTGATTTTATATTGCTATATATCAAATTGGTACACAAAAAGAAAAATACCTGTTTATATGGATTTTTGTTCTGTAAATTTTTCAATCAAAGTTTTTTTATTGAGGGAAAAAGAAAAACACAGATCAGAGACAGTGCATCTGACATATATCAACAAAATAGCATAATTCGAATATACATATTTGAAAATCAAAGAGCAACAAAGAAAAGAAAACACATGTTATGAATCACATATGATAGGGAGTAGCCATTGCAGAGGGGCAACCTCTCGAACAGAGTTGAAAGAAATAATATCAGAGACACTACTCATATTGACAAGAATTCAGGGACTATCAAACCCTCAATATATATATATATATTTTTTTTAAAGTGTTATGTCTTTCAGCCCCCACTCTAGGGGTGCTGGGGGATACTATTATATGCTCAAATTAGGAAAGAAGAAATCGTGCTGACCTAGCGAGTTCCAATCATGCCTCCCTGGTTTGCGGCATAGGGAGGTAACCAGAAAAAAAAAGAAGAGGAGGGGAGAACAGAGAAAGGGAAGAATAGGAAGAGGGGGGGGGGGGGAATAGGGGAAAAAAAATATATATATATAATGATTATGCGTTTTTATACAGAAAGCTCTTATCTCCACGTACTCCTCCCTACTTATCACTGAATTTGTATCCATTCAGACCATATCTCCCAGTAATCGTCCATTCGATCCAGTGAACTATATACCGATTTTTCCATATTCGCCAAATATTGCACCATTTCACAAACAGCAGTCAACGAGGGTGGTTCTAATTGCTTCCACGCTCTAGCAATACACAGTTTAGTGGCGGAAATAATATATATCAATAGCTGCTGATTATGTTTAGATAGCCCGTCACCAAACACATGAAAGACAACACATTGGGGGGTCAGAGTTACAGACAAATTCATGGAGTGGAGCAGAATTTCAACGTCCCGCCAAAGAGGCATCAGCTTCGGGCACGTCCACCAGATGTGGAGGTCAGAACCTTCCTCTCCACATTGTCGCCAACATAATGGAGACGATCCCGCAAACATCTTGGACAATTTAGTGGGGACTCTATACCATTTTAGTAGTAGTTTGATATAGCCTTCAAAGATAGTCACACAATGTAGTGTCTTTTTCGTTAGAGTTATAGCCTTGCCAATTTCAAATTCGGTAAATGTTGAATTTAAGTCCCTGCACCAAGTTTTAATCTGCCAAGGAAGACCCTTAGACTGATCATGGAGGAGGGCTCCATAGTGAAAGGTCAGTGGCTTGTAGCCTCCCAATCCGCTTCGCCATCTATGCTCCCATTTAGAAAGCTGTCTGGGGTTTCGTTTAGGGAAATCCCATGATTTTAGCAAGCTTAGTAATCTGTAGCATTCGAATCTCAGCCAACGAGGGGGGTCATTAATTGAATTAATGATTTGCGAAACAGACTTCAGGACACTATTGGAGTAGAAGTGTTCAGACACCAAATTTTGTCCAGTATCCCAGAATTCTGTGTGGATATTGGGTAGGCTCCAAACCAAGCCTCTCATCTGGCGTATTGGGGAGGGGTGCGGGGCAATCTCCGAGTGATGTCTGAGACCATGCCATAAACAATTGTTTTGTTGGACGATAGGGTTTGCAATTTGTTTAGTAATAGACTTATAACTGGGAACCCAAATGACGTCCGAGAGGTTTAAGCTCTGAGGAATGGACATCTCCTCTAAACCATACCAGCCCGGTTTTTCTGCACCTGGGCCCCAGGCAGATATATGGGAGAGTCTCGTTGCTTCATAATATAAAAAAATGTTTGGGAAGGCTACTCCCCCTTTAGCGTATTCTCTTTGCATAATCTTATGCCCGATCCTGGGTATTTTACCCTCCCAGACATATTTAGTAAATATCTGGTGTATCTGTTGGAGTATATTATGTGGAATGTTCAGTGGGATACATCTAAAGATATATAAGGCCTTTGGAAGTAAGGACATTTTAACAGTGGCCACTCGTCCCAGCCAAGATATCTCTCTAAAGTCCCATCTGCGAATTAAAGATTGTAATTCTGTTAGTAATGCATCAAAATTGAGTTTAATTACAGAGTTAATGTCAGCACTAAGTTTTATACCCAAGTGTGTGAGGGATGAAGTAGACCATTGAAAGTCATATCTGCTCTGTAAAACATTAAGCTGTTCTTCGGGAATATTAATACAGTATGCCTCGGTTTTAGTTACATTGATTTTATAAAAACTAAACCTGCCAAATTGTTCCAACAGAGAGAAGACCGAATTAATCGAGGAGGTGGGGTCAGTAAGGAGAATCGTAACATCGTCCGCATATAGAACGATTTTCTTTTCTCTATCGCCAAAGGGGGCGCCTCTAATTTGTGGGGAGTTTCGTATGGCTTGTGCTAATGGCTCCATTGCTAGGGCAAAGATTAAAGGGGACAGTGGACAGCCCTGTCTAGTGCCATTGGAAATGTTAATTTTTGGGGAGCAAAAACCCGTACCTCTCACTCTAGCACTTGGATTGAAGTATAATACCTTAATCATATCGATTGCTTGCCGAGGGAATCCAAAGACCTTTAACACCTCCCATAAGTATTCCCATCTGACCCTGTCAAAGGCCTTCTCGGCATCTAATGACAGGGCCATCAGGGGCGTATTAGAATTTTTGGCCTCAGTGAAGATATTAAGTAATCTCCGGGTATTATCAGGGCCTTGTCTGCCCGGAATAAAGCCGACCTGGTCAACCTTAATCAGGGAGGGGAGCAGGTATGCCAGTCTATCTGCTATTAATTTAGAATACAGTTTGGTGTCTACGTTAAGTAGGGATATGGGTCTAAAATTAGAGCATAGTGAGGGGTCTTTCCCAGGCTTGGGAATTGCAATAATAGTGGCCTCTAAGTGCTCTGTAAGAATGTGGCCCTCCGATTTTATCTCATTAAAGACCTGGCATAGTGTTTGCTGCAGGTTGGGGTTTAATTTTTTGTAGAATAGACCAGTAAAACTGTCTGGACCCGGTGCTTTATTATTTTTAATTTGCTTGATTGCCTCACTAATTTCAGATATAGAAAAAGGTTCAATTAGCTTATTGCCATCTGCTTCAGACAGCAGAGGCAACTTTAAAGTTTGTAGGAAGGTAGATATATGATTAACCGATGCCATAACCGGTTTCTCAACTTTTTCAATATTATAAAGAGTCTCGTAAAACTCGGCAAAAGATTTGCCAATGTCATCTGGCGAGTATACCCTGTGACCTTTTTGGTTAAGATAAGGGATCCTAGAGGCTGCTGCATGATTTTTGAGTTTCTTTGCTAGCAAAGAGTCCGCTTTGTTGCTCTTGTAGTACATAGTGAGTTTGAACTTTGAAATTGCCTTTTTAATACTTTCTAATTCCAAGGCCTTAATTTGGTCTTTTAGAAATAAAATATCAGTCGACAAGTCAGTAGAGGGAGCTTGCTTGTTTACTTTTTCTTTTATTCTAAGATCACATACTAATTTTCCTAGAGGGGCACCCCATTTTTTCCTCTGAGCTGTCAATGTGGCTATGCAGAAGCCTCGAACAAACGCTTTTAAGGCAGCCCATCTAATTTGATGGGATGTTTGTTCTGTAAATTTTTATATATTCTGTCATTTGATTGTTTTAGAAGGTATAAGAGCTCTATACCAATTTTAATCAGTTTTTTCACTGTTTATCAATTTTTGTTTCTGTCAATAAACACAACTTCTTTTATATAAATCAACTATATATCCTTTTTATATATATATTATATTTTTATATATATATATATTATATCATTTTAACATACATTATTTAGTACTATCAGTGCAAAGCCACATCAGAAAACAGCACATTAGGCTATATTTATATATTCATATATTTATATATACACTATTTATACTACTAATAACTAACACGGCATCACTTATGTCATCACATTCTACATAATTTAAACCTAAGGACTGAATTCTCCAATATTCAATTATTGCATAGTGCATATAACCAAGGTCTATCTCAGCTCCCCTTACCTGTACTTTCTCAGACTAAAACTTTCCCAAAAGACCAGAGTATTTTAACATTTTTGCCATCACATTTTTTTTTTAGTAGACAACCCAAAGTATTGATCTAGGCCCATTTTGGTATATTTCATGCCACCATTTCACCGCCAAAGTTGAACAAATAAAAAAATAGTTAACTTTTTCCCAAACTTTAGGTTTCTCACTGGAATTATTTACATACCGCTTGTACAATTATGGCACAAATGTTTGTAAAAGCTTCTCTGGGATCCCCTTTGTTCAGAAATAGCAGACATGTGCTTTTTGGTAATTAGAAGGCCCCTAATTGCAGCTCTTATTATTCCCAGCAGTGAAGGGGTTAATCAGGTAGCTTGTAAGGTTAATTTTAGCTTTAGTGTAGAGATGACCCTTCCACCTGACACTTCCCACCCCCTGATTCCTACACGATCTCTCTCAAACAGCTATCTTCCCCTCCTCAACCCCCACTGGTCACCCTCTTAGGTACTGGTAGATAGTCTGTCAGTATGCAGTTTTAGTCCTTTTTTATTATTACTATTATTTTCTTCAGTGTATGAGTATCCTCTTACCTTACCACCTCCCTGATCCCTCCCAAAAAGCTCTCTAGCCCTACCCCTCTAACTAGTTTTTGCCATCTTAGGTACTGACAGCTGTCTGCCAGTACCCAGTTTTCTATTAATTTTTCTTTTTATTTATTAAAAAAAATAATTCTGTAGTGTAAATGCCCCCCGTCATTTACCCCACCTCCCCCTTCCCCTCTATTACCCCCTTCTCCCTCCTTCTCCCTCCCACTTTCAGTATTTATTTTTTGCTGCAGTGTAGCGGTCCCACCCGCCCCCCCCTCCAGTGATGGGCCGCCCACCCACCTCCCTCCTAACCCTCCCACACCACCAACGATTGGTACCACCACTACCCAATGCAGAGAGAGACACTCTTCTATTCTTATATACATATATATTTATGTGTTAATATGTGTATATACATATGCAGTACTGTACAAAAGTCTTAGGCCACTATTGGATTTGTTGTTTAGCAAAGTTTTAATGACCATCCCTGTTTATTTTCCAGTCTCTTTATTAAGATACAAACAGAAAATACAGGAAACATGTACACAAAATATAAAAAAACTAAATTTTCAGAAAAAAATGTCTTCTTCAGGCAAAAGTCATTATTTAGGGCTCCATGTAGGAAGCAGCGAGAGCTGCTCCGGAACCCTTGCGGGGCAGGTTCGCATATGCGAGCCTGCTTCCTGCAATGTAAGAAGCAGCGGTCATTAGAGGTGGCAGAGAGAAATCACAGAGAGCTTGCTCGCTCTTGATGATTGACAGTTCCTTCACTCGTGCGATTGGTCACGCAAATGAAGGGGTGGGCATTACACACTCATCGGAGTGTGTAATGTCACATACGGGCCAGTGGATCAACAGATCCGCTACCCGCATGCAGCGAAGGCGGGCGGACAGCTTCACAAGTTGAGAAGCTGTCCGTCTGCCTTTTAATACATGGGGCCCTTAGTGTGACCTCCCTTGGCACAAAGTAATCTTCTGGTATATTATACCAGGCTTCTTTCAGCACTTCTTTAAATTTAGGTTGTCTTTTATTTCTTTCTCTGTCCAGGTGATCTCATGCTGCCTCTATAATATTCAGGTCTGGACTCTGTGAAGGCCAGTCCATGACTGTCAGTGTTTTATCAGCTGTTTTTCTCTCCAAATATGATTTGACTGCATAAGTAGTGTGTTTGGGATCATGGCATGCTGAATTAAAACCTGTCTGTACTTTTCAGCATTTATGAGCCCATCAGTTCTGACAATATCGCCAAAACTGGCAGAAATGCAGCCCCAAACTAGGACAGACCCTTCACCATGTTTCATGGAAGGCAGCAAGCACTCATCCTTCCATCTTAACTTGGACCCAAACATTTCAAACTTGGATTCGTCAATCCATAATACTCTTTTCCACTGATCTTCATTCCAATCTTTGTGAGCTTTAGCATATCTTAGCATTTTCACTCTGTTTCCCTTCCAAAAAAGGGGTTTATTGGCTGCTACCCTTCCACAAAGACCATTCGTTATCAAGCATCTTCGGACTGTAGAAGGGTCAACTTGGTATCCTGATGAAGCTGCCAGATGCTGATCCAGGTCCTTGATGGACTTCTTATGGTCTCTCAAAGAAGAAACTATGAGAAACTTCTCATCAGATTCTGAAAGTTCTTGGCCTCTCCTGATTCTTCAAATTTCTTTATAACAACTTGAATACCATCTTGAGTATCCAGTTTGTTTGCTGATTTCCCTTTAAGAGTGACCTTGCTGAAGAAAATGTATCATTTTATGTTTGTCAAGTTCTGTGATCTTTGGCATTTTGAATGGAATGATGTGATTGAAAGTTGGTCTTATTAGCAAGCTTCAAATGAATTGAAACCATACCACGTGTATGTAATTCTCAAACACAAACATGGTAAAATAGACCTTTTTCACAGCAGCCATTTTGACATAAAATAGTAGGACAAATACAGGTGTTAGCAATGACATTAATTAGGGTTCCATTCCATTTAGGTTTACGAGAGCCAGGTTCCTGCTATTGCTCAAGTGTAAGAGGACGTCACACTAAATACTTGCCACTTTAGCCTATAGAAGCTGTTTTTACAGTTTTTTTTCTGTTTTTTAATACTGCATACAAATATCATGTATCTTCTGGTTGTGTTCTAATAAAGAGACTGAGAAATATTTATATATGATCATTATACCATTGCTAAAACTACATATCTAATGGTGGCCTTTTGCACCGTACTGTATTTTTTACAAATCACTGCGGTACTCATGCCATGCTCCACCACTTGTAATCTGGCCCTTAGTGAAAATATTTCACATTAAAATGTTCTGTACATAGCAGAATATGTTCTTACTATTTCTAAATAACTATTCCTATATATATATATATATATATATATATATATATATATATATATATATATATATATATATATATATATCTGTATATATCTATACCTATATATTATCATCTAATAATATATATATATATATATATAACGGTATATATTTAACAAAAAACATCATATATACTGTATGTTGAAATATTTATTTATGAATAAATAGAAGATATTCTTGTATATGAAGAACATTGGATTGTGAAATATTCATAGTTTCATGTCGGGTCAGTGCACATGAGAATATGTGATCGGGTTTGCGCGAGAGTGGGGTGTTAGGTTTTTTTCCCCACTTCTATGGAAGAATAGTTATACGCACACACAATATTGTAAGATCGGGTTATTGTGCACGTCGGGTTAGCGCACAAGCGAAAACAATTTACTTTCAACTCATAATATGAGCGCAACCCCACAAGAGCAAAAAAGCTTACTTCTAGAGCAATTAACGCTCGAGTAGGAGCATTAGCACTCCACTTGTAATCTGGCCCATTATCTAAATTTGTGACCTAAGACAAAAAATTTAAAACCCCAATTAAAACTCAAAATTTCACAATTTAAAGGGACAGTCTAGGCCAAAATAAACTTTCATGTTTCAGATAGGGCATGTAATTTTAAACAATTTTCCAATTTACTTTTATCACCAATTTTGCTTTGTTCTCTTGGTATTCTTAGTTGAAAGCTTAACCGAGGAGGTTCATATGCTAATTTCCTAGACCTTGAAGGCCACCTCTTTTCAGAATGCATTTTAACAGTTTTTTACCACTAGAGGGTGTTAGTTCTTCAGTGTTTCATAAAGATAACACTGTGCTCGTGCACGTGAAGTTATCTGGGAGCAGGCACTGATTGGCTAAACTGCAAGTCTGTGAAAAGAACTGAAATAAAGGGGCAGTTTGCAGAGGCTTAGATACAAGATAATCACATAGGTTAAAAGTATAATAATATAACTGTGTTGGTTATGCAAAACTGGGGAATGGGGAATAAAGGTATTATCTATCTTTTAAAACAATAACAATTCTGTAGACTGTCCCTTTAAACATTGTATAATTATGGAAATACTGAATAATGGAAATAATAGAGTTTTTGTATTGCAGGTATTGTATCTATTTTTTTCTAATGACAGTTTTCATTTTTACAGATGTTGTTTCTACCTTTAAACAGGGTCACTATTTGTTGATTGTTTTAATGATTTAATAAATAACTGTTTCACTTAACACGAATGTGCTTGATCACTATCAGACATAAACTCCAAATAGAATAAGGATTTGAGATCACCTTCAGTTAACCTTTGTAGGCAATATTTTGCATGAGTACATTTAAGGATTATGGAGAGCTACTTGAAGAACTTTCAATTATCGAGTTAACTATTTCTCACGTTGCTGGAACATTAAGGAAATTCTTAATGCAATAATCCTTAATTGGTGTACAATTGTTAACCTGCTCAAGATATGTTGGCCAATATTTGTGAAACAATAGCATTTGATCTCACATTAGAAAATATCACTTAAAGGGACAGTTAAAACCAAAATTGTTCTTTTTTTAAAAAGATAGATTGCGCCTTTATTACCCATCCCCCAGTTTTGCATAACAATCATTGTTATATTCATATACTTTATAACATTTAAACCTCTATCTTTCTGCCTGTTTCTAAACCACTATAGACAGCCTCTTATCACATGCTTTTTTATTAGCTTTTCACAACAGGGGACTACTAGTTTCTGTGAACCATATAGATAACATTGTGCTCTCTCCCGTGAAGTTGTGGCTGACACTGCACTTATTGGCTAAAATGCAAGTCAATAGATAATAAATAAATAAGCATGTGATCAGGGACTGTCAAAAGAGGCTTAGATACAAAGTAATCACAGAGGTAAAAGTGTATTAATATAACCGAGTTGGTTATGCAAAACTGGGTAATAAAGGGATTATCTATCTTTTTAAACAATAATAAATTAGGGTTCCTTTAAAAGGAAAATATTGTGCAAATACAAATGTTTATAAGAGTTTCCAATATATTTGTATTTATTAAAAAATATAAACGAGCAAATAAAAAAAAAAATTGGTGTACATATTATTTTGAGATTGGCCCTTTTTAGTACAATTTCACTAAACGCAAGCAAAATATGAAAAGTTGTCTTGAAACCTGGGGCGCGATCCGATATAGATCGTAGTTTTCGGCGCAAGCGAGGTAACCCGCGTCGCCTGCAGTTTCAGCTCGCAACTCGAGCTATCCAATATTCACCGCCGTCAGATGCTAAACTGGCGTAAGTCAGAAAAACCGACGAGCAGGCAAAATGTGCGCAAATACACCTTTTAGTCGTCGCAAGTACTTGCGCCTGTATTTTGTTCACGTAAAGTCTCAATAAAGTGTAGTTTTATGCAAATTAGCCTACGACTCGTAAAAAATAACGCCAGTTCTAAGAGATGCGCCACGTAATGACGAGATTCAAAAATCATACTTAAACACCTGCGCAGCCGCCATTTCTTTAGTGTGTTTGGTTGGTTCTTGTAGCTACAGCACACTACAGCGAGTATAGAGATTAGTGGTAAGAGTAGTGAGAAAGGAGCATTTCATCAAGTTAGTTAGGTCGGATTGTTAAGCCAGTACATTTACTTACACTTTTTTTCATATTGCACACATTTTGCATACACACATATACAAAATACACAACACTTTTTTTTGATAACACCCAACACTTTTTATTTATCTTTTACAGTTTGAAAGGCTGAGTGTCTGGTTGTGATTGTGTGTGATTGAAGTGGGAGTGAGTGTGAGTGTGTGAGTGTGTGTAGTGTGAGGATGTCAGGGAGAGATAGGGCTGGGGGGAGGAGGGAAGGGGAGTCGCAGGGAGAGGATTATGTACAGGAGGAGCAGCAGGGTCCCCGTCAGGGAGTGAGCGGAGTGGGGAGAGGGAGAGCCAGAAGGGAGGATGGGAGTGGGGTTGCCCCAAGGCCAGGCACACTGAGAAGAGGGATAGAGGGTGCACATGGGGATAGAAGGGGGGAGGAGGGAGAGGATAGGGAGGAACCCACACCAGGGACATCCCAGGGAGGGAGCCAGGCAGTCCAGGACGAGGAGCGTATGAGGTGTCCGAATTTCAGTTTTGCCGAAAACCTCGCTCTAGTCCAGGCTGTCCTGGAGAACCATAATGCCCTCTTTGGACAAGAGAAGGGCAAAGGAGTTGCCCGTAGGCGTAAAGATGCTTGGCAGAAGGTGGTGGAGGCCGTCAATGGTGTGTCCCAACAGAGGAGGAATGTGGACGGCCTAAAGAAGAGGTGGAATGATTGCAAGAGGAGAGTCAAGGAGAGGATAGGCCAGAAAGCAATCTCCCAGAGGGCAACAGGAGGTGGGCCTCACTATGAGGCCGAATACAATGAGTGGCAGAAGCTCATTCGTAGGTCCCTGAGCCTCACAGCAGTCCGTGGACTTCCAGGGGCTCGTGACTCAGGGACTGCAACATCAGCACAGCATGCTGGTGAGTAACATCCCACACACTAGTATTATATGTATTTGAGTTATAACATCCTATATTGTCACACATTCATGTACACAATGAGGATCATGGTATTTTGATTACTAACAACTAAATATACAATGAGATTTCACATTAAAGGGACATGAAACACAAAGAATTTATTTCATTATTCAGATAGAGAATACAGTTTTAAACAACATCAAAATTTACTTCCATTATCTATTTTTAATTATTATTTTGATAATCTTAGTTTATTAAATATCAATGCACATGGGTGAGGCAATCACACGAGGCATTGATGTACAGCCACCAATCAGCAGCTTCTGAGCCTATCTAGAAATGCATTTCAGCTAAGAATATCAAGATAATGAAGCATATTAGCTACTGGAAGTAAATTACAAGTTTTTTAAAATTCCATGCTTGGCTAGCTGAATCATGAAATAATAAATATGGTTTGCATGTCCATTTAATGCTACTTAACACATTGAAAATCATGATATGAGGTAGAATAGTGAAATACTAACATGTCTCAGAGTAACACAGGCCACAAGCCACATGTAGACCTTTCAGTAAATGGACACCATAGTCATCACAACCATAGTGTCACTTAAAGAACACATTTTCTCCATCACTGACATGTACACAGAACTATTGTATGAAACACATACATGTATAATTTGCATATTACAAACCCTCATATCACAAATCTCAATGTGCACATGCATGTTATAGAGTTTGACATGAGAATGTGGATAGGCCCTAGCATGTAAATTGTATGCCCACATGGATAGATATCTGACTGTACTAATCCCTCTCATCATTTGACTCCTCCACAGAACCTCCAGTCACCAGGGTGCCTACGCCCATGAATCCCCCAACACCGGTTCAAACTATATGTCCACCTCAACCACCGGTACAGATAATACAGCAGGAGTATGCCAGGCATGACATGGCTTGGACTGCCTCAAAAGAGAATCCACATATCATGCCGCCTGCATTAGAGGAGGATACCTGGCAGGAGCCCTGGCACGAGGAATATTCCTTTGGCTTGGAGGGGGAGCCCCGCCAGCCCCGAAGGGTAGATGTATTTACCCCCCCCCCCAAGAATATCATGGCACTACAGGAGTATACCAGCAGGCTGAGTGGATGCACACCAGCGGCCATTGGGACTATCGGTCCATCCCGACATCTGGACCATCATCATCAGTTGGAAGGGCTCCACCAACTGTAATCCATCGCCCTGCACCTCCAGCTCATATTCCTGTGGCTGCACCTCCAGCTGAGATATCTGTTCCTGCACGTCCAGCTGAGGTTGTTGTTCCGGCACCTCCAGCTGCTGTTTTTGTTCCGGCACCTCCAACTGACGTTGTTGTTCCTGCACCTCCAGCTGCTGTTTTTGTTCCGGCACCTCCAACTGAGGTTGTTGTTCCTGCACCTCCAGCTGCTGTTTTTGTTCCGGCACCTCCAACTGAGGTTGTTGTTCCTGCACCTCCAGCTGCTGTTTTTGTTCCGGCACCTCCAACTGAGGTTGTTGTTCCTGCACCTCCAGCTGCTGTTTTTGTTCCGGCACCTCCAACTGAGGTTGTTGTTCCGGCACCTCCAACTGAGGTTGTTGTTCCGGCACCTCCAACTGAGGTTGTTGTTCCTGCACCTCCAGCTGAGGAACACGTAATTGAAACAGTGCCTATTGTCCCTGCTGCTGAAGAGCCCATGGATCAATTGAGTTCCGCCATGGGTGACGAATATATCTCACTACAGAGGAGGCAAACATTGACCTGTGAGACTCTAACGGCAACGTGTCAAAGAATGCAGAGGGAACAACACAGGTTCCATAGAAGCCAACAGCGTTTGCAACAGAGATCAAATGAGCTGCAAAGGGACATGGCAGCATCTGTATCAGCTATGGTCCAAAACCAAAACCAAATGCTGCGAGTCATATCGGACATGCAAATACAGAGTGACCAAAGATGGAGGGAACAGAACCAACTGTTGGGGGCTTTGGTGGAGCATTTCACCCACCAGCAGGACATGGCATTAAGTATCTCCTCTGTGACCAGCACTCCTACTGGATCCACACAACCCAGGAGAGGCAGAAGACCCACACCAGGCCCCTCATCTAAGAGGCCTAAAAAAAAAAAAATATTATTCTATTTCATTGAAAATCTTGTCCTCTGTTATTTACTATCTAATTGTCATCCACATCCATGTGAGTTGTGTTTTAGTACAGTAATATTGGTAAAACATATAATAATACCTGTGTTGAAATGGACCAAAAAGGTATTATTATAATGTTTATGACATATTCCTGCTCAATAAACAACATCACATGGTTGTGTCTCAACGGTACATATAGTAATATTAACTTCTAAGATGTACATCAAGGTTTCTCACATCCAATATAAATTGACACGTTGGTATATATAACTAATAATGTATTTAAAGAAGGTGTGAACATAAGGTATAAATATCCATTATCCTCATTCTTAATGATAGTGAACTAAACATGAATGAAACAAATTATAAATATACAGTAATTAGGGTTGTTAAAGGGACATGAAAGCAAATATTTTTACTTCATGATTTTGAAGGAGAAGATAATTCCAAAAAGAAATTATAATTTCATTCTATTATTTATGTTGCTTCATTCTATTGATATTCTTTGCTGAAAACCATATCGAGATATGCTTGGTAGCTGATGATTAGTAGCTGTATATAGATGCCTCCTGCGATTTCTTCACTGTGTGCATTTCTATGTCTTCATTAAAGTATATCTAAATAAATAATGAAAATAGGTAATTGATTTAAATTATAAGGTTTTTACAAATTATCTTCTCTATCCTTAATCATGAAACAATATGTTTGGGTATAGTGTCCCTTTAAGGGAAGGGGGTTGGGATGTAGTAGTTTCACTTACATGCAGTGGAAATCCAAACTTTTAAATTCTGCAAGACATGATATATACACATGCAATGGTTGGTGAGGTACTGTCAAACATCATAATACATGTGAATGTTACGGTTTACTGTACTTATGAATAAGTAACTTACAGGTGAAGTATTCCCGGATGACATAATCCCTCACTTCATTCCCCCTCAGTGTCCCCCTGTCCACATCCTCAAGTACAGGAACCAGCTGCTGCTGCTGCTCTGGGTCAATGTCCCCCAACAAACGTGTGTCCACAGCAATGTTGTGTAGAATACAGCAAGCATTGACAATGGAACACACTTTGTTGGGGTTATACTGTAGTGCTCTGCCTGCAACATCCAGACACCTGAACCTGGTTTTTAATAGGCCAAAGCTCCTTTCAATGACATTCCTTGTTCTTATGTGTGCCTCCTGGTACCTGAGTTGTGGCTCCGTAATGGGGTGCACCAAGGGGGTTAATAGCCATGGTCTGCAGCCGTACCCTGCGTCACCTGTCATGTAACATATGTGTTTGGATTACTACAGGTACATCATGTGCTTTAAAGGGACACAACATGAATCACATATAAAAGATAGATTTAATAAAAACATTAATGGAAGTAATCAGGATAGTTAATTAAAATTAAAAGGCCTATCTGAATAATGGAAGTGCAATTTATACTAGACTGTCCATTTAATAAGAACCTGCAATTGTTAGCAGCTTGATAATTAACTTCGATTAGATCATTTTCTCCATTCTATAGATAACTTTTGATGACAAGCATATTAGATATGCTCAATAGCTGCTGATTGGTGGCTGCACATAGAAGCCTCATATGATTGGCTCATATATGTGAATTAGAAATTAAAAAAAAAAAGATATTTAAAGAATGAATAAAATGATATAAGAGAAGTGAATTGTAATGCTGTTTAACATTGTATTCTCTATCTGACACATGAGATGACAATATGTGTTTAGTGTCCCTTTATTAGAAATATACAGACAGAATGAAGGTACTCACCAAGCAGCCATCCTCCCGAAAGTGTTCCATTTTCAAACATATTGAATAAGGAGGTCTGGCGCAGGATGTAGGAATCATGTGCACTCCCTGGGAAGCCTGCATACACATGTAAGAATTTCAGATTGGTATCGCAGACCATCTGGCAATTCAATGAGTGAAACCCTTTCCTGTTAATATAGAGGATTGTCTCCTCATGTGGGGCCACAATACGCACATGTGTGCAATCAATTGCCCCCATGACATTAGGAATACCCCCCAGTCGATAGAAGCCTTGTTTAAGACGGTTCCATTCCTGGGGGGTATGGGGGAAAAGAATGTATCGTTGTGTCTGGTTATCTAGAGCAGTCAGAACCTCCCCTAGAATCCTGGAGAAGGTAGACTGCGCTAGGCCAGACACAAGCCCCTCTGTTGACTGGTATGAGCCAGTTGCCAGGAAGTGTACAACACACAACAGCTTCTGCATACCAGTCAGAGCTCGGTTCCTATACGCTTGAGGGTCAATTTCATCCTTCAACACCTCATATAGGTTAATGAGGCTTGCAGATGTCAAGCGATATTTTTCCCTGACCTCCACTTCTGTCATCCCAAACAGGGTGACCCTAACCCTGTGTACCCTTGGTGCTCTTCCCCTCTGCTGATGCCTTCGTCTTATAGGCCCTGCTGGCCTATGGGCAGCTGCAGCAACAGCAGCATGGGGAGCACCAGGAACAGGGACAACAGCAGGAGGAGCAGGGAGGGCAGCAGCAGCAGCTGGAGCAGGGACAGCTACAGCACCATGACCAGGGACCTCAGCAGCAGGGATACCATCCAAAACAGGGGCTTGTAGGGGTTCAAGCACCCCTTGTGCCCCACGACGCTGTCTGACTCTAAATGCAATATACTGCAAGGGAAACATGGTGGCTAATGAGGGTGTGCATTTGCAGGTGTTTTAAGGCTGCAGGTGAGAGGTTGTGCTGTTTGTGATTGGTTTGACACACTTGCAGGGGCAGGAATAATAAATGCTTTTAAGAGGTTAACTATTTGTGAACAAGCTGCTGCTATGTATATTGTTAGGCATGCATTTGTTAGGCCTTCTGAGAGTTACGTTGGTTTCTAAGTCAGTGCAAGGGTACCTGCGCCTTCAATTTGTGGCGAGCTGAGAATGGAGTAGATTTTGTAAAATCTGCGCGCGTAAGTCCTTACGCCGTATATTGGATAGCAAATTGCGCGTGTTTTGTATGTCAGTCTATGGGCCAAAAAACTACGGGCGACGCCAGAAATGTACGCGCGTAACTTCTAGCTTACGCCATATATAGGATACCAAACCCGCGCAATTATTGGCGTCGCCGGCTTTTGCGGGCGACGATTTTTATCGGATGGACCCCTGAGTACTTCAAAAGAATTTAGAACCATTTCTAAGGTTTGGAGTTTCCCCATGTCCCCATTTCATCTGGTTCGGTTACCTTGTAGTATATGCAAAATATGCTAATTAATTATCAGGTATCTGCTTGAAATAATGTTGTTTCTAAAATCTACAATTTGAGTGTAAAGATGGTGGTGCTATGTGCACTGACATTGCTAAAATGCAATCCATAGTGTTCCCATTTTTACTTCCATATTACAATTTAAAAGTAAAAAGTTTTAGCTTGAGCAGGCTAACATCTGGAGCTAGGCCCCGCTAAATCCCTCACCTAATAGACAAAATGCAGGTCTGGCTTTTTGGTCGAGCCCTTAGCTGAAGATGCGCTAAAAAAAAGAAGAAATTGACACCTAGATTACAAGTTTTGCACTATAGAGCTTGCAAAACTAACGCAACAAAAGTTGTGTTATTTCACCCTCCACAGCGCTGCCATTACAAGTTTCTAAAAAGCCTCCATGTGCGTGCGATATGGTGGCGATGAGCTCCATACCGCACAAAATCCAAGGGCTGCTTTGACATGCTCGTGCATGCTTTCCCCATGAACATCAATAGGGAGAAGGTGTTAGAAAGAAAAACTAACACCTGAAGTGCGTAATGGCGATCGCCGTAATGCAACCCCATTGATGTCTATAGGGAAAAAAAGTTACGTTTAAACACCCTAACATAAACCCTTAGTCTAAACACCCCTAATCTGCCGCCCCCGACATCGCCAACACCTAAATAAAATTATTAATCCCTAATCTGCCGCTCCCGACATCGCCACCACTAATAATAGTTATTAACCCCTATTCCACCGCTCCCCGACATCGCCACTACTATAATAAAGTTATTAACCCCTATTCCCCACGCACCCCAACATCCCTGACACTATAATAAAGCTATTAACCCCTATTCTGCGCTCCTCGACACCGCCACCACTAAATAAAGTTATTAGCCCCTAAACCTCAGACCTCCCACATCACCGCCACTAAATAAACCTATTAACCCCTAAACCGCCATCCCCTAAATCACAAAAATATAAATTAAACTATTAACCCCTAAACCTATCACCTCCTAACTTTATATTAAAAAATAGCCAATAAAATGTCAGTAGCTCTCATCCTATTGACTGATTTGAACAGCCAATAGGATTTCAGTAGCTCTCATCCTATGGGCTGATTTGAATTTCAAAAATCAAATCAGCCAATAGGAATGCAAGGGACGCATTTTAAAAAAGGCTCCCTTGCATTGAAGATTCAGTGTACAACGGCGACCGTATGAAGAGGACGATCCACACCGGATGTCTTGAAGGATGGACCCACTCGGCGCCGCCGGGATGAAGATAGAAGACGCCACCGGGATGAAGATAGAAGATGCCGCCTGGATGAAGATAGAAGACGCCGCCTGGCTGGATGAAGACCTCGCCGCCTGGATAAAGACTTCTCACTGCCTGGATGTCCGGACATCAGAAACTCTAAGTGGATCGTCGGGAGTTAATGTTAGGTTTTTTTTAAACATTTTTGGGGGGGAGTTTTTTTTAGATTAGGGTTTGGGCTTTTTTAAAAGAGCTAAATGCCCTTTTAAGGGCAATGGATAGCTTAGGTTTTTGTTAGAGTTAGGTTTTTTATTTTGGGGGGTTGGTTGGGTGGTGGGTTTTACCGTTGGGGGTCTTTGTATTTTTTTTCTGGTAAAAGAGCTGATTTCTTTAGGGAAATGCCTTACAAAAGGCCCTTGTAAGGGCTATTGGTAGTTTATTGTAGGCTAGGGTTTTTTTATTTTGGGGGGGCTTTTTTATTTTTATAGGGCTATTAGATTTTGTAATTGTTTTTATTTTGGATAATTTTGTTTGTTATTTTTTGTAATTTAGTATTTTTTATTTTTCGTAATTTTAGATTAAAATTGTTTTAGTAGTGTTACGTGTTTTTTTATGTGTAATTTAGCTTATTTAATTGGTAGTTTTCTAATGTTAGTATAATAATTGTTAAGTTAATTAATAGTTTAAACTTAGTTTTTTTTTATTTCATGGGTAAGTTTTTATTTATTTTAAGATAGGGATATTGTAATTTTAATTTAAAGTTAGGGGGTTGTTAGGTTTAGGGGTTAATAGTTAAATTTATTTATTTGCGATGTGGGGGGCTGGTGGTTTAGGGGTTAATAGGTTTATTTAGTGGTGGTAATGTGGGAGGCCAGAGGTTTAGGGGTTAATAACTTTATTTAGTGGTGGTGATATTGGGGAGCGGCAGAATAGGGGTTAATAACTTTTATTAGTGGTGGCGATGTCGGGAGCGGCAGATTAGGGGCTAATAACTTTAATATAGTGTTTGCGATGCGGGAGGGTGGCGGAATAGGGCTTAATAGGTAGTTTATGGATGTTAGTGTACTTTGTAACATTTTAGTAATGAGTTTTGTGTAACAATTTTGTTGCACAAAACTCATAACTACTGGTCTCAGATAGCGGAATGGATCGTGTTGGTATAGGCTGTAACGCAAGCATTTTAGCCTCACCGCACAACCTGTAATACCGGAAATTTTTTTGAGTGTGGGATTGACGTTGCGTTACAGACTAAAATGCTTGCGGTATAGCTATACCGACAAGACTCGTAATGGCTGTGTTACGGTTTTTACACTGAAATGACAAATTTTTCAGCAGTAAAACCGTAAAGCAAAACTCGTAATCTAGGTGAAAGTGTTTTGCAGCAATGACAAAAACATTTTGGTGCTGGTTTTTCATTATAACTGCTTTGAGATGCAGTTATGAGTTTAGTCAACTGTGAAACTATGTATTATACATTAAAGGGACATGAAACCAACATTTTTTTCTTTCATGATTTAGACAGAGCATTCAATTTTAAACAATTTTCCAATTTACTTTTATTATCTAATTTTCTACATACTCTTGATATCCTTTGTTGAAAATAATATCTAAATAGGCTCAGGAGCTGCTGATTGGTGGCTGCACATATATGCTTTGTGTGATTGGCTCACCCATGTGCACTGCTATTTCATCAACAAAGAACATCTAAAGAATGAAGCAAATTAGATAATAGAAGTAAATCTGAATGTTGTTTAAAATTGTATTCTCTAACCTAACTGGATTATAAAAGAATCATTTTGGGTTTCATGTCCCTTTAACAGGGGAAGCACAGAATTTACACTCACTGTAATTTGGTTTTCTCTGTATTTGTGGGGTGCATAAACCAAATAATTTCATGGGTTTGTACTCTTGAATTAAGACTTATACCTTACTTTAACTATTGTATTTAGCCATTTATATTTATTTGTAGTATACTGTAGAATAACCTATACTGCCCTTCATATATAATTATGATTATTTAAAGAAACTTGAAACATCTGAAATGATTCTATTATCTTTATTTACCATCAGGTTTTCAAGATGTCCATGTGATGATCTTTGTTGGCTTTGGTTTTCTCATGACATTTCTGAAAAGATATGGCTTTAGCAGTGTTGGGTTCAACTTCTTGCTTGCTGCCTTTGGAGTTCAATGGGCCATTTTGATGCAGGGCTGGTTCCACACGTTTCAAGAAGGAAAGATTTTAATTGGTGTATCAAGGTAAGATATTTTATCAATAATCTGATTCTGTAAAAAAATATTAGCTATTGTTATTTGATCTAGAGGTAGAATCCTAGGCCATTAAAGTTAGAGATTCGGTACCTGGAACAGAAATTGGTAAAAGAAAAATCAGCGTCTCATTTTATGCAGATGATAGGATGTTTTTTTCAAAATACAGAAGCCAATGTTTAAAAAATGCTGGAAATCATTGAGTCTTAGGATCTTTTTCAGGCTAAAAGACAAATGATTCCCTTCAGCAGATACCCTTTAGAGAGGTAAAAGATTATGAGCAAGATTACAAGTTGTGGGGTACGACTTTACCGCTAAAAAAATGGCCTAGAGTGCAGAATGGTCAGCTACTTGATATTACAAGTTGTACGGTATGGCTACTCCGGTAGCATTATAGCCTATACCGCAACAATCCAATCCGCAATCAAAGACCAGTAGTTATGGATTTTGCAAAACAAAAATGTTTCACAAAACTCATAACAAATATGTTACAAAGTACACTAACACCCATAAACTATCTATTAACCCCTAAACTGCCACCCCTAGCATTGCAAATTCTAAAATAAACCTATTAACCCTTAATCCGCCACCCCCCTGCATCGCTAACACCTAATCAACCTATTAACCCCTAAACCGCTCTCCCACACATCACCAACACTAAATAAAGCTATTAACCTCTAAACCGCCGACCCCCCACATCGCCACTCCCTAAATAAACCTATTAACCCCTAAACCGCTGCCCCCCCACAATTTCAACACTAAATTAACCTATTAACCCCTAAACTGCCGGCCCCCAACATCATGACAAACTAAATTAAACTTTTACCCTCTAAACCTAACACCCCCTAAATTTAAATTAAAGTTTCAATATAACTATCTTAAAATAAATAAAAACTTACCTGTGAAATTAAAAAAAACTAAGCTTAACCTATAAATAAATCTAACATTACTATTTAAAAAAAATAAAAGATATAAAAAATAAAAAACCTAAATTTCAAAATTAAAAAATCCTAACACTATGAAAAAAAAACAACTAACATTACAAAAAATAAAAAAACTCTAAAATTAAACAAAATAACAAAACCTAACATTACACAAAATAAAAAACTCTAAAATTGCAAAAGATAACAAAATCTAACATTACAGAAAATAACAAATGAAATTATCCAAAATAAAAAAGATATTCCGAATCTAGTACCCCATTTAAAATAAAAAAAAGTCACCCCAAAAAAACAACCCCCCCTAATCTATAAATAAACTACCAATAGCCCTTAAAAGATCCTTTGTAGGGCATTGCCCTAAGTTTAACAGCTCTTTTAATAAAAAAAAATACAAAGTAACCCCTAACAGTACAAACCCCCCAAAATAAAAAAAGATCTAACTAAAAAAAAACTAATTTACCCATTGCCCCAAAAGGGGCATTTGTATGGGCACTGCCCTTAAAAGAGCAATCAGCTCTTTTACTGACCATGAGAATAAAACAATCCCTAATCTAACAATCCCTAATCTAAAAAAAAAACCTACCCCCAAAAAACAAAACAAAAAACTAACACTAACCCCAAAAAGTGTGCTCTCCATTACTGAAGTCCGGCGATCCATCTTCATCCATCGCTGGATCATCTTCTTTCTTCTTGCCGGAGGTGCCGAGCGGTCTTCCGATGCGTGGATCTGGAGCGGTGGTCCTCCTCGGCGGCGGTCATCAGCGACGTGGAGGTACTCTTCATATGATCATCCACCGCACACTGAAGATTGAATGCAAGGTACCCCTTTTATATTGGGGTTTTTAAACAACTTCATAGACTTCAATGGGGAAGCGCTAAACCGACATGAAATATTAATATTTCACATTACAATGTTCTTCACGTAGCAGATATGTTCTATTTATTCATAAATATTTTTACATATATCTGATACATAGATGATTATATATAGATATAGACATGTAGAGATATGTATAGGAATATCAATTTAAAAATACTTAGAACATATTCCCCTTTGCGAAGAACATTGGAATGTTAAATATTTACACTATATACATAGTTAAACACTTTATTAAATATGAATATTGCATAAATATGATTTTCCATGTTTTCAGCTACTTGACTACAAAGGGATCTAATGCACTTATATGTATATGTTTATATATGTATACATATGTTTTTATGTGTTTATATGTGTTTTGCTCTATATTTGCTGTACTTATTTCACATTTCAATAAATTTAAAGGATATTGATATTTTTATTCTTAAAATACACATTTCTATATATATATATGTGTATATACCTATACCTGCATATCTATTCTTATAGATATATAGGTATATATATTTATTTTACATGAATAGTATCATATATATATAGAAATATAGGCAAAGATTGGTGTATGTGCACTCCCACCAACGTCCAACAGCTACCAGGGTGCTATACGGTAAATGATAAAGACGCAAAGTGAAGCACTCACTGGATTTTCATCAAAAAGTGACCAAAACTTTAATGTAGATTGTGACGTTTCGGGACAGCAACAGTCCCTTCCTCTGACAAACAAACACTGAACAAAAGCAGCCTTAAATAGGCTCCCAAATACACTCCCCTCAGGATCAGCCAATCCAGGCTGAATAATAAACACACCCATAAAGTGACCAATAAGAAAACATGATACAAAATTGTGTATGTGACTGTTATAACATAATCGACAAAAATGCTTTAAAAACAAATCCCCTTTGGGTCCCAATGCTGGTGGTCAAACCCCCTATCTAAAAGAAACATCCTATATAATTGTCAATCGACTGAATTAATGAAATAAGTCATAAAATCAACTATTGTAATATAACCAATCAAATATTGGATTGCAAACTTGTATTGCGATAGGCTCCAATACGTCATTACTGCTGTTACTAATCCGCCCCTTGTTGTCAGGGACGCAATCACCGGCACATCTATAACCAAAGGAAGGAACCCCGCTACTGGTCCGTCCCTTCTTCCTAGGGCCGCGATCACAAGCTTAACTATAACCCACAAAAAAACACTCATCACAATACACAGTAGCGCATATCCTGCTACATTAATTTTTACCTGCGCTCATATAGACAATATGTAGCCGATCGCCCTATGAGAGAGCAAAAAAATGTCAACAAAAATTATCCAATGGTAGAATGCCATGTCAGTAATTGGGCGTATACGCCTCAGAGTTAGGTGTGCAGTGATCTAATACATCGTGAACAGACCCACAATGAAAAACAAAACCAAAAATTGCAATCACCATGTTGTGAAATACATCAATATCAGAGCGCACTGCTCAAATCGCTCCACACGTCACACCGCAGCAATCACACCATGCGATCACCATGAGTGAACCATCGGAGCATACACAAATCAAAAAAATCAAAAACATCGTGCCCGCGAGTGTATTTACCTAAACATATAAGCATACAACATGATTTTACTTATAAGGCAACTCTTTAATGGCGTCAGCAATCGTTTTATATATGCTTTACCATCTATAAAGAAGTGAGACAGAATTGGCCAATGGCTATGTGTCTAGCCCAAATGGGCGTGTGTTTAAAATATAATACCTGAAAGAGCCTATTGCTCAGACCCTTACATGGATTGCCACTTATATTCCATAATGCAAACCCCGTGTATGAAAAATGATCACCGTGTGTGAAAATTAAAGAAAGACTGTAAGTAATTTGACATGTGTTTAAAGAAAGTGAAATAATCACCTAAAAGTGCATAAACATACAAAACATAAAAACCTATTAACCCCAACATGTCTCTGTCCCCATCCCGGGTATCTAGCTGCACCCCAAAGGGAAAGAAGGGGGGGGGGGAGGGGGGAAGGTTATCATGTGGAACAAAAAGAGAACTATATCATAAAGGGCATGACCAGACAGCAGAGGGATCCAATAGGAATCGTGTAAAACTCAATGGAGTGATACACCACACAAAAGATACATTTAAAATAAAACCATTAAAAACAAAATATTGGCACATAGAGAACTGACAAAGAACAGATATTACATATTGAAAAAATAATATCAAAAAAGGGGCTATTATCCAAGCAGATCTTAAAAATAACAAGGTATTTGAACAAGATAATTATATTCTAATGGTCTTTGCACCAAAGCTATTTAACCAAAAAACTGTATGGTGTCAGACTATTTGCTTGGAATCTTATTTCCAAGGGAAGGAAGGCAAAAAATCATTAGTGAGACACATAGCCATTGGCCAATTCTGTCTCACTTCTTTATAGATGGTAAAGCATATATAAAACGATTGCTGACGCCATTAAAGAGTTGCCTTATAAGTAAAATCATGTTGTATGCTTATATGTTTAGGTAAATACACTCGCGGGCACGATGTTTTTGATTTTTTTGATTTGTGTATGCTCCGATGGTTCACTCATGGTGATCGCATGGTGTGATTGCTGCGGTGTGACGTGTGGAGCGATTTGAGCAGTGCGCTCTGATATTGATGTATTTCACAACATGGTGATTGCAATTTTTGGTTTTGTTTTTCATTGTGGGTCTGTTCACGATGTATTAGATCACTGCACACCTAACTCTGAGGCGTATACGCCCAATTACTGACATGGCATTCTACCATTGGATAATTTTTGTTGACATTTTTTTGCTCTCTCATAGGGCGATCGGCTACATATTGTCTATATGAGCGCAGGTAAAAATTAATGTAGCAGGATATGCGCTACTGTGTATTGTGATGAGTGTTTTTTTGTGGGTTATAGTTAAGCTTGTGATCGCGGCCCTAGGAAGAAGGGACGGACCAGTAGCGGGGTTCCTTCCTTTGGTTATAGATGTGCCGGTGATTGCGTCCCTGACAACAAGGGGCGGATTAGTAACAGCAGTAATGACGTATTGGAGCCTATCGCAATACAAGTTTGCAATCCAATATTTGATTGGTTATATTACAATAGTTGATTTTATGACTTATTTCATTAATTCAGTCGATTGACAATTATATAGGATGTTTCTTTTAGATAGGGGGTTTGACCACCAGCATTGGGACCCAAAGGGGATTTGTTTTTAAAGCATTTTTGTCGATTATGTTATAACAGTCACATACACAATTTTGTATCATGTTTTCTTATTGGTCACTTTATGGGTGTGTTTATTATTCAGCCTGGATTGGCTGATCCTGAGGGGAGTGTATTTGGGAGCCTATTTAAGGCTGCTTTTGTTCAGTGTTTGTTTGTCAGAGGAAGGGACTGTTGCTGTCCCGAAACGTCACAATCTACATTAAAGTTTTGGTCACTTTTTGATGAAAATCCAGTGAGTGCTTCACTTTGCGTCTTTATATAGAAATATATATACTTTATAATAAAAAGTACATTATTTTCTATATGAAGAACATAGGAATGTAAAATATGCATCATGTTTCTAAGCGGGCGGGTTAGAGCACATGAAAATGTAGTATTCTTATGGCGCATTATTGAAATATTACATCTAAAATATTTTTAATAAATTATAATCAATAATTTTTAATCATTACTTTTTTAAACTATTTTATAAGTAATATTTCAATAACACGTCTTAAGAATACTAAGTTTTCATGTGCGCTAATATTTAATATTTTTATCCTAATATTCTCCATTTTATTTGGACTTGCCCTATGATCAAAATGTTCTGGGATTGAGTGGAATGCGATCTTCATAAAATTTGTAAAAGGAAACTAAATTTAGACATTAAAATTATTTTAGGTCTCTCAAGCCCTAAAGGCTTTAGGTCGTATGATAAATTTCTTTTTTGAAAGCTTTTTATTGGCCAAAGGGGTAATATGCAAGAATTTGATACATACAAAAGTAACAAAATTTAAAGAATTTAAAAGAATGATTTATGAACAGTTGATCAAAGAAAAATTTGATGCCAAAGAATCAAAAATGGGAGATCTATATTCTTACATTATCAATAGCTATTCAGAAACAAATAGTATAGCTATTTGTTAACTATGAATATATATTAAAAGATAGATTAAGAGGGAGTTGGAAATGAAGGCTGGATTACAAGTGGCATGCTATTGTGATTTTGTTTTTTGAATGAATGCCCATTAGAAGAGGGCAGTGTTTAAATGACCGCAAATTTGTTTGAGCAAACGCTTTAATTTACGTTTCCCATATTTTCTATGGGCGGCGTTGAGCATCAATGTGCAGTCATATTACAAGTTGTGATCGCTCGAACACAATCGCTGTTTGCACTCAGACTTTTTATGTGATCTCAAAACTCACGTAAAGAGTTTAAGCTGAGAGAAAAAAATAAGATGTTTTTCCACCTACACTATCCACCCCCTGCTTTCAACTTGTAATGCCAGCACTACCTGACACGCACAAAAAGTTGACCTCTAGTGATGTTAAAGGGCCATTATACACTCATTTTTTCTTTGCATAAATGTTTTGTAGATTATCTATTTATAAAGCCCATAAAGTTTGTTTTTTAAAAAAATGTATAATTTTGCTTATTTTTAAATAACATAGCTCTGATTTTCAGACTCCTAACCAAGCCCCAAAGTTTTATTTGAATACCGTCAGCTACCTTTATTTGAATACCTTCAGCTACCTTCCAGCTTGCTCCTGTTTGTGTTAAGGGTCTTTTCATATGCAAAAGAAGGGGGGGGGGGAGTGTCTTATTTCCCACTTGCAGTTGGCTTTCCAGCTACCTTTTCAACAGAGATAAACTGAGAGCTTCTAAATAAGTTTTTAAACAGTTTTATACTGGATTTTTATATCAGTATCTGTGCATCTTATTCTTTATAGTAGTGTCTATTACATGCAGTTATATGAAAATGAGTGTATACTGTCCCTTTAACTTGATACAATGAGATGTTTCACATTGATTTTTTTTTTACTTGATATAAGATAATTTACGTTTATTTTTTCCCCTTCACTTTATTATGATGATAGAAATCATATGATACAATGAGATGTTTCACGTTGATTTTTTTTTTACTTGATATGATAAGATAATTCACGTTGTTTATTTTTCACTTGATATGATAAGATAATGCACATTTTTTTATCCCCCTTGACTTTATTATGATAATATAAATCGTATGATACAATGAGATGATTTACGTAGATTTTTTTTCTCTTGATATAATGAGAGGATTCACAGTGATTTTTTTCCCACTTTATTATGATGATATAAAGCCATTTTTCTTTTTATTTGGTACAATGAGATGATTTACGTTGAATTTGTTTTCCACTTGATATGATGAGATTATTCAAATTGTCATAAATAAAGTGATTATCCTTATTAAAAGGTAAATGGGCTAGATTACAAGTGAGGTGCAAACGGTTTTGTTCAAGCGATATTGTGTTTTCACAGGCCTTTTTCATTGCGCTGATATTACAGTTCAATCCTTACAGCAATCTCAGAGCTGTGGTTAACTGTTTACCAATACAAAAAAGTTGCACAAAACACTTCAAAAATACATTTCAAAGTACAGTTACACTCATGTTAACACTGTCTAATAAAAAAATATTTAAAAAAAATATTGCACAAAAAAGGGCTCAAAGATATGAGATCTCAGGTGTTAGAAATAAAAAGGCAGGCAATTGGCTTTAACATTGAGACACATACATTTACATTGCTAAAGATGTATTTTTATGTATATATGTATATATAAATATAATAGCAAATGATTCAAAGCACTCACTGGTCTTCTGCCATCAAACTTGAAAAATTTATTTAGTGACGTTTCGGGACATATAACGTCCCTTCTTCTGACAAACATAAAGTGCATAGAAATGACGAATAGTACAAAGTGGACCACCTGTTACAACAATGAGGGGTTGTAAGCCAGAGCTATAACACGGGCCGTTACATATGCAACTAGCAGGTGGTGATAGAGAAGAAGTAGATGATAACTGTTAATGCTGCATCTATACAGAGGTGAACCAATATAACAGCAAACTTAAGGCAATATCCTTTTTGGTGAGAATGTGTCCAAACATATGCATATTGACGGTTTAGTTGTATTTAACAAGCCAAAATTTACCGCCTGTCTGTATAAAATGTGTAACACTTTACCGTAATATTCCAGCCGCTGCAATAAGGATCATCCGTTTGGTCTAAATGAAGACTGCCGTGCGCTGTTCTCCTTTCAAGATATACCAACATAGGACAGCCTTATCTCTTTACCTCTTAGCCCGCTAACAAACGGTAATGGCAGCAAACTCCAGCAGCGTCCGGTCTCTGTGTCTCTATCACTCACACTGCACAACCCGGAAGCTCCTCCCTCCAGTCTCCGGTCTCAGGATAGCAGCTGTGAGATCCCAGTAGGTAGCTGTTCACACATTGTGTTGAATGGAGTCCTAGTACTCCACAGTAAAATAGAAAAAAAAGGAAAGTACTATGTGTTTCTCTTGCTCCTTGAATAAAACACAGTGCAGAGTAGAGATAAAAGTGCAAAACTTTATTCGATGTATTCCTTAAAACAGAGAAGTGTTCCTCTCAGTTAAAAATGCGGTATAGAGAAAGTTTGACCGGTTTCGGTCATTGCGACCGTAGTCATAAACATAAAGTGCAAATGAACAACCTTATAAAGGCCTAACATTCCCTCCCCTAACCAATCCTATGTGCTGTTCTTAATATAAACCAATAAGAGTGACAATAAAATATTATGGCACTGATCTTGCTTACATAATTATTGTCCAAGAAACCGCAAATAAACCCCACAGTGTTAGATGGAATCTTCCACAACACTTGTCATCATCAAACAATTGAAAATTCTGAACAAGTGTTCATTTGATCTTATGTTGTTGGTGATCCACGAGGCTGGGAGATTATTGGAGGTGAGGACTGAAATACGGATCTTTGAGAATGAGCAAGTAACAAGGTTGAGGGCTGATAATACTTGTGACTGGCTTGATAAACTTGCACAACAAGTGAAAGTATATAAGCAAGAGCTAATCTCCTTCAAGAACCGCAAGTTGCAGATGGTAGGGTTGGACTACACACATAAAAGTGTCTATCGGTGGATGTTGGCACCCAAAGAGAGGAAGATATTTAGACCAAGACGGGAGAGACGGAACACTAAAAAAACTATCAATACGATCGATACTAGCTCAGGTGAGAGCACAGAGCCAGAAAGTTCCTTAGATCCTGAAGCCCCTACTTTCTCTGGAATAACGACTAGGTCTCGGGGCCACCAACTATGGGACAACACATGGGAGGAGTTTTCCTCAAGGCCACCACTCTCACCTTATTCCAATCCATCTACTCGGGGGGGCATGTCCCGCCGACCTCCAATTCGGAGAAGATAGAGAACAATGTTTTCAACATTAGTTCCAGAGAGCTAACCCCAGGGGGGACATCATTATTGAATAAAGGACTTTTGTTTGTACCTTCCGCTAGGATGAACACCTTTAATACACTTGTGGATATCCAGAAGTTTGGCAGACAGTTACGTCTAAAGGAACACTTTGGAACAACAAGCGATACAAGCCAACAGTTCAGAACAGCTGGTACTTTCGACCCTATTTCTAATAATGCCTCTATCACCACCTATACGAAATACCTTATGAAGTTAGCGCAAGAACCTGTAAACAATAGAAGACAGTATGACAACTTGTCTAAAGACAAACGATTAGCCCTGAAATCCTTAAGAGATGATTCCACGATTGTGATACGCCCTGCTGATAAGGGTGGAGCGGTTGTAATAATGAATGTAACAGATTACAAGAAGGAGATCATTCATCAACTCACAGATGAGGTAACCTACAAGGTGCTTGATAGGGATCCCACGTTGACATTGAAACGGGAGATTGACAACAAAATATCACAATGGAAACAGGAAGGTGCAATTACTGAACAAGAAGCTCGTTATTTGCAGAGGGATTTTCCAATAACCCCGATTATGTACACTCTGCCAAAGATCCATAAAGATCCAATGTGCTCCAGAAAGAGACCTGCTGGATTCACGAGTTGGGGACTTTGGTACCCAGAGGCTTGAATGTACAGTCTGGATGGCAAGCCTTCCTGGGATAACTGCTTTCTAAGTCTAATTCCGTTGACTGTAGCCAAAAAGATGGGAGTCCTGATCTGTTTTTTCTGCTATTGAAGATGAGAGTCCATGATCCTTATGTTGAGTTTTATGATATTTTTTAGAAATATCCTCTTATTGTTCTAGGCATTTTGGATATTACTCCACACTCTACATCTTGAGTCTTCCATTATTAGTTTGCACCTGGGGTTCATGTTATGAAGTCTGAATCAGTGCTTTAACTATTATGCAAGGATAGGCATATTTGATTTTAACATTAATTTTTTATATTTTAATTTTAGTTGCATTACATATTTTTAACTCAAGAATAGATACACATTGTGCACTTCTAGTACACATTAAGTTCAACACTGTAATATTTGAGCCTGATCTGATTATTTCGTCCACTAACCTGCATCTTTCCCTAGATAGTAGTAATTAGGTGTTTTGATATGTGGTCCAGTCATGATTATTGGTTTTGAGTCTGCTTTAGGAGCTGACCATTGTGCCAGGAGACTATTCTCCCATTGATTATTGACTATCCCTTTGAGTGACTTTGGGGATTGAATTACAATACTGGGGGCACATAGATAGAATTATCTCTCTTGTTTGGTACTATGCCATAAATTTTCTCTCCCTGTGAATGGGGAATAGTTATTTTTTGGGGGAAGGATGTGATATAGCAGTTATACGCGTATTATATGTGTATGAATCACAGAGGTGATTTATATTTATAATGTTGGGATGATTCCATTTATAATGAATTACTTGGATGTGTTTGGCATACTGTCACTACACTTAAGAAAGGTTTGATCTGATGAGAATATCCGTGGATACGGAGCAGTTGCAATGATCAGCGCCTTAATTGGTTAATAATTTTGATGCCTATGATAGTCAGGCAGTGAGTTGTAAAATTATTAGCCTTGCACTTTGGGATTGAGATGTTATGTACATAATGATATGTGTTATAGGTAATTGTGTTTCACTGGATTGTCCATTGTGGTAGTGGCCACACTTTGATACGTTTACCACAAGACTTGTGATTGTGCATAAACTATCCCTGAGCGTGGATCTGATTAATAGAGTGACTGACGATGGTGCGTTATTAACTATTTTGTGGTGTGTATACTACAAGTGAGGGGGTCTATAGACTGACAGCGTAGTGGTCTGACACATTAATTGATTCATACTGAGCATCCAATCGGCATGAAAGGTGTGACTGCGATAGCCTATCAGGAGGGGCATTGAGCAGTCAGGAGTTTAACATAGTGTTTTCACTGAGAAACTACATTGAGCCCGGTAATACTTTATACATGAAGAGGGAGTGATTCGGTGGAGCTGTGAGCCCCCCCTCCCTTGCCGATGATGTTCGAGAAGGCAGTGATTTGTGAGCAGAGTTTTCGGGTGGACGTTTGTTTTTGTTGCATTTGCCTGCTTTGACCAATCAGGACGGAGGTGTGACCCTTTCAGCCTATCGGGAAGAAAGGGTGGGGTCTGGCTGACAGTAAGCGATCTGTTAGGGCCAGCTCCGGTACGGTTAGGTGTTTTTATAAATAAACTATTGGTACATAGGTTGATGATGAACTGAGGGCTATTTCTGATAGATCGTTACCAATGATTTTTGGTTTGATTGTTTGGGTGGCTTAGTTATTGTGGCTGGTAGTATTAGTATGGTTACCATGGTGAACACTTAGCCTATTAGGAGTGAGGGACGTTTTTTCAATTGTTTGACGATGACAAGTGTTGTGGAAGATTCCATCTAACACTGTGGGGTTTATTTGCGGTTTCTTGGACAATAATTATGTAAGCAAGATCAGAGCCATAATATTTTATTGTCACTCTTATTGGTTTATATTAAGAACAGCAAATAGGATTTGTTTGATACATTTCACAATACACACATTACAATTTATATCACTATGTTGTGTTATTATATTTCTAAACTGTTTGATGGTTTAGTCTTTGGGTTTTGCACACGTTCTCCAGTGATTGGAGGCTGATTAGAGGAGGGAATGTTAGGACTTTATAAGTTTGTTCATTTGCACTTTATGTTTGTCAGAAGAAGGGACGTTATATGTCCCGAAACGTCACTTAATACATTTTTCAAGTTTGATGGCAGAAGACCAGTGAGTGCTTTGAATCATTTGCAATTGTATACTCCCTGAGAGCACCCTGGCAGTTGATGATAGGTGGTGAGAGTGCATGTACCCAGAACTGTTTATATATATATATATATATATATATATATATATATATATATATATATATATATATTTATATATGTTTACATATATATTAATGTATTTATATGTGTATATATGTATTAACAGTCATATATACACATATAAAAACATTAATATATACTGTATGTAAAAACATATAGACATATATAGAAGTGTATTAGAGCCCTTTGCCATTAAGTAGATGAAAAGATGTAAGCAACATGAAAAAAAAGCAAAAAATAAATAATTAAAATAAAAAGCCTTTGAAGAGTTATGAGCTTATTATTCATTTAACCATATTAGGTTTTGAGAGATATCCATACCTCCCAACTGTCATGTGTCCTGCGGGATTGTTGCGTATTGGGAGATATGGCTCTCCTCCCCCCTCAGTGTTCTGGTTTTAAAGGACTGACCGAGCCCCGCCCAAGCCTCACCCATGCTCCTCCTAAACACATACACAGACTGACCAGACATGCCCAAAGACCTCTCAGATACTTCTACGAACCACCCATAACCGCCCCTCGCACATGGTTGTGGAAGCTTATGGTCATTGCCCATAAGCTCCCACAACCTGCTTGTACATTACAGATAGGAAAACTATTGTGCTATTGTGCACTAACACAAAGCTCCCAACTGTCCTGTATATTGTTGGACTGCCCTGCTGTCCCTCCAGTAGCTTCTCCTTTAGGGCAAATGTCCCAGTTTCCAAAAGTAAAACCAGGAATTGCCCATACTCTGCCACACCCGCCAACTATGGCACATCCTCAGTAGGCCCAACACCATAACAATGTCCTCTCACCACATGACTCCCTCACCTCCCCGTCCCATAAGGCTTTTTAAAGAAATTTTAGAAAGTATGGCAACATGTTAGTCAATATATTAGCAGGTATAACTTTTAGAATAAGTTGAGGGTGAAACTGCAGATACAGTAAGTGTATAGTAGAGAGGAAAGGTAAACATACTCACTCATACAATTTCTAGCTTAGGACAGTAATCCAAAAATAGTATTGAGAGGGGGGAACGAGCGGCCGACTAAGATGGCCGCACTTCACTGAAGCTCTCCATGCGAGCTGGGCATAAAGGCTCACAATTGCTGAAAGCCTTGAGCTATCTAAACACAGGACCTCATTTGTGGCTCCGGAACACCTAGAGAACACCCGGTGTGAATTTGGTCAGGAATCCTCTGACTTTACTGGCGACGCTGGGACCGCAACTTATAAACCCATGCGTTTTTTTGCACTGTGTCATACAAAATCGCAGTCAAACAGATCCACCTATGCCTACCTAAATGTTCTTCTGGACGGAACGGCTCTCTCTACAAAGAAAATAAGGTGACTCTTTTTATTTTTATTTAGTACCAACGATCTATAGCTTTACAATGAGATCTGAGCATTCTAATAGCTTTCTAATACCGGCCCACGATATGCAGAGGCTTGAGCGGCATCTATTTACATCTGCCTGGAGAACTTAACTATAAAGTTTTGTGGTTTGAGAACTGCAGGGAAGTGTTTAACCATATCTGTACAAAAGGTCCATATTTTCTCTCTTTGCACTGACTTTTTATAACTGGATACCTTAGCAGAATCTCTGGCATAATTTTTCTACTGTGCTTTTACCTTAAATTCAGGCTCTAAAACAGTGTGTACCCTCCTATTCCTTCTCCCACTGTTCTTTGTAGCAGTGGGTCATATCCAATACCTTTTCCCGTGATCGCTCTGTGAGAGCAATATCCCCAGGGAGGTGTGCACTACTGTAACAGGGCAGAGATTTCTCTTATAACAAATATAATTAACGTTTTCTCCATAACTCCTCACTATGTCACAAAGGAAATTAACGAGGAGCGACAAGTCCCAAAAACTAACACCAACAGCCCAGGGGGCCATGAGCTCTTTTTGCAAGCAAACAGACAAACAAAAGCCTAATTAGGACCCTGATATAATGCAAACTTCTCAAGATGAAAGCTCCTGTGAGGCTGCGGATGCCGCGATGGGGTTACAACCTAAAACCATTGAAATGGGAAAAGATGATATCATTACCTATGGGGCTACGGAAGCCCTTATAGAACAGGTTCAATCATGCATAAAGAGCGAGTGTGCAGGCTTAAAAAAATACATTTTTGATCTATGCTATAGGCTTGACACTCTGGAAGAACATATATGGAAGAATATGTGTCATCCCAGAAAATAGCAAGTCTAAGGCCTTTCAACATCATCACCGCATGGTCGATCTAGGAGATAAATTAGACGACTTAGAGAATTGCTCCAGGAGGAGTAACTTAAGATTCAGGGGAATTCCTGAAACTGTTCAGGGTAATAAGATTCAGGACTTTTTACAGTCTTTCTTCACAGACCTAATAAAGAGCAACTCTGGCAACTTATCTGAAATCATACTTGACAGAGCCCATAGGTCCTTATGCCCTAAACCAACTGAGGGCTCACCTCTTTGTGATATAATTGTTCACTTCCAAAACTTTCAACACAGGGAAATTATTTACAACTACTCTAGAAAACAACCATCCAACATGTTTCAAGGCTACCGAATACAAGTGTTTCAAGACCTATCGATGCGGACACTTCAGAAAAGGAGAGACTTTTCTTTTTTAACTTCTCACCTTCGCACATTGAAGATTCCGTATAGGTGGGGGTTTCCAACCTCAGTTATAGCTGTTAAAAATGGGAAAAAATTTGAATGCCTTTTTCCACCAGATGCGGAGCAATTCTGCCAACTACTGGGAATATCAACCCCAGAACCACAAGATTCTACCTCTCAATCTTCAACATCAGCCAGACACGAGGCATCTAAATCACAGAGGCGCCCTTGGATGGAGTCTACAGCAACACAGAACAAAAGAAGACAAACCAATACCACTGGTACTGTGGAGGATCCACCTTGAAAAGGGACACGTAACTATATGATATTGTTTCTAACACCTTTACTATGCTCAACTGATGTTTTTTTTTTCAAATTCCACAGAGACTTTAATCAGCTACCTGCTGGTCTTTGACATGTTTGAATTGTTTGATTAGACACCTTGTTGTTACCGCTACATATATAAATACTGTATATAAATACTGTTAAGTAACGTTTAGACCTATTAGGGATAGAGATCCCTTAAAGATCCATTTTACTTGATCTGATGTGACTATGCGGCTCTGCGAAGTTCTCATTTAACTACTTGTTGATAGTTATTATGTTGTAACGTTTGGTTTGTCTCAGCTGATACAGTTGATAAAAATATCTGCAGATGTTATTTTCAGTGGAAGCTCAAAGCCCTTATTTTAATTACTACACTCATATAGAATCTCTTCTCATGTGGTAATTTTGCAGAAACACTTGATGGTCTTGCTGCCATAGCCTGCATTATTTTTGAACCTTTTATGCTACCATGGTACTAAATGACAATGTCGCAACACTTTTATTCTGCTAACCTGATGTTTTTGTTTCTAGGTATAACAGAGACTGTATTCAGATATTTACTGTACTTTGTTATGTTATATTTGTTTGATTCCCTGACCGGATGTCACTGTTACATATATAAGTATTGTACCTACTATAGTTAGAGTTTCCTAGAAGGCCTGATTCACTTACTTTACTGAGTCCATAAGACTTCACAGAGCCCACATTTAATCTCTTGTTGAGAGTCGCTATGTAGTAAAGATTTGTTGGGCTCAACTTGTATAGTTGTTAAAAAATCTGCAGTGGCTACCCTAAATGTAAGCATGAAGCCCCTACTCCGAATATTATATTTACATAGTAACCCTTCCCACACTGCAATATCGCAGAAGCAAGTGGTGGACTTGCTGCTATACCCCACAATATACTAATGTATGATACGCCACAATAGTGTTAACTGATATTAATTAACAATCACTCCCACGGCCCAGGTGTTCATATAAAGTGTAAACCAGCATTAGTACAGTATAGTTCACTTCCACATGGTTAGTTAGAAAACAGTGATACATATTTAGACAAGCCGCAAAGGAATTTATTTTGATTAAGAATAGAATATCCCTTAAATTATTTGACGACATCATACCTAGTCTTTAGGGACAACCTTAGGAATTAGTATAGGGGGCACACTTACATTTTATATGAAAATATGTCTTTCTAGGTTTCTTGAATGTTGGAGAAGTTATTATATGTTACAAATCAGCCTTATGTTATTATTGTAAACATATACTGTCTTCAAAGGGCTCCATCTAGTTTAACAACGGTCCACTTGTTTATATAAACAATTTGTTGTTTTTTCTTTCTCTTCTTCTCTCATCTCCCAATTTGCTACACTCTCCCTTCTTTTTTTTTTTTAGTAAAATCATGCCCAGTTTGCCCAAAAGCCTCCACCATCCCTAGATCAGTTCTCTCTCTTTAAAGACTACTGATTTAAAATTAATCTTTGATTCAACTTTCTACCTCTTATGCTAAATTTTTAATCTTCTAATCTATTTCAGTTCACCAACGCCCCCCTTGCACTTACAATCTGTTACTTCTCTGATAATATATATATCCATAACACATACAATGTCTACCCAGATATATGAAGGGTCAATAACCATTGCCACTCAAAATGTAAAAGATTCCTCTCTGCTGAAAAGAGATCAATCGCCCTTTATGATTTCTATAAAAAGAATTTAGACATAATAATGATTCAGGAAACCCACTTTAAGAAGACTCATGAAGCAAGGCTTCCCTCTAAGTACTATGACAAATACTACTTTAGCTCAGGCCCAACTAGACACAATGGGGTTTGCACTTTATTTAAATGCGACACATTGTTCAACTTATTACAACAATACAGCGACCCCGAGGGTAGGATCCTAATCTTGGTGGGCCTTTACTATGGAAAACCCATTACACTCGCAAACATTTATGCTCTTATCAAACCCACTCCATGCTTCTATCGCAAAGTCATAAATAAGCTGCTTGATATAGCGAAGGGCCCTATTTTACTGGGAGGGGACTTTAATTTTCCATCAGACCCTGCACTAGACACCTCTACGGGCCACTCTTATCTTAGAAACGCACAGATCCAAAATAATAACGCACTACTACAATCACTCACTTTATTTGATAAATGGAGAATGGTACATACTTCTACTAAAGACTATACCTTCTTTTCCCATTCACAGCGATCATATACGAGGCTCGACTACATATTCTGTGACCAGGCTTTTCTTTCAAATCTTGTTGACTCAAAAATATCACACACTTCATGGTCAGATCACAGTCTAGTCAAGTCTACCTTTAAATGGTCAAATAAACCCAGACATAGATTGAACTGGAGATTAAACGAGCACATTCTTACAGATAGTGACATCATCGACCAACTACTTAAATATAGAGATGAATATTTTGAGTTCAATATCTCCTCCGACACAAACGTTGCAAATAATTGGGAATCTTACAAGTGCTTTATTAGAGGTATTATTATACAATTAACTGCGAAACTTAAAAAACAAAGATCCACCCAGTTTGACTCTCTGACCAGTATTCTTCTAGCTATGGAAAAATCACACAAGCAAGACCCGCAATCTCCACAAAAACTAGCCGGGGTAAAGGAGGCTAGAGATAATCTTTATAAATTTTTAATTGAAAACGCTCATATGCATGCTCTGGCCTCCAAAGCTAAATTTTTTGTAGAGTCAAATAAGGCGGAGAGAATGCTGGCCAGATTTTTAAAAAAACAGAGGCTCAACTCATATATCCATTCCATTAAACATAGCTCAGGAATAACATTCACCAAAAACGAAGACATAACAAATAGCTTTGTCACATATTATACTTCATTGTACAATTTTAAACATACGAATGACCAGGAAAGACGTGATAAGATGAAATTGTATCTTGACTCAGTACATGTCCCATTGATCCCAGAAGATGACCTGACTATTCTAGACTCTCCCATTTCCTTACAGGAAATTACAAACACAATTAAATCCCTCCCGAGTAGTAAATCCCCTGGTCCGGATGGCCTTTCTACTAAATTCTACCAGCTATTAGTAGGAAATATTAGCCCTCACCTATATGAATTGTTTCAGCCTATAGATCAAGGCCTCACATTCTCTCAGCCCCTTTTAGACGCCATGATTACAATAATTCCAAAGCCTGACAAACCTAAAGATATAGTAGGTAGCTACAGGCCAATCTCTTTATTGAACGTTGATATCAAGATCTACGCTAAGATCTTGGCAAACTGTCTTAATCTCATTCTACCAAAGATCATCCACCCGGACCAGGTTGGATTCATCAGGGGACGCGAAGCAAAAGATAATACCACCAGACTACTTCATGCATTATACACTTCCCATGATCTCAAGAGCCCTCTTGTTCTTCTTTCCCCGATGCCGAGAAGGCCTTTGACAGGCTTGACTGGCATTTTATGTGGTCGACCCTGTCAAAATTTGGTTTCTCAGACAAATTCATATCCAGAGTACAAGCATTATATAACAACCCCTGAGCTACGATTAAAGTTAATGATACGATTTCCCAGGCTTTCCCAATATCCAATGGTACCCGGCAAGGGTGCCCGTTGTCCCCTCTTCTATTCGCCATTACAGTAGAAATATTAGCTGTCCAGATTAGAAACAATCCAAATATCTTCGGTATCTCATTTGGCAACATTCAACAAACATGCCTTCTCTTTGCAGATGACATTATCTTTACATTACAAACACCACTAACTTCCTTGCCAGCCTTAATACAAGTATTAGAGACGTATAAACAGTTTTCCAATTATTCCATAAATATGGAGAAATCCAGTATGATCCCTATACATGTAAATTCAGCAGAATTAGATTTTCTTTTACATAAAACTCCCTTCTATGTCACAAACACTCTTTGATACTTGGGGTTATATATCCCGAAAAACCCTCAAGATCTGTTTCACGAGAACTATATGACACTTCAAATGTTTTTTTCTTATTGGACGCATGGCACAAGCAGGGTCACCTTTCCTGGGTAGGCCGGGTTAATACAATAAAAATGATGATGGTCCCTAAATATCTTTATATATTCCAAGCCCTTCCTATATAAATACCGGGGCACTATTTGCGTACCCAACAAAAAATGTTAGAGTCTTTTATCTGGGCTTATAAAAAACAAAGAGTTTCTCGCAATACCCTATATTTGAGAAAAGAGGAGGGAGGCCTAAATGTCCCAAACTTAGTATTATACCATAAGGCAACACATCTTGCATGAATAGTTGCATGGAACCACAACCCTCCATTTAAAATATGGATCCAAATTGAGGCAGCCTTACTTGAACAGAGCGTAATGCGAGATATCTGTTGGCTCCCTAAATCTCACAGGCCCTCCCTGATTAAATCTAATGAATGTATCAAAGCCACGCAAGCTATCTGGGATTCCCTTATTCAACACCCCAATACTCTTTCTACTCCAATCTCACCAATGACCCTATTACTGAACAATACCCTTTTTTTAATCAGCACCAGTTTAAATATGCATCTGAGGAAGTAACTCATAAAAATTTGCCAATATTCCTACTCATAGATTCATCCCAGGTAAGAGATAGAACTACTCTGAGAGATTCCATCGGTCCCCCTTTCCATAGTTGGTTCTCTTACCTCCAAATTCGACAAGCTATTTTGGAGTGCCCATATAGACACGACTGCCTTCGCCCGCTTAAACCTTTCGAAAAATGATGCCTTACTCGGGACATTCACAAATCTCACATTTCTATTACTCATTAGCCCCTAAGAGTTCTACCTACGATCAGATCACTTTCCTACACTTCCAAATGGGAGACAGAGCTCCAGGTCCAGCTCCCGAATGATGTTTGGTCACAATGTTTTCACATGACACACTCCTTCTCGACATCTCTTGCACTAGCTGAACTTAACTATAAAATCATTTCACGCTGGTACCTTACCCCTCAGAGATTAAATGAAATATTTACGGAAGCTAACTCTAGCTGCTGGAGGCGCTGCAGTGAGATTAGTACAATATCCCATATATGGCGGTCATGCAATAAATTATCAACCTTCTGGGCTCAAGTGGAGCGATGCATTAATCTCACACTGAGCATACAACTCTCTCTTTCAGCACCAATGATTTTACTAAATCAAGTTCCTAGTTTACAGTGCATATATCACAACAAATTATTGCAATTGATGCTCACCTGTGCCAAACGTATTATACCTAGGCTGTGGAAACAACAACACCCCCCCACATTCAATCAATGGGAGGCTGAGGTAACACATATATTGTCATTAGAGAGGCGAAATTACTGTTTACTGTGGAAAAAAGACTTTATACTAAATATTATTTTTATTTGGGAACAAAGAACACAATGAAAAGGCAGAGAGGATCCTTTATTATTTAAGTATTGCTAAATTATTTCTCATACCTACATATACCCAAGTAGGATATATTCCAATACCCTACTACTTACATTAAGTGCAGGGACATCACCCCCCCCCCCCCTTACTCCCCCCTCTACCGGTCTCTTTGACCCTTTTGCTGATTCCTTTTCTTTCTTCTATGACACCTATACTGAACCAATTATTAAAGAAATACAGTGTACTCTAACGTAAATGTATATTTACTGACTTATGCCTTACATTTTAACTGTATGCCTATTTGTGTTACTATTACTATTAATTTAAAGAAAATTGTCAATAAAAATTATTTACACAAAAAAAAAAAAGTATTGACATCATGAGGCCTGATCACACCATAGACAAACAACAAAGGCGGAGGCTTCACTGTTCTTTTTCAAAATAATATAAATTGCAAAAATTCTGTTTGTGAACAAGAAAAAGTGATTGAAAAAGCATACACCTTAGTGATTGTGCTGCACAAAGCAACTATTTTCAGTTTGAATTTACTTCTGCATATTTACTGTACTATATTCTCCACTGAAAAGTTTGCCAGCTGGATGGCATTATGAATTAGCTGGGGGGAAGCATTGTAATACTTTCCAATATTATAATATTTTCTGTTATTTCTAAACGTTACTATTCAAATCACAGATTAATTGCATAATTTAACATACAATAATTTAATGATAATTTGTGCAACAAACATTGAAAACATTTAACAGTAGCTAATTTTAGCTTAATACTGTCTTAAATTTTAGCTGGGTGGTTAGTAGAATCAACCAGGTGCTGTACCCACTAAGAGTTAGGTTAGAGTGCAGTGCTACTAAAATTCCTATAATTAAATAAATTATTCCTATTTAAAACTAAATATTTACCTATAAAATAAACCCTAATATAGCTACAATATAACTAATAGTTACATTGTAGCTATTTTATGATTTATATTTATTTTACAGGCAACTTTGTATTTATTTTAACTAGTTATTAACTATTTAATAGATACCTAGTTAAAATAATTACAAAATTCCCTGTAAAATAAATCCTAACCTAAGTTACAATTACACCTAACACTACACTATCAATAAATTAATTCAATAAATTAACTACAATGATCTAAACTAAAATACAATTAAATAAACTATAATACACAAAAAAACAAACACTAAATTACAAAAAATAAAAAAATATTAAAGAATTTTAATCTAATTACACCTAATCTAAGCCCCCTAATAAAATAAAAAAAAAACCCGAAATAATAAAATTCCCTACACTAAACTAAATTACAAAAGTAATCAGCTCTTTTACCAGCCCTTAAAAGGACTTTTTGTGGGGCATTGCCCCAAAGTAATCAGCCTTTTACCTGTAAAAAAAAATACAATTCCCCCCCCCAACATTACAACCCACCACCCACACACCCCTACTCTAAAACCCACTCGATCCCCTCTTAAAAAAACCTAACACTACCCCCCTGATGCTCACCCTAACCGTGTTCAGCCAGCCGGGCACCGATGGGACAGAAGAGGACATTCGGACCGGCAGAAGTCCTCATCCTATCTGGGCAGAAGAGGACATCCGGACCGGCAGACATCTTCATCCAGACGGCATCTTCTATCTTCATCCTTCCGGAGCGGAGCCATCTTCTATCCAGCCGACATGGAGCCATCCTCTTCTTACGATGTCCTAAGGCCGAATGAAGGATCCTTTAAATGACGTCATCCAAGATGGCGCCCCTCGAATTCCGATTGGCTGATAGGATTCTATCAGCCAATCGGAATTAAGGTAGGAAAAATCAGATTGGTTGATTTAATCAGCCAATTGGATTGAAGCTCAATCCGATTGGCTGATTGGATGAGCCAATAGAATGGACCTCGCATTCTATTGGCTCATCCAATCAGCCAATCGGATTGAACTTCAATCCGATTGGCTGATTAAATCAACCAATCAGATTTTTCCTACCTTAATTCAGATTGGCTGAAAGAATCCTATCAGCCAATCGGAATTCGAGGGACACCATCTTGGATAACGTCATTTAAAGGAACCTTCATTCGGCCTTAGGACAATCGTAACAAGAGGATGGCTCCGCGTCGGCTGGATAGAAGATGGCTCCGCTCCGGAAGGATGAACATAGAAGATGCCACCTGGATGAAGATGTCCGCCGTCCGGATGTCCTCTTCTGCCCGGATAGGATGAAGACTTCTGCCGGTCCGGATGTCCTCTTCTGTCCCATCGGTGGCCAGCTGGCTGAACACGGCTCAAGGTAGGGTGATATTCAGGGGGGTAGTGTTAGGTTTTTTTAAGGGGAGTTCAGGTGGGTTTTACAGTAGGGGTGTGTGGGTGGTGGGTTGTAATGTTGGGGGGGGATTGTATTTTTTTTTTACAGGTAAAAGAGCTGATTACTTTGGTAATTTAGTTTAGGGTAGGGAATTTTATTATTTTGGGGGGCTTTTCTATTTTATTAGGGGGCTTAGATTAGGCGTAATTAGATTAAAATTCTTGTAAGTTTTTTTATTTTTGGTAATTTATTTTATTATAGTTTAGTTTATTTAATTGTATTTTAGTTTAGATAATTGTAGTTAATTTATTTAATAAATTTATTGATAGTGTAGTGTTAGGTGTATTTGTAACTTAGGTTAGGATTTATTTTACAGGGAATTTTGTAATTATTTGAACTAGGTAGCTATTAAATAGTTAATAACTATTTAATAGCTATTGTACCTAGTTAAAATAAATACAAAGGTGCCTGTAAAATAAATATTAATCCTAAAATAGCTACAATGTAACTATTAGTTATATTGTAGCTATATTATGGTTTATTTTATAGGTAAGTATTTAGTTTTAAATAGGATTAATTTATTTAATTATAGTAATTTTAGTTAGTTTTATTTAAATTATATTTAACTTAAGGGGGGTGTTAGGGTTAGGGTTAAACTTTGGTTTAGGGGTTAATAACTTTATTATAGTAGCGGCAACGTTGGGGCGGGAGATTAGGGGTTAATAAGTGTAGGTAGGTAGCAGCGACGTTGGGGGGGACAGATTAGGGGTTAATAAATATAATATAGGTGTCGGCGATGTTAGGGAATGCAGATTAGGAGTTCATAGCTATAATGTAGGTGGAGGCAGTGTCGGGTCGGCAGATTAGGGGTTAGATAATTTTATTATAGGGTTTGCGATGTGGGGGGGCCTCGGTTTAGGAGTTCATAGGTAGTTTATGGGTGTTAGTGTACTTTGTAGCACTGTAGTTAAGAGCTTTATGTTCCGGCGTTAGCCCATAAAACTCTTAACTACTGACTTTTAAATGTCTTGGAGGTAGAGGCTCTACCGCTCACTTCTTCCAAGACTTGTAATACCAGCGTTAGGCAAATCCAATTAAAAAGATAGGATACGCAATTGACGTAAGGGGATTTGTGGTAGCCTCGAGTCGCGGAAGAAAAGTGAGCGGTGAGCCTGTACCTGTCAGACTCGTAATACCAGCGTTAGGTAAAAAGCAGCGTTAGGACCCCTTAACGCTGCTTTTTAAGGCTAACGCAGAACTCGTAATCTAGGCGTAATTGTATAATTATGGTGAGGTACCTCAAAGAATTTTAGAAACAAATGTTTATCTCACAATGCAGTTTTGTATGTGAAGGAGAGACACCTATATTAAAATATAAGGTTTGATATCGCTCTTTGGCGGCAAGTTTTTGATCATCAGACCCTTGATATATAGTGAGAAAGCTGGGCGTATCTAAACAAGAAAGAAAATAAGTTGGGATCTCATTCCTGAGTCCGTAGACTACCTCCTTTAAGAGCATATAATAACATATACTATTTTTTATTATAATTATATTTTCTACTTTATATATATATATATATATATATATAGTATGTACTGCTGCCTTAGGCATATGTCTAGTTTAAATGTTGTAGATATGTGCTTGCATATAATTTTATGTAAATACATATTGATATTTCTATAAGAACATAAGTGCAACTATTGCTATACATAGAACAACAATAACTTGTATTAGTTGCAAGTTTTAAACTTCATGTCAGAGATATACCTTTAAGGAGTCACCTCCCACAGAGGCTATAAATTCCCAGCACACCTGCAACCAGGTGTTTAGTAATCTGTTAGCAAGGTTAGGTGTAACAATCCACTTTCCCACTGCTTGCAGCAAAGCTATTATCTGACCTCCATGCCCTGACAGCCTACAGAATCAACTTCCAGCAGATCTGCAGTACGCTGTAGGATATCTCTTTCTTGTAATCCTGCCGTGAGAACTCCCCACAGAGCATTATCATTGGGCAGCTACCAGCAGCTTACCTTTAACTCAGACCCAGGGACAATTCCAGGACCTACCTCCTCAAATCACCCTCGTCGGATTCCACAAACTCAGCAAGGCACCGGAGACCGTACACTGGAGCTTAGCCACTCCCCCCTTTGATGTAACAGGGGAATCCTACCAGCAGCGTAATCCGACCTCAAGAGACCTGTACTGTTAACCGCACGCTGCGCACAGTACCCATCGTAACCAATCCTCATGTGAAGTAACAGAGGATTCAACGGTGAAGGTATTTTTGCTATATGCTGAATCTGCTCGGCGGCATTAGGCCACATCCCCTCCAAGACTCCCGCAAATCACTGAGGACATTTCTCCATTCAGCTCACTCTTAACAAGACTGGCAGCACTTCGTAGGAACAGAAGTGACTAGCCCACATTAGAGCCAATACCTAATATAGTGCTCTCATTGCTTCTATGTTGCAATCCAGGAAACACTACCCAGTATTGCCTATAGCTGTGCTGTTTATGAAAATTCTAAGTCTACTATCAGAAAATCACAAGGTTGCTGTTACATTGCTACTCACACATAGTAGCAACTTTTGCAACACTGTGATACAAACAACTAATTCCCAGCTTGTTCCAATTATCAATTGTTCTGTTCTGCATCTGGGATTCCACACAAGTTCACTAAATTGGGAGAGTGAGAAAAAGACATGACACTCATTACATATTACTAAGCCCACCATGGATCCAGCAGAACTGCCACAATTCATTTACAACCTGTCCCAGAAGGTAGACCAACTAGCTCAAGGACTGAGGGAGCTTCAGCTAGAAAATCAAACCCTGCGTGGGATAATAAAAGACTCCATGGCGCAAAGGGGTACCCAAATTGACTCCTCTCCTGAACCCCAAGTCTCAGTACCCGAGACTTTCTCAGGCAATAGGAAGACATACCGTCAATTCAAAAACACCTGTAACCTCCTGTTTAACCTCAAACCAAAGACTTATAATACAGACAGGATAAGAGTTCTTACAATAATTTCCTTCCTAAGAGGTGAACCCCACATATGGGCTGACACCTTCTATGAGAATAATGATCCTGTGCTAACTTCCTTGCCAGCTTTCTATGCTACCATGGATGAACTTTATCAGAACACAGATGTTCAACTCACTGCTGAGGCGAAAATGTGAGCCCTGCGACAAGGCCGCCGAGCAGTGGAGGAGTACATCACAGAATTTAAACAATACACCACTGACTCAGAGTGGAATTCAATTGCCTTAAGAAATCAGTTCCGCTTGGGACTTTCGGACCAGATAAAGGACGAGTTGGCACGACTCGACTTACCCAACACCTTAGAAGCTTTAATGAAATTAGTCATTCAAATTGACATAAGGTTGAGAGAAAGGAAACATGAAAGATATGCTTCTGAGTATGCTTCTGAGTCTCCCATTAAGACATCTCAAAGCTTCCCGCTACAGCCATCACACAATAAACCTACTGAAGAGGCTATGGACCTGGGACTCATTAAAGGTCCGCTATCAACACAAGAGAGGTCCCGAAGAAGAAACCTACAATTGTGCATGTATTGTGCTAACCCATCACATATAGTGAAAGAGTGTCCCCTGTTTCTCAAGACAAAGAAAAGTAAGTGTCACATACATACTGCCCATTCCACTGCTAATGAAAAACCCACTTACTGTCATATTCCTTTGCTCCTACAGTGGCAGAAAAAGGGACTGAATACTGAGGCAATTGTGGACTCCGGAGCCTTTGGGAGCTATATTGATAAAGTTCTGGTTGTAAATATAAAAATTCCATGTGTGTGTAAGCAGAAACCCGCCTATATTTGTGTTATTGATGGCTCACCCATTAAGACAGGTCCAATAACCCACCAAACAATACCCCTTCAAATCCAGACATCCCAAGGTCACACAGAGTTCCTATCTTTAGACATAATTCCTTCCCCACTTTTCCCTGTAGTGCTGGGTTTAAGTTGGCTACAACAACATCAACCTCTGATCCACTGGAAGGATTTACAAGTCGATTTAAATTCCCCCTATTGCCAGAACTCCTGCTACCCAAAACAAGTACATCTTCTACAACTACCAGAGCACCATCTAACCCTACCAAATGAATACTCGTATTTCGCTGATGTGCTTAGCAAAAAACAAGCCGAAGCTCTACCCCCCCCCACACACACACAGTATGACTGTCCTATAGAATTACAATCAAGAGCGACTATACCCTAAGGACATCTTTACCCACTCAGCCAACCTGAACTGGACCACTTGAAGACTTATTTGGAGGACAACTTAAAGAAAGGCTTCATTAGAGCTTCCACCTCACCAGCTGGTGCAGGAATATTCTTCGTCAAGAATAAAGATAGCTCACTTAGACCAATAATTGACTATTGCAAATTAAACAAGAAGACTATTAAGAACTTCTACCCATTGCCCTTAATTCCAGAACTCATTGAAAGATTGTACCAAGCTAAGGTTTATACCAAACTCGACGTGGTGCCTACAACTTGGTTCGTATCAGAGAGGGGGATGAGTGGCTTACCACATTCAGAACGAGGTACGGACTTTACGAATATTTAGTTATGCCCTTCGGGCTTTGCAATGCTCCAGCTACCTTCCAGCACTTCATCAACGATATCTTCAGGGACCTATTGGATATCTGCATGGTTATTTACCTCAATGACATTCTCATCTATTCCAACAATCTTCAGGATCATATCAAACATGTTAGGTTAGTTCTCGCTAGACTTAGACAACATCATCTCTATGCAAAACCAGAGAAATGTCTGTTCCATACCAACAAACTCTCATTCCTTGGCTACTATATAAGTCCAACCGGTATAAAGATGGAAGACACTAAAGTCCAAACCGTACAGGACTGGCAACAACCCAAGAACAAGAAAGAGTTACAGAGATTCCTAGGGTTTGCAAATTATTATAGGAAGTTTATCAGGAACTTCTCCCAAATCGCCAGACCCCTAACACTCCTCAACGGTACTACAACTCCTTTCAACTGGAATACAGATGCAAAAGATGCCTTTGATGATCTCAAAAGAAGATTTACTACCGCTCCTATTCTATGGTTCCCTGATCCGACTCAACAATATATACTGGAAGTAAACTCCTCAGACTATGGCATCGGGGCAGTACTTTCCCAACGCCACTCACCATCATCACCCATTCACCCCATCGCATACTTCTCCAAAGTCATGACCTACGCTGAGACACATTACCCCATCGGGGAAAAAGAATTACTTGCGACAAAATGTTCACTGGAACATTGGAGACATCTCCTAGAAGGTACGGAGAAGCCTATAATAATTAACATAGCTCACAAAAATCTAGAGTATCTTCATAGTAGTAAGACTCTCTCCTCACGGCAGGTTCGGTGGAGCCTGTATTTCACCCGATTCAACTTCACCATCAGCTATCGAACAGCAAAAAAAATTGGCAAAGCTGATGCTTTGTCTCAAAAAGATTTAAAACCAATAACGACCACTGAACAAGGGAATATCATTCAAGCTGACCACTTTATAGGTCTCACAGCAACCTTTACCAAAGTCCTAAAAAGATCTCTACGAGAAGAGAAGGAGGTTAAGGAGTACAACCTCTGCAAAGACCCAGACGAACTGATTTACTAGAAGCATAAGTTGTATATACCAACACAATAATGACCCCAGATTCTAAAACAGTTTCATGATTCCCCCACCGCTGGACATCAAGGAATTGAGCAAACTTTGGAGAAGATTTCAAGAAACTTCTGGTGGCCCCACATGAAAAACACAGTCACAGAGTACATTCTTAGCTGCACAATTTGTGCATCTTCCAAAATGGATACTAACCCTCCCTATGGATTCCTCATGCCCACACAGATACAAGAGAGACCATGGCAACATGTGGGATTAGATTTTATTGTAGAACTTCCAAGATTGGAGAAACATAACACAATTCTAGTGGTCGTAGATCTGTTCAGTAAAATGGTGCACTTCATACCATACCCGAAACGTCCGACCTCCTCAGAGACAGCACAGCTATTTCTACAACATATTGTCAGACTCCACAGTATACCACCTATATTGACCTCAGACCGTGGAACTCAATTCACTTCAAGATTCTGAAAACAATTATGCAAGCTACTCCAAATGGATCACCGTTACAGTACATATTTCCACCCCCAAAGAAATGGCCAAACTGAACGAGTCAATCAATGGCTAGAACAGTACCTCTGATGTTTTTGTTCTCAACACCAAGACAATTGGCTGCAGTTGCTACCCATGGCAGAATATGCTTACAACGACTCCATCAATTCCAGTACAAAGATGACACCTTTCTACGCTAACTACGGTTATCATCCAACATTCACCTTCTGCACAGACACAGTGGCAACCTCACCCCAGGTCGATGAGTTAACAAAATCCTTAAAGGAAACTTTAAGGACACTGCGCGAAAACATAATACAGTCCCAAGAATCGCAAAAGAAATACTACGATTTAAGAAGACGTTCAACCCCGACATACTCAGTCGGAGACCTCGTCTGGTTATCGAAGAAAAACTTAAGGTTGCAAATACCCTCTAAAAAATTGGGGAAGTTGTACATAGGACCTTTTCCCATTCAGAAGATAGTTAACCCAAATGCTGTGACCCTAGAACTCCCCTCTACGATGCGAATCCATCCCACCTTCCACGTATCTTTACTTAAACCAGCTGGTCTGATGAGAGATACCACTCCCATATTTCCAGCCACTTCTATCCTACCAGCATCGGAAGAATATGAGGTCCAATCTCTACTTGATTCCAGATATAGGAGTGGTCAACTCGAATACTTAGTCTGTTGGAAAGGATTTTCCAGTGAGGAGGATTCCTGGGAGCCCTCCACAAACTTACGTGCTCCCAGACTGGTGACCCTATTCCATCACCATTACCCCGATCATCCTAGACCTCAAGTGGTGGGACCCCTTGCTTGACAAGGGGGTGATGTCAGAGCTATACCTTTAAGGAGTCACCTCCCACAGAGGCTATAAATTCCCAGTGCACCTGCAACCAGGTGCTTAGTAATCTGTTAGCAAGGTTAGGTGTAACAATCCACATTTCCACTGCTTGCAGCAAAGCTATTATCTGACCTCCATGCTCTGACAGCCTACAGAATCAACTTCCAGCAGATCTGCAGTATACTGTAGGATATCTCTTTCTTGTAATCCCGCCGTGAGAACTCCCCACAGAGCATTATCATTGGGCAGCTACCAGCAGCTCACCTTTAAATCAGACCCAGGGACAATTCCAGGACCTACCTCCTCAAATCACCCTCGTTGGATTCCACAAACTCAGCAAGGCACCGGAGACTATAGCCACTCCCCCCTGTGACGTAACAGGGGAATCCTACCAGCAGTGTAACCCAACCTCAAGAGACCTGTACTGTTAACTGCATGCTGTGCACAGTACCCATTGTAACCAATCCTCATGTGAAGTAACAGAGGATCCAACGGTGAAGGTATTTTTGCTATAAGCCGAATCTGCTCGGCGGCATTAGGCCACGTCCCCTCTGAGACTCCTGCAAATCACTGAGGACATTTATCCATTCAGCTCACTCTTAACAAGACTGGCAGCACTTAGTAGGAACAGAAGTGACTAGCCACATTAGAGCCAATACCTAATATAGCGCTCTCATTGCTTCTACGTTGCAATCCAGGAAACACTACCCAGTATTGCCTATAGCTGTGCTGTTTATACAAATTCTAAGTCTACTATCAGAAAATCACAAGGTTGCTGTTACATTGCTACTCACACATAGTAGCAACTTTTGCAACACTTTGATACAAACAACTAATTCCTAGCTTGTTCCAATTATCAATTGTTCTGTTCTGCATCTGGGATTCCACACAAGTTCACTAAATAGGGAGAGTGAGAAAAAGACGTGACACTCATTACACTTTCAAGGTAAATAGGTCTCAAAAAGCTAGTTTTTCCTGTTTTACACCTAGTTGAGCTGGGTGTAATTTTTCTGAATGTATTCACAGCCTCAGACAGTGTATTACTTTTTTAGGCTTTTATTGAAAACCTGATATAGGTTATCACTTAATGGCTTCGCCTTCTAATAATTTCTATGGGACACAATCATTCATCTAGATTACAAGTTTTGCGGTACAGCTATAAAGCTGAAAAATTGGAAATTGCGCGTGGAATGGCCAGGAACGCATATTACAAATCACGCAGTATAGCTGTAACGCAAGCATTTTAGCCTGTAACTCAATGTCCAATCCGCACTCAAAAAAATAACGTTTGAGTGTGGGATTTGCATAGCGTCGATATTACAACCCACTAAAATTACGAGAAATAAAAAACACTAAGATCACAAAAAAAAAATAATGAAATTATCAAAAATAAAAACAATTACACCTAATCTAATAGCCCTATAAAAATAAAAAGCCCCCCAAAATAAAAACAACCCCTGGCCTACAATAAACTACCAATAGCCCTTAAAAGGACCTTTTGTAGGACATCAGTTAAACAGCTCTTTTAACTTGTAAAAAATACAGTCTCCCCAACAGTAAAGCCCCCCAATCCAACCAACCACTCAAAATAAAAAACCTAACTCTAAAAAATCCTAAGATATCCATTTGTATTGGCATTGCCCTTAAAAGGGCATTTAGCTCTTTTATTTCCCTTAAAAGGGCATTCAGCTCTTTTACAATTCCCCAAAGCCCTAATCTAAAAAAAAACAAACACCCAAATAAATTAAAAAACAAAAACTAACACTAACCCCATAAAATCTACTCACGGTTCTACTCACAGTTCCTGAAGTCCGGACATTCATCTTCATCCAAGCGGCGAGAAGTCTTCATCCACCTATTCACTGCATTCTAGTGCTCTCTCCTCTCCTGTAACTCTATTTTGGTACGTGAATAGTATCCCTGCTCATCTGCAACTTATTCACTGCATTCTAGTGCTCTCTCCTCTCCTGTAACTCTCTTTTGGTACGTGAAAAATATCCATGCTCTTCTGAAAACTATTCACTGCATTCTAGTGCTCTGTCCTCTCTTGTAACTCTCTTTTGGTATGTGTGTATGTATATTAAGCAAATGAGTTTAGGTTTTAATTTAGTCCTGCATTTATTGTAATGTTATCCCAATGTCTTACTTCTAATGTTTTGTTAATTGCCATGTGATGTCCAATACCTGCTATTATTCTTAAATTTATAGCTGTTATATGCCATAGCTTCCACCTCCTCAAAATGTTACTGTCTTGTTTATCTTAACTTATCTCACCCTGACCTGACCAGAATCTAACTTTCAATTGGCCTTTTAAATTGTCTTTTGACTTAGCAATTAAGTAATTTAGTAGACCCAGCTGACTGCCCTGCCTATATATTTAAAACTAGCTTGGGCTGTGCATTGCACTGGGGGTGCATTGCCTAGGCAGTATTCATTGTTACAATAGCATATGTTCACATTTCTAAAGTGAACTTTATATAAGTGAGGCACTAAGATAAGAATTATACAAGAATTAAGTGAGGATTTTATAAGTGAGGCACTAAGATAAGAATTATACAAGAATTAAGTGAGCATTTTATAAGTGAGGCACTAAGATAAGAATTATACAAGAATTGAACAAGGGTTGGACAAGGGGCAAGTCATAAGGCAAGTACTCTTGTAATATTATACTTTATGTATCGCATTGTTTCCTTATGCAAGTACTGCTGTAATACTGTGTCTTATGTGTTTAATTGGTTCCCACTTTTGTAAAAAATGCTCAATATCTTTATGTTCCTTTTTGCTACCTCTTGTCTCTATAAAAAACTACTTTATTCAATTACTCCTTCCCCCTCAACACCTGCACTGTTCATTAGCCCATCTCTCTTGAACTCACCTTACTTTTTTACTCATGAACTTTATCTATTCCTAAACACTCTCTCTCTACCCTGCACCTTGTCTCATTACTGCAAATCTGTATCTCATTTCATGTTACTCTCCCTCTTGCTTATACTAGCTGCTGGTGACTTCTCCCCTAATACTGGTCCCCAACAACCTACTAGCCGTGCACATCCATGTGTACCGTTCCATAGTCTCACAAAACAAAACTCTGGTAACCTTACTCACATTCCTCTTGCATCTAAAGCCACTACCCCTTTCACTTGTGCACTCTGGAACTCTTGCTCTGTTTGCAACAAGCTCACTTCAATACATGACCTCTTTATCTCACTCCCTCAACCTTCTGGCTCTAACAGAAACCTGACTCTCTCCCCTAGACACAGCATCCATTGCTGCTCTGTCACATGGGGGTCTCCACTTCAGCCACACTCCTAGGTCTGGTAATAGACACGGAGATGGTGTAGGTATTTTACTTTCCTCTCGTTGCACCTTCCAACAAATACATCCCATCTGTTCCCTCACATTTCCCTCATTCGAAACCCACATGATTTGCTTATTCTCTCCCCTCTCTATACGGGTTGCAGTCATATACCGACCCCCTGGCTCCTCAACTCAATTTCTAGATAATTTGGCTGCCTGGCTACCTTATTTTCTTTCCTCAGACACCCCTGCCCTCATTCTTGGTGATTTCAACATCCCTTAACAATCTCACTGCCTCCTCTGCAAAACAACTTCTGCAACTCACTTCCTCTTTCGGTTTGTTACAATGGACTGACTCTCCCACTCACAAAGATGGTCACTCCCCTGACCTGATCTTTAGCTATCGATACACTATTTCAAACTTCACAAACTCTTCATCTTTCTCTTTCTGACCACCATCTTCTCCCTTGCAACATCTCATACCTCCCTACAAATCTCCCTCCTTCTACTCCCCACACCAAACTTTACAGAAGCATTATGTCATTAGAACAGCAACAGCTTGCTAATTCCCTCGAACCTCTCCTCTCATCCATTTCCTCCTTCTCCTGCCCTGACCAATCTATCTGCCACTATAATTCCGCCCTTACATCAGTCCTTGACAATCTGGCCCCTCTTACCATTGCTCGGAAATCACACCTCAGACCTGGCATACTCCTTTGACACGGTACCTACGCAGATGTTCCCGTACTGCTGAGTGGCACTGGAGAAAATCTCAGGGTTCAGCTGATTTCCTTCATTACAAGTTCATTTTGAACTCATACTATTCTGGCCTTAATCTCTATAAGCAACATTACTTCTCTACTCTTATCTATACTCTTTCTTCAAACCCAAAATGTCTGCTCTCCACTTTTAATACTCTTCTCCGCCCACCCCCACCCCCTAATACAACTTCTCTGTCAGCTCAAAACTTTGCCAGCCTCTTTAATAACAAAATTGACTCCATCAGAAACAAAATCACTCTCACTCAGCACCAGTATATTTCCCTCATCTCTGAAACATGCACTGGTCACACCTATCCTCAAAAAACCTCTTGATCCAACCTCCCCATCCAACTATCGTCCTGTTTCCCTACTCCCTCTTGCCTCAAAGCTTCCTGAAAAGCTAGTATATGCACCTATCCAATTTCCTTGAATTAAAGTCCCTCCTCGACCTACTGCAATCTGGATTTAGTCGCCATCACTCCACAGAGACAGCAATCGTTAAGGTTACCAACAACCTACTTACAGCAAAATCAAAAGGCCACTTCTCTCTGCTTATCCTCCTTGATCTGTCCACAGCCTTTGATATTGTTGACCACCCTCTTTTGCTCCAAACCCTCAAATCCTTCAGGAATTGTGACACAGCCCTCTTGTGGTTCTCTTCCTACCTGTCAAACCGTACCTTTAGTGTAGCCTTCTCTGGGGCCTCCTCTCTCCCATCACCACTTTCTGTTGGGGTACTGCAAGGCTCTGTCCTCGATCCCCTTCTCTTCTCAATCTACACGTCATCATTAGGTTCCCTAATAAAGTCCCACGGGTCCCAATACCATTTGTATACCGACGACACTCAAATCTACTCTGCATGAGACCTATTTCCTTCCTTGCTAACCCGTGTCACTAACTGTCTTTCTCACATCTCTTCCTGGATGTCCTCTTACTACCGCAAGCTAAATCTCTCCAAAACTGAGCCCCTTATCCCCCCCTTCTTCCAAAATCTCCACCCCCAATCTCTCTATAACTGTTGACAACTCCATCATTACCCCTACTCCGCATGCTCGATGTCTTGGGATCACACTTGACTCAGATCTTTCTTTCACTCCTCACATTCAGTCCTTGGCTAAATCCTGCCACTTCCACCTTAAAAACATCTCTAAAATTAGACATTTCCTTACACAAGACACAACTAAGATTTTAATCCACTCTCTCATCCTTTCTCACCTTGATTACTGCAACTCTCTCCTCTCTGGTCTCCCCAGCTGATGCCTAGCTCATTTACAATCCATAATGAATGCCTCTGCCAGGCTCATCTTTCTTACATGTCACTCTTCATCTACTGCACCTCTCTGCCAATCCCTTCACTGGCTTCCTCTTGCCTCCAGGATCAAACACAAAATTCTCACTCTGACATACAGTCCTCAACTGCACTGCTCCCCCTATATCTCAGACCTTGGCAATGTCGGGGGGTAGCGGATTAGGGGTTAATAATTTTATTTAGTGTGGCCGATGTCTGGGGAAGCGGATTAGGGGTGTTTAGACTAGGGGTTTAGGTTAGGGTGTTAGGTTTAAATGTAACTTTCTTTTCCCCTTAGACATCAATGGGGTTGCGTTACGGCGATCTCCATTCCGCACTTCAGGTGTTAGTTTTTTTTCTAACACTTTCTCCCCATTGATGTCTATGGAGGAAGCGTGCACGAGTACGTAAACTCAGCCCTTGGCTTTTGTGCGGTATGGAGCTTAACACACCATAACGAACATCACAAGGAGGCTTTTCAGTAATTCATAACGGCAGTGCTATGGAGAGTGAAATAATGCAATTTTTTGGCATTATTTTCACATCCTGTTTAGCGCAAAACTCGTAATCTAGGTTAATTTTAGGTATATTTTGAGGTATTGAGGTATAACGCCCCATCAGAAGCGGTTGATAAACTAAATTGCTTCCGACAGCATATTTATCAGTTTGCAACCTCACACAAACCTAATTACGGCTCAATAGAAACGAGCCCTAGGTCTGGATCAAATGCTTTTGGCATTTACATTTTTAGTTAGCTGATATATCATATTATTATTATTTTCTTTAAAGAGAGGGATGTGGTCTGCAAAACTCAATATTGTAAAGAATATCTAGTAGAAATAAAGAAGAAATATTCCCTCCTATATATAAGCATGCATGTCTATCTATCTTATTTTACAAGGAGCTATGCAGCATCTCTATTTATTTTTTATTACACTGTTTTTAATTCTAATAGCATTAAACAGTAATTATGAAAGAGTTTAGGTAATGCAAACACACTGCCAGCCATATGCAGGTTAAAGTGATAAATTTAACCACTTGTCCTGCATGTTTTACAACTGAATTTGTAACTTTAAGGCATATAAAAGCATTTTTTTCAAACAGCAATAATAATTGACATTTTGACATTGATTCTTAGTGCACAACATCTGTGTTAATTATAATGTGTTAATAATTTACTGTGGCTTATAATAATAACAGCAATTATTACATCATCAACAATATAAGACATATAATTAATTGTTAACCTGCAGTGTTTACAGTCTATTTAACATTGGCATTATGCAGCTTTAATAAGAATTTTGTCTTAAAGGTTATCCAATATATTTGTTATGGCTACATTCTATTATAAAGCAATATAAACACTATTTTCATACAATTAAAATTCCTGATTGCAGCTATGGCTGGAACTCAGTAAAAAAAAAATCTATTTAGTAATTTTTGGAGTTATTAAAATGAACAAAAACAATTTCAGCAGCACTTGGGCTCTCTGAGCTACTAAAATTCACAAACAGATCTTCTTCAAATTTGACAGGATTATTGGGACAGAGTATTCCTGATAAATTTTTTTAAAAAAATGCAAGTAAATCTGCTGAGTAGTTTTAATATTAAGAAAAAAGATTGATCCACTTATCAAGCAGACACTCAAACTCATATGTACATGATTCACTGATTTAAGTTCACTAACATTCACATTCACTGTAATTGTACAAAAAATTAGCATAACAGATAAGTGTGAAAATGTTTTAAACATATAGAAACATAGATTTTGATGACAGATACAAACCATAGGCCCAACAAATCTGCCCAAAATTTTATAAAAGTGTAAACTAATTGTTCTATTTATGAAAAATACTCACAGCCTCAGCTTTACTAAGCCCCTAAATATACTTGAAAGTTACTATCATATCGCCCCCTACCTTCTCTCCTCTAAGCTATACATATTTAGGTCTGTGACGTGAGTCATAATTTTTAGACCATGTACCATTTTAGTTACCCTTCTTTGAACAGATTTTACATTGTTCATATCCTTCTGTAGATACTGCCTCCGGGACTGCACACAATACTCAAGATGATTCCTAACTGTAAAGTGGCAAAAGAACCTTATTATTTATGATGCAAATACCTCTACCAATACAACCAAGCATTCTACTGGCCTCTCTCTCCGTTTTGGCTATATTTCACTATAAAACAATGTAAACACTTTTCATATAATTAAAAAATCTGAATAAACAATTGTTTTTGAATGGTCAAACTCTCCCCTATTTGGATTGCTATGTTTTCATTAAGTGTGCAGTGTGCAATTCCAATTCTCATGAGTAGAAAACCCACACTTTTCAGGCATAAATTATGGGAATAATAGGACAAAATTATATTTAATATTATAATTTGAATGTGGTTTTTGTCCCTTTAAAAGAGAAAAGAAGAGATAAAAAAACAACAGGACGAAAACACTTTCGGCTAGATTACAAGTTTTTGTCGGTAATGGTGTGCGTGGCTAACGCACAGTTTTCTCTCACCGCTCACCTAAAGTAACGCTGGTATTACAGGTTCAAACCCAGCGTTAACCGCAAAAAGGTGAACGTAGAGCAGAATTTAGCTCCACATATCACCTCAATACCAGCGCTGTTTACGGTAGTGGTGATCTGGCAAAACAAGCTTGTGCACGATTTCCCCATAGGAATCAATGGGGCAGAGTCGGCTGAAAAAAAAAAAAACTAACACCTGCAAAAAAGCAGCGATTTTTTTCTACCTTAATTCCGATTGGCTGATCGAATTCTATCAGCCAATCGGAATTGAAGGGATGCCATCCTGGATGACGTCACTTAAAGGTACCGTCATTTAGTGTTAGTCGTTGGATGGAAGAGGATACTCCGCGTCGGATGGCTTGAAGATGGACCCGCTCCGCTCCAGATGGATGAAGATAGAAGATGCCGCCTGGATGAAGACTTCTGCCCGCCTGGAGGTCCTCTTCTGCCTGGATCGGATGAAGGCTTCTGGCCGTCTGGAGGACCACTTCTGCCCAGTTGGGTGAAGACGACTCAAGGTAGGGTGATCTTCAAGGGGTTAGTGTTGGTTTTATTAAGAGGGGATTGGTTGGGTTTTAGAGTAGGGTTGGGTGTGTGGGTGGTGGGTTTTAATGTTGGGGGGGTATTGTATTTTTTTTTACAGGTAAAAGAGCTGATTACTTGTAAATATTTTATTATTTTCTGTAATTTATTTTTTATTTTTTTGTACTTTAGTTTATTTAATTTAATTGTAATTAATTGTAGTTAATTTAGGTAATTTATTTAATTATAGTGTAGTGTTAGGTGTAATTGTAACTTAGGTTAGGGTTTATTTTACAGGTACATTTGTACTTATTTTAACTAGGAAGTTATTAAATAGTTAATAACTATTTAATAACTATTTTACCTAGTTAAAATAAATACAGAGTTGTCTGTAAAATAAAAATAAACCCTAAGATAGCTACAATGTAATTATTAGTTATATTGTAGCTAGCTTAGGGTTTATTTTATAGGTATTTATTTTTAAACAGGAATAATTTATTTAATTGTAGTAATTTCCCCCCCCCCGATTATTTTAAATTATATTTAAGTTAGGGGGGTGTTAGGGTTAGGGTTAGACTTAGGTTTAGGGTAGACTTAGGTTTAGGGGTTAATACATTTAATATAGTGGCGGCGACATTGGGGGCGGCAGATTAGGGGTTAATAAATGTAGGTAGGTGTTGGCAATGTTAGGGACGGCAGATTAGGGGTTAATAAAATGTAACTAGTGTTTGCGATGCAGGAGTGCGGCGGTTTAGGGGTTAATATATTTATTACAGTGGCGGCGATGTCCGGTCGGCAGATTAGGGGTTAAAAAATGTTTTTAAGTGTTTGTGATGTGTGGGGAGGCCTCGGTTTAGGGGTTAATAGGTAGTTTATGGGTGTCAGTGTACTTTTAGCCCATAAAACTCTTAACTACTGACTTTTAAATGCGGTAGGAGTGTTGACAGGAGAGGGTCTACCGCTCACTTTTTCCAAGACTCGTAATACCAGGAAAATCCCATTGAAAAGATAAGATATGCAATTGACGTAAGGGGATTTGCGGTATGCTCGAGTCACGGAAAAAAAAGTGAGCGGTACACCTGTACCTGCCAGACTCGTAATACCAGCGTTGGGACCTTTCAACAATGCTTTTTAAGGCTAATGCAAGACTCGTAATCTAGGCGTTTATTTCTACTGGCTCAAGAAGGTGGTAAATCACTACTCTGTTACTGATATCAAATTGCTATACTATGAGTTTGTGGCACAATAAATAGTTAATTTATTAATCTGTTTTATTGACAGATATGTGATGAAACAACCATTGTATGTGTTACTGGTCCAACAAATATGTTTAATCATTATTTTATCTTTTACTTGCATACCAGAGGTAAACTACACTGATCTGTGTCTGTTACTGAAAGTCAAGGTAGCTCTGTATTTATTACCTGAAGCCCTGTGGTATAAAATTATGACCTAGTATGTTGCTAGAAGCCAAGGGTGGGTTGAATTACTGTTCTATGTATGTTGTTGGCAAGTAAGAAAGTTACATTTATTACTTGGGTATTACTTGCAGCCAGAGGGTAAAATGACTGCTCTGTGTGGGTCATTTACAGCAAAGACTGCTAAAATCCCATTTCTTAATATGTCACTGCATACCAATGTTATTAAAAGCACTACTTTACATGTCACTTGTGCCAAGGGGGTGGTAAAAAAGTTTTGTGTGTGTTGCTGATAGGCAAATAAATTAAAATCACTACTTTTCTTGCTTTGCCTACAGCCAAGGGTAAAACTATCCTATATAGTATTTGTATGCAGAGTGAAATCACTGGTTTATATATTACTGGCAGCCAAGGAGGAAAATATATCATCCATAGGAGTGAATGACTTCAAGCCAAATAATATTTAAAATTATATAGATAATAATATAGCATATTTGGGGTGGGTTCTAGGATACAGCAGTGTAAGTATTTTTTTTATATTTTTTTGGAAGGGCTAATTAAAAGATTGAATGTGACAAGGAGTAGGTGAAAGAAATACATCCCCAAATACAAACAGCAGTCATTCTATGTACACATTATAGGTCAGGAATTATAAACATGAACATGAAATTTGACAGTTCATTCCAAACTGACAATCAAAAACAGCCCTCAAATCAGTTGAAATGAAGAGGACTCAGTAAATTTTGAGGTTGATAAAAAAAATTCCTAATTTGGATTGATGTTTGCTTTTAAACACCCTTAACCTGTGTTTCTGATGGACTACTGGCCTACTACTCTGTGTGATGTTCTTTTGAAATTGCAGTTTGCAAAACAACTGTAGTATAGGTAGCTTGGGTTCAAATCTCACTTTAGGCAGTTATTATATATATTTTAATACTTATTACTTGAGCTAATACTCTAAAACTTGAACTTCAAGAAGCATAAATAGGACTTTATTGTATATAAATATATTTGTTTAACTAGGGAAATTCTATGGCATTCAACTGATAAAAGTAGGGAACTTTCTGGTTTCAGCTGTTGCTTAATGGAAATGTGAGAAACCCTGTTGTCCCAAAAAAATGTTGCATCTTCTAATTTCACTTGCACACAGTCTATGGATAGAGTTTAAAATTCAAATTTCTTAAGAGCTTCATTATTTTTGTTACTGATAATTACTGTGTGTTTGTACATAGTTGTTTGCATGTATTCAGTGGTACCATGAAGAGCACATATTTTCAATTGCTAATTTATGTATGATTGAACTGTCCAATTTGACTTAAATATGTTTTTGTAGTGGTTTCTAAAAATTAGAAAATCTGAAATATATGAGTTACATAGTTATTGTGTTATTCATCAAATTTCTGACTGCAAATCTCCTCAAAATTTGTTCAGATTGGTCCAAAATTCTGTTGGTCACATGATTGATTTTCTAGTTAGACAGGATTAGGTTTGACAAGTGAGGAAGGTGTGATTGGTGATGAGACGGCACTTTTTAAACTTGCCAGTGACATGAGATAGATCCCCCTGGCAATGCATATCATGTAGTAAACATGTTTTTCTGAATGTACTAATCCTCTAACTATATATTATAAATAGAATTTAAGTATATATATGTATGTCTAATTTTTGTTGGAAAAAAAAAGTTAACCATGTTACTATGTCTGTAATATCTTCATAGATAGTCAAATATATATATATATATATATATATATATATATATATATATATATATATACAGGTATACTTTGCTTTACAGCTCTTAACTTTACAGCGCTTCACTAATACAGCGCTAACATGGAGCTAAAGTTCAACCTCCAAGGATTTTTAAACAGTACTGTAGCCAACGTGAGATTGTGAGAAAGTGCAGTGCACTCAGTCTCAGTGTTATAGTCTGGCAAATTTTACTACAGTAATTGCCACTATTTTACTGATACTGTACAGTTTTTATTGAATTCATAATTAAATACTGTACTTTGCTAGTGTTAAACTAAATTTAGAGCTATTGCACACCTATATATATGTACATATAAATACAATTAGAACAATGGAACACACTAGTAAACTATACCAAGGCTTATATAAACCACGAGCAGTTTGCTAAAGTGCACAAGTGCATACATTAATATTCATGCACCCAGTCCCGGACAAGACATTTACCCCTCATAAACAGAATCTTCTATGAAAACTCTCCTTACTGAATGGTGGCACCTAGGTATTAATGAGAGTGGGAGTTCAGAGTGAGGAAATAATAGCGGTATACACTCAGCAGCTAGTAGCTGCGCAGCTCCAAAATCTTGAGCTCTTACACATTTCAGATGTCAGCATATACGCTCTTCAGCATATAGCTGTATGACTTACCACCTCAGCGTGTGCTCCGTCTCCTTTTGTTGGCTCCTCAGTGTACTTGAGGATTGGGAGGGTACCCGTAAAAGCCTCCAACACAGACAAGAGAGCCTTTGAATAAACGGCTCCTTTTTCCTCCTCCTAGACCCGCACTGTGTACATCGATGTCAGTGGCAAACTCCGTGACGCTTCAGAGAGGGAGGGGGTGTGTCTCGTCCTTAGCCAATCCTGCTTCACCTTTTCCTTTGTTGCAGATCAGCTCTGTTGCACTTTACAGAACCCTGCTTGGGAGTTCCGTCAGCCTTACTATTCCTGGACCATAGATAGTTTGTGATACAAAGAACAAAGTATCGTAGGCTGATATAATATAAAAGTAGTTTCTTTCCCAAGGTACATAAATCCGTTGCTAATGTACAAGGACGGCCTAGCCAAGTGGGATAGGTTCTATGTTTGAACACCTCTCACAATGGCTTGATGCCATATTGAACCCTTTTGTTGTATCACTGCTTAGTTATTTGAGAGATACAAAGCATGTGATTAAACTAATGGAGACTGTACCTTGGGATAGAGAAAAATGCATGTGGGTGACGGTGGACGTCACTGCTCTATATTCGTTAACCCCCCATAATGAGGGATTGAAAGCTGTTGAGATTTTTTATAAAAGGTTTTTCTAACTACAGCAGATTTCAGAGATTTTGTGCTTAGAGTAGTGAGGTTCATGCTCACCCACAACTATTTTAAATTTGAAGGTGAGTTTTACCTCCAGAGATGTGGGACAGCAATGGGGGCAAAATTTGCCCCCTCCTACGCCAACCTGTTTATGGGTTGGTGGGAGCTGTCCCACATCTATGTAGAGGAGAATCCATTCAAAGAGAGTATAGCGTTTTTTAAACGCTATATCAACGATTTGATATTTATATGGAAAGGAACGGATTTAGATCTCTCTACTTTTCTACAATACCTCAATGCTAATGATGTGGGACTTAAATTCACATCAGATACACATAAAAAGCAAATTAATTTTCTAGATCTAACATTAAATGTTAAAGATGAGGGAAAAATTCTGTGCGACATATATAGGAAAACTTTCACAAAAAACTCCCTTCTCCATGCCACTAGCTGCCACCCGAAACACGTTCCCTTTGCAGTGGCAAAGGGTCAACTAATAAGGGTCAAAAGAAACTGTACACTTTACAGTACCTATAAAACACAAAGTAAAGCTATGAGGTTACGATTACAACAAAGAGGTTACCCTAAGCATACCATAGATAGAGCACAATGGCAGGTTGATCAAATAGACAGGGACAGCAAAAATTCTCAAGTGACCTTTGTAACTGATTATAGTACAGACTATAATGCAATATGCAACATTTTAAAGAAACACTTTATGTTACTAGCAGCAGATACAAAGTTGCACCAATGCGTAAGTAATGGGTTACGCTGCTCCTATAGAAAGTGTCAAACTTTGGGGAATATTCTATCACCCTCTTAACTACCTACTGATTCTTTAAAAAATAAAAGTACTTGGCTTACACATAAAGGGATGTATAGGTGCGGACGCACCAGATGCAGGCCCTGCGAGTTTGGAATTTTTTCAGATACATTTGTGTCATCTGTAACTGGTGAGAGTTACCATATATAAACATGTGTTAACTGTACATCATCATACATCATTTATGTCATTACGTGCACTGAATGCCACCTACAGTACGTAGGTTTGACGACAAATGATGCCAATACATGCATGAGAATTCACTTGTCTACTATCACTAAAGGTGAGGCTAGAACTCCCCTTGTCAAACATTTTCATAGAGTTCATCAGAAAAAGATTGATACTCTAAGATGGCAAATTATTGAACAAGTCAAAGTACCTCCTAGAGGTGGAGATAAAAATAAAATTCTAGGAAAGAGAGAGATGTTTTGGATCTTTAAATTAAAAACAAGAGTTCCTACAGGATTAAATTCTGAGTATGATCTGATTAATTACTGAAAGTAATAACGCCTGGGACACTCTCTCTCTTTCCTGTTCACTAGAATTATTGTTGTTTTCTGTATCACATTCCACTCCAAATACCCTATGTAAGGTTATGGAAGAAAAAGGATAGTCCACTCTAATATCTTTAGCCACACTCCAATGGAAGAAAAAGGATAGTCCACTCCAATATCTTTAGCCACATCTACTACTATAGGGGTATATATCAACATCAACCATGAGACCTACTTTCTCTCTATCTATAGGATAGAATAGATATATTAGATATTTTAGTTATAAACATCTCTAGTCTTTGGACACTAATTGAATCTTAGAGAGACCCCTCTAAATTCAGTTTAATAACTATACATACTAAATGTCTTCATTTTATGTCCTCCACATTTTTATACTATTAGGTTATATGCAAAACATTTTCAGAATAGCTACAATAACAGAATTTATGCTTACCTGATAAATTACTTTCTCCAACGGTGTGTCCGGTCCACGGCGTCATCCTTACTTGTGGGATATTCTCTTCCCCAACAGGAAATGGCAAAGAGTCCCAGCAAAGCTGGTCAAATGATCCCTCCTAGGCTCCGCCCACCCCAGTCATTCGACCGACGGACAGGAGGAAATATATATAGGAGAAACCATATGATACCGTGGTGACTGTAGTTAGAGAAAATAATTCATCAGACCTGATTAAAAAACCAGGGCGGGCCGTGGACCGGACACACCGTTGGAGAAAGTAATTTATCAGGTAAGCATAAATTCTGTTTTCTCCAACATTGGTGTGTCCGGTCCACGGCGTCATCCTTACTTGTGGGAACCAATACCAAAGCTTTAGGACACGGATGAAGGGAGGGAGCAAATCAGGTCACCTAAATGGAAGGCACCACGGCTTGCAAAACCTTTCTCCCAAAAATAGCCTCCGAAGAAGCAAAAGTATCAAATTTGTAAAATTTGGCAAAAGTGTGCAGTGAAGACCAAGTCGCTGCCTTACATATCTGGTCAACAGAAGCCTCGTTCTTGAAGGCCCATGTGGAAGCCACAGCCCTAGTGGAGTGAGCTGTGATTCTTTCAGGAGGCTGCCGTCCGGCAGTCTCATAAGCCAATCGGATAATGCTTTTAAGCCAAAAGGAAAGAGAGGTAGAAGTCGCTTTTTGACCTCTCCTTTTACCAGAATAAACAACAAACAAGGAAGATGTTTGTCTGAAATCTTTAGTAGCCTCTAAATAGAATTTTAGAGCACGGACTATGTCCAAATTGTGTAACAAACGTTCCTTCTTTGAAACTGGATTCGGACACAAAGAAGGTACAACTATCTCCTGGTTAATATTTTTGTTGGAAACAACTTTCGGAAGAAAACCAGGCTTAGTACGCAAAGCCACCTTATCTGCATGGAACACCAGATAGGGCGGAGAACACTGCAGAGCAGATAACTCTGAAACTCTTCTAGCAGAAGAAATTGCAACCAAAAACAAAACTTTCCAAGATAATAACTTAATATCTACGGAATGTAAGGGTTCAAACGGAACCCCTTGAAGAACTGAAAGAACTAGATTTAGACTCCAGGGAGGAGTCAAAGGTCTGTAAACAGGCTTGATCCTAACCAGAGCCTGAACAAATGCTTGAACATCTGGCACAGCTGCCAGTCTTTTGTGAAGTAAAACAGATAAAGCAGAGATCTGTCCCATCAGAGAACTTGCAGATAATCCTTTCTCCAAACCTTCTTGTAGAAAGGATAGAATCTTAGGAATTTTTATCTTGTTCCATGGGAATCCTTTAGATTCACACCAACAGATATATTTTTTCCATATTTTATGGTAAATTTTTCTAGTTACAGGCTTTCTAGCCTGAATCAGAGTATCTATTACAGAATCTGAAAACCCACGCTTTGATAAAATCAAGCGTTCAATCTCCAAGCCGTCAGTTGGAGGGAAACCAGATTCGGATGTTCGAATGGACCCTGAACAAGAAGGTCCTGTCTCAAAGGTAGCTTCCATGGTGGAGCCGATGACATATTCACCAGGTCTGCATACCAAGTCCTGCGTGGCCACGCAGGAGCTATCAAGATCACCGAGGCCCTCTCCTGATTGATCCTGGCTACCAGCCTGGGGATGAGAGGAAACGGTGGGAATACATAAGCTAGGTTGAAGGTCCAAGGTACTACTAGTGCATCTACTAGGGTCGCCTTGGGATCCCTGGATCTGGACCCGTAGCAAGGAACCTTGAAGTTCTGACGAGACGCCATCAGATCCATGTCTGGAATGCCCCATAATTGAGTTATTTGGGCAAAGATTTCCGGATGGAGTTCCCACTCCCCCGGATGGAATGTCTGACGACTCAGAAAATCCGCTTCCCAATTTTCCACTCCTGGGATGTGGATCGCAGACAAGTGGCAGGAGTGATCCTCCGCCCATTGAATTATCTTGGTCACTTCTTTCATCGCCAGGGAAGTCCTTGTTCCCCCCTGATGATTGATATATGCAACGGTCGTCATGTTGTCTGACTGAAACCTTATGAATTTGGCCTTTGCTAGTTGAGGCCAAGCTCTGAGAGCATTGAATATCGCTCTCAGTTCCAGAATGTTTATCGGGAGAAGAGACTCTTCCCGAGACCATAGACCCTGAGCTTTCAGGGATTCCCAGACCGCGCCCCAGCCCACTAGGCTGGCGTCGGTCGTGACAATGACCCACTTTGGTCTGCGGAAGCTCATTCCCTGTGACAGATTGTCCAGGGTCAGCCACCAACGGAGTGAATCTCTGGTCTTTTGATCTACTTGAATCGTCTGAGACAAGTCTGTATAATCCCCATTCCACTGTCTGAGCATGCACAGTTGTAATGGTCTTAGATGAATTCGTGCAAAAGGAACTATGTCCATTGTTGCAACCATCAATCCTATTACTTCCATGCACTGCGCTATGGAAGGACGAGGAACAGAATGAAGTACTTGACAAGAGCTTAGAAGTTTTGATTTTCTGACCTCTGTCAGAAAAATCCTCATTTCTAAGGAATCTATTATTGTTCCCAAGAAGGGAACTCTTGTTGACGGGGACAGAGAACTTTTTTCTTTGTTCACCTTCCATCCGTGAGATCTGAGAAAGGCTAGGACGATGTCCGTATGAGCCTTTGCTTTTGACAGGGACGACGCTTGAATCAGGATGTCGTCCAAGTAAGGTACTACTGCAATGCCCCTTGGTCTTAGAACCGCTAGAAGGGACCCTAGTACCTTTGTGAAAATCCTTGGAGCAGTGGCTAATCCAAATGGAAGTGCCATAAACTGGTAATGCTTGTCCAGAAAAGCGAACCTTAGGAACTGATGATGTTCCTTGTGGATAGGAATATGTAGGTACGCATCCTTTAAATCCACGGTAGTCATAAATTGATTTTCCTGGATAGTAGGTAGGATCGTTCGAATAGTTTCCATTTTGAACGATGGTACCCTGAGAAATTTGTTTAGGATCTTTAGATCCAAAATTGGTCTGAATGTTCCCTCTTTTTTGGGAACTATGAACAGATTGGAATAAAATCCCATTCCTTGTTCTCTTATTGGAACTGGATGTATCACTCCCATCTTTAACAGGTCTTCTACACAATGTAAGAATGCCTGTCTCTTTATTTGGTTTGAAGATAATTGAGACCTGTGGAACCTTCCCCTTGGGGGTAGTTCCTTGAATTCCAGGAGATAACCTTGAGAAACTATTTCTAGCGCCCAAGGATCCTGAACATCTCTTGCCCAAGCCTGAGCAAAGAGAGAAAGTCTGCCCCCCACTAGATCCGGTCCCGGATCGGGGGCTATCCCTTCATGCTGTTTTGGTAGCAGTGGTAGGCTTCTTGGCCTGCTTACCCTTGTTCTAGCCTTGCATTGGTTTCCAGGCTGGTTTGGGTTGTGAAGTATTACCCTCTTGCTTAGAGGATACAGAATTAGAGACTGGTCCGTTTCTGCGAAAGGGACGAAAATTAGGCTTATTATTAGCCTTAAAAGACCTATCCTGTGGGAGGGCGTGGCCCTTTGCCCCAGTGATGTCTGAAATAATCTCTTTCAAATCAGGTCCAAATAATGTTTTACCTTTGAAAGGAATGTTAAGCAATTTTGTCTTGGAAGACACATCCGCTGACCAAGACTTTAGCCAAAGCACTCTGCGTGCCACGACAGCAAACCCTGAATTTTTCGCCGCTAATCTAGCTAATTGCAAAGCGGCATCTAAAACAAAAGAGTTAGCCAATTTAAGTGCTTGAACTCTGTCCATAACCTCCTCATACGAAGATTCTTTACTGAGCAATTTTTCTAGTTCCTCGAACCAGAAACACGCTGCCGTAGTGACAGGAACAATGCATGAAATTGGTTGTAGAAGGTAACCTTGCTGTACAAAATTTTTTTTAAGCAAACCCTCTAATTTCTTATCCATAGGATCTTTGAAAGCACAACTATCTTCGATAGGAATAGTAGTGCGTTTGTTTAGAGTAGACCTTGGGGACTGTCTGCCATAAGTCCTTTCTGGGGTCGACTATAGGAAATAATTTCTTAAATATAGGGGGGGGAACAAAAGGTATGCCGGGCCTTTCCCACTCTTTATTTACTATGTCCGCCACCCGCTTGGGTATAGGAAAAGCGTCGGGGGGCACCGGAACCTCTAGGAACTTGTCCATCTTACATAATTTCTCTGGAATGACCAAATTGTCACAATCATCCAGAGTAGATAACACCTCCTTAAGCAGTGCGCGGAGATGTTCTAATTTAAATTTAAATGTCACAACATCAGGTTCAGCTTGATGAGAAATTTTTCCTGAATCTGAAATTTCTCCATCAGACAAAACCTCCCTCATGGCCCCTTGAGATTGGTGTGAGGGTATGTCAGAACAGTTATCATCAGCGTCCTCTTGCTCTTCAGTGTTTAAAACAGAGCAATCGCGCTTTCTCTGATAAGTAGGCATTTTGGATAAAAGATTTGCTATGGAGTTATCCATTACAGCCGTTAATTGTTGCATGGTAATAAGTATTGGCGCACTAGATGTACTAGGGGCCTCCTGTGTGGGCATAACTGGTGTAGACACAGTAGGGGATGATGTAGTATCATGTTTACTCCCCTCATTTGAGGAATCATCTTGGGCAATATCATTATCTGTTGCATTACTGTCCTTACTTTGTTTGGACACTATGGCACAATTATCACATAAATTTAAATGGGGAGACACATTGGCTTTCATACATATAGAACATAGCTTATCTGATGGTACAGACATGTTAAACAGGCTTAAACTTGTCAACAAAGCACAAAAAACGTTTTAAAATAAAACCGTTACTGTCACTTTAAATTTCAAACTGAAAACACTTTATTACTGAATATGTGAAAAAGTATGAAGGAATTGTTCAAAATTCACCAAAATTTCACCACAGTGTCTTAAAGCATTAAAAGTATTGCACACCAAATTTCAGAGCTTTAACCCTTAAATTAACGGAACCGGAGCCGTTTTTACATTTAACCCCTATACAGTCCCAGAATGAGGCTCTGTCTATAACTAGAAAGGCCCCCATCTGAAAAAGGTGTCCAACACAGTGCCTGCCGTTTTTCTAAACGTTCCCCAAGATTATAATACCAATAATTAGTTAGAATCTGCATAATATGCCTAGTAAAGCAATTGTTTTAGCCCAGAAAAATGTCTACCAGTTTTTAAGCCCTTTTTGAAGCCCTTTATTCTTTTATGTTTAACTAAGAAAATGGCTTACCGGTCCCCATGAGGGGAAATGACAGCCTTCCAGCATTACATGGTCTTGTTAGAAATATGGCTAGTCATACCTTAAGCAGAAAAGACTGCTAACTGTTTCCCCCAACTGAAGTTACTTCATCTCAACAGTCCTGTGTGGAAACAGCAATCGATTTTAGTTACTGTCTGCTAAAAATCATCTTCCTCTTACAAACAGAAATCTTCATCCTTTTCTGTTTCAGAGTAAATAGTACATACCAGCACTATTTTAAAATAACAAACACTTGATAGAAGAATAAAACTACAAAAAAACTCTTAACCATCTCCGTGGAGATGTTGCCTGTGCAACGGCAAAGAGAATGACTGGGGTGGGCGGAGCCTAGGAGGGATCATGTGACCAGCTTTGCTGGGACTCTTTGCCATTTCCTGTTGGGGAAGAGAATATCCCACAAGTAAGGATGACGCCGTGGACCGGACACACCAATGTTGGAGAAAGATTCTTTAGAAGGTTAACTAATCTATGCATATGTCATATGGTATTCATTATTGATAATGCAATCTATATTTAATTTTACCAACTTCTATGTGGTAATATATGGAAATAGTATATTCTGTTCTATATGGTTGCATCAAAAATTATACTGATGTAAAAACTATGCATAGCATATTTTTCGTCTTATCATAAGGGAATATGTACCATTAAAGAGAAGGTTAGGATATATTAATTTAATAATGAGAAATCAAGTTAAATTTGTGGGGACAAAGTTCCTTTAGCACAGAATTATTTCTCATCATTATTTATTCGTTTACTTACATCTAAAATAATTAACCATGTGTGAGATTTCCAGACTCTCTTACTGCATAAACTATGTATGTTTAATGGTATATGTATAACGTATATACATTACTGTTAGCAAGCACAGGAATATGATAGTTTAGCATCTATTATGTAAGAAAGAGATGAACAGGTTAAATTGTCGATAGATATGTAGACTTTAACACACCCAATATTCTGTACATCTGATTGGATAATGTATTATCCTATTAACTATGAGCACTGCTTTTAAATAGTTTTCAGCAGGTGCATTGAATAGCTACGATTACGGCCCTTTGGCCAAAACATGTCAGCACTTCAATGCTCTCTCTGCTGTGTGTTATAACCTGTATGCTGTAGATCACGTTGATCTTTTAAACCTCCTCTTGGATGAAAATAAAGAAACTACTTTTATATTATATCAGCCTACGATACTTTGTTCTTTGTATCACAAACTATATATATATATATATATAACTATATATATATATATATATATATTTATATATATATATATATCTTTACATTCTTAATACAAAAAAATAATCCTCCTAATGACCCACTTTTTACTTCTCTAAACTTGCTTTACTTATGGCCAGATTTCAAGTGAAGCGTTATTTTACACTCCCGCTTGAGTTGAAACTAAACAGATTTTGCTCTCACGCTAATCTGACGAGTGCAGAAAACCTAATTTAGAATATTGCGCACACAATGCCCTATTACCCCATAGAAGTCAATAGAGCAAAAAAAGTGGGGGAAAACCTAACACACTACTTGTGCAAAAAACCTAACACCCTTCTCGTGCGCACACACCTTACATATTCTCATGTGCGCTAACCCCACATGAAAATATGAATATTTCACATTCCTATGTTCTTCTATGCTATGTGCAGAACATAGGAATGTGAAAAATTTACAGTATTGCCAGTGCCGAGGGCTAAGGGAAGGTCCAAAACATGTTTGGCATAATGCTCTAACCAAGGTTCAGGCCTTTACTTTGGATCCACATTGTTTTTATGACCCTTTGTTTTTAAAATGCATTGGAATAAAGATTTTTTCCTACTTTTATGTATGAGTGTCAACTACAGACTGAGGCCCCTATTTATCAAGGGTTGGCGGACCTGATCCGACACTGCGGATCAGGTCAGCCAGACCTCGCTGAATACGGCGAGCAATGCGCTCGCCGTATTCAGCATTGCACCAGCAGTTCATAAGAGCTGCTGGTGCAACGCCGCCCCCTGCAGACTCGCGGCCAATGGGCCGCCAGCAGGGGGGTGTCAATCAACCCGATCATACTCGATCGGCTTGATTTCCGGCGATGTCAGTCTGCCTGCTCAGAGCAGGCGGACAGGTTATGGAGCAGCGGTCTTTGTGACCGCTGCTTCATAACTGCTGTTTCTGGCGAGCCTGCAGGCTCGCCAGAAACTCGGGGCATCAAGCTCCATACGGAGCTTGATACATATGCCCCTATATACATGATTATATCAAAGGTATAGATATATACAGATATGTATATAGGAATATATATTTAGAAATATTTAGAACAAATTCTGCTATGTGCAGTACATTTAAATGTAGCATATTTACAGTATATACATAGTTAAAACATTGATTAAAAATGAATATTGCATAAATATATTTTTACATGTTTTCATCTACTTAACTGCAAAGGGCTCCAATACAATTGTATACAAAATTATTCAACCCCCATAGCAAATCAGGTTTATTGTAAAAATGTACAGACTTTCAGCTGTTTGCAATTAACAAATTAAACAAAAGAAATTGAAATAGCTCAACACAAAAAACGCTTCAAGTGGTTTCCCCAAATTCAACTGAAAATGCAACTTTTAATTAATTCTGCAGTCTCAAAATTATTTAACTCTTTCATGGCAAGCATCTTTAGTACTTAGTAGAGCACCCTTTTGCTGTTATGACATGCTGCAGACGAGATGCATAGCCAGACACCAGCTTCTGGCAGCATTCCTGAGGAATCTTAGCCCACCAGCGATTTTCTATGGAGTGTAAGTCGGGTGACTGTGATGGCCACTGTAGAATCCTACAGGCCTTCTGCAAACCAGTGTTAATTTTGTCGACTAAAACTAGACTAAAATGCCTATAAAACTAAAGAAATTCTGATGACTAAAATACGACTAAAACTAAAATGACATTTTAGTCAAAAGACTATGACTAAAACTAAATCAAAATTTGCTGACAAAAACATTTTATGCAAGGTGTTATAATCAATTCATATCCAATTACTTCTCTTTTGTAAAATTTACTAAACTTAATTTTATTAAATTTTAAGATAAATAAAGACATGTTCTATACCACAACAGTTAAACCTGTTAAATCTGTATTGCATGTTCAAACCTTAATACCACAAATAAAAACAGGTTAATAAACCTTTACTCCAGGAGTATATAATGAGTTTGAAAATTCTAGAGCAGTGCTAATCTTTGCTGAAAATTTTACGAATCTGTGAACAATAAATTGATTCTTCCTATAGAAATAAGCATAAACCACGAATATGAGTTTGTTATGCCTGTGCTAGCTGCAGAAACTTTTTGTTGTGTTGAGTTACTTGATACCTGTTTTAATTAACTGTTAAAGTTTTTATATTAGGTAATATGTGCAATAAAGCCAATACAGTTTACAGTTTTGATTTTTTAATATTTTAAAGTTGCACTTCTGTTTGTTTATGAAACTTGGTTTTATTTAATTTTAAGTTTAATAAAGATGTTACATATCACAACGGCTAAATCTGTGTCTGTATTGCATGTTTAAACCTTAATACCATAAATATTAACAGGTGTTATGTTTACTCCTGGAGTATATAATCAGTTTGCAAATTATAGAGAAATGCTTAAATAATGCATTACACTTTAACTAAACCCCTTAGATTTTAGTCGACTAAAATCTACTGGAGATTCAGTCGACTAAAACTAGACTAAAACTAAAACAATTCAGATGACTAAAATACGACTAAAACTAAAATGGCATTTTAGTCAAAAGACTAAAACTAAGACTAAATTGAAATTTGCTGTCAAAATTAACACTGCTGCAAACAAGTCTTTCTGGAATTTGAGGTATGCTTGGGATCATTGTCCTGTTGGAAGGCTCCTCACAGGTGGCATGACGTTTTCTCCACGATTTTCCTGATACTTCAATGAATCCATCTTGCCTTCCACACACTGCAGGTTTCTAGTGCCAGAAATTGCAAAGTAGCCCCAGAGCATCACCAAGCCACCACCATGCTTAACTGTAGGCAGAGTTTTCTTTTCAGCGTATGCTTCATTCTTCTTTCTCCAGATATACCACTGATCCATCGGGCTGAAAAATTCCAGTTTTGTTTCATCGCTCCACAGAACAGAATCCTAAAACTTCTGTGGCTTATTTATATGATTTTGAGCATATTGGAGCCAACTTTTGGGACAGTAGGGGTGTACGTATTGGAGTTCTGGCATGGAACCCTTCTGCGTTTGCATGTGCACTCAATTCATGTACGATTGGATTTGGATTTGCTTGTTACTGTCATTAATAATCCATTTGTTTTCTTGTTTGTCTCCACATGTTCGTTTGCAGCACTCACAGTTCTTTCTCCCACATTTGTAGAAGCCTTTTACAAATTGATGGTTTGTCTCTCCTCCCTTTGGTTTACTTGTTTTGAGTTTCGTTGGAGCAAGAATGTTCTTAAGGTTTAGTTTTTTTATATAAGTTACCAAATGTCTCTGTGGAAAATGGTTTCCTAGAACTGGATCTTTCTTTAAAATGTGCCAGTGTTCATTTAGAATATTATCAATTTGATTTGAAGCACAATTAAAAGTGGTGATGAATCTAGGGGTTATGTCTTTGTTTATAGATTTTTTTTGGTTTTCCACTTCTGTTGGAGCATTGTCCTTCTTTCCATAATTTTCACTTTATTGTATGCGTCTGTAATGTCCTTTTCGTTATAACCTTTTTCTTTAAATTTTTCAATTAGGACTGTTGAAGATTTTTCAAAATCCTCCCCTTCTGTACAGTTTCTTTTTATCCTCTGGAACTGTACAAACAGTATATTTTTTATCCATTTTGGGTGATGGCTGCTTTGGGCATGAAGATAACCGTTTGTATCCGTTTCTTCAATTTTGTGCTGACCCTTTCTTCTTTAAGAAAAATGGTGATATCTAGGAAGTGTATTTGATTTTTATCCCATTCTTTTGTGAATTTAAGATTGAAACTGTTCTGATTAATCATTTCCACACAATTATTTAATGTTGTTATACAGTATCTCCTTTCCATATTATTAGGATATCATCAATGAATCGAAACCAATGGATGATATTATCGGAGTAAGGATTTCTCTGCCATATTCTCAAGTCTTCAAACATACCCATATAAAGGTTTGCGAAATTAGGAGCAAACTTTGTTCCCATTGCAGTCCCTGTTTTCTGGATGTAAATAATATCTTCGAAGAAGAAATAATTTCTTCTTAAAATAAATTCTATTGAATCACAAATGGCTAGATTTAGAGTTTGGCGTTAGCTGTCAAAACCAGCGTTAGAGGCTCCTAACGCTGGTTTTGGGCTACCGCTGGTATTTAGAGTCGTGTAGGTAAGGGTCTAATGCTCACTTTGCAGCCGAGACTTTTCCATACCGCAGATCCCCCTACGCCATTTGCGTATCCTATCTTTTCAATGGGATCTTTCTAACGCTGGTATTTAGAGTCGTGGCTGAAGTGAGCGTTAGAAATCTAACGACAAAACTCCAGCCGCAGAAAAAAGTCAGTAGTTAAGAGCTTTCTGGGCTAATGCCGGTTTATAAAGCTCTTAACTACTGTGCTCTAAAGTACACTAACACCCATAAACTACCTATGTACCCCTAAACCGAGCCCCCCCCACATCGCCGCCACTCTATTAAAATTTTTTAACCCCTAATCTGCCGACCGCACACCGCCGCCACCTACGTTATCCCTATGTACCCCTAATCTGCTGCCCCTAACACCGCCGACCCCTCTATTATATTTATTAACCCCTAATCTGCCCCCAATGTCGCCTCCACCTACCTACAATTATTAACCCCTAATCTGCCAACCGGACCTCACCGCTACTCTAATAAATTTATTAACCCCTAAAGCTAAGTCTAACCCTAACCCTAACACCCCCCTAAGTTAAATATAATTTAAATCTAACAAAATAAATTAACTCTTATTAAATAAATTATTCCTATTTAAAGCTAAATACTTACCTGTAAAATAAACCCTAATATAGCTACAATATAAATTATAATTATATTGTAGCTATTTTAGGGTTTATATTTATTTTACAGGCAACTTTGTATTTATTTTAACCAGGTACAATAGCTATTAAATAGTTAATAACTATTTAATAGCTACCTAGTTAAAATAATTACAAAATTACCTGTAAAATAAATCCTAACCTAAGTTACAATTAAACCTAACAATACACTAGCAATAAATTAATTAAATAAAATACCTACAATTATCTACAATTAAACCTAACACTACACTATCAATAAATAAATTAAATAAAATACCTACAAATAAATACAATTAAATAAACTAACTAAAGTACAAAAAATAAAAAAGCTAAGTTACAAAAAATAAAAAAATTAATTACAAACATAATAAAAATATTACAACAATTTTAAGCTAATTACACCTACTCTAAGCCCCCTAATAAAATAACAAAGCCCTCCAAAATAAAAAAAATGACCTACCCTATTCTAAAATTAAAATAGAAAAGCTCTTTTACCTTACCAGCCCTTAATAGGGCCTTTGCGGGGCATACCCCAAAGAATTCAGCTCTTTTGCCTGTAAAAAAAAAACATACAATACCCCCCCAACATTACAACCCACCACCCACATACCCCTAATCTAACCCAAACCCCCCTTAAATAAACCTAACACTAAGCCCCTGAAGATCTTCCTACCTTGTCTTCACCATGCCAGGTATCACCGATCGCACCATGCTCCGAAGTCTTCATCCAAGCCCAAGCGGGGGTTGGAGATCCATCATCCGGCTGAAGTCTTCTATCAAGCGGCGGCTGAAGAGGTCAAGAAGAGGCTCCAATGTCTTCATCCTATCCGGGCAGAAGAGTAGATCCGGACCGGCAACCATCTTCTTCCAAGCAATGACAAGCGGCTCCATCTTGAAGAGCTCCGGCGCGGATCCATCCTCTTCTTCCGACGTCCTAAGTCCGAATGAAGGTTCCTTTAAATGACGTCATCCAAGATGGCGTCCCTCGAATTCCGATTGGCTGATAGGACTATCAGCCAATCGGAATTAAGGTAGGGAAAATCTGTTCCGATCAGCCAATAGAATGCGAGCTCAATCTGATTGGCTGATTGGATCAGCCAATCGGATTGAACTTGAATCTGATTGGCTGATTCCATCAGCCAATCAGATTTTTCCTACCTTAATTCCGATTGGCTGATAGAATCCTATCAGCCAATCGGAATTTGAGGGACGCCATCTTGGATGACGTCATTTAAAGGAACCTTCATTCGGACTTAGGACGTCGCAAGAAGAGGATGGATCCGCGCCGGAGGTCTTCAAGATGGAGCCGCTTGTCACCGCTTGGAAGAAGATGGTTGCCGGTCTGGATCTACTCTTTTGCCCGGATAGGATGAAGACTTTGGAGCCTCTTCTGGACCTCTTCAGCCACCGCTTGATAGAAGACTTCAGCCGGATGATGGATCTCCAGCCCCCGCTTGGGTTTGGATGAAGACTTCGGAGCCAGGAGCGATCGGTGATACCTGGCATGGTGAAGACAAGGTAGGAAGATCTTCAGGGGCTTAGTGTTAGGTTTATTTAAGGGGGGTTTGGGTTAGATTAGGGTTATGTGGGTGGTGGGTTGTAATGTTGGGGGGGTATTGTATGTTTTTTTTTACAGGCAAAAGAGCTGAATTCTTTGGGGTATGCCCCGCAAAAGGCCCTTTTAAGGGCTGGTAAGGTAAAAGAGCTTTTCTATTTTAATTTTAGAATAGGGTAGGGCATTTTTTTTATTTTGGGGGGCTTTGTTATTTTATTAGGGGGCTTAGAGTAGGTGTAATTAGCTTAAAATTGTTGTAATATTTTTATTATATTTGTAATTAATTTTTTTATTTTTTGTAAACTTAGCTTTTTTTATTAATTTATTTATTGATAGTGTAGTGTTAGGTTTAATTGTAGATAATTGTAGGTATTTTATTTAATTAATTTATTGCTAGTGTAGTGTTAGGTTTAATTGTAACTTAGGTTAGGATTTATTTTACAGGTAATTTTGTAATTATTTTAACTAGGTAGCTATTAAATAGTTCTTAACTATTTAATAGCTATTGTACCTGGCTAAAATAAATACAAAGTTGCCTGTGAAATAAATATAAATCCTAAAATAGCTACAATATAATTATAATTTATATTGTAGCTCTATTAGGGTTTATTTTACAGGTAAGTATTTAGCTTTAAATAGGAATAATTTATTTAATAAGAGTTAATTTATTTCGTTAGATTTAAATTATATTTAACTTAGGTGGGTGTTAGGGTTAGGGTTAGACTTAGCTTTAGGGGTTAAAAAATGTATTAGAGTAGCGGTGAGGTCCGGTCGGCAGATTAGGGGTTAATACTTGAAGTTAGGTGTCGGCGATGTTAGGGAGGGCAGATTAGGGGTTAATACTATTTATTATAGGGTTAGTGAGGCGGATTAGGGGTTAATACATTTATTATAGTAAAGGTGAGGTCCGGTAGGCAGATTAGGGGTTAATAATTGTAGGTAGGTGGAGGCGACGTTGTGGGGGGCAGATTAGGGGTTAATAAACATAATATAGGGGTCGGCGGTGTTATGGGCAGCAGATTAGGGGTACATAGGTATAATGTAGGTTGCGGCGGTGTACGGAGTGGCAGATTAGGGGTTAATAATAATATGCAGGGGTCAGCGATAGCGGGGGTGGCAGATTAGGGGTTAATAAGTGTAAGGTTAGGGGTGTTTAGACTCGGGGTACATGTTAGGGTGTTAGGTGCAGACATAGGAAGTGTTTCCCCATAGGAAACAATGGGGCTGCGTTAGGAGCTTAACGCTGCTTTTTTGCAGGTGTTAGGTTTTTTTTCAGCTCAAACTGCCCCATTGTTTCCTATGGGGGAATTGTGCACGAGCACATTTTTGAAGCTGGCCGCGTCCGTAAGCACCGCTGGTATTGAGAGTTGCAGTGGCAGTAAATTATGCTGTACGCTCCCTTTTTGGAGCCTAACGCAGCCATTCTGTTAACTCTAAATACCAGCGGTATTTAAAAGGTGCGGAGAAAAAAAAGCCAGCGTTAGCTACGTGGGTCGTTACCGACAAAACTCTAAATCTAGGTGAAAGAAAGCTGATCTGTTTCCCATTCAGTTGGTTTTTAATGAGTATTCAATAGCTTTCCTTTTGTGTGTGGGATAGAGGTTTATAGGGCTGACACATCCAAAGTTGCAAACGCATAATCTGGTTCCCATTTAATTCCTTCAAGTTTTGTGAGTAGATGTGGAGTATCTCTAATATATGATTTGAGTTTTGGTACTAGAAGTTGCAAAAAATGATCTACATATTGTGAAAGTTTATTGATGAGGTTTCCTATGCCTGAAATGATTGGCCTCCCAGGTGGGTTATTTTTATCTTTGTGTATTTTTGGTAGGTGATAAAATGTTGACATATTAGGGTTATCTATCCGTAGAAATTTCAATTCTTCATCTGAACAGATTTGATTTCTAGTTGCTGTATGTAAAAGTGACAGATAATCATCCAAAAATGTTTTGGTCTGATCTGTTTCCAGTATCTCATATGTTGTTACATCCGAAAGAAGGCGTATTGCTTCTCCTATGTATGCCTCTCTGTCCTGGATAATTATTGATCCTCCTTTGTCTGCCTCTCTGAAGATGATTGTAGGATCTTCACTGAGAGTTTTCAGAGCCTTCTTTTCCTTTATACTAAGGTTGTTCTTTCTAATGTTATAGGATTCACACAATTTATCCAGGCACTTAGAACTAGATCCTCAAAAATGTTAATGTGTTCTCCTTTTGAATGTGTCGGATAGAAGATGGATTTGGGTTTGAACTGACTGTGTATCATCTCTATTTCTACTGATGATTTTGTATGATTTTCCAGCTCTAATAGATTGATTAAAGTCTCTCTATCACCTTGGGTTAGGGCTATTTCATCTCTAGTGGAGTTTCCATTTCCATGTCCTAAAGTTGTCTTTGTTTTTAGTTGTTCTTTTGTGTAATGTCTTTGTAGGGTAATCTTCCTGATGAATTTGTTGGTATCTATAAATAGAGTAAAAGGGTTTGGACCTCTTGTTGGTGCGAAAGAAAGTCGTTTTTTAGGACATGCTCTTCTGTTTTAGTAAGTGTTCTCTTCGAAAGATTAAAAAGTACTGTTTTTTGTAGTTCTGGACTTGGTGTAGATCCTGTTTCGATGTTATCTTTTGTTACCAATTTATTCTTTTGCTTCTGTTCTTTTCTGTGCTCTTGTACCATTGTATCCTGTGTATTCCGAAAATTGACTCGTTTCTGTCTCTTATTTCTAAAAAATGAGGCCTTTCCATTCTATTACTGAACTTGGAAGGAACTTCTTGTTGGCACTGGTCTAATTCTTTCCTCCTCCAATTTGGAATATTAGTCTGTAACGGATGGTCTGATTTGATTTTTTTTACTCTAGGATTGGTGTATTTCGGGGATCTATGGTGTTCTTGCCCCAAGTTTGCTGGTCTATAGTTGTCTCTGTCCTTGGGCTGACAACTATTAGAATAGGAGTTATTTCTATTATAGCTCCTGTTTGTATAATGATTAAGGTTTTGGTTCTTAAAGGGACACTGATCCCAAAATTTTTCTTTCGTGATTCAGATAGAGCATGTAATTTTAAGAAACGTTCTAATTTACTCCTATTATCAATTAGAAAGTTGCTTAAAATTTCATGCTCTATCTAAATCACAAAAGAAAAATGTTGGGTTCAGTGTCCCTTTAAACTTGTTGTTATTGTTAATTCTATTTTTGTTTACCATGCCTTTGTATGTTCCCTGGTTCATTGGGTTTGGTGTTTTATTCATAGGGGATCTATCATTAAAAAAGGTTGAGGTGGAAGGCTGCGGTGTGGTGTTTGGATTAGGTGTATCTGTTATATCGACAAAATCATTTTCAGGGTTAGTATCTTTAGTTTTATTAGAGTCATCTTTTTGATCCCTCAATAATTTGTTCTTTTTCATTTTTATGAGATCTATTTCCACTTTTATGACTCTTGCTTCTATTTCTTTATCCAATTGTTTATAATAGACATCATCTTTAAAAGGTTCCAATGATTTCCTAATTTCTAATGTTTCCTCTCTAATTTTTAAGAGATTTTGTTCCCTAAATCTTATTAGGATATTCATGAATTTCCTGGAACATTCTTCCATTGCACCCTCCCAGTCCATGATGAGTTCAATGTCTGCTGCATTGAATATGGGTGTTTTTGTCAATCTTATTCCCTTTGGGGTGATATCTTTTTTAATGTAGTTTTCTAGGCCTATAATGTCATGCTAGTTACTTAATTCCAGTTTTTTAGTTTGTCCAGTCTCCTAAATAAAGTTCTGGGATTTATTTCAGGGATTATACTGGGTGTTTCTATAGTAATATTTTCTGTATCAGACCAGATCCTTGGTCTATTTAAAGTATCCATATAATTACCAAAGACTAGTCCCTCATTGGAGACCTCCATACTATATTTAAATTAGTATAATTAATATAGTTTCAAATTAACTTTAAGGTGTGACCAATTAGTTCTTGTTGTTGAAAGCTTGATTTAGCTTAGACCGCTGCTTAAAAACTTGGTAAAAAATTAAAGATAAAAAGTGTTAAAGATGTGTTTCAAGCGCTGTTGAATAAATGGGTGTGTTTCTTTCCCAAAACAATATTTTGGTGGGACACCTTATAAGCTGCTATATTCTATTGTTTATATTTGATACCACTATCAAATATGATCGATGAAGTAAGAAAGAAGGTAAAGAAAAAGTGCTAGAAAGGTCCCAGAAGGATTAATGGATATAAAAATCCAATTAAAACCGGTCTTAGTCAGATATATAGTGTTGGACTCAAAACAAAGCTGTAATCAATAATTCGTTGAGGACAGCATAATGTACCGAGTTCAGATGCTTAAAATTCAAATTTAATTGGTATATATAATAAAAGCCACAACAAAACAGTCATAAATAACATACAAAACAATTACTTAGTAATTTCCAGTTGTTTTCTCTTGGTCTGGGAAAGCTGACTAGGACTAACTCGTAAAAAGTATGTGAAAGTCAGTTCCCAGATCGTTTGACCAAGGAAAGAAAAGAGAAGAGGGGATTCTAATATAAAATACAAAATATATAAAAAATACAAAATATAACTCTGTATGTGTTGCTTAAGCACAAAGTACTGTCTGTTTGGTTCTATTTGAAAGTATAAAAATTTGCATTTAAAAAACCCCTCTTGTATAAAAACACCCTCCTGTAAATGAACCGCAAAAAATGTTGCCTAAAAGTTTTTCCTAATCTAAATAATGCGGTAAATATAAGGGAGTATTAAAACATTGCTGTTAAATAAAACAATGTACTTATCTGAATAAAAACTTTTTCGTTGGTGTATAAAATGGAGGAGCCAGAAAAAAGAGTGTACACGCCAGCATGGTTGGTTTTAGAGAAACCGGAAGTAGATCCTGTGCGCTAAACCGGAAGTGATGTAATTGGTGTAGCAAATTTGTACGCGTTTCGTGGGTCCTATGCCCACTTCCTCAGAGATAGGATCCACCTCCAAATTTTGGAAGACCAGATATGCTCCTATTTCACTTTATTGGATACTATCTATATTTGTGGAGGGAAATTTGCGTTAAAAAACGCCTATTTTGTTAGCATTATTTATTTTATTTATTTTTTTTTATTAAATTTTTTATTGAAGTTTCAGAAAGCAAAAAGAATATATAATACAACATTTGCCCGTTCATAAGAATAACAGAGTACAACATCAAAGATTGTGACTTACATTCTATCTTTGTAGCTAGTCGAGAGATTACAGTTCTAGGTATCAAGCTGAGTTATAAATTTAAGGTCTCAACTAGCTAAGCATGACCACAAAAATACAAAAATATAAAGAGGCCCGTCTTTACAGGTGGTAACCTATGTTGTATCTAAAGAGGTGTCAGGAGTGAGCTTGGGCAGACTGAAATAAAACTTCATTTTATACTTACAATTGAGATCTGGTCTAATCTCCACACCACTAACAAAGATAAAGTGGGAATGTCAGCGGTGATGTGGGGGGGGGGGGTTATCTTTTAGAATGGCCTCAAGTAGGCCATGCAGAACCGGAAAGAAGAGGGATTACAGTGGGCAAGAGCCACTCAAATTGTGGAGGGGGAGGGGAGGGGGAGGGAAAAAGCGAGGGGGGAACAGAGCTAGCTTTAATAGGGCCAGAGTGTGGGTTCGTTTATAGGACTATGTGTGTCATAGATGTGGAGGGCTGTAACTAAGATAGGGAACTATGTAAGATTTCTTACATGTTATGTGCATCTATGGGATGAGGATATGTATATCACTGGGAGCTGGGGTAGAGGGAGGTTAAAACACTCTAGCTTCGGGCCTCTCAGGGTGCTTGGAGGGGGAGAGTAATTAAGTTGTGATTGTGAATGTTTCTGGAGGAAGGGATGGTGGTTGCGTAAAAGAAGTGCATTGACTTAAGAGTGTATACCTATGGGGATTATTTATGAGAAAACAGAAGGTGGCCAAGAGCAATGATACAGTAAAAACAGAGAATAAGAAGGAAAGCCCCTAGTGGCATAAATGCAAATAACCACAATAATGTATCCCTCTTTGAGCAGTATATATATAAATAATAACAGCTGAAACATTGGGAAAAACTTGATATGTGGCTGCATAGGGTAGGGGGAGGTGAAGGAAGTGTCAACTACTTTTTAATGTAGCTAAGGAATCACTGTTGCAGGTGTAAGGAGGGGGGGAATTTGAACAAGGAGGACAGCATTAGTTTAATAGTAATCTGAGAGGTGTCAGTCCCCTTATGTAGGGCAGCTTGTGCTGTACAGAAATCCCCTAGGTAAAACTCCCAATGAGCCAGTATGTTTTACCATAAAAGATTTGTAAGATAGATCTGAGTGCTGACCTGCTGTGTATCCTATCCCACTCTAATAAACAAATGTGCCTTCACAACATATACTTGAAATTCCGGGCATTATGTATACCTGGGTTTATCTCACAATAGTTCAAATAAACTGTGATACAAAAGGAATAGCAGTAGGAGCGTGTTTTTCCCTGTAAGGGTCTAATATAAATAGCCTATACTAATATACATGTAATAAGTACAGAAAAACTGAGGCATATAAAATAGGGCACACTGTCTTGCAAAACCTGAACTAAACATTTGAGTATTACAGAACCAAGACAGCGTAACATAATTAAACGATAACCCAATACATTTGCAGGTATGTGGTAAGTCCCGACAAGGGTAGACCCCGAATGTAGCAGAACCAGCACTCCTGCAGAAGTGTATTATTTAGCCGATACCACTTCTCAAACTAGTGTGTTATGTCCATCAGTTTGCTTTTTGCATAGTAGGTGCTCTATCATGAACGCACCATGTGGACTGCTGAGCTGAATCGCGGGCCATTGGTAAGGCCCCCCTCTGTTATCTAGGTACTGGTCTTTCTGAGCTATATGGAATCTCTTCGTAGGAGGGGAAGGATGCGTGGCATAAAATGACAAGTGATCCAACGGACCATCTCCAGAGCTACAAAGCAGAGGCATGTTTACCCCTTCTCCTGCCCCGGCCGGCCGCCCCGAGACAGGGATCGGGCAAGTTGCGGTGGATTCAGAGGTAGAGTCAGGCGATTGAGGTGGTATGAAGAGGACCCGTCTGGTCTCAGTTGCCACCTCGACCTGTTGGTGAGGGTGAGGAACCGGGGGGGGGGGGCAAGGCAACAAGATCCCCCTCCGTAGCATCAGAAAAAGCGTCTCGGCTGAGAGACAGACTCTGGGAGAGGATGTCAAATTGAATGGTCATGCGGTGTCCTAACCTCTCCAGAGCCTGTATGATTGGCGAATCCATTTTCCCGGAACGGAGTGAGACCATGTCTGTCCACCAAGGGTGAGCCGCAGCAGAGAGGCCAGGAGCGAAGGCTGACAGATCGGGAGGTTGAAGGCTCAGATAAAGAGGTAGCTGGCTGTTCTTTGTTGGAGCGGTCTCTGTGTCTTTATCTCCGGTATCTCTAGAGATGTATTCTTGCTTATCCGTTCATAGTTAGAGCTTGCCATACTCATCCACGGACCATTCTCCTAAAGTACTAAGCTCCATGCGGCCCGCAAGATGGCCGCCTCTGAGCTGGGCTGTATGTAGGTTATAGACGATAAAGTAGAGTTCCGTGCATGAAAGGCCAGATCTCCTCAGAGCTACCGGGTCTTGTAGTGCTGGTCTCCAGAGCATTAAAGAGATGTTTTGGGTATTTTTGGGCAACATTGAGCGGTCTAGTTAATAGTTGAAGGTAACATGGGAGCAGAGCTCCTGCAAAGTGCGACTGCTCTGATGCCTAGCTGGCTCCGCCCCCCGTTAGCATTATTTTTAAACAAAGGTGATTAAAGTTTTTTGCGGTGAACAAATAGTGGAACGTTTAAAGGGAAATATACAGAGATTAGATTATCCATATACTTATATAGATTTAGAAAATACATACATATAGAGTTAAGGGAAAATTCTTATCTTGTGCCGGTTTCGACATAAACAAGTATATTTTACTTAAACGATAGTTCTGATTTCAGAAAAAAGAGGGATCTCTAAAAGATGAAATAATAAAACCAATAAATAAATACTTAGGTATATTAGTGTTGTTTTATTTTATTTTATAAAGTAAATGTTATTTTATTTACAGATTTAAAAGGCAAATGAATAAATAATTTAGTAAGCATACCATATGTTTAGTAGCCTGTATTTTATATAAAATCTATATAAAAAATCTATATAAAATTGATGGTGATTGGTCTATTAATGTTCAATGGAAAATGGATTCTTCATAAGAAGGCTGCTAGGTCTATATCTCTATTCAGACCATATGGTTCCCTTGTGTTTAAAAAGTGGATCCAATATGTTTCACTTTTTCTCAATTGTAGCAATCTATCATTATTCCATGATTTCAGTATTTGTTCAATAGCTTTGATTGTGAATTCATTGGGGTTTTTATTATGGAATTCCTCAAAATGTCTACTCAGACCATATTCTGACATTTCTCCTTCAATTTTTTTCACGTGCTCTAAAAGTCTGTTTTTTAGAATTCTTTTCGTTCTACCAATATAGATCTGTTTGCATGTGCACTTAATTCAGTAAACTACATATTGTGATTTGCAATTCATGTACGATTGGATTTGGATTTGCTTGGTACTGTCATTAATAATCCATTTGTTTTCTTGTTTGTCTCCACTTGTTCGTTTGCAGCACTCACAGTTCTTTCTCCCACATTTGTAGAAGCCTTTCACAAATTGATGGTTTGTGTCTCCTCCCTTTGGTTTACTTGTTTTGAGTTTCGTTGGAGCAAGAATGTTCTTAAGGTTTAGTTTTTTTTATGTTACCAAAGGTCTCTGTGGTAAATGGTTTCTTAGCGCACAGGATCCACTTCCTTTTTCTCTGAAACCAACCACGCCGGCGTGTACACACTTTTTTCTGGCTCCTCCATTTTATACACCAACGAAAAAGTTTTTATTCAGATAAGTACATTGTTTTATTTAACAGCAATGTTTTAATACTCCCTTTTATTTACCGCATTATTTAGATTAGGAAAACATTTTAGGCAACATTTTTTGCAGTTCATTTACAGGAGGGTGTTTTTATACAAGAGGGGTTTTTTTAAATGCAAATTTTTAGACTTTCAAATTGAACCAAACAGACAGTACTTTGTGCTTAAGCAACACATACAGAGTTATATTTTGTATTTTTTATATATTTTGTATTTTATATTAGAATCCCCTCTTCTCTTTTCTTTCCTTGGTCAAACGATCTGGGAACTGACTTTCACATACTTTTTACGAGTTAGTCCTAGTCAGCTTTCCCAGACCAAGAGAAAACAACTGGAAATTACTAAGTAATTGTATTGAATGTTATTTATGAGTGTTTTTGTTGTGGCTTTTATTATATATACCAATTAAATTTAAGCATCTGAACTCGGTACACTATGCTGTCTGCTGTCCTCAACGAATTATTGATTACAGCTTTGTTTTGAGTCCAACACTATATACCTGACTAAGACTGGTTTTAATTGGATTTTTATATCCATTAATCCCTTTGGGACCTTTCTAGCCCTTTTTATTTACCATATATATATATATATATATATATATATTAAATCTACTCTCCAGCTCCACCCAGCAAAAATCAGCTACCTGGGTGCAATTATGTCCTTAAATACTGTCACAGAAAAATGCACTTTGAGGTTTTACTGTCAATAAAACCTTTGCTGTTTGATTTTCAAAAAGTCCTGTGAGTGAATTTTTCTGTGGCAGTGTATATATATATATATATATATACAAAACACAGGTGGGGTCAGCACTCTCAGGCCGGACCGGGTACACATCCTATGACCCTGTAACATGCACAGCCCTGGGTGCAAAACAGCACTCTCAGGAAGCTGCACTGTCACCAGAGTCACAGGCAGTTAACCCCAGACAGGCCTGGGTGCAAGGCCCACACAGGGAAAATTACAAAAAAAAATACATTAATATAGCATACAGAAAAAGTCCAGCACTCACTCACAAGCTCTCAACTAAGATAAAAAGCAGCAATGGAAGAGTTAGCTACCGCATCTGGCTAAATGGGAAAAGCCCAGGTTCCTCGTCAAGGTCTCTTCCAAAAACCTGGGTCCCTAAACAGCCACACAATGCAGGCTCACAATCAAACAACTGTGAAAATATGGAGGGTGCACAGGCTTATGTAATCTCCCCAAACATATACAAAACACGGGTGGGGTCAGCACTCTCAGGCTGGACCGGGTACACATCCTATGACCCTGTAACATGCACAGCCCTGGGTGCAAAACAGCACTCTCAGGAAGCTGCACTGTCACCAGAGTCACAGGCAGTTAACCCCAGACAGGCCTGGGTGCAAGGCCCAAACAGGGAATATTACAAAAAAATAATACATTAATATAGCACACATATATATATATATATATATATATATATATCCCAGTGAACATGTAAGTGCAGGGCTCTAGATTAGCCAGTAACGTCTTAAGGGTTAAGGATGCAGGGAGGAGGAGTGTTTGTGGGCTGTGTGTTAGGTGTGCAACATTGTTGCAGTCCTAAGGGAGGGATCTTTTCTTACAGTTAAAAAGGGGCTTCTGGGAGTTTCAGGCCCTCTTTTCTGTTCCTGGTCATTGCAAATCCTCTGGTTGCAGACCAGTTCCTTGGATTTTGTCATGGATAGGTCCCGCAGGTCTTCTCTACCTCCCCTTCGGTTCAGAGACAACGGTCTTCAGCCTGGATGCAGGGATCCTGTGGAGAAAGAGATGAGTGATTTAGACATGGTCCCTCCTTCCCCTAGGTCCCATGGGCCATCCCTTAGGCTAGGCCAGCGCACCCTGCAAGCTTTTAGCACAGTGGGGGGCTCGGGGGATGGTAAGCACCCTGCAGAGACCTCTGCAGGGGTTAGAAGTGGCCATCCTGCTGGTGATAGGCCATCTTCAGATATAGGAGGTAGGGAAGAGCTGCAGGTCTTAGCTAGGCCCGATCTGGGGCAGTCTCACGGTCAGGAGGCGATTGTGGCCTACCAGGGGGGCCAACAGGGAGGGGGGTAAATAGGTCAGGCCTTGCCAGTAGATATTTTGGCTATACCACAGGGACAGCTAGCGACCATGTGGTTGCTGGTTCAGTCCCTTTCAGCAATTTTGGGCCCGGCATTTGTGAATCAGGGGGCCCCTGCTGTGCCAGTCACTAATTTTCCACATGTGGTTAACCCGGAGGTGCATGCCTCTGCAGGGTCTGTGGTCACTAGGCCTCATCTGGCCTTGAAGGCCTCTGGTCTGGAGTTGCGCACGCTTGTGGATCCGCATACCAACGTACTTCCAGTGGGCGGGACTTCCGGTCTCGAACTGGAGAGAGAGCAGACGACGGCCAGGAGGGGAGCTAAGAGGACAGCTCTCTCCACATCACTCTCACCAGAAGGTAGGAGGGGGGTGCAGGCAGACTGGGGGCTGCGCAGCGATGGCCAAATACACTTGCAAAGTACTTCCAGTGGAAATATTTATGGCGACAGGGGGTATGACATTATGAGCCCTGGGTCTTCGGGCACACTGGACCACGGGGTAAACTGGCAGTTTGAGCTGGGGCCTCATATGGGGGATACACATGCGCAAAGGGATTTGCCAGTTCAGCAGAGTATGGTCACACAAATGGGATTTGATTGTGAGCCAAATACATGGGAACCTGTGGGTGGCATGTATGCTGGGGAGGTGCATGTGATGCAGGACAGGCAGCAGCAGGGGGTGAATATGGGTGTTTATGCCATGAATGTGGGAGGTGTGAATGGTGCCTTGTCTTCCCATGCGGCCGGTACTCCTCTCCTGAATATATTTCCGCAGATTGAGACTCAGCAAGTCTGGAGCCAGGGAGGTGGCAGCGAGGTCTGGGACGGCAGCAGCAGCATCTGCAGCCACAGTCGCACTGGGATTGGCATCCTCTGGGATTCCGGAAGTAGAGGCATATATATATTGACAGACATATGTTCACATATACACACATTAATATATATGTACACATATATAAGTGCATTGAAGTGCATTAGAGCCCTTTGCCATTAATAAGATAAAAAGATGTAAAAACATATTTATGCAATATTCATATTTAATAAAGATTTTAACTATGTATGTACTGTAAATATTTCACATTTGCTAATGCGAATATTCTATGTTGTTTGTGCGATAGGTGTTTTTTTCACCATTTGTTTTCTCCATTGACTTCTATGGGGAATTCGAATCATATACGATCTCAGGTGATTGTTTTCTACTTTTTTTTCTCCATTGATTTCTATGGGGGAATACATGCACAGGAATGCGAAAAATTTGGATTTTTGCGCTATTCAGGTTACCACTAGCGCAAAATAATTTTTTTTGGAACTTTTAATACAAATGCAACCCGACTAGCGAAAAACTTAACTCTTTAAAAAAACAAACAAAAAAAAGCTTAACTCTAGTGAAGTTTTCGTGATCACAAAAAAATACAGCGCCACTTGTAATCTAGCCCTGAATATTTAATTTAAATTTTTAAATTATAACTTGATTGAAATTGTAATTTATTTATTTTTTAATTGTATGTACCATTTACCATAAAATGAAATGTAATATTACAGTTAATATTAAATTGAAACATTAAAGCTGGTCTCTTCATTACAGTTGAAAGTTGCCTATTAAGGGCCAGATTATAAGTGGAGCAGTATTTAACGATCCCGCTTGAGCACTAACTACACTACAAGCTACAACTAAGTTTTTTCGCGCATCAGGTAGCATTCGTATTGCTAGTTGAGAATAAAAAGATTTATCTTGCCCACTAACCCGATGCGTGTAAAAAGCAGAATTTAGAATATCATGCACGCGATAACGTATTCCCCATAGAAGTCAATGGAGCAAAAAACATAATTTATGTAAGAACTAGATAAATTAATTTATTTCATGGTGGCAAGAGTCCATGAGCTAGTGACATATGGGATATACATTCCTACCAGGAGGGGACAAAGTTTCCCAAACCTCAAATGCCTATAAATACACCTCCCACCTCACTCATACCTCAGTTTAACGAATAGCCAAGTTAGTGAGGTGTAAAAGGAGTAAAATCATAAAAAAGAGGAACAGGATAAAGTGCTTTATATAAAAAAATCATAATCCCAAAAAAATTGGGTGAGTCTCATGGACTCTTGCCACCATAAAATAAATGAATTTATCAGGTAAGTTCTAACATAAATTATGTTTTCTTTCATAAAGGTGGCAAGAGTCCATGAGCTAGTGAAGTATGGGCTATAATGAAATTAAATCCAAAAAATAAATGTTTTCTTTAAAAAATTAAAAAAACTCAAATCATAGGCACTAGAATCAAACTGAGACAGCTGCCTGAAGAACCTTTCTACCAAAGGATGTTTCCGTAGAAGCAAACACATCAAAAAGGTAAAATTTAGTAAAAGTTGGTGCTTTGCAAATTTGATCAACTGAAGCTTCATTCTTGAAAGCCCAAGATGTGTCGACTGATCTAATAGAATTAGCTGTAATTCGCTGAGGCAGAGACTGCCCCGCCTCCAAATAAGCTTTGTGAATCAAAAGCTTCAACCAAGATGCCAAGGAAATGGCAGAGGCTTTATGACCTTTTCTGGAACCAGAAAAAATAACAAATAGACTAGAAGTCTTTCTGAAATCTTAAGTAGACTCAACATAATATTTCAAAGCTCTTACCACATCCAAAGAATGAGTATTCAAGAGTATTCTTATGATTAGGACACAAGGAAGGAACAACAATTTCCCTATTGTTGTTGTTAGAATTCACAACTTTAGGTAAAAATTTAAACAAAGTCTGCAAAACAGCTTTATCTGGATAAAAAAAAATCAGATAAGGAGACTCACAAGAGAGAGCAGATAATTCAAAAACTCTTCTAGCAAAAGAGATAGCCAAAAGAAATAACACTTTCCAAGAAAGTAGTTTAATATCCAAAGAATGCATAGGCTCAAAAGGAGGAGCCTGCAAAATCTTTAAAACCAATTTGAGACTCCAAGGAAGAGAAATTGATTTAATAACAGGTTTGATATGAATCAAAGCCTGAACAAAACAGTGAACATCAGGAAGCTTAGCATATCTTTCTTTGAAATAAGACAGAAAGAGCAAAGATTTGTCCTTTCAAAGTAATTGCAGACAAACCTTTATCCAAACCATCCTGAAGAAACTGTAGAATCCTAGGAATTCTAAATGAATGCCAAGAATAATCATGAGTGGAACACCATGAAATATAGGTTTTCCAAACCCTATGATAAATCTTCCTTGAAACAGACTTACAAGTCTGTATCATAGTGTTAATTACTGAGTCAGAGAAACCTCTATGACTAAGAACTAAGTGTTCAATTTCCATGCCTTCAAATTTAGAGAGTTTAGATCCTTATGGAAAACTAGGCCTTGAGACAGAAGCTCTGGTCTTATAGGAAGTGATCAAGGCTGGCAACTGGACATTCGGACAAGGTCCACATGCCAAAACTTGTTAGGCCATGCTGGTGCTATCAGAAACACATAAGATTGTTCCATTATGATCTTGGAGATCACCTTTGGAAGACGAACCAGAGGCGGAAAAATGTAAGCAGGTTGGTAAAACCAGGGAACTGCTAGAGCATTCATCATTTCTGCCTGAGGATCCCTGGACCTGGAAAGGTATCTGGGAAGTTTCTTGTTCAGACGAGAGGCCATCAGATCTATTTCTGGAAGACCCCACATCTGAACAAGTTGACAAAACACATCTGGATGGAGAGACCACTCCCCCGAATGTAGAGAATTACGGCTGAGATAATCCGCTTCCCAGTTGTCTACATCTGGGATATGAATCGCAGAGATTTGACAAGAGTTGGATTCCGCCAAAGAAAGTATCAGAGAAACTTCTTTCATTGCTAAAGGACTGCGAGTCCCCCCTTGATGATTGACATATGCCACTGTTGGGATATTATCTGTTTGAAAATGAATGTAAAGTTCTCTCTTCAAAAGAGGCCAAGCCTGAAGAGCTCTGAAAATAGCACAGAGTTCTAAAATATTGATTTGTAACCTCGCCTCTTGAGGATTCCATACCCTGTGTGCTGTCAGAGACCCCCAGACAGCCCCCCAACCTGTAAGACTTGCATCTGTTGTGATCACAGTCCAGGAAGGACAAATAAAGGAGGCCCCTTGAACAATAAGGTGATGGTTTAACCACCAAGTCAGAGAGAGTTGAGTGTTGGGATTTAAATATATCAACGAGCAAAGGGGATTGCGTCCGATACTGCAATCATGAGACCTAAAAGTTCCATGCACATAGCCACTGAAGGGAATGATAGAGACTAAAGGTTTAGACAAGCTAAGACCAATTTCATTCATTTCTTGTCTGTTAGAGAAAGAGTCATGGACACTGAATCTATCTGGAAACCTAAGAAGGTGACCTTTGTCTGAGGAATCAAGAAACTCTTTGGAAAATTGATCCTCCAACCATGTCTTTGAAGAAACAACATTAGTTGTTTTGTGTGAGATTCTGCAAAATGAAAAGATTTAGCTAGTACCAAGATATTGTCCAAATAAGGAAACACCGCAATACCCTGCTCTCTGATTACAGATAGAAGGGCACAAGAAAATTCTTGGTGCTGTTGCTAAGCCAAATGGAAGAGCGACAAATTGGTAATGCTTGTCTAGAAAAGAGAATCTCAGAAAACGATAGTGGTCTGGATGAATCGGAATGTGAAGATAAGCATCCTGTAAGTCTATTGTGGACATGAAATGACCTTGCTGAACAAAAGGCAGAATAGTCCTTATAGTCACCATCTTGTAAGTTCAGGATTGGTCTGAAAGAATCTTCCTTCTTTGGGACAATGAATACATTTGAATAGAAACCCAATCCCTGTTCCTGCTGAGGAACTGGTACAATCACCCCTGAAAACTCTAGGTCTGGAACACACTTCAGAAAAGCCTAATCCTTCACATGGTTTGTTGGAACATGAGTAAGAAAGAATCATCCCATGGGAGGTCTTATTCTAAAACCTATTCAATACCCTTGAGAAACAATATTCTGAATTCACTGAGTGTGGACAGAATCTGTCCAAATGTCTTGAAATAACTTTAGTCTGCCACCACCAGAAAAACTGGTTTGAGGGCCGCACCTTCATGCAGTCTTAGGGGCTGGATTTGGTTTCTTATAAGGCTTGGATTTATTCCAATTCAGAGATGGTCTCCAATTAGAGCCGGAGGCCTTAGGGGAAGGAGAGGTTTTCTGTTCTATATTCTAACAAAAGGAACGAAAACAATTGGGAACTTTACATTTTCCCTTAGATTTCTTGTCTTGAGGCAGAAAAACTCCCTTACCCGCAGTGATAGTGGAGATAATAGAATCCAATTGAGAACCAAACAAATTATTACCCTGAAAAGATAGAGATAATAATCTAGATTTTGACACCATGTCAGCATTCCAAGATTTAAGCCATAAAGCTCTTCTAGTTAGAATAGCTAAAGACATAGATTTGACATTAATCTTAATTACATCAAATATAGCATCACAAATGAAATTATTTGCATGTTGAAGTAAAAGAACAATGCTAAATAGTTCAGGATCTGATAACTGCTGCGCTAAACTGTCCAACCAAAAAATTGAAGCAGCAACAAAATCAGCAATAGAAATAGCTGGCCTAAGAATATAGCCAGTATGTAAAAATGCTCTTCTAAGGTACAAGTCAAGCTTCCTATCTAAAGGATCCTTAAAATAAGTATTATCTTCCATAGAAATAGTAGTACGTTTGGCAAGAGTGCAAATAGCCCCATCAACCTTAGGGACCTTTTCCCAAAACTCTAGACTAGCCACAGGTAAAGGATACAACCTTTTAAACCTAGAAGAAGGGTTAAAAGAGGTACCAGGTTTACACCATTCTTTAGCAATCATATTGGAGAAATCATCTGGAATAGGAACCTCAGAAGTCTTAAATACAGAATGAAAATGATTATTAGCTCTGCTATCAGGAGGACTAGACTCCTCAATAGCCAAAGTAAACAATACTTCCTTTAATAGAGAACAAATATGTTCAATTTTAAATAAAAAAAAATTGTAAATTTCTGTCTCTGATGCATGATCCTCTAAATCAGAGGAACCCTCATTAGTAGAAGATATTTCAGTATGCTGTCGGTCAGTCCAAAATTCATTAGATCTATGACAAGTTTGAAAAGACCTTTCACGTTAATTTGAAGACGGAATAGCAGTCATATCCTTCTCTATGGCTGCAGCAATAAAAAAATGATATCTGCAGGAATATCAGGTACATTAGACTGAGAAGGAATAATAGTAGATGTATTTGTACTCATAGAAACGTTATCAGCATGCAATAATTTGTCATAACAAATGCCACATAATTGAGCAGAAGAAATAAGATCAGCTTGCTTACAACAAACACACTTAGCTTTAGTAGGAGCTTAGTTACTACAGTAACATCATAGGCAGAATCAGTTTGATACATCTTGTAAAATTTAACAAAAAAGAAAAAATAACATTTAAACAAAATATCCAATTTCCTCAATATAGCAGTTTCATGAATGGGGAAAAATGCTTATGATGAAATTCTTATACAAAAAATAATAAATCAAAAAAATCAAAAGCAAGCATCATAGCTCTCTTTAATATAGAGCAGCAAGCATTAGAGGGAGAGGCTTAATATAGCAAATTTTGGTGCCAAGAATGACGCACTGAAAAGACGCAACTCGTGTCATAACAGGCAAGACTTTGCGGCAAAAATGACGCAATAAAATTATGCAACTCACACCAAAAATATTTGCGCCAAAAAATGATGCAATAAAATGATGCAATTTGCGTCATTGCTAGCCTAATTTGCCTGTGAAAATTTTAAAAACAGACTCCATGTTAGCAGTTAACCGGAACCCCAGGTAAGAAAAAAATACCTAAATTCTCCCATAAAGGTAATTTCCATTCTGAAACTGTGTGACTGCAAAGGGAAATAATAACAGACCTGACTCATGGCTAATATATGCAATATACATTAAGAACTTTATAATATAAAGTGCCTTTCATAGCTGAGAGTGTCTTAAAAATTATATACTTACCAGAAGACACCCATCCACATATAGCAGACAGCCAAACCCGTACTGAAAAATATCAGCATAGGTAATGGTAAAGGAGTATAATATCAAATTGTAAAGGAAGGCAGCAGATGAATCCCTGCGACCAAATTTACAGAGAGCCCTAGAATAGATTTCCCATAGGTGAAAACATAGTATCATCAGGCAATACTCCCTTCACATCCCTCAGACAAACACTGTACTTAGAGAGGAACTGGGCTTCAATATGCTTAGAAGCGCCTTTCACAGAAGAATTCAAGCACATCATGCTTCACCACCTCCTAAGGAGTAAAAGTTTGTAAAACTGAGGTATGAGTGAGGTGGGAGATGTATTTATAGGCATTTGAGGTTTGGGAAACTTTGCCCCCTCCTGGTAGGAATGTATATACCATATGTCACTAGTTCATGGACTCTTGCCACCTATATGAAAGAAAAAGTGGGAAACACCCTACTCTCGCGCTTACCAGAACTCGTGCTCTCAAGTGCGCTAACCCAAACGCATAATCTCAAGTGCGCTAACCTGAATACATATTCTCAAGTGCACTAACCCGAATGCATATTCTCAAGTGTGCTAACCCGACATGAAATATGAATATTTCACATTCCAATAATACTTATTTCTACATATATCTGATGGTATTTTTGTACAATATATATCTATAACTATATAAATTTCTATTTAAAGTTATATAGAACATATTCTGCTATGTGCAGAAAATTGGAATGTAAAATATTTACAGTAAATACACAGTATAACACTTTATTGATTATGAATATTGCATAAATATGAATTTTCAAGAATCTGACTCAGGCTGACATAGCCCACAAGCTAGACCCGTCTTCTGCCCAAAAGCTCCTAGATCTTTCTTTAGCAAGAGACAACCTCAACAAATATCTAACTCAAAATGCACACCTTATAGCAATCACTTCTAAAGCTAAATTTTATTCTGAAAGTAACAAGGCAGGACGTCTCTTAGCCAGATCTCTTAAAAAGCAAAGATAAAATTCCTTCATACGATCCATTATACACCCCTCAGGGAACTTGGTTAGTAAAAATGAAGATATAGCCGACACCTTTGTCTCTTACTATTCTAGGCTTTATAATCTCGACCCTGTCATATCCCAAAAGAAACTTAACGACATAGATAATTATTTACACACTTTAAAAACCCCAAAATTAACGATGAAAGAGAAACTCTGGACTCACCTATAACCCTTCAGGAAATATCCACTACTTTTAAAGCTCTCCCTAATGGCAAGTCCCCTGGTCCGGACGGCCTCACAGCCAAATTTTTTCAATTGCTTCATACCCAATTAGGTCCTCCACTACATACACTATTTACTTCAATAGATAAATGTGACACCTTTCCCCAATCCCTGCTGGAAGCCCTTATTACGGTTATCCCGAAATCCGACAAACCACTCAACCAGGCGAGTAGTTACCGCCCCATATCTCTTTTAAATATTGATATAAAAATCTACGCCAAAATACTTGCTAACCGTATGAATAATATTTTGCCGAACATAATATATCCGGATCAGGTAGGATTTGTCAAGGGGAGAGAGGCTAAAGATAATACGATTAGAGTATTACATACCTTACAGTCCTCCCATGAGGATGGATCCCCTCTTATTGTATTATCGACCGACGCAGAGAAGGCACTTGACAGGGTCAACTGGCAGTTTATGTGGGGGGCCCTGTCGAAATTTGGTTTCTCTCCGACTTTTCTGTCTCAAATCCAGGCCCTATACTCAAAACCCCAAGCAAGAGTTCAGATAAACGGTACAGCCTCATGCTCATTTCCCATAACAAACGGAACCCATCAGGGCTGTCCGCTGTCACCATTACTATTTAATTCATTCATCTGGTCCTATAAGAAACCTAGAGTCTCCCAGGATACCTTATACTTAAATAAAGAAGATGGGGTACTCAACATCCCGCATCTCCTGAAATACTATAGAGCTGTCCATTTAGCTAGAGTACTTTCTTGGACCCGCTCCAACCCACTATCTCTGTGGGTACAAATTGAATGCGATTTGCTTAAGGTTAAGTCTATGAGAGATATTGCTTGGCTCCCTAAAAATTACAGACCACCTCAGTCATACAAAAACTACTATGTTAGAACTACGCTTGACATATGGGATCAATCACTCATGCATAACAAAGAGATCTCCACCCCTATCTCCCCTCTAACTCTGCTGCTAGGTAATCAGATATTTTTTCAATATGCTTCTTTCACTCAGGCAGACACCACAACACACTTGAGGAACCTACCTATCTATACTTTATTAGATTCGGGGACATTCAAGGACAAGACAGTGCTGTCAAACGAGATCGGCTCCCCTTTTCATAATTGTTATTCCTATCTGCAAATCTGACATGCACTTTATAATAGCACACACAAACTAACAGTCCTTAGGCCACTTACAATATTTGAACGGTTGTATATTAACTCTGAAATTCAGAGAAAATTCCTCTCAAAAATTTACAAACTGCTCAAAGGATCCTTTCCTCAACAAAGGCCTTCATACCTTAGGAAGTGGAGTTAAGACTCATTTGGTGAAATCGTGGATGAGGACTGGAGGACCTGTTTCAGAGCCACACACTCAGCATCCATCTCATTGCTTATCGCAGAAACAAACTATAAAGTAATATGCCGTTGGTACTTGACTCCCCAGAGACTCCGATATATCTTCCCAACAGCCTCCTCTGCCTGTTGGAGACGTTGCAGAGGAACAGGTACTATGATTCATATATGGTGGGATTGCCCAATCCTCTCTGACTTCTGGAGGGGTTTGGAACACAGTGTTAACAAGATTCTAGGTTCGAACATATCCTTTGGCCCTAAACTCATTCTCCTCAACCTCCTTCCACCACTCCACTGTAAACTCTGCATAAAATTACTCCAGATAATGCTGGCTAGTGCTAAAAGATTAATCCACAGAATGTGGAAATCCCAAATAGTCCCTACACATTCTAACTGGACTTCTGAGGTCGGGCATGTCTTGACCCTAGAAAAACAGTGTTACTATTTTTCAGGCAAACGAGAGTTCTTCACGGATATGCTCTTTATTTGGGAGCAAGGAATCTTAGAATTAGCCGACGAGGACTAACCGCCTATGAAGTATTGTAACTACCTCACTGTAATGAATACCCTTTTTAACTACTTCAAATCTCCTATCTATTATTGCTGCATCCGATGCCTCGACACATACCCCTATCCAATGGTAGAAAACCCATAATACTCCACTTTCCTGACCCTATCCTTCCCTTTCCCTCTTCCTTCTCCTTTTCTTCTTTTTTATCATTGGTCTTTACCTTTTACTGTGAGTGTACTTGAATATTGTCTATTTTAACTGCTGCTACTACCCTTATAATGGTTTAAATGTTTGGGTAAGCTGACATTATCCATGATATAGCAGTTTCATATATTCTGAATTCTGTTAATGTTTCAAATTTGCTATGTTTGGATGCTATTTTATGAAAGTTTGTAAACCCAATAAAAAAACTTTTTGAATCAAATATGAATTTTCATGTTTTCATCTACTTGATTGCAAAGGGCTCTAATGCACTTATCCATTTGTCTTTATATGTATACATATGTATTTATGTGTTTATATGTGTATAAATGTCTGTAACCATATATACTCATATAAATACATCTGCATACATACATACATATATATACAGTATATCGAGAAAAAGTGAGATAGAGATGGAAGCAACAAAAAATATAATTGTTTCCAAAAAGACAGTGACTTCAGCACTCTTTTCAAAATGATATAGCTCCAAAATTTTTAAGTGAACAAAGTAACACTTTATTGACATGTACAATCAAATCTCGTGACACACTTGACACACTATATCTCCCAAGGAAGGAAATGTACAGGTTCAGTATGACAATCTACGATGAACCTGTACATTTCCTTCCTTGGGAGATATAATGTGTCACGAGATTTGATTGTACATGTCAATAAAGTGTTAATTTGTTCACTTTAAAATTTTGGAGCTATATCATTTTGAAAAGAGTGCTGTCTTTTTGGAAACAACTATATTTTTCTCAATATATTTTTTTAAAGGGTCTGCACCAGTAGTTGTATGCAATTTTATAAGGGTAGAAACAATTATTGTATTTTAACTCCATAGCTCAGTAAGCTAGCAATAGCTTCATACTTTGTTATTTTACTTGAATACACACACACACATATATATATATATATATATATATATATATATATACATATAGATATATACAAACATATACATCCTTAAACATGTATATGTATGTATCTCTATGTTAAAGCCCTTTGCAGCCTTTTTATTTTCTAACACCTGAGACCTCGGGGGGTAGTTATCAAGCCGTTAACCTCAAATACGCTGGAATTCCGCAGCGTATTTGTGGCGAGGCTGATTCGCCTTAGTTATCAAAGGCTAGAGACCGGCAAAAGTAGAATTTTGTGACGTAAACTTCGATCCGCCGGACTCAGTCTGACACAGATCGATTCTTACGTCACTCCAGATGTTCCGCACACAAGTACGGCACAATCTGACTACTTTTGCTAGTTATCAAAAAACTAGCAGGTACACTCGGCACTTTTACGGCCCAGCGTACCTGGTTTTCAATCCGCCACCCTGGACGCGGCGGATCCCATAGGAATCAATGGGAGTCTGACCATAGCGAAAGTACAAGTTCGCTGCTGCCAGACATCCCATTGATTTCTATGGGAGTTGTCTACACCTAACACCCTAACATGTACCCTGAGTCTAAACACCACTAATCTGTCCCCCCTACACCGCCGCAACTAAATAAAGTTATTACCCCCTAAACCGCCGCTCCCGGAGCCCACCGCAAGCTACTCTATACATATTAACCCCTAAACTGCCGCTCCATGACCCCGCCGCAAGCTACTCTATACATATTAACCCCTAAACCGCCGCTCCCGGAGCCCACCGCAACTATAATAAGTGTATTAACCCCTAAACCGCCACTCCCGGAGCCCACCGCAAGCTACTCTATACCTATTAACCCCTAAACCGCCGCTCCCTGACCCTGCCGCAACCTATATTAAATTTATTAACCTCTATCCTGCCCCCCTACACCGTTGCCACCTATAATAAATTTATTAACCCCTATCCTGCCCCCCACTACACCGCCGCCACTGTAATAAAATTATTAACACCTAAACCTAAGTCTAACACTAACCCTAACACCCCCTAACTTAAATATTAATTAAATAAATCTAAATAATATTTATATTATTAACTAAGGCCTAGATTTTGAGTTTGGCGGTAGCCGTGAAAACCAGCGTTAGAGGCTCCTAACGCTGGTTTTAGGCTACCTCCGGTATTTGGAGTCACTCAAAAAAGGGTTTAACGCTCACTTTTCAGCCGCGACTTTTCCATACCGCAGATCCCCTTACGTCAATTGCGTATCCTATCTTTTCAATGGGATTTTTATAACTCCGGTATTTAGAGTCGTGGCTGAAGTGAGCGTTAGAAATCTAACGACAAAACTCCAGCCGCAGAAAAAAGTCAGTAGTTAAGAGCTTTCTGGGCTAACGCCGGTTCATAAAGCTCTTAACTACTGTACTCTAAAGTACACTAACACCCATAAACTACCTATGTACCCCTAAACCGAGGCCCCCCCCCACATCGCCGCCACTCAATTAAATTTTTTTAACCCCTAATCTGCCGACCGCCAGCTACGTTATACTTATGTACCCCTAATCTGCTGCCCCTAACACCGCCGACCCCTATATTATATTTATTAACCCCTAACCTGCCCCCCACAACGTTGCAGCCAGCTACCTACAATAATTAACCCCTAATCTGCCGACCGCAAAGCGCCGCCACCTACATTATAGCTATGTACCCCTAATCTGCTGCCCCTAACACCGCCGACCCCTATATTATATTTATTAACCCCTAACCTGCCCCCCACAACGTTGCAGCCAGCTACCTACAATAATTAACCCCTAATCTGCCGACCGCAAAGTGCCGCCACCTACATTATAGCTATGTACCCCTAATCTGCTGCCCCTAACACCGCCGACCCCTATATTATATTTATTAACCCCTAATCTGCCCCCCTCAACGTCGCCTCCACCTGCCTACACTTATTAACCCCTAATCTGCCGAGCGGACCGTACCGCTATTATTATAAAGTTATTAACCCCTAATCCGCCTCACTAACCCTATAATAAATAGTATTAACCCCTAATCTGCCCTCCCTAACATCGCCGACACCTAACGTCAATTATTAACCCCTAATCTGCCGACTGGAGCTCACCGCTATTCTAATAAATGTATTAACCCCTAAAGCTAAGTCTAACCCTAACACTAACACCCCCCTAACTTAAATATAATTTTAATCTAACGAAATTAATTAACTCTTATTAAATAAATTATTCCTATTTAAAGCTAAATACTTACCTGTAAAATAAATCCTAATATAGCTACAATATAAATTATAATTATATTATAGCTATTTTAGGATTAATATTTATTTTACAGGTAACTTTGTATTTATTTTAACCATGTACAATAGCTATTAAATAGTTAAGAACTATTTAATAGCTAAAATAGTTAAAATAATTAGAAATTTACCTGTAAAATAAATCCTAACCTAAGTTACAATTAAACCTAACACTACACTATCAATAAATTAATTAAATAAAATACCTACAATTACCTACAATTAAACCTAACACTACACTATCAATAAATTAATTAAATACAATACCTACAAATAACTACAATGAAATAAACTAACTAAAGTACAAAAAATAAAAAAGAACTAAGTTACAAAAAATAAAAAAATATTTACAAACATAAGAAAAATATTACAACAATTTTAAACTAATTACACCTACTCTAAGCCCCCTAATAAAATAACAAAGCCCCCCAAAACAAAAAAATGCCCTACCCTATTCTAGATTACTAAAGTTCAAAGCTCTTTTACCTTACCAGCCCTGAACAGGGCCCTTTGCGGGGCATGCCCCAAGAAGTTCAGCTCTTTTGCCTGTAAAAAAAAACATACAATACCCCCCCCCAACATTACAACCCACCACCCACATACCCCTAATCTAACCCAAACCCCCCTTAAATAAACCTAACACTAAGCCCCTGAAGATCTCCCTACCTTGTCTTCACCTCACCGGGTTCAGCAATCGGATTGAACTTGATTCTGATTGGCTGATTCCATCAGCCAATCAGAATATTCCTATCTTAATTCCGATTGGCTGATAGAATCCTATCAGCCAATCGGATTTCGAGGGACGCCATCTTGGATGACATCATTTAAAGGAACCGTCATTCGTCGTTCAGTCGTCGGCCAGGATGGATGTTCCGCGTCGGAGGTCTTCAGGATCCTGCCGCTCCGCTCCGGATGGATGACGATAGAAGATCCCGCTTGGATGAAGACTTCAATCGGATGGAAGACCTCTTCTGCCCCGCTTGGATGAAGACTTCTACCGGATGGAGGACCTCTTCTTGCTCCGCTTGGATCAAGACTTCGGACCCTCTTCTGGACCGATCGCTGAACCCGGTGAGGTAAAGACAAGGTAGGGAGATCTTCAGGGGCTTAGTGTTAGGTTTATTTAAGGGGGGTTTGGGTTAGATTAGGGGTATGTGGGTGGTGGGTTGTAATGTTGGGGGGGGTATTGTATGTTTTTTTTTTACAGGCAAAAGAGCTGAACTTCTTGGGGCATGCCCCGCAAAGGGCCCTGTTCAGGGCTGGTAAGGTAAAAGAGCTTTGAACTTTAGTAATCTAGAATAGGATAGGGCATTTTTTTATTTTGGGGGGCTTTGTTATTTTATTAGGGGGCTTAGAGTAGGTGTAATTAGTTTAAAATTGTTGTAATATTTTTCTTATGTTTGTAAATATTTTTTTATTTTTTGTAACTTAGTTCTTTTTTATTTTTTGTACTTTAGTTAGTTTATTTCATTTTAGTTATTTGTAGGGATTGTATTTAATTAATTTATTGATAGTGTAGTGTTAGGTTTAATTGTAGGTAATTGTTGGTATTTTATTTAATTAATTTATTGATAGTGTAGTGTTAGGTTTAATTGTAACTTAGGTTAGGATTTATTTTACAGGTAAATTTGTAATTATTTTTACTATTTTAGCTATTAAATAGTTCTTAACTATTTAATAGCTATTGTACCTGGTTAAAATAAATACAAAGTTACCTGTAAAATAAATATTAATCCTAAAATAGCTATAATATAATTATAATTTATATTGTAGCTATATTAGGGTTTATTAGTGTTAGGTTATTTTAAGGGGGGTTTGGGTTAGATTAGGGGTATGTGGGTGGTGGGTTTTAATGTTGGGGGGGGGGGGGTTGTATTTTTCTTTTACAGGCAAAAGAGCTGAACTCTTTGGGGCATGCCCCCACAAAAGGCCCTTTGAAGGGCTGGTAAGGTAAAAGAGCTTTGAACTTTTTTAATGTAGAATAGGGTAGGGCATTTTTTTATTTTTTGGGGGGGGGGGTTGTTATTTTATTAGGGGGCTTAGATTAGGTATAAGTAGCTTAAAATTGTTGTAATATTTTTTTAAATGTTTGTAACTTATTATTTTTATTTTTTGTAACTTAGCTTTTTTTATTTTTTGTACTTTAGTTAGTTTATGTAATTGTATTTAATTGTATTTTTTTTTTAGGTAGTTTATTTAATTTATTTAATGATAGTGTAGTGTTAGGTTTAATTGTAACTTAGGTTAGGATTTATTTTACAGGTAATTTTGTATTTCTTTTAGCTAGGTAGTTATTAAATAGTTAATAACTATTTAATAACTATTCTAACTAGCTAAAATAAATACAAAGTTACCTGTAAAATAAATATAAATCCTAAGATAGCTACAATGTAATTATTAATTACATTGTAGCTATCTTAGGGTTTATTTTACAGGTAAGTATTTAGTTTTAAATAGGATTAATTTATTAAAGTATAGTGTAGTGTTAGGTGTAATTGTAACTTAGGTTAGTTTTTATTTTACAGGTAAATTTCTCTTTATTTTAGCTAGGTAAGCTATTAAATAGTTAATAACTATTTAATAGCTATTGTACCTAGTTAAAATAAATTGAAAGGTGCCTGTAAAATAAAAATAAATCCTAAGATAGCTACAATATAATTATTATTTATATTGTAGCTATATTAGGGTTTATTTTATAGGTAAGTATTTAGTTTTAAATAGGATTAACTTAGTTAATAATAGAAATATTATTTAGATTTATTTAATTAATATTTAAGTTAGGGGGGTGTTAGGGTTAGTGTTAGACTTAGGTTTAGGGGTTAATAATTTTATTACAGTGGCGGCGGTGTAGTGGGGGGCAGGATAGGGGTTAATAAATTTATTATAGGTGGCGACGGTGTAGGGGGGGCAGGATAGGGGTTAATAAATTTAATATAGGTTGCGGCGGGTTCAGGGAGCGGCGGTTTAGGGGTTAAACTATTTATTTATTTGCGGCAAGGTGCAGGATCAGCAGGATAGGGGTTAATAACTTTATTATAGAGGGCGACGGTATAGGGGGGGCAGGATAGGGGTTACTAGGTATAATGTAGGTGGCAGCGGTGTCCGGTAGCGGCGGTTTAGGGGTTAATACATTTATAAGACTTGCGGCGGGGTCTAGGAGCGGCGGTTTAGGGGTTAATACATTTATAAGACTTGCGGCAGGGTCTAGGAGCGGCGGTTTAGGGGTTAGTAACTTTATTTAGTTGCGGGGGGCTCCAGGGGCGCCGGTATAGGGGGTAGAACAGTGTAGTTTAGTGTGAGTGCTTAGTGACAGGCTAGCAAGAAAGCTGTCAAACAGCCGAAGAGCAGCGAGATCGGATGAGTGATAACTCTCACAGTCCGCTGCTCATCGCCCCGTAGGCTTTTTGACAGCTTTATTTGATAACTTAGGCGTATTTTTTCAGGTCCGCGGCGGCGAAGGTAGGCGAGCTTAGGCGGGCGTATTGGGCCGGCGAAGGCAGGAAAGTTGACACATTGATAACTACCCCCCCCTCATATCTTTGAGCCCTTATATCTTTTGTGTGCAATATTTTTATTTAATAATTTTTATTTGATGGTGTTATTAGGAGTGTAACTACACTTTGTAATGTATTTTTATGTGTTTTGTGCAACATTTATGTTTCGCAAAACAGTTACTCAGAGCTCTTAAGTGATGATAATCATTCTAGCGTAAATCGTGTTTGCGCTCAAACGATTGCGTTTACTTTCAACTCTTAATACCAGTGCAATTTAACCTGCGCTGCGCACAAATGACCGCGAAAACCCAATATCGCTCGCATGCAAACGTTTGTGCTCCACTCAAAATCTGGCCAATAGTGAGTAGTAATCCCTACAAACTATTAAATCTGAAGAAAATAAGTTCAGTAGTTTATATCTGTTAGGGTACTGATTGTGAGTTGCTACACAACCTATTTGGTGACTCATCATTCTCTTTATCACATGACTGTTTTTCTAGTTGGACAGCATCAGGTTTGACAGGACAGGGGCATGTGAATGGCAGCACAGTTCTGTGAAAAAGTAAACTATACTCCTTTAAACACACAAGTGACATTAAAGGAATTCCCCTGGCAATACTCATCTGGCAAACATGTTTTACTGAATACACTGTAGCTTTGTGTTCCTACCCAAGAATAGTATTTAGGAGAAAAATAAGAACTACCCTTTCTGCTTTTTATTTATGAAAAATGTGTATACATTTAACATTTCATTTTACATAGTCAAATAAAGGTAGAAAATCCATCTTGTCAGAAAATGTACGCTTAAAGGGACACAGACTTTTAAAAGCACATTTTAGATTTGATACAGTTAAAACTTTCCTAGTGTTTTGTGTGTATTCTCATCTAAGCTTTCAGACTGATTTTGATATCTCTTCCACAAAATAATAATCAGCAAAACAAAGAAGAATAGAATATCCTTTATATTAAAGGATATGAAACCCAAAAAATGTATTTTATGATTCAGACAGAGCATATCATTTTAAAAAAAGTTACCAATTTACATTTTGATCAAATTTGCTTTGTTCCTATGATATTCTGTCTTGAAAAGATACCTAGGTACTAGTAGGTAGGCATCTGGAGCAGTACATGGCAGTAAAGTTCTGCCATCTAGTGCTCTTGCAAATGGATAACATTCTTGCATAAATGCTGCTATATAGTGCTCCAGAAATTGGCCGGTTCTTAAGCATACAGCCCTGCTTTTCAACAAAAGATAGCAAGAGAACAAAGAATGATAATAGAAGTAAATTAGAAAGTTGTGTAAAATTGCATGCTCTATCTGAATCACGAAGGAAAAAAATTGGGTTTCATATCCCTTTAATAAGTACATTTTTAAAGTGCATGTGAGTGTGGCTGAATGAAAGTGCATGTACAGTATGTGCATACTCAATCAGTGTGTGTGAGATAAAGTGGCCTGAACACTTGGGGGCATATTTATCAAGCTCCGTATGGAGCTTGATGTCCCGTGTTTCCGCTGCTCCATAACTTGTCCACCTGCTCTGAGGCAACGGACTGAAATCAACACGATCGAATACGATCGGGTTGATTAACACCCCCAGCTAGCAGCCAAATCGGCCGCAAATCTGCAGGGGGCAGTATTGCACCAGCGGTTCACCAGAACTGCTGGTGCAATGATAAACGACAACAGCGTATTCTGTCGACATTTATCGATTTGCAGCGGACATGATACTCTACATCGTATCATGTCCGCTCGCACATTAATACATTGACCCCTTGCAGTTTACTTCAGGCATTTTCGCTCCCACATTTGACTGCTTCAGCATGAGCAAGTAATTTCTTTCACTGCTTGTGGTGAAACTTATGTGTTTAACCACAGCATGCTTCTGAGCTGAACACAGCTGCTGATTGGCCCGGTTGTGCATCTGCTGCTGCCAATGTAGTTCTTAGCAGATTCTCAGCATGATTCTATTTATGTGCTAAACATCTAGGGTTAGATAATGAGTGGCACGCTAACGGTTGTGTGTGAACAATAAGAGGTTTATTGCGGAATAGCTCATCGGAATAGCGCAATTGAATTTAACGCTCATCAGAATAGCGCAACTCAGAGCTCTGGTTGCTGTTACATGAGACAAAAAAGTTGCACAAAACACATCAAAAATACATTTAAGGGTAAAGTTACACTTATAATAACACTGTCTAATAAAATGTGCTTTTTCTTTTTTTTAAATTGCTTTAAATTTTATAAGGGCCCAAAGATATGAGGTCTCAGGTGTTAGAAAAAGGCTTTAACATAGAGATACAAACATATACATGTTTAAATATGTATATTTATTATTATTTTCATTGTTTATTATCAGGTTTTTGTAGAGCTCCAAAAGATTCTGCAGCGCTATAAGCATAGGTTTTAGTTGGTCTAGAAGAGAGTTTAGTGTAAGGAGATGGGATAGATGTGCATATATTAGCTTTTCAAGGAGCTTTGAGGCAAGAGGGAGTAGGAAAAAAGGACGGTAGTTGGATGGGGAGGTTGGATCGAGAGACGGTTTTTTGAGGATAGGTGTGACCAGTGCATGTTTCAGAGATGAGGGAAATGTACCAGTGCTGAGGAAGAGGTTGAAGATGTGTGTGAGTATAGGGGTAAGGGTAGAAGATAGGGAGGGGAGTAGCTGTGAGGGGATGAGGTTGAGGGGAGAGTTAGTGAGGTGGGAGGACAGTATAAGGGCAGACACTTCTTCCTTGGTAACAGGGGCAAAATAACTAAATTTATGGCTATTTGGGCTTTGGATGATTGTGAGCTTTTGAAGGGATGGGAGATTGGTAATATGTTGAGAACTGATTTCATATCTGATGGAGTCAATGTTGTTATTGAAGTAGCTGGCAAAATCTTGAGCTGAGAGAGAAGTTGTATTAGGAGTTCGGGGTGGGCGGAGAAGAGTATTGAATGTGGAAAACAGACGTTTTGGGTTAGAGGAAAGAGTAGAGATGAGAGTAGAGAAGTATTGTTGCTTATAAAGATTAAGGGCAGAATAGTAGTAGTTCAAGATGAACTTATAGTGAAGAAAGTCAGCTGAACTCCGAGATTTTCTCCAGTGTCGCTCAGCAGTACGGGAACATCTGCATAGGTACCGTGTCAGAGGAATATTCCAGGGCTGAGGATGAGAGTGTGGTTTCTGAGCTATGGTAGATGGGGCCAGATTGTCAGTGACCAATGTAAGGGTGGAGTTATAGTGGCAGATAGATTGATCAGGGCAGGAAAAGGAGGGGATGGAAGAGAGGAGAGGTTCGAGAGAGCTAGCGAGCTGTTGCTGATCTAATGACATAGACCTAGATTTGGAGTTTGGCGTTAGCCGTGAAAACCAGCGTTAGAGGCTCCTAACGCTGGTTTTAGGCTACCGCCGGTATTTGGAGTCACTCAAAAAAGGGTCTAACGCTCACTTTTCAGCCGCGACTTTTCCATACCGCAGATCCCCTTACGTCAATTGCGTATCCTATCTTTTCAATGGGATCTTTCTAACTCCGGTATTTAGAGTCGTTTCTGAAGTGAGCGTTAGACATCTAACGACAAAACTCCAGCCGCAGGAAAAAAGTCAGTAGTTAAGAGCTTTCTGGGCTAACGCCGGTTTATAAAGCTCTTAACTACTCTACTCTAAAGTACACTAACACCCATAAACTACCTATGTACCCCTAAACCAAGGTCCCCCCACATCGCCGACACTCGAATAATTTTTTTTAACCCCTAATCTGCCGACCGCCACCTACGTTATACTTATGTACTCCTAATCTGCTGCCCCTAACACCGCCGACCCCTGTATTATATTTATTAACCCCTAACCTGCCCCCCACAACGTCGCCTCCACCTACCTACACTTATTAACCCCTAATCTGCCGACCGCAAAGCGCCGCCACCTACGTTATCCTTATGTACCCCTAATCTGCTGCCCCTAGCACCGCCGACCCCTATATTATATTTATTAACCCCTAATCTGCCTCCCTCAACGTCGCCTCCACCTGCCTACACTTATTAACCCCTAATCTGCCGACCGGAACTGAGCGCTACTATAATAAAGTTATTAACCCCTAATCCGCCTCACTAACCCTATAATAAATAGTATTAACCCCTAATCTGCCCTCCCTAACATCGCCGACACCTAACTTCAATTATTAGCCCCTAATCTGCCGACTGGAGCTCACTGCTATTCTAATAAATGTATTAACCCCTAAAGCTAAGTCTAACCCTAACACCCCCCTAAGTTAAATATAATTTTAATCTAACGAAATTAATTAACTCTTATTAAATAAATTATTCCTATTTAAAGCTAAATACCTGTAAAAGAAATCCTAACCTAAATTACAATTAAACCTAACACTATACTATCAATAAATTAATTAAATAAATAAACTACCTACAATTACCTACAATTAACCTAACACTACACTATCAATAAATTTATTAAATACAATTCCTACAAATAAATACAATTAAATAAACTTGCTAAAGTACAAAAAATAAAAAAGAACTAAGTTACAAAAAATAAAAAAATATTTACAAACATAAGAAAAATATTACAACAATTTTAAACTAATTACACCTACTCTAAGACCCGTAATAAAATAACAAAGCCCCCCAAAATAAAAAAATGCCCTACCCTATTCTAAATAACTAAAGTTCAAAGCTCTTTTACCTTACCAGCCCTGAACAGGGCCCTTTGCGGGGCATGCCCCAAGAAGTTCAGCTCTTTTGCCTGTAAAAAAAAAACATACAATACCCCCCCCAACATTACAACCCACCACCCACATACCCCTAATCTAACCCAAACCCCCCTTAAATAAACCTAACACTAAGCCCCTGAAGATCTTCCTACCTTGTCTTCACCTCACTGGGTTCAACGATCTGTCCAGAAGAGCTCCTCCGATGTCCTGATCCAAGCCCAAGCGGGTGGCTGAAGAGGTCCATGATCCGGATGAAGTCTTCATCCAAGCGGGAGCTGAAGAGGTCCTGCTGGCCCGACGGACTAACGACGAATGACGGTTCCTTTAAGGGACGTCAGCCAATCAGAATTTTCCTACCTTAATTCCGATTGGCTGATAGAATCCTATCAGCCAATCGGAATTCGAGGGACGCCATCTTGGATGACGTCCCTTAAAGGAACCGTCATTCGTCGTTAGTCCGTCGGGCCAGCAGGATGTTCCGCGTCAGAGGTCTGCAAGATGGATCCGGAAGAAAGAAGATTGAAGATGCCGTTGATAGAAGACTTCATCCGGATCATGGACCTCTTCAGCTCCCGCTTGGATGAAGACTTCATCCGGATCATGGACCTCTTCAGCTCCCGCTTGGATGAAGACTTCAGCCGGATCATGGACCTCTTCAGCCCCCCGCTTGGGCTTGGATCAGGACATCGGAGGAGCTCTTCTGGACAGATCATTGAACCCGGTGAGGTGAAGACAAGGTAGGAAGATCTTCAGGGGCTTAGTGTTAGGTTTATTTAAGGGGGGTTTGGGTTAGATTAGGGGTATGTGGGTGGTGGGTTGTAATGTTGGGGGGGGGTATTGTATGTTTTTTTTTACAGGCAAAAGAGCTGAATTCTTTGGGGCATGCCCCGCAAAGGGCCCTGTTCAGGGCTGGTAAGGTAAAAGAGCTTTGAACTTTAGTTATTTAGAATAGGGTAGGGCATTTTTTTATTTTGGGGGGCTTTGTTATTTTATTAGGGGGCTTAGAGTAGGTGTAATTAGTTTTAAATTGTTGTAATATTTTTCTTATGTTTGTAAATATTTTTTTATTTTTTGTAACTTAGTTCTTTTTTATTTTTTGTACTTTAGCAAGTTTGTTTAATTGTATTTATTTGTAGGAATTGTATTTAATTAATTTATTGATAGTGTAGTGTTAGGTTAATTGTAGGTAATTGTAGGTAGTTTATTTAATTAATTTATTGATAGTATAGTGTTAGGTTTAATTGTAACTTAGGTTAGGATTTCTTTTACAGGTAAATTTGTAATTATTTTAACTATTTTAGCTATTAAATAGTTCTTAACTATTTAATAGCTATTGTACCTGGTTAAAATAAATACAAAGTTACCTGTAAAATAAATATTAATCCTAAAATAGCTATAATATAATTATAATTTATATTGTAGCTATATTAGGATTTATTTTACAGGTAAGTATTTAGCTTTAAATAGGAATAATTTATTTAATAAGAGTTAATTCATTTCGTTAGATTAAAATTATATTTAACTTAGGGGGGTGTTAGTGTTAGGGTTAGACTTAGCTTTAGGGGTTAATACATTTATTAGAATAGCGGCGAGATTGGGTCGGCAGATTAGGGGTTAATAATTGAAGTTAGGTGTCGGCGATGTTAGGGAGGGCAGATTAGGGGTTAATACTATTTATTATAGGGTTAGTGAGGCGGATTAGGGGTTAATAACTTTATTATAGTATCGCTCAGGTCCGGTCGGCAGATTAGGGGTTAATAAGTGTAGTTAGGTGGAGGCGACGTTGTGGGGGGCAGATTAGGGGTTAATAAATATAATATAGGGGTCGGCGATGTTAGGGCAGCAGATTAGGGGTACATAAGCATAATGTAAGTAGCGGCGGTTTACGGAGCGGCAGATTAGGGGTTAATAATAATATGCAGGGGTCAGCGATAGTGGGGGCGGCAGATTAGGGGTTAATAAGTGTAAGGTTAGGGGTGTTTAGACTCAGGGTACATGTTAGGGTGTTAGGTGCAGACGTAGGAAGTGTTTCCCCATAGCAAACAATGGGGCTGCGTTAGGAGCTTAACGCAGCTTTTTTGCAGGTGTTAGGTTTTTTTTCAGCTCAAACAGCCCCATTGTTTCCTATGGGAGAATCGTGCACGAGCACGTTTTTGAGGCTGGCCGCTTGCGTAAGCAACTCTGGTATCGAGAGTTGAAGCTGCGTTAAAAATGCTCTACGCTCCTTTTGTGGAGCCTAACGCAGACTTTATGTGGACTCTCAATACCAGAGTTATTTTTATGGTGCGGCCAGAAAAAAGCCGGCGTTAGTTTTTCGGGTCGTTACCGACAAAACTCCAAATCTAGCCGTAAGTGTTTCTGTGAAGTTTGGTGTGAGGGGTAGAGGGAGGGGGGGTTGTAGGGGTATTTGTGATGTTGCAAGTGAGGAGATGATGGTCAGAAAGAGGAAAAGGGGAATTTGTGAAATTTGAGAGAGTGCATCGATAGCTGAAAATCACATCGAGGGAGTGACCATCTTTGTGAGTGGGAGAGTCAATCTATTGTGACAGGCTGAAAGAGGAAGTGAGTTGCAGAAGTTGCTTTGTAGAGGAGGCAGTGGGATTGTCAAGAGGGATGTTGAAGTCACCAAGAATGAGGGCAGGGGTAACTGAGGAAAGCAAATAAGGAAGCCAGACAGTAAAATTATCTAAAAATTCAGTTGAGGAGCCAGGGGGCGGTATATGACTGCAACGCGTATAGACAGGGGAGAGAATAAACAAATCATGTGTGCTTCAAATGAAGAAAATGTGAGGGAAGAGAAGGGCTGTATTTGTTGAAAGGTGCAATGAGAGGAAAGTAAAATACCAACACCACCTCCTTGTCTATTGCCAGACCTAGGAGTGTGGCTGAAGTGGAGACCCCCATGTGACAGTGCAGCAGTGGATGTTGTGTCTGAAACAGAGAGTCAGGTTTCTGTAAGTGCCAGAAAGTTGAGAGTGGGAGATAAAGAGGTCATGGTTTGAAGTGAGCTTGTTGCAAACAGAGCAAGAGTTCCAGTGTGAACAAGTGAAGGGGGTGGCGGCTTTAAATGCAAGAGGAATGAGAGTAAGGTTACCAGAGTTTAGTTTTCTTTATGAATATATATATATATATATATAATCCTGAAGAAAAAGCGCACTCCAAAGGTCTTAATATAGCTTCCACTTTAATGTGTTAATGTTTTCGAGCCTAAGCAGCTCGACCTCAGACAGACAGAAATTGAACAGTTCAATTTCTGTCTGTCTGAGGACGAGCTGCTAAGGCTCGAAAACGTTAACACATTAAACTGGAAGCTATATTAAGACCTTTGGAGTGCGCTTTTTCTTCAGGATTGTGCATTTTGTTTGCTGCACCCAAAGCTATAGTAGTGAAGTTTGGAGTGCACTTTGTCTCTTTTGTGTATATATATATATATATATATATATATATATATATATATATATGTGTGTGTGTGTGTGTGTGTGTGTACATATGTATTTATGTATTTATATGTGTATATATATATGTATTTACAGACATATATACACCTATAAACACATAAATATATATATATATCTATATATATATATATAGATGCTCAAAAAACAAAGTATTGCAGTATGCAGTGATACCTTTTTTATTGGACTAACATAATATTTAAAAGACAAGCTTTCGAGAGTTTTCCTCTCTTCCTCAGGTCTGAAGCAATACTGATCATTCTGATATAGATACACATCACATACAACAAATGGAAGGGAGGAAGGGGGGTGAGAGGGGGGGTCATAAAAGCAGAGAATGTGTCTGAAGGAGAAAATAGCTGAGAATAGCCAGAAAGAATAAATAAACAGAGGAGAGTAAATAGGTCAGATGAGAGGAAAAACAAAAAGGAAAAAGAAACCAATATAGGACAATAAGATGAGAGATTATAGAAAGTTATGGTAGTGTGTGAGAAAGCCAGAGTCTATATTAAGTCCTTCATTTCTGGTATTGAAATGTGTGATCATTTTCATCTCAAACGTCTTTCGTTCATGAGAGTCTTTGAAATTCCCTTTAAGAATTTTAATCCTGAGGTTAAGGATGGAGTGACCAGTCTGGGTGAAGTGATGACCAACAGGGGTACAATATTCATTTTCCTTGTGGTTTTTGATCGAGTGTCTGTGTAGATTCATTCTGAGATGCAGCTTTAGGCCAGTTTCTCCAATGTAGCAACCTCTGTCACACGCTGTACACTGTATCATGTGCACCACATTAGCAGATGAGCACGAATAGGATCCCTTAATATTGTATGACGCGTTGTTGTGTCTGGCTGTGTTGTTGTCACATATATGTTGACACAGTTTGCAGAGTGATTTGTTGCATTGTGCAGTGCCATTCTGTGTGCGCTTCTGTTCTGTGGTTAATTTGCTGCGGACCAATCTCTGTCTCAGGTTAGGCGGTTGTTTGAATGCTAGTATGGGGGGTTCAGGAAATATTTTTTTGAGTATGGGGTCCTCTGAAATTAGTGGTTGTAGCTCTTTAATAATTTTGCGCACTCCTTCCAGAGTAGGGTTGTAAGTGACTACTAGAGGGGTTCTTGTTTTGTTTTCCTTTTCTTTGTATTGTAGGAGTCTTTCCCGTGGTGTTTTTAGGGCAGATTTGATTTTTTTAGATATTGTCCTTTCCTTGTAGCCCTTTTGCCTAAATGACTCTGACAGTGTACTCAGGTGGTGATCTCTGTCTTTTGTGTCAGAGCAAATGCGGTGATATCTGATAGCTTGGCTGTAGATGATACCTTGTTTGGTGTGATTGGGATGGAAGCTGGAATTGTGGAGGTAGCTGTACCTGTCTGTGGGTTTTCTGTATATAGATGAATGAAGGATGCCATTGGTGACAGTTATTGTGCAGTCCAAGAAGTTCACACTATGATTTGAAAAGTCCATTTTAAGGTTTATTGACGGGTGAAATGAATTAAATGATTTGTGGAAATCTAAGAGGCTTTCTTCTGCTTCTGTCCATATTATGAAAATATCATCGATGTAACGATAATATGTATACGGTTTGTGGGGCTGAGTACATAAGAATCTGTATTCTAGGTACGCCATGAAAAGATTGGCGTATTGTGGTGACATTTTTGTGCCCATGAACAAATATCTGGCCTAATAGAAAACATTCTTAAGCCTCTTGTTATTAAGACTGATAGCTTTATACAGGACACTACAGACTTCCTTAATAAACTTAACCAGATAAATGAACTACCTAGAAACACTATACTAGTTACTATGGATGTGGAATCCTTATACAGCAACATCCCGCATAAGGATGGTATTGAGGCCTGCAGTAAATTTCTCTCATCGCACCAAACAACACACAAATATGATAGTGCAACTATTGCCCAGCTTATAGAATTCATACTCACACACAACTATTTCAGTTTTAACAACAATTACTATCTACAAATGGGCACAAAAATGTCACCACAATACGCCAATCTTTTCATGGCGTACCTAGAATACAGATTCTTATGTACTCAGCCCCACAAACCGTATACATATTATCGTTACATCGATGATATTTTCATAATATGGACAGAAGGAGAAGAAAGCCTCTTAGATTTCCACAAATCATTTAATTCATTTCACCCGTCAATAAACCTTAAAATGGACTTTTCAAATCATAGTGTGAACTTCTTGGACTGCACAATAACTGTCACCAATGGCATCCTTCATTCATCTATATACAGAAAACCCACAGACAGGTACAGCTACCTCCACAATTCCAGCTTCCATCCCAATCACACCAAACAAGGTATCATCTACAGCCAAGCTATCAGATATCACCGCATTTGCTCTGACACAAAAGACAGAGATCACCACCTGAGTACACTGTCAGAGTCATTTAGGCAAAAGGGCTACAAGGAAAGGACAATATCTAAAAAAATCAAATCTGCCCTAAAAACACCACGGGAAAGACTCCTACAATACAAAGAAAAGGAAAACAAAACAAGAACCCCTCTAGTAGTCACTTACAACCCTACTCTGGAAGGAGTGCGCAAAATTATTAAAGAGCTACAACCACTAATTTCAGAGGACCCCATACTCAAAAAAATATTTCCTGAACCCCCCATACTAGCATTCAAACAACCGCCTAACCTGAGACAGGGATTGGTCCGCAGCAAATTAACCACAGAACAGAAGCGCACACAGAATGGCACTGCACGATGCAACAAATCACTCTGCAAATTGTGTCAACATATATGTGACAACAACACAGCCAGACACAACAATGCGTCATACAATATTAAGGGATCCTATTTGTGCTCATCTGCTAATGTGGTGTACATGATACAGTGTACAGCGTGTGACAGAGGTTGCTACATTGGAGAAACTGGCCTAAAGCTGCATCTCAGAATGAATCTACACAGACACTCGATCAAAAACCACAAGGAAAATGAATATTGTACCCCTGTTGGTCATCACTTCACCCAGACTGGTCACTCCATCCTTAACCTCAGGATTAAAATTCTTAAAGGGAATTTCAAAGACTCTCATGAACGAAAGACGTTTGAGATGAAAATGATCACACATTTCAATACCAGAAATGAAGGACTTAATATAGACTCTGGCTTTCTCACACACTACCATAACTTTCTATAATCTCTCATCTTATTGTCCTATATTGGTTTCTTTTTCCTTTTTGTTTTTCCTCTCATCTGACCTATTTACTCTCCTCTGTTTATTTATTCTTTCTGGCTATTCTCAGCTATTTTCTCCTTCAGACACATTCTCTGCTTTTATGACCCCCCCTCTCACTCCCCTTCCTCCCTTCCATTTGTTGTATGTGATGTGTATTTATATCAGAATGATCAGTATTGCTTCAGACCTGAGGAAGAGAGGAAAACTCTCGAAAGCTTGTCTTTTAAATATTATGTTAGTCCAATAAAAAAGGTATCACTGCATACTGCAATACTTTGTTTTTTGAGCATCTATCTACTGGACTAACACGGCTACTCCAATCTTCACTATATATATATATATGTGTATGTGTGTGTGTGTATGTTTGTATGTGTGCATTGGAGCTCTTTACAGTTGAGAAGCTGAAAACATGCAAAAACATATTTATGCAATATTCATATTTAATAAAGGTTTTAACAATGTATTTACTGTAAATTTTTAACTATGTATTTACTGTAAATTTTTAACTATGTATTTACTGTAAATTTTTCAAATTCCAATGATCTTCACAAACATCTTTACATTCATATGTTCTAAGTATTTATAAAAAGAAATTCCTATATACATATGTATATATCTATACCTATACATAATCATATATATATATATATATATATATATATATATATATATATATGTGTACATATGTATATTTTACAAAAAAAACATCATATATATATATATATATATATATTTATGAATTAATAGAAGATATTCTATGTGAAGAATATAGGATTGTGAAATATAAATATTTCATGTCAGGTTGGCGCACTTGAGAAAACGAGATTCGATTTGCGTGACTTGTTTGGTGTTAGTTTTTTCCCACTTTTTTTGCTCCATTGACTTCTATGGGGGAATATGTGAATGCACTTGCGAAATACTACGTTTGGCTTTTTGTGCTCTTCGGGTTATTGCAAGAGCAAAAACAGTTTACTTTCGACTCATAATACATTAAATAGTACTCATAATCTAGCCCTTTATTGTTAACATCACTAAAAAAAAGTATATAATATCTTTTCTAGTGGTGCGCTGACAAATTGGAGATGGACATTTGGCCGACAGCATTCTTTCAGAAGAACATTTGGCCGACGGACAGAATGCAGAAGCATGTTCCGAGTTCGACCGAGGGCAGATAGGCTCCAGAGTGCTCTGTTCTTATCGGAGCCTCGGGCGCTGCACCCGCCTCTGGGAACCTAACCATGGGTCCCAGCCCGCACGTCTTGTAATTCTCTGTCTGGGAAATTATCTATCTATCGAATCTATCTATTTATCTATCTATCTATCTATCTACAGAGAGTGCAGAATTATTAGGCAAGTTGTATTTTTGAGGATTAATTTTATTATTGAACAACAACCATGTTCTCAATGAACCCAAAAAACTCATTAATATCAAAGCTGAATAGTTTTGGAAGTAGTTTTTAGTTTGTTTTAGTTCTAGCTATTTTAGGGGGATATCTGTGTGTGCAGGTGACTATTACTGTGCATAATTATTAGGCAACTTAACAAAAAACAAATATATACCCATTTCAATTATTTATTTTTACCAGTGAAACCAATATAACATCTCAACATTCACAAATATACATTTCTGACATTCAAAATCAAAACAAAAACAAATCAGTGACCAATATAGCCACCTTTCTTTGCAAGGACACTCAAAAGCCTGCCATCCATGGATTCTGTCAGTGTTTTGATCTGTTCACCATCAACATTGCGTGCAGCAGCAACCACAGCCTCCCAGACACTGTTCAGAGAGGTGTACTGTTTTCCCTCCTTGTAAATCTCACATTTGATGATGGACCACAGGTTCTCAATGGGGTTCAGATCAGGTGAACAAGGAGGCCATGTCATTAGATTTTCTTCTTTTATACCCTTTCTTGCCAGCCACGCTGTGGAGTACTTGGACGCGTGTGATGGAGCATTGTCCTGCATGAAAATCATGTTTTTCTTGAAGGATGCAGACTTCTTCCTGTACCACTGCTTGAAGAAGGTGTCTTCCAGAAACTGGCAGTAGAACTGGGAGTTGAGCTTGACTCCATCCTCAACCCGAAAAGGCCCCACAAGCTCATCTTTAATGATACCAGCCCAAACCAGTACTCCACCTCCACCTTGCTGGCGTCTGAGTTGGACTGGAGCTCTCTGCCCTTTACCAATCCAGCCACGGGCCCATCCATCTGGCCCATCAAGACTCACTCTCATTTCATCAGTCCATAAAACCTTAGAAAAATCAGTCTTGAGATATTTCTTGGCCCAGTCTTGACGTTTCAGCTTGTGTGTCTTGTTCAGTGGTGGTCGTCTTTCAGCCTTTCTTACCTTGGCCATGTCTCTGAGTATTGCACACCTTGTGCTTTTGGGCACTCCAGTGATGTTGCAGCTCTGAAATATGGCCAAACTGGTGGCAAGTGGCATCTTGGCAGCTGCACGCTTGACTTTTCTCAGTTCATGGGCAGTTATTTTGCGCCTTGGTTTTTCCACACGCTTCTTGCGACCCTGTTGACTATTTTGAATGAAACGCTTGATTGTTCGATGATCACGCTTCAGAAGCTTTGCAATTTTAAGAGTGCTGCATCCCTCTGCAAGATATCTCACTATTTTTGACTTTTCTGAGCCTGTCAAGTCCTTCTTTTGACCCATTTTGCCAAAGGAAAGGAAGTTGCCTAATAATTATGCACACCTGATATAGAGTGTTGATGTCATTAGACCACACCCCTTCTCATTACAGAGATGCACATCACCTAATATGCTTAATTGGTAGTAGGCTTTCGAGCCTATACAGCTTGGAGTAAGACAACATGCATAAAGAGGATGATGTGGTCAAAATACTCATTTGCCTAATAATTCTGCACTCCCTGTATCTATCGAATCTATCAAATTTATCTATCTATCAAACCAATGTATCTATCTAATCTTTCTATCTATCTAATCTATCTATCTCATGGCCGAACTGTTATCTGACACCCACTTGTCTGTCGGACTATTATCCGTCGGCCAAATGTCTGTCAGCCAAATGTCCGTTGGCTAACAGTTCGGCCACGCTTTTCTAGTAGTTCTATTTTCCAGCTTGGCTGATTGCAAAATTGGTTGTTTGATCATAACTATCTATTCTAGTCACATACAGAATTATATAGATAAATACAAACAAGCACAAAATAAAGTATATATTCAAAATAGATTTGACATATCTACAAAAATTGCTTCATTAATCATCAGCTTTTATCTATTATGTTAGATTCAATTTTACAATACTGTAACATTGCGTTACATATGCATTATTGTATTATAATGCTGAAACAGAAGTAGGCCTTAACAATAATTTCTCTACTCATAGAACAATTTACCCTACATGACATCATCAATTTCATCATCAACTATATCACCAAAGATTCCAAATGATTTTTTCTTTAATGCAGGAAAACCTGCAAAGAAAATAGTAAATCAGTGCTGAATGTACGCTAAAAACACTTTTACCAAATCGTATGTTATTACTTACGGTATTAATGGGTAACATGCTATAATGGTGTTAACCCACATTATTCCATTGGTTTAGGCTAATTTATTATTATTATTATTAATAATAATAATAATAATAATACAAAAATCATTATTTATTATTTAGTAGGCCTACATCATATGCAATTCTTAAGATTTTTTTCTTTACAGGATCCATAAATGCCAACAATGGTTAAACATACTAAATCAGACATATGTCATTTTTTTTTCTTGCAGCCTTATAAATGCTGACTTCTGTGTGGGATCCGTTTGCATCGCCTTTGGTGGAGTCTTGGGCAAAGTGAGCCCAGTGCAAGTCTTGGTGATGACTCTGTTTCAGGTTACTCTCTTTGCAGTGAATGAGTGGATCCTACTAGAAAAGTTACACGTAAGATATTTTCCCCTTGTAGCATTTTTAAGTTATAAAGGTTATTATTGGTTATAAAATTAACAAAACACTTTCTGTACACTGCAAGTTAGGTCTAATTTGTACTCAAATTATTTCACTTGTCATTTTATAACAATGATTTAGTTGTCCTGTTTTCATGGGTTTGCATAACAGTTTTTTAGAAGAATGTATTTTGAAGTAGATTCATCATCTGGAGAAATATATTATTTTTGTCTTTTTCAGAATGTTACATATTCAATATACAGCATTTAGCGAGGTTGAGCGAACAAGATTCGCTACAGTGAATCATGTCCGCTCGACCTTTGGTAAATCTATCCCTTGGTATCTGTGATGAGAGTGGGAAGTGACGTCACCGGATGGGGGCGTGGTTTAGGGCCGTTATTGTCTATGTTGCAGTTACCAAGTTAGATGTGTTGTGCAAGCTGTATACTTCTATGCTCTGCAATAAAATAGCATTGTACCTTCTATGCTGTGTCCTGCATCTCATGACATGGTGTCAGAAGTACTGGCCTGCGCTTCTGTTTCCTGATTAATGACGATGTCGAAGTTTACCCCACCTGAGCCTTTTGATTTCTCTCAGCCTGCAGCTTGGCCCACATGGCGTCAGCGGTTTCAGCGCTTCAGGATCGCTTCCAAGCTGGACAAGGAGAGTGGTGAAGTACAAGTTAATTCTTAATTCTAAAGTCAGTGTTCAATGCACTTTTTATGAAGGGGAAGAATTTGACTTTGAAATAGTTATGAACAAACTCAGTGCCCACTTTGTACCCAAAAGAAATGTGATTCATGAGAGGGCTTGTTTTCACAAACGTGCCCAGCGTGTGGGAGAATCTGTGGAGTCATTTGTGCGCAGCCTGTATGAATATAGCTGAATTCTGTGAGTTTGGTGTTGCTAAAGAGGAACAAATCAGAGACAGAATAGTCATAGGAATTGCAGATGCTGAAGTCTCACTGAAGCTACAGTTGGAGGCTGAATTGACGTTAGATGGGGCTATTAGGATGGCCCGCCAGAGTGAACTGGTGAAAAAGCAAAGTGCTGATCTGAGGTCTAAGAGTATTGTGGATGAAGTGCAGCAGTTCAGGAGAGCTGCTAGTGAAAGGTACAGTGTGAACGGTAGACCAAGGGCAACAGATAGGCCCAGAAGCAGATGGGCGCAGCATGCTCGCTGCATGCAGTGTAACCATACCCATGTTCAGAGTGTGGTATGCCCTGCTAAAGATAAAATATGTAGAAAATTTAACCAAATGGGCAATTTTGAAGTGGTGTGTAATACCGAATACATTAAAGAAATGCAGGTGGATAGTGACCAGGAGGGTCAAGAAGTGTCCTTTGTTGGGTCTGTTGTTGAATGGTCTGGTTCAGATGAAGATTAGCGGGTTACTCTTACTGTAATGGAAGCCAAAGTTGCCTTTAAGATTGACACAGGAGCAGACATCACTGTTATGTCCCTTGCAGCATTCATAAAACTGCCTCGACAGCCTCAGCTGGCGAATGTTACAACAAAAGTTCATAGTCCTGGTGGCCGCATCGATTGTGCAGGGAAGTTTCTTGCCAGCTGCGAGTACAAGCAGAGGAAATTCACCATGTGGGTACATGTGATTAGAGGTCAGTGTGTTAACAACCAATTGAGCAGAAAAGCAGCCTGTGGTTTGGGCCTGGTCGCCAGAGTGAATGAGATTTCAGAAGACATGTTCGGTGAATTGGGCCTCCTGAATTGCAACCCAATCCTAAAATCACTTAAAGGTGACGCAGCATTACCACTCCTCGTAGAATTCCATTCCCGCTCATGCCTCAAGTGGAGAAGGAACTTCTGCATGTGCCTGTTGCGAAGAAAAACGGGAAGGTACGCATCTGCGTAGATTTGAAAAGTCTGAATGAGGTGGTGAAGAGAGAGAGATATGTGCTGCTGACACTTGAAGACATAGCTCTGAAATTGGCTGGGGTGAAGTTCTTCCCTACACTGGATGCTTCCAGTGGCTTCTGGCAGATACCTCTAGATCCAAAGTGCCGCAAACTGACTACCTTCATTACACCTGTAGCTCGGTTTTGCTTCTGCAGACTCCCCATCGGGATATCCTCTGCTCCTGAAATCTTTCAAAGAGAGATGAGTTCTCTCCTAAGAGACCACAAGGGCACGGCAGTCGTCATGGACGACATTTTGGTGTATGGGTCTACATTGGAAGAACATGATCAGCGATTGAGCTGTGTGCTGCAGACCATTAGAGAGTCCGGGCTGAAATTAAATAAGGAGAAATGCCATTTTAGGAAAGCTGAGTTATGTTACTTTGGGCATATCATCAATGGGGATGGCATCAAGCCGGAACCCGATAAAATCCGTGCTATTGAACAGATGAAAAGTCCTTCTGATGTATATGAGCTGAGACAAATATTGGGCCTTGTAAATTATGTGGGCAGGTTCCTTCCAGATTTATCCACAATACTACACCCTATCACAGAGTTGCTAAAGAAAGATGTTGCCTGGATCTGGGGACCTTCACAGGAAGAATCCTTTGTGCAGGCCAAGTCCCTGCTGGGGTCTGCCCCAGTGTTGGGGTTCTATGACCATTCCAAAAAGACTATGGTTAGTGCTGATGCAAGCAGTTATGGGTTAGGGGCCGCCCTCCTGCAGTTGAATGAGAACAAACTACAGCCCATTGCCTACTGTTCCCATACACTGACGGCTGCTGAGTCGAAATACGCCCAAATTGAGAAAGTGTGCCTGGCTGCAGTTTGGGCCTGTGAGCGCTTCCAGCGTTACCTAGTGGGTTTAGAGAAATTTAGTCTGGAGACTGACCATAAACCGCTAGTCCCTCTAATCAACTCCTATGATATTGACAAAAACACCCCTAAGATGCCAGAGACTTCTGATGAGGCTGCTCAGGTTCAACATTCAGGCAGTGCATGTGCTGGGGAAACAACTGGTAGTGGCAGATACACTTTCTAGGCTCCCGCTGACTGCTGCTGAAGAATCTTCAACGGAATCAGATGTGAAAGTGTATGTAGATTCAGTTCTGGCCTCCAAATCCATTTTTTCAGGGAAGCTAGAACAAATAAGAAAGGAGACATATTTAGATACAGACTTTCAAGAAGTTATTAAGTACATAAAAGAAGGTTGGCCCGAGAGCCGGGCAGCCTGGATGTCTTTAAGTTCTTACCAGTCAGAAAGGTCGCAGCTCACTGAGCTGGATGGGTTAGTGCTGTTCCAGGACCGCATTGTTATTCCTGTTAGCATGCGGCAGGAGGTGTTAAGCAGGATTCATGATGGCCACTTGGGCATTACAAAGTGCAGAGAAAGGGCAGCTACGGCAGGATGAGGACCTGGGATCAGTTCCGACATTGCAAGCCATGTGTCAAAATGTGCCTTTTGCCGGGAACGCCAGCCTACTCAGAGAAGGGAGCCCTGGATTTCTACTCCACTGCCTGCAGGCCCATGGCAGATAATAGCTGCTGATTTGTGCGAACTGCATGGGAAAAAGTACCTAGTCATGATTGAATACTATTCCAGGTATTTGGAGATTGCACCCTTGAATGAGATCACAAGTCAAGCCGTTATCACTCGTCTCAAGAGCTTGTTCGCCTTGTGGGGCATACCAATGGAGTTAGTGAGTGATAACCGAATGCAGTTTGCTTCCACGGAGTTCAGTTCTTTCAGCAGTGAATATGATTTTGTCCATTCCATGTCAAATCCACATTACCCGCAGGCCAATGGAATGGCTGTAAGGGCAGTTCAAACAACAAAGTTCATTTTGAAGCAATCTGAGCCGTATCTAGCCCTCTTGTCCTATAGGGTGACTCCCATTCAAGCCACGGGTTTTAGCCCGGCACAGCTGATGCTAGGACGTCAGATTTGCACCACCTTACCCTCTGTGGGTGTCTTCCAGCCAACTAGCTCTATTCCTCGGGACGAGGTCCTTAGCAGGGATGAAGAGACAAAAAGGGGCAATCGATTCTTCTATGACAGAAGACACTCTGTGAGGCCCTTGAAGGAGCTGAATGCGAGGCAAAGTGTCAGAATTAAACTGGATGACTGGATGATGAGAAGAAATGGAAGACGCCTGCTACGGTAATTGGACGCTCTCCAGAACCAAGGTCTTATATAGTCCTTACTGATGGAGGGACAGTCACACGTCGAAATCAAAAATATCTTCAGCCTGTACCTGAGAGCTTGGAAGTGGATTTCTCAGTACCACCGCTGGTGGGATCCCCTGTTTTAAGAGGGGTGCCTTCCTCTCAGCAAGATCACAGCTGGGATACATCTTTGCCTCCAGTAGACTCTCAATCACCTTTTTCTGTATCAGAGGACAGTTCATGTCGAATGACATAAAGTGGAAGAGTGGTGAAACTTCCAGCCCGATATCGGGATTAGCACTAGTTAGAGCAGTGACCGGAAGTATGGGCAGAATAATCCCATGGTCACTGTGGACTTGGGTAGTCTACCCCGCTGTGGACTAGGGTAGTCCACCCCAATGTTCAAGTCAGGATGTAATTCATGTTGTTTATACAGATATTCTCTTTAACTTGTTATTTGTTGTATACTAAACAAAACTATTTTAGTATGCTTCTTGTATACCTTGCTATTTGATGTATTAAAAAAAAAATGTATGCTTTGTCCTTTGAAAAGGGGGAAGATGTGATGAGAGTGGGAAGTGACATCACCGGATGGGGGCGTGGTTTAGGGCCGTTATTGTCTATGTCGCAGTTACCAAGTTAGATGTGTTGTTCAAGCTGTATACTTCTATGCTCTGCAATAAAATAGCATTGTTCCTTCTATGCTGTTTCCTGCATCTCATGACAGTATCCATAGTTGAAGGAGCAGTTTTGCACTACTGGGAGCTAGCTGAAAGCCAATGATAAGAGGCATATGTGTGCAGCCACCAATCAGCAGCTTTTAAGCCTAAGTATTCTTTTCAATAAAGAATACAAAGACAATAAAACAAATTATATAATAGAAATACATTGGAAATTTATTTAAAATTGCATGCTCTCCATGAATCTCGAAATTAAAAAATTGTAACTCCCCAGAGAAGGGGTAGCTCTTTGCTAATTATTATATAACCACGGGATAAAAATCCTGTAACGTATGCTGCCTTGTTATTTTAAAGGTTCTGTCTGGTCTGGCCTAAGTAGATCCAAAAACTATTTTCAGATTTGAAATACCCTAAAACTAAATTAGATGTTTCAGACCAGTATAACCTCTTAAATGTACTTATATTCATTTGTTATCATTTACACCGACTCACTGAAGTTGATATTTATAAAACCAAGACTTTTTTCTAACTTTGATACAAGAACCATTTTTCTCTATATTGTATAGTGATATTGTAGAGTGTATGTGTGTTGTATCAATCCACCTACATAAGTGTAGTATAAAATAAGCATTTTGAAAAGAAAAAAAAAAAATCACACGTGTATGCTGTTTTTTGTTGTAAGCTGACAAAGTAATTTCCCATTCAATGGTTAAAACTTCTGGCCATGAAAGTCTGAAAAAAAGACTACAAACAGAGTATGAAAATCACACAAAAAGAAGGAATGCAAATGTAAATGACTCAGAAATATTGTATAAATAATTCTGTTGGTTTTACTAATTTAGGCCAAGAATACAAGTCGCAAACTTTTTTCTTTTGAGCTTGAGTTCTAACTGTGCTCATGTTAAAAAAATAGCTTGGGTATAACAAGTTGAAAGTAAAAAGTTAGCACGCGAGCAAAATACGTCAGAACATAGGATATCATAACCGCACTAACTCCTTCTCCTCATGTCTAACAAGTATGACATTTCCAGATTCCTAATTCAAAAAGATTGTCATGGATAATAAATTCCAGTTAATGGAATAGGAATATTGTTCCTCCCCCTGTAAACTGACTGGACGTCTTTAGATCACGTGATCAGAAAGTTGGAACATCATTGGCAAAAGGCTATATCATACATAATAGTATGATGCAATAATGGGCTTGTATAATTAAATAGCTAATGATTGGTCAGTTGAGGATATTTAACTCCAGCATGGGTTACAATCCAGTCCGCCTTGGTTAAAGCCGAAGAGCGAAATGCGTATCAGGCGATACTGATACTATGGGTGTTTTTGTAGCTTAGCAATAATGAATGAAATACTTACCTGAGATTTTATTTCAGTAGTTTAACGCCCTGACCCAAAAAGTTTTAATAATTGCACAATATTTCACTGTAAGAACATTTAAATATGTTTGGTTACACACTGAGGCCTACTTATCAAGCCATCAATTTACTTGCATTCGACAGCACCAATACGCTCGTCTGACATCGCCTAACATCGTGGTCAAAAAGCTGCGCACCAAGTACGGGGTGATGATGACTGTTGTTAACTAAACATTCATCGATCTCGCTGCTATTCGACTTTTTCACAGCTTTATGTATACACCGCCACTATACTAAACTGTTTAACCCCTATCCCGCCGCTCCCAGACCCCGCCGCAACTAAATAAAGTTATTAACCCCTATCCCGCCGCTCCCGGAGCCCACCACAACTCTAATAAATGTATTAACCCCTATCCCGCCGCTCCCGGAGCCCACCGCAACTCAATAACGTTATTAACCCTTATCCCGCTGCTTCGCGATACCGCCACAACTCTAATAAACCTATTAACCCCCATTCCACCGCTCCTGGACTCCGCCGAAACTAACTAAATGTATTAACCCCTAAACCTCTGGCCTCCCACATCACTACCACTTACTAAACCTATTAACCCCTAAACTGCCAGCCCCTCACATCGCCATAAACTAAATTAACCTATTAACCACTTAACCTAACAATCCGCTAACTATATAATAAATATTAACTCATCCCTATCTTATAATAAATTAAAACTTACCTTTAGATTTAAATTATACTATATTAAACTAATAATTAACCTACCCTGTTATACTAAAATTACATTAACTATATTAAACTATTAATTAATCTACCCTAACTGTTATACTACAAATTAAATTAACTAAATTACATATTTAAAAACCTAACCCTTCTCAAATAATTTAAATCTACTATTAAAAATTACAAAGTTACAAAAAACTAACAACTAAGTTACTAAAAATAACAAATAAAAACCTTAGCCTACAATAAACTACCAATGGCCCTTAAAAGGGCCTTTTGCGGGGCATTGCCCCAAAGAAATCAGCTCTTTTACCTGTAAATAAAAAATACAAATACCCCCCAACAGTAAAATCCACCACCCACACAACCAAACCACCCAAATAAAAACCTTATCTAAAAAAACTAAGCCCCCCATTGCCCTGAAAAGGGCATTTGTATGGACGTTGCCCTTAAAAGGGCATTTAGCTCTTTTTCAAAAGCCCAAACCCTAATCTAAAATTAAAACCCACCCAATAAACCCTTAAAAATGCCTAACACTAACCCCCAAAGATCCACTTACAGTTTCTGAAGAGCCGACATCCATCCTTAACGAAGAGGCAGAAGTCCTCATCGAAGCGGCCGAAGTCTTCATCCAAGTCCACAGAAGTCTTCATCCAGACTGCATCTTCTATCTTCATCCATCCGGCGCGGAGCGGCTCCATCTTCAAGACATCCGACGTGGAGCATCCTCTTCTTATGACGTCTTTTTCCGAATGAAGGTTCCTTTAAATGACATCATCCAAGATGGCGTCCCTTAGATTCCATGTGGCTGATAGAATTGAGCTTCCATTCTATTTGCTATTCCAATCAGCCAATAGAATGCGAGCTCAATCCTATTGGCTGATTGGATGTCTTGAAGATGGAGCCGCTCCACTCCGGATGGATGAAGATAGAAGATGCCGTCTGGATGAATACTTCTGCAGGCTTGGATGAAGACTTTGGCCACTTCGATGAGGACTTCTGCCGCTTCGTTGAGGATGGATGTCAGCTCTTCAGAAACTGTAAGTGGATCTTCGGGGTTTAGTGTTAGGCTTTTTTAAGGGTTTATTGGGTGGGTTTTAATTTTAGATTAAGGTTTGGGCTTTTGAAAAAGAGCTAAATGCCCTTTTAAGGGCAATGCCCACACAAATGCACTTTTCAGGACAATGGGGAGCTTAGGTTTTTTAGATTAGGTTTTTATTTTGGGGGTTTGGTTGTGTGGGTGGTGGGTTTTACTGTTGGGGGGTATTTGTATTTTTTATTTACAGGTAAAAGAGCTGATTTATTTGGGGCAATGCCCCACAAAAGGCCCTTTTAAGGGTCATTGGTAGTTTATTGTAGGTTAGGGTTTTTTTATTTTGGGGGGGCTTTTTTATTTTCATAGGGCTCTTAGATTAGGTGTAATTAGTTTAAATATTTTTAATAATTTATTTTTTATTTTGTGTAATTTAGTGTTTATTATTTTTTGTAACTTAGTTGTTAGTTTTTTTGTAACTTTGTAATTTTTAATAGTAGATTTAAATTATTTGAGTAGGGATAGGTTTTTAAATATGTAATTTAGTTAATTTAATTTGTAGTTTAATGTACTTTTAGTATAACAGGGTAGATTAATTATTAGTTTAATATAGTTTAAGAATTTAATTTTTGTATAACAGTTAGGGTAGGTTAATTAATAGTTTAATATAGTTTAATGTAATTTTAGTATAACAGTTAGGGTAGGTTAATTAATAGTTTAATATAGTTTAATTTAAATCTAAAGGTAAGTTTTAATTCATTATAAGATAGGGATGAGTTATATATATATATATATATATATATATATTTTTTTTTTTTTTTTTTTTTATTTATTCTTTTTATTAAAGAGTTACAGGTACAATGAGTTAGATGCATACAATGACATGCCAGATCACAGCAACATTACATTTCATATCCTGAATTAAGCACAACATGTTGAATATTGATACAATGTCATTACTGATACAGTTGTTATCAGAGAATACAAAGAGGGTTAACAGCTCATTTTCATAACATATGGCACATATGTTATCTGCTAGTTTACGATTAGAACAGTGTTATAGTATGGATCAATCCATGCAGTGAGGGCTATATCAACATCAGCTGCTTGTTATTTCCCACTGCACCTGCACCTCTTAATTTTTATATTAGTTTAAACAACACAACATATAACAAATCAATAACATAAGACTCACTAACCTAAACATATAAACTAAAACTAAATCACCCCAATCCCAAGTATTTTTAGAGGCATGTGGATAACTGCCTAATAAAAGATGGACATGTTGATATATTAATATTAATACAATCCCCAGCTTTTAATGAATGGAAGACACCAGTATAAGAGCTTGTTTTCTCAATGGGTTAAGAGATGCTCCAGCAGATATATACCTGTATCACATATTGAATTTAGGGATTAAAAAAAAGGTATTACTTCAGGCATTCCAAAGGGGTTTAGAAGAGGCAAAACCTAGAGGGACATTAGGGTACCAAGATAACGCCCAATTGAGCTGGAAACGTATAGGTTTGCCTCTGAGCTTAGTATGATGAGCTGGGTTGCGATATAAACAGCGCTTTTCTGCAATACCTTCAATATGTAAAGGGAGCTGCATAAGTATAGCCAACTTTAGCTAGGATGCTATAAGCTCTGATAAATCTCTGGGATAGCACTCACAATGCAGCCCCATATAGATGCAGCCTGTCAAGACTGCAGAACATTTATAGGAATTAATGATGAATTAGTAGTTAGGTGAGATTGGATTTAAAAGGTAGGACTTTATAAGTAAGACTATATAAAGTATATTTAATTTGGGGTGGAGCACTAATGAATTACTAGCAGGTTATGTTGCACAGAGTTCAGCCCCTGTCTCCCTCAGCTTATTCAGTTTACATCCTGTACATTATACCTATGCAGTTAACCTAGAATGAGCCAGAAAGGGAGCTGTTATAACCCATTGGTATTTAGAATACATAAAGATACAGAAGCCATATTTCAAGTAGAACTCTTAGCACCATGTATTCAGGGGAGCTGTGTGAGGATCAAACAAAACTAAGGCTTAGATTTAGAGTTTGGCGGTAGCCGTGAAAACCAGCATTAGAGGCTCCTAACGCTGGTTTTGGGCTACCGCCGGTATTTGGAGTCAGTCAGGAAAGGGTCTAACGCTCACTTTCCAGCCGCGACTTTTCCATACCGCAGATCCCCTTAAGTCAATTGCGTATCCTATCTTTTCAATGGGATCTTTCTAACTCCGGTATTTAGAGTCGTGGCTGAAGTGAGCGTTAGAATTCTAACGACAAAACTCCAGCCGCAGAAAAAAGTCAGGAGTTAAGAGCTTTCTGGGCTAACGCCGGTTCATAAAGCTCTTAACTACTGTGCTCTAAAGTACACTAACACCCATAAACTACCTATGTACCCCTAAACCGAGGTCCCCCCACATCGCCGCCACTCAATTAAATTTTTTTAACCCCTAATCTGCCGACCGCCACCTACGTTATACTTATGTACCCCTAATCTGCTGCCCCTAACACCGCCGACCCCTATATTATATTTATTAACCCCTAATCTGCCCCCCTCAACGTCGCCTCCACCTGCCTACACTTATTAACCCCTAATCTGCCGAGCGGATCTCACCGCTACTATAATAAAGTTATTAACCCCTAATCCGCCTCACTCCCGCCTCAATAACCCTATAATAAATAGTATTAACCCCTAATCTGCCCTCCCTAACATCGCTGACACCTAACTTCAATTATTAAGCCCTAATCTGCCAACCGAATCTCGCCGCTATTCTAATAAATGGATTAACCCCTAAAGCTAAGTCTAACCCTAACACTAACACCCCCCTAAGTTAAATATAATTTAAATCTAACTAAATAAATTAACTCTTATTAAATAAATTATTCCTATTTAAAGCTAAATACTTACCTGTAAAATAAATCCTAATATAGCTACAATATAAATTATTATTATATTATAGCTATTTTAGGATTTATATTTATTTTACAGGTAACTTTGTATTTATTTTAACCAGGTACAATAGCTATTAAATAGTTAAGAACTATTTAATAGCTAAAATAGTTAAAATAATTACAAAATTACCTGTAAAATAAATCCTAACCTAAGTTACAATTAAACCTAACACTACACTATCAATAAATAAATTAAATAAACTACCTACAATTATCTACAATTAAACCTAACACTACACTATCAATATATTAATTAAATAAAATACCTACAATTATCTACAATTCAACCTAACACTAAACTATCAATAAATAAATTAAATACAATTCCTACAAATAAATACAATTAAATAAACTAACTCAAGTACAAAAAATAAAAAAGAACTAAGTTACAAAAAATAAAAAAATATTTACAAATATTAGAAAAAAATTACAACAATTTTAAACTAATTACACCTACTCTAAGCCCCCTAATAAAATAACAAAGCCCCCCAAAATAAAAAACTGCCCTACCCTATTCTAAATTACAAAAGTTATAAGCTCTTTTACCTTACCAGCCCTGAACAGGGCCCTTTGCGGGGCATGCCCCAAAGAATTCAGCTCTTTTGCCTGTAAAAAAAACACATACAATACCCCCCCAACATTACAACCCACCACCCACATACCCCTAATCTAACCCAAACCCCCCTTAAATAAACCTAACACTAAGCCCCTGAAGATCTTCCTACCTTATCTTCACCATACCAGGTTCTCCGATCGATCCAGAAGAGCTCCTCCGATGTCTTGATCCAAGCCCAAGCGGGGGGCTGAAGATGTCCATGATCCAACTGAAGTCTTCATTCAAGCGGGAGCTGAAGAGGTCCATGATCCGGCTGAAGTCTTCTATCAACGGCATCTTCAATCTTCTTTCTTCAGGATCCGTGTTCATCCCGCCGACGCGGAACATCCATCTTCACCGACGACTTCCCGACGAATGACGGTTCCTTTAAGGGACGTCATCCAAGATGGCGTCCTTCGAATTCCGATTGACTGATAGGATTCTATCAGCCAATCGGAATTAAGGTAGGAAAATTCTGATTGGCTGATGGAATCAGCCAATCAGAATCAAGTTCAATCCGATTGGCTGATCCGATCAGCCAATCAGATTGAGCTTGCATTCTATTGGCTGATCGGAACAGCCAATAGAATGCGAGCTCAATCTGATTGGCTGATCGGATCAGCCAATCGGATTGAACTTGATTCTGATTGGCTGATTCCATCAGCCAATCAGAATTTTCCTACCTTAATTCCGATTGGCTGATAGAATCCTATCAGCCAATCGGAATTCGAGGGACGCCATCTTGGATGACGTCCCTTAAAGGAACCGTCATTCGTCGGGAAGTCGTCGGTGAAGATGGATGTTCTGCGTCGGCAGGATGAACACGGATCCTGAAGAAAGAAGATTGAAGATGCCGTTGATAGAAGACTTCAGCCGGATCATGGACCTCTTCAGCTCCCGCTTGGATGAAGACTTCAGCCGGATCATGGACCTCTTCAGCTCCCGCTTGGATGAAGACTTCAGCGGGATCATGGACATCTTCAGCCCCCCGCTTGGGCTTGGATCAAGACATCGGAGGCTCTTCTGGACAGATCGGGACCTGGTGAGGTGAAGACAAGGTAGGGAGATCTTCAGGGGCTTAGTGTTAGGTTTATTTAAGGGGGGTTTGGGTTAGATTAGGGGTATGTGGGTGGTGGGTTGTAATGTTGGGGGGGGGTATAGTATGTGTTTTTATTACAGGCAAAAGAGCTGAATTCTTTGGTGCATGCCCCGCAAAGGGCCCTGTTCAGGGCTGGTAAGGTAAAAGAGCTTTGAACTTTTGTAATTTAGAATAGGGTAGGGCATTTTTTTATTTTGGGGGTCTTTGTTATTTTATTAGGGGGCTTAGAGTAGGTGTAATTAGTTTAAAATTGTTGTAATTTTTTTCTAATGTTTGTAAATATTTTTTTATTTTTTGTAACTTAGTTCTTTTTTATTTTTTGTACTTAGTTGTAGGAATTGTATTTAATTTATTTATTCATAGTGTAGTGTTAGGTTTAATTGTAGATAATTGTAGGTAGTTTATTTAATTTATTTATTGATAGTGTAGTGTTAGGTTTAATTGTAACTTAGGTTAGGATTTATTTTACAGGTAATTTTGTAATTATTTTAACTATTTTAGCTATTAAATAGTTCTTAACTATTTAATAGCTATTGTACCTGTTTAAAATAAATACAAAGTTACCTGTAAAATAAATATAAATCCTAAAATAGCTATAATATAATAATAATTTATATTGTAGCTATATTAGGATTTATTTTACAGGTAAGTATTTAGCTTTAAATAGGAATAATTTATTTAATAAGAGTTAATTTATTTCGTTAGATTTAAATTATATTTAACTTAGGGGGGTGTTAGTGTTAGGGTTAGACTTAGCTTTAGGGGTTAATACATTTATTAGAATAGCGGTGAGCTCCAGTCGGCAGAATAGGGGTTAATGTTTGAAGTTAGGTGTCGGCGATGTTAGGGAGGGCAGATTAGGGGTTAATACTATTTATTATAGGGTTATTGAGGCGGGAGTGAGGCGGATTAGGGGTTAATAACTTTATTATAATAGCGGTGCGGTCCGGTCGGCAGATAAGGGGTTAATAAGTGTAGGCAGGTGGAGGCGACGTTGTGGGGGCAGATTAGGGGTTAATAAATATAATATAGGGGTCGGCGGTGTTAGGGGCAGCAGATTAGGGGTACATAGGGATAATGTAAGTAGCGGCGGTTTACGGAGCGGCAGATTAGGGGTTAAAAAAATATGCAGGGGTCAGCGATAGCGGGGGCAGCAGATTAGGGGTTAATAAGTGTAAGGTTAGGGGTGTTTAGACTCTGGGTACATGTTAGAGTGTTAGGTGCAGACGTAGGAAGTGTTTCCCCATAGCAAACAATGGGGCTGCGTTAGGAGCTGAACGCGGCTTTTTTGCAGGTGTTAGGTTTTTTTTTCAGCTCAAACAGCCCCATTGTTTTCTATTGGGGAATCGTGCACGAGCACGTTTTTGAAGCTGGCCGCGTCCGTAAGCAACTCTGGTATCGAGAGTTGCAGTGGCGGTAAATATGCCTGTACGCTCCCTTTTTGGAGCCTAACGCAGCCATTCTGTGAACTCTCAATACCAGAGGTATTTAAAAGGTGCGGCGAGAAAAAAGCCAGCGTTAGCTACGCGGGTCGTTACCGACAAAACTCTAAATCTAGGCCTTAGAGTGTTGCAGTATGTCCAACAAAAAAGAACATATCTAAAACTATCTAGTTGCAAGGCTTCGCCTATTCATAAACATGTCTGCTGGCGAGTATAAGACAATTGACAACATTGCATATGAACTGTTTCTGCTACGGTATGTTCAATTGCCCTAATCTAAAAAAGAGTATATAATAAGTTGTGACAGGAAGATTGCAGTGGAAAGGACCCCAACTCAACATAACACAACTATTGCAACTTACCAAACGTAGGAGAACAGACCCATAAGATGAACCAAGTAAGCATATCAATAAAAATACACAGCATATTTGCATAGTAGATGGTTTCCGTTAATAAACCCCTGCGGAGTTCTGCATAACCTTATCTCTTGTCCAGTTTAATGGAGCCAGTCCAAATTTGAGAAGCGTTAGTCCATATACCATGTGAGTCAGCCTGCATGCGGTCCTCCCATTCTAGCCGATACCAACTTTGCCCGAGCCAGCGGTTCATGGGGTGAGTCTGGTAGCCAGCCAGCATGATACACTTAGCGATATGGGGAGAGCAGCACCCCTGGAAGAAATTGCCGCGGACACCGAAGGTAGTGTGCGAGTGTATTGACCTTGGATGTCTTGTAAGCCGGTAGGTATATCGAGGTCAGCTTGGAGCACAGTACTTGGAGAGAGCCCTGCAGCGAGTCAACGGAGCCAGATGGTAGAAGAACGACTCCACTTCTCTCTTGAATAGTGCCGGTTGATGTCTCGTGGGAAATTCCGGGCTCCATCCGTTCTTGCATAAAGCCTGGTGATATGCTGATACCACTTGTTCTCCCGGCATCCAAAATGGCATTCACTGCCTCTTGTTTTGAAATTGGCGCCGACTCTTTCACGTTACCTTGCCGAGCTCCTCCCTCGGGGGTCTGGGCCGGCCTCAGCCGAATTGATTCACTTAGGCTTGAACACTGTGCAATGAGTGAGTCAAATAGAGGTACGAATAAGTCTGATAGATCAGTCAGCACCATTTCAACTGCACACTGCATGGTTGTAGCGGGGGTGTGCAATGGTTATCGTCAGCGCAGCAAAATCTGTAATACTTCTGTGTTATAATGTTGGTAGGGGGTGCAGCCACTGTGTTAATATAAACCAGGATTCCAGCATCAGCTGTTAATCAGCTTTAACAGTGCCCGAGTTAGCTGAACTGATGCACCAAGATGGGGGACCCCAAGGGTTTCGTAAATTGCTCCCGGGGGCTATGACCGATGTGACGCCCTTCACTTTCAAAAAGTCAGCTAGCGATGACCGCTTCAAAGTCTCCTAGCAAGACACATAATGTGGGGAGCTGGATGGCGGTGTAGAATGAGAATTTAGCGTTATTTGTAGCTCAGACATGCAAAGCTCCCAGCACTTGCTTCCATCCAGTAATTCCGCCCACCGGAAGTCCCCATATATATATATATATTTAATATAAAGTTAGCGGGTTGTTAGGTTTAGGGGTTAACAGGTTAATTTAGTTTATGGCGATGTGGGGGGCTGGCGGTTTAGGGGTTAATAGGTTTAGTTAGTGCTAGTAAAGTGGGAGGCCAGGGGTTTAGGGGTAAATACATTTATTTAGTTGCGGTGGGCTCCGGGAGCCTCGGGAAAGGGGTTAATAACATTATGTAGGTAGCGGCGGGGTCCGGGAGTGGAGGAATAGGGGTTAATAACTTTATTATGTTGCGGTGGTGTCGGGGAGCAATGGAATAGGGATTAATAACATTATGTAGGTGGCGGCGATGTCGGTGCGGCAGATTAGGGGTGTTTAGACTCGGGGGTTATGTTAGGGTGTTAGGTGTAAACATAGCTTTTATCCTACCATAGAAATCAATGGGATATCAGGCAGCAGCGAACATGAGCTTTCGCTGCTTTCAGACTCCCATTAATTCCTATGGCATCCGCGGCCTCCAGGGCGGCGGATTGAAATCCAGGTACGCTGGGCCGGAATAGTGGCAAGCGTACCTGTTAGATATTTGTTAACTAGCAAAAGTTGTCAGATAGTGCTGAATGTGCATTTGTGTTACGTCACAAATTTCAACTTTTGCCGGTCTGTAGGCTTTGATAAATAAGGGGAATCAGGCTTGCCACAATTACGCTGCGGAATTCCAGTGTATTTGCGGTTGACGGGTTGATAAATAGGCCTCACTTGCTCAGATGAATGCTTTAATTGTTGGACACATTAAAGGCATAAGTAGCGGACACCTTTAGTATCGTATGTATTTTAATCGATTTTATGTAATTTTCAATATTTTAATGATAGATTAAAAGTAAAGTTTTAGGGGATGAATTCATGCTGGAAAAGTTACATCTAGTGATAATTTAAGTGGGTACTCAGATTGGATGCTTCTTTCATTTTTTCAATTTTATTTCTACATATATAATAGCACTGAGCACCCCCACCTGAATAGTGATGTGATTGAATAATATCACTGTGAATTAGATATAATTACTCTGCAGTAGTATAACATACATATTTGTATTATTTCCATCACTCTTGTTGTAAGATTCAACACTTTAAAAAATATATCATCATCTAAGTGTTAGACTATCTTACAGAAAGCAGGCAAATTCTAATATTTTATTTTGTCCCCACTAAATGATAGCCATATTTGCAGCAATGCATTGCTTATAAGGACTTTGTATGACATCTCTTCTTGTAAGTTCTGAGCTGCAGAGTTTTAAACCATTAAACTAACCTATAGAATAAAGGAAATGTAATGCTTATGCCAACCAAGATGTGAAAAGTATTCTTTGTATAAGACCCTTTTTAAGGAATTCAATTATGTGCAGTGTAAAGAGTTGCATCGAGAAGTCCCGTCATATAAACGATCAGGGTTTTTATACTGATGTGGTGCAAACGTGTGTTACTGCCCTGGAGTGTAATTTGCAAGGGTTTAAAACCTAGGGACAACATTAATATTGAAAAAAAGATGCAAACAATCAAGAAATGTCAATTAAAACATACAAAAAATCAATTCATATAAGGTGTAAAATTTTAATATTCAAAAAATCCTTTAAAAGTTGCTGAAATAGAGTTTTCTGTTTGATTGAAAAGCTGGAATCAAATAGTCCCCTTTTCATGCATAGGAGGAGTTTTTATGGCACATAAGTTACTTGTGCAATGATAAATGCTGTCGGGATTTATCGATGTGTGGCGGACATGATCGCTACAGCGGATCATGTCCGTCTGCACTTTCATAAATCGGCCCCTATGTATGCATCGGGTTGGGCTTGTATTACAAGTTGAAAGTATAAAGTTATCACTCTCGCTCTAAACTGACACGCACAAAAAGCTTACTTCTATGGCAATTAGAATATTGCGTGCTAACCCGGACTCATGTTCTCAAGGGTGCTAACCTGAACGCATATTCTCAAGTGCGCTTACCAGAACGCATAGTCTCAAGGGCGCTAACCCGACATGAAATATGAATATTTGAAATTCCTATGTTTTTCACATAGAAGAATATGTTCTATTTATTCATAAATACATATTTCTACGTATATCTGATGGTATGTTTGTACAGTATATACTGTATCTATAGCTATATATATATATATAAATATATATATATATCAGTGGCGGTTCTAGACAAATTTTACTGGGGGGGCCAAGCTGGGGCCAATGTTTAATCAGAGGGGCACATTAAAAAACAGAAACAAAATACTAGAAGAAGAAAAACAACGTAGAGGCATACGTCTCATCTCACAAGTAACCATCCCCCCTACTCAATAAATGTATTATTTATCGAAATGCAGTTTAAAATACTGGACATTTAACTGTCCATTATTTCTGTGAAGATTTTACTGGACAGCTGCCAACCCTAGCATTATATTGAGCCTTCCGAATATAGGAACAGAATGGAGGCAAGAACCTCAAATCAGCTCTTCAGTCTTTAGAATGTTTTATGGGCATAAACAGAATTGTCTGTGGGCATTCCCACCCATGCAGCCTTCAGAATATTTTTTTTATGGGCAATAGCATACAAGAAAGACCTGGAAGTAATTACGTTATACTAATAAACTTTACTGGAGAGAAAAAAAATGAAAGATAAAAACATAAGAAATGCATCGGATATATTTAAAATTAGTGAACTTAAACGGACAGTCAACACAAAAATTGATATTGTTTAAAAAGATTCACCTAGATTACAAGTTTGTGCGTTCATCTTTTAATGCTGAAAATATGGTATTTTCAGCGTTAAAACAGCACCGCCGCCATTACAAGTCTTGTCGGTATAGGTGTACCGCAAGCCTTTTAGCCTGTACTGCAACGTCAGTCCCGCACTCATAAAATTAAAATTTTTCAATGGGATTACCATAGCGCTGGTATTACGAGTTTTGCGGTGAGGCTAAAAAGCGAGCGTTACAGCCTAAAATGACAAGATCTGTATCGCCATCTAAAGTCAGTAGTTATGAGTTTTACACTACAAAGCTGTTGCAGAAAACTTATAACTAAAGTTTTACAAAGTACACTAACACCCTGAAACTACCTATTAACTCCTAAACCGAGGCACCCCCGCATCACAAACACTATAATAAATGTATTAACCCCTACTCTGCCGCTCCCGATATCGCAGCCACTTAAAAAATGTATTAAACCCTATTCCGAAGCTCCCCGACATCGTCACCACTATAATAAACATATTAACCCCTAAACCACCGCCCTCCAGCATTGCAAACACTATTTAAATATTATTAACCCCTAATCTGCCGTCCTCCCACATCGCCCCCACTATACTAAAGTTATTAAGCCCTACACCGCCGCCACTATAATAAACCTATTAACCCCTAAACTGCAAGCCCCCACAATGAAATATACTAAATTAAACTATTAACCCCTAAACCTAACGCCCCCCTAACTTTATAACAATTTCCCTAGTTTAAATTAAATTAAAACTTACCTGTCAAATTAAAAAAACTAAGTTTAAACTAACAAAATAAACTAATATAATTATTAAACTAAATTAAAATAACTACCAATGAAATAAAACTAAACTACACATTAAAAAAATCCTAACACTACTCTAAAAATTACAAAGTATCTAATTACAAAAAATAAAAAAAATACTAAGTTATTAAAAATAACAAGCACTAAATTACGGAAAATAACAAACGAAATTATCAAAAATAAAAAATAATTATACCTAATATAATAGCCCTATCAAAATAAAAAAGCCCACCCAAAATAAAAAAAACCTACCCTACAATAAACTACCAATGGCCCTTAAAAGGGTCTTTTGTGGGGCATTGCCCCAAATATATCAGCTCTTTTACCTGTAAAAAAAACCACAAAGACCCCCAACAGTAAAACCCACCACCCAACCAACCTCCCAAAATTAATAACCTATTTCTAAGCTACCCATTGCCCTGAAAAGAGCATTTGTATGGGCATTTTACAAGCCCAAACCCTAATCTAAAAAAAAAAAAACCACCCAAAAAAACCTTAAAAAAAGCCTAACACTAACCCCCAACGATCCACTTACAGTTTTTGAAGTTCCGCTTGAAGGATCTTCATCCCGCCGAAGTCAGCCTATTAAATCTTCATCCCGGCGGCGACGTCCTGATCCAAATGGCGAGAAGTCTTCATCCAGGCAGCCTCTTCAACTTCATCCTGGCGTCATCTTCTATCTTGATCCCTGAGGAGCGGAGCAGGTCCATCCTGAAGACATCAGGCGTGGAGCATCCTCTTCATACAGTCGCCGCCATACACTGAATCTTCAATGCAAGGGATGCGATTCAAGATGGTGTCCCTTGCATTCCTATTGGCTGAAAAAATTGAATCAGCCAATAATAATTAGGGCTGCTAAAATCCTATTGGCTATTCAGATCAGCCAATAGGATTTAATTTGAATTAGCCAATAGAATGAGAGCTGCTTCAAGGGGGACTTCAAAAACTGTAAGTCGAGGGGTTAGTGTTAGGCTTTTTTTTAAGGGGTTTTTGGGTGGGGGTTTTTTTAGGTTAGGGTTTGGGCTTGTAAAAGAGCTAAATGCCCTTTTAAAGGCAATCCCCATACAAATGCCCCTTTGAGGACAATGGGTAGCTTAGGTTTTTTAGATAGTTTTTTTTATTTTGTGGGTTTGGCGGGTGGGGGTTTGTAATGTTAGTGGGTATTTGTATTTTTTTTTTCACTAAAAGAGCTGATATCTTTAGGGCAATGCCCTACAAAAGGCCATTATAAGGGCCCCCCTAAAGGCCCTTGGTAGTTTATTCTAGATTAGGCTTTTTTATTTTGGGGTGTTTTTTTTTTTTTTTTAAAAAAGGGTATCTTTATTTTTTTGGATAATTTTGTTGTTTTTTTTTGTAATGTTAGTTTTTTTATTGTTTGTAATGGTCGTTTTTTTTTTATTTTTTGTGATTTTAGTGTTTTTTATTTTTTGTAATGTTAGGTTTTAGTGTCCCCCTGGTTAAGCCAGTACATGCCCGGGCCCGTCTGAAGTATGCTAGAGAGCATTTGGATGATCCAGAAGAGGATTGGGAGAATGTTATATGGTCAGATGAAACCAAAGTTGAACTGTTTGGTAGAAACACAACTCGTTGTGTTTGAAGGAGAGAGAATGCTGAGTTGCAACCATAGAACACCATACCTACTGTGATGCATGGGGGTGGCAACATCATGCTTTGGGGCTGTTTCTCTTCAAAGGGAACAGGACGACTGATCCGTGTACATGAAGGAATGAATGGGGCCATGTATCGTGAGATTTTGAGTGCAAATCTCCTTCCATCAGCAAGGGCATTGAAGATGAAACGTGGCTCAGTCTTTCAGCATGACAATTATCCCAAACACACCGCCCGGGCAATGAAGGAGTGGCTTCATAAAAAGCATTTCAAGGTCCTGGAGTGGCCTAGCCAACATCTCAACCCCATAGAAAACCTTTGGAGGGAGTTGAAAGTCCGTGTTGCCCAGCGACAGCCCCAAAACATCACTGCTCTAGAGGAGATCTGCATGCAGGAATGGGCCAACATACCAGCAACAGTGTGTGACAACCTTGTGAAGACTTACAGAAAATGTTTGACCTCTGTCATTGCCAACAAAGGATATATAACAAAGTATTGGGATGAACTTTTGATATTGACCAAATACTTATTTTCCACCATAATTTGCAAATAAATTCTTTCCAAATCAGACAATGTGATTGTCTGGATTTGTTTCCACATTTTGTCTCTTATAGTTGAGGTATACCTATGATGAAAATTACAGGCCTCTCTCCTCTTCTTAAGTGGGAGAACTTGCACAATTGGTGGCTGACTAAATACTTTTTTGCCCCACTGTATATATGATCATATATTGGTATAGATATATACAAATATATATATATATATATGAATATCTATTTATAAATACATAGAACATATTGTGCTATGTGGAGAGCATTGGAATGTGAAATATTTACAGTAATTACACAGTATAACACTTTATTAAATATGCATATTGCATAAATATGAATTTTCATGTTTTCATCTACTTAACTGCAAATGGCTCTAATGCCACTTTTATATATATATATAAATATATATATATATATATATATATATATATATGTGTGTGTGTGTACATATGTATGTATGTGTTTATATCTGTATATATGTCTGTAAAAACATATATATATATACACATATAAATACATAAATACATCTGTATACATATATGTATATGTATGGATCTCTATGTTAAACGGATACTAAACACAATTTTTTTCTTTTATGATTCAGACAGAGCATGCAATTTTAAGCAACTTTCTAATTTACTCCTATTATCAATTTTTCTTGCTATCTTTATTTGAAAAGCAGGAATGCAAAGCTCAGGAGCTGGCCCATTTTTGGTACAGCACCTGGGTAGCGCTTATTGATTGGTGGCTAAACATAGCCACCAATAAGCAAGCACTATCCAGGGTGCTTAACCTAAAATGGGCCGGCTCCTAAGCTTTACATTCCTGATTTTCAAAAAAAGATAGCAAGAGAATAAAGAAAAATTGATAATAGGAGTAAACTAGAAAGCTGCTTAAAATTGCATGCTCTGTCTGAATCATAAAAGAAAAAATTTGGGTTTAGTTTCCCTTTAACCCCTTTTTTTTGTTTAGCTGTAATTTTCCTCTTACTCATTTACTGTACCCACACATATTATATACCGTTTTTCTCGCCATTAAATGGACTTTCTAAAGATACCATTATTTTCATCATATCTTATAATTTACTATAAAATATTTTATAAAATATGATGAAAAAATGGAAACAAAACATACTTTTTCTAACTTTGACCCCCAAAATCTGTTACACATCTACAACCACCAAACAACACCCATGCTAAATAGTTTCTAAATTTTGTCCTGAGTTTAGAAATACCCAATGTTTACATGTTCTTTGCTTTTTTTTGCAAGTTATAGGGCAATAAATACAAGTAGCACTTTGCTATTTCCAAACCATTTTTTTTTTTTTTCAAAATTAGCAATAGTTACATTGGAACACTGATATCTGTCAGGAATCCCTGAATAACCCTTCACATGTATATATTTTGTTTTAGTAGACAACCCAAAGTATTGATCTAAGCCCATTTTGGTATATTTCATTCCACCATTTCACCGGGCAATGTGATCTAATAAAAAAAATTGTTCATTGTTTTCACAAACGTTTTCACAAACTTTAGGTTTCTCACTGAAATTATTTACAAACAACTTGTGCAATTATGGCAGAAATGGTTGTAAATGCTTCTAAGTGATCTCCTTTGTTCAGAAATAGCAAACTCAGGCCTAGATTTGGAGTTCGGCGGTAGCCGTGAAAACCAGCGTTAGAGGCTCCTAACGCTGGTTTTGGCCGCCCGCTGGTATTTGGAGTCAGTGATTAAAGGGTCTAACGCTCACTTTTCAGCCGCGACTTTTCCATACCGCAGATCCCCCTACGCCATTTGCGTATCCTATCTTTTCAATGGGATCTTTCTAACGCTGGTATTTAGAGTCGTTTCTGAAGTGAGCGTTAGAGCTCTAACGACAAAACTCCAGCCGCCTGAAAATAGCAGGAGTTAAGAGCTTTCTGGCTAACGCCGGTTCATAAAGCTCTTAACTACTGTACCCTAAAGTACACTAACACCCATAAACTACCTATGTACCCCTAAACCGAGCTCCCCCCACATCGCCGCCACTCGATTAAAATTTTTAACCCCTAATCTGCCGACCGCCACCTACGTTATACTTATGTACCCCTAATCTGCTGCCCCTAACCCCGCCGACCCCTGTATTACATTTATTAACCCCTAACCTGCCCCCCACAACGTCGCCGCCAGCTACTTAAAATAATTAACCCCTAATCTTCCGACCGCAAAGCGCCGCCACCTACGTCATCCTTATGTACCCCTAATCTGCTACCCCTAACACCGCCGACCCCTATATTATATTTATTAACCCCTAATCTGCCCCCCTCAACGTCGCCGACACCTGCCTACACTTATTAACCCCTAATCTGCCGAGCGGACCGCACCGCTACTATAATAAAGTTATTAACCCCTAATCCGCCTCACTAACCCTATAATAAATAGTATTAACCCCTAATCTGCCCTCCCTAACATCGCCGACACCTACCTTCAATTATTAACCCCTAATCTGCCGAGCGGAGCTCACCGCTATTCTAATAAATGGATTAACCCCTAAAGCTAAGTCTAACCCTAACACTAACACCCCCCTAACTTAAATATAATTTACATCTAACGAAATAAATTAACTCTTATTAAATAAATTATTCCTATTTAAAGCTAAATACTTACCTGTAAAATAAATCCTAATATAGCTACAATATAAATTATAATTATATTATAGCTATTTTAGGATTAATATTTATTTTACAGGCAACTTTGTAATTATTTTAACCAGGTACAATAGCTATTAAATAGTTAAGAACTATTTAATTGTTACCTAGTTAAAATAATTACAAAATTTACCTGTAAAATAAATCCTAACCTAAGATATAATTAAACCTAACACTACCCTATCAATAAAATAATTAAATAAACTACCTACAATTACCTACAATTAACCTAACACTACACTATCAATAAATTAATTAAACACAATTCCTACAAATAAATACAATTAAATAAACTAGCTAAAGTACAAAAAATAAAAAACAACTAAGTTACAAAAAATAAAAAAATATTTACAAACATAAGAAAAATATTACAACAATTTTAAACTAATTACACCTACTCTAAGCCCCCTAATAAAATAACAAAGCCCCCCAAAATAAAAAATTCCCTACCCTATGCTAAATTAAAAAAGTTACAAGCTCTTTTACCTTACCAGCCCTGAACAGGGCCCTTTGCGGGGCATGCCCCAAGAATTTCAGCTCTTTTGCCTGTAAAAGAATAAATACAATACCCCCCCCCAACATTACAACCCACCACCCACATACCCCTAATCTAACCCAAACCCCCCTTAAATAAACCTAACACTAAGCCCCTGAAGATCTTCCTACCTTGTCTTCACCATCCAGGTTCACCGATCCGTCCTGAAGAGCTCCTCCGATGTCCTGATCCAAGCCCAAGCGGGGGGCTGAAGAGGTCCATGATCCGGTCAAAGTCTTCATCCAAGCGGGGCAGAAGAGGATCTTCCATCCGATTGAAGTCATCATCCAGGCGGCATCTTCTATGGTCTTCCATCCGGAGCGAAGCGGCAGGATCCTGAAGACTTCCAGCGCGGAACATCCATCCGGACCGACGACTGAACGACGAATGACTGTTCCTTTAAGGGACGTCATCCAAGATGGCGTCCCTCGAATTCCGATTGGCTGATAGGATTCTATCAGCCAATCGGAATTAAGGTAGGAATTTTCTGATTGGCTGATGGAATCAGCCAATCAGAATCTAGTTCAATCCGATTGGCTGATCCAATCAGCCAATCAGATTGAGCTCGCATTCTATTGGCTGATCGGAACAACCAATAGAATGCGAGCTCAATCTGATTGGCTGATTGGATCAGCCAATCGGATTGAACTAGATTCTGATTGGCTGATTCCATCAGCCAATCAGAAAATTCCTACCTTAATTCCGATTGGCTGATAGAATCCTATCAGCCAATCGGAATTCGAGGGACGCCATCTTGGATGACGTCCCTTAAAGGAACAGTCATTCGTCGTTCAGTCGTCGGTCCGGATGGATGTTCCGCGCTGGAAGTCTTCAGGATCCTGCCGCTTCGCTCCGGATGGAAGACCATAGAAGATGCCGCCTGGATGATGACTTCAATCGGATGGAAGATCCTCTTCTGCCCCGCTTGGATGAAGACTTTGACCGGATCATGGACCTCTTCAGCCCCCCGCTTGGGCTTGGATCAGGACATCGGAGGAGCTCTTCAGGACGGATCGGTGAACCTGGATGGTGAAGACAAGGTAGGAAGATCTTCAGGGGCTTAGTGTTAGGTTTATTTAAGGGGGGTTTGGGTTAGATTAGGGGTATGTGGGTGGTGGGTTGTAATGTTGGGGGGGGGGGTATTGTATTTATTCTTTTACAGGCAAAAGAGCTGAAATTCTTGGGGCATGCCCCGCAAAGGGCCCTGTTCAGGGCTGGTAAGGTAAAAGAGCTTGTAACTTTTTTAATTTAGCATAGGGTAGGGAATTTTTTATTTTGGGGGGCTTTGTTATTTTATTAGGGGGCTTAGAGTAGGTGTAATTAGTTTAAAATTGTTGTAATATTTTTCTTATGTTTGTAAATATTTTCTTATTTTTTGTAACTTAGTTCTTTTTTATTTTTTGTACTTTAGCTAGTTTATTTAATTGTATTTATTTGTAGGAATTGTGTTTAATTAATTTATTGATAGTGTAGTGTTAGGTTAATTGTAGGTAATTGTAGGTAGTTTATTTAATTAATTTATTGTTAGGGTAGTGTTAGGTTTAATTGTAACTTAGGTTAGGATTTATTTTACAGGTAAATTTGTTATTATTTTAACTAGGTAACTATTTAATAGCTATTGTACCTGGTTAAAATAATTACAAAGTTGCCTGTAAAATAAATATTAATCCTAAAATAGCTACAATATAATTATAATTTATATTGTAGCTATATTAGGATTTATTTTACAGGTAAGTATTTAGCTTTAAATAGGAATAATTTATTTAATAAGAGTTAATTTATTTCATTAGATGTAAATTATATTTAAGTTAGGGGGGTGTTAGTGTTAGGGTTAGACTTAGCTTTAGGGGTTAATACATTTATTAGAATAGCGGTGAGCTCCGGTCGTTAGATTAGGGGTTAATAATTGAAGTTAGGTGTCGGCGATGTTAGGGAGGGCAGATTAGGGGTTAATACTATTTATGATAGGGTTAGTGAGGCGGATTAGGGGTTAATAACTTTATTATATGGCGGTGCGGTCCGCTCGGCAGATTAGGGGTTAATAAGTGTAGGCAGGTGTCGGCAACGTTGTGGGGGGCAGATTAGGGGTTAATAAATATAATATAGGGGTCGGCGGTGTTAGGGGCAGCAGATTAGGGGTACATAGGGATAACGTAAGTTGCGGCGGTTTACGGAGCGGCAGATTAGGGTTTAAAAAAAAAATGCAGGGGTCAGCGATAGCGGGGGCGGCAGATTAGGCGTTAATAAGTGTAAGGTTAGGGGTGTTTAGACTCGGGGTACATGTTAGAGTGTTAGGTGCAGACGTAGGAAGTGTTTCCCCATAGGAAACAATGGGGCTGCGTTAGGAGCTGAACGCGGCTTTTTTGCAGGTGTTAGGTTTTTTTTCAGCTCAAACAGTCCCATTGTTTCCTATGGGAGAATCGTGCACGAGCACGTTTTTGAGGCTGGCCGCGTCCGTAAGCAACTCTGGTATCGAGAGTTGCATTTGCGGTACAAATGCTCTACGCTCCTTTTTTGGAGCCTAACGCAGCATTTGTTTGAACTCTCAATACCAGAGTTAAATTTATGGTGCGGCCAGAAAAAAGCCTGCGGAGCGTTAACAGCCCTTTTACTGCCAAACTCCAAATCTAGGCCTTATATGGCTTTGGCATTGCTTTTTGGTAATTAGAAGGCCGCTAAATGAAGCTGTGCACCACACGTGTATTATGCCCAGCAGTGAAGGGGTTAATTAGGGAGCTTGTAGGGAGTTTGTAGGGTTAATTTTAGCTTTAGTGTAGTTTAGAAGACAACCCAAAGTATTGATCTAGGCCCATTTTGTTATATTTCATGCCATCATTTCACCGCCAAATGCTATCAAATAAAAAAAAATCGCTAACTTTTTCACAATTGTAGGTTTCTCACATTTATGCCCAGCAATGAAGGGGTTAATTAGGGAGCTTGTAGGGATAATTTTAGCCAACCTCCCACCCGACACATCCCACCCCCTGATCCCTCCCAAACAGCTCTCTTCCCTCCCCAACCCCACAATTGTCCCCGCCATCTTAAGTACTGGCAGAAAGTCTGCCGGTACTAAAATAAAAAGCATTTTGTTTTATTTATTTTTATATTGTTTCTGCAGTGTTGAATCCCCCCTTAGCCCCCAACCACCCTGATCCCCCAATACAGCTTTCTAACCCTCCCCCCTGTCAGGGTATCTGTGAATGTCAGTAGATAATACCTATGATAATACCTTTGTATAGATAAGAATGGTGGGCCACTTCAAAGTAAATATTAACATATGGAATCCTCAGATCTATGTGTCCATATATGGGATTTCCTGATCCTTCCTCTATGTAATTATCAGGTAATGACCTCATGTGGAGATATACAGACGTAGAGGCCTATTTATCAAATGTCTGTCGGACCTGATCCGACAGTGCGGATCAGGTCTGACAGACATCGCTGAATGCGGAGAGCAATACGCTCTCCGTATTCAGCATTGCACCAGCAGCTCTTGTGAGCTGCTGGTGCAACGCCGCCCCCTGCAGACTTGCGGCCAATCGGCCGCCAGCAGGGGGTGTCAATCAACCCGATCATACTTGATCGGGTTGAATTGTGGCGATCTCTGTCCGCCTGCTCATAGCAGGCGGACAGGGTTATGGAGCCGCTGCTTCATAACTGCTGTTTCTGGTAAGTCTAAAGACTCGCCAGAAACATGGGCCCTCAAGCTCCATTCGGAGCTTGATAAATGGGCCTCATACTGTCCATAAGGACCTCTTTGAACCTAACTAAAACCCAGGAAGATAGTAATTAAAACTTACTTGGTAATCAAGGTTAGATCAGAAAGCCTCTGACAGATAATAAAATACACATCTCCACAGACAAATAAAAATTTAGATCTTAATAGTGGAAACACATGTGTTCTTTGAAAGCACAAGAAACTGGAGGACTTGAAATTTAAACAAATTATCTATATAACTTTCAAATATTAATATGTGCCTCAGACTGTCCAAATAAATTGTATAAATGTATAATTGTGGATATGAGAAGAAATGCCTCACAGTAACATATTAGATAAGTATTTGATAAATGAATGAGTAGCTATGTAGTAAAATGTTTAAACAACTTGTTTCAAAATGGATAACATATTCTTATATTTTGCAGGCATCTAATAAGTACATATATAATTGGTGCTATGAATAATATCATATGTTTTTATACACTCAGCAAGAGATATACAGATATGCAATATTTATATTGATATGGGATAAAAGTCCAATATAATTATAATTATGTGAAATTACATCTGATTGCTGATCTCAAGGTATATATATGTGATATGAAGATGATAACTGAGATATTAATTAGATCCATGCTAAAAGTATTAAAATCCTTTTAAATACCCATATATTTTAAATATATAAGAATTACTTTGTAATGTGGTACTAAAGATATACTCATGTTTAATATGAAAATACTCAGAATAAATTATATTAAACGGACCATATATGGAACATATAATTATTAAAACTAGGAGATTAAAAGTATATAAAAATAGGCATTTGATAAAAAATATATATAAGAACTGTATTTACTGTTAGCAGTATTGAAAATGAAACTGTTTTGTCTTTGTCTGCTGCCCCAATGGCCTAAATCTGTATTACAACCAAAAGGCATTTGGCTGTTAAAAATGGCATCTCAGACAAAAACTCCCTGCACACAGAGAAAAAGGATTTTGGCTGAAATTTGTTTTCTTGGTGACTGTTTGCAGTCCTGCTTGTTGCCATTTTTCTTATAGAGAGACCAGTGTGCGAACACAGTTTTCTGTAAGACAAATATGTTGGGACACTCTTTGTGGATAAGAGACTATCAAGAATAATTCTCTTACAAATGTGCATAATTCCCCACAAACATATGATGATAGACATATTTGGATATTAACTGAATTCTCAAACTTCAGACTTATTATTGTAAGTAAATCTCTCTGGCGTAGTTATTTGCAGATATATATATATATATATATATATATATACAATATATATATATATATATATATATATATATATATATTAGAATTTGCCTTATTGTAGCTAAATAAGAGGTTATTTCAGGTCATACATACTTTATTATTTATATTATTAAAAAACTGGGATGAATATCCCTAGAAACCTTAAACAACCCACAACCATTACTTAAACTAAAGTTTAAAATAAATTTTGGCAGCCAAACACTCCTCTGTTTCCTGGCCGAGAGCTGGAAACATCGGCGTCAGGTGGCTAGAGTGAATGGTCGACCTGGTATCAAAAGTGCGGAACAAACGCGTTTCGGCTATAATTTAGCCTTTCTCAATGTTACACTTTCTGTGAAAAAATGAATAAGCCGAGGCTTCGGGGTGCAGGACTTAAATATCCGTAAAACTGTTGCTCTCTACCAATCAGTCACACTAGTTATCAAGCCATATACCATAGGGCAATGACCAACCTCCCTAATGCCTAGTTACAGGTACAAGGTGGGCAATATATGTTTTATCAGTTCAAAAATCAAGTTTGAATGCTCACAAATATTCAGATATACACCCAATAATTGTTAAACTCATTCATGCCATTGGGTATAACCGAATTCAGATTGAAAATCCATGTGGATTGTAACCGATTAATTATCCAAGTGCATTATTTTTACTGTCCTCTGCTATATATAGTAGAAATATACATAACATGAATGAAGAAGTATATTTTATATACTGGGTATACGACCATGACCATTTAAATGAGAGTATACTTTTAAGTTTAGTGCAAACCACAACTTATGTGGAAGTTACTGGCTAAATAGATAACATACTAACTAATAAGTGATCATGTTGATAGCCAAACATCTTTTATAGTTATTAAGCAAGGTGTACACAGTGCGCTATGAATGACTTCACCCATAATCCATATAGCGTATGTAACTGTCTCACAATTGTGTGAAAAACTTACTTAGCAAACTAGTCACCATATGATTATCGTACAGTAGACCACAAGTTTATCTTGCATATGCATATTATAATTCTGAGTACTGTGTAAAGTTATAATATGTAGTAAGATATTAGTAAGATATTTTGTTTACCATAAGTAAGTAACGCATCCATCACTTCAATATGTTTATTATTACTATACAGGAGATTAGCTACCCCAGCGATTACAGTAATTATGTGATGACATATGTTATACCAGTAGATGAAATATTCTAATGTTTCCCGTATTAATGCTCACAATATATTTTTCCATCTCTAATTTGAAGTGCAGACAGATCGTAACTATGCTCGATATCACTCAATATTTATCCACTCACAACACTTCTAACTGTAGGCGTGAGCCAAACTATAAGCTGATTGGCTGTTATGGGGGCGGAGGTCCCCGGAAGTGTGACTGATTGGTAGAGAGCAACAGTTTTACGGATATTTAAGTCCTGCACCCCGAAGCCTCGGCTTATTCATTTTTTCACAGAAAGTGTAACATTGAGAAAGGCTAAATTATAGCCGAAACGCGTTTGTTCTGCACTTTTGATACCAGGTCGACCATTCACTCTAGCCACCTGACGCCGATGTTTCCAGCTCTCGGCCAGGAAACAGAGGAGTGTTTGACGGCCAAAATTTATTTTAAACTTTAGTTTAAGTAATGGTTGTGGGTTGTTTAAGGTTTCTAGGGATATTCATCCCAGTTTTTTAATAATATAAATAATAAAGTATGTATGATTTTATTATTAATCTTTTTTGAGTGAGAGTGAGTGCTACATTAACCCCTTAGCTGCCTATTCCTCGTAATCCCTATAGTTAATTCATAAGGGGTAGCACCGGAATTTATTCTATATTCCAGTCTCACCTATTTCACGGTGTAGTGCCAGTTTTTCTTTAGTCCTAATACTGTTATTTCAGGTCAGACATATTGGCATATACATTGGCTGTTTGCAATAATAATATATACAACCTCTGGTATTTTATTGTGGTATTTTAATCTGATTCATTGTGAGTAAGGTTAATTTTAAAGGTATATTTTTTTTAATGAACTGTGGTATAGAATATTATAACGGAATAAACGTGTATAATTGATTCACAAGCTAGTCTCTACTTAATATATTTCAAAGTGTTTATAAATTTTAACTAATCTAAAGAATTTAGGAATAAGTATTAATTTCAATTGTTTCATATATACATTTTAATAGGGAATTATTTTAAAGAATAATAATAAATAAATTGTATTATAATCCTGCTATATACTAACACCCCTCTACCTACTCGCCGCTATCTTGGGTACTGGCGGCTGTTTACCAGTATGCAAAAGAGTGATAAACCCTTTGCGGTAGATTTAAACAGCTCTATAAAGTGTGGTTTCCCAAAACCCACACTGAAACATATTAAGTATACACAATTAGAGTGCGCTAAAACAGCTCTACCTATAAAGCAAATAGCACTATATAGAATATAAATAGGAGTGTGATATAAATAGTGTTATATTTCAAATAATACAAAATATAAAATATAAACAAATTTAGTAAATCTATAATTAAATTTTATTATTTATTACACAAATTGAACAATTATATATAAGGTGCACCTTATTTCATATATATTACAATCAAATATTTAAAATTGCTAAAAAATCTCAAAGTCCAAAGATATCTCCCCAATACTTCTTACTCAGTATTTGATAAATTGGCTTTGTTGCAAAGATTTATACTGGCTTTGTTGCAAAGATTTATACTGAGAAGTTTGTGTATCAAAATTGGTTGTCAACAAAAGTGTCCTCTGATACAATATATCGTTTAGACTGTTAGATAACTTTGCAGTAGAAACAATGCCATAAGAAATGAACTATTATTAAAAGGTGTCAGTTTCTTATTTTTGGGGTACCCCTTAATTGAAGACACTTACTATTTTGTTCAAAGTCAATTGTTAGGTTGCGGTGTATCCTCTATTTGCATAAATATGTAAAAGCGTTTTTTTGTTTTTTGGATCCTGAGTTGGAAGTTTTAACAGCACTCACCAGAATCCGAAAAGGCTTGAGATAGTGTTACCTTTCCCCGGATCAGCTTTTTCCTTGGGGCATTTGTCTGGCGTTTCAGGGTCGACCGTTACTTGAGTCTTGGCGTGTATATCCTCACGTGACCTTTTTGCCGCACCAATAGCCTTACCAGGTTGCCGGTGTAAGTGGTTTCAAAAAACTTCCATATATTTCCATATATTTCTTTTTCGCAATGATACAAATGCTACCAGGAGCACAAGTAATTTGTTAGAATGCAGTACACAGGAGTAAGCAGGAGAAAGTTCCATTACCGAAACTGCCAGTACCCAGTTTGCCCCAAAAAATGTATTTTTTTTAATTTGTATATTCAAAATAAAAGTATTTTCTGTAGTGTAACTACCCCCCCTCAATACCCTACCCACCCTCCCCCCAGATCCCTTGGCCAACATTTATATTCCCCCCTCCCTCCCTCTCCCTTCATATCCATTATTGATTTTTAGATGTAAATGTGGTGTGCGCAAGCCGCCCACGTTCACCCCGCCGCAGTCCTGAGTAAACACGCACATATCGGTGTGCACAGGAAACGGATACAACCATTGATGTGCTGCCCCCCCCCCCACCTACCTACTGCTGCTCCCACCCACCAATAATCGGCACCATCAATGGCTGATGAACGGAGAGCCACAGAGTGGCCCTCTCTGCATCGGTGGTTTAAAAAGGGTATTGCAGTGATGCGTCAATATCATGATTGCTTCCAGCGCTTCAAACCCCAGAGGACGTGCCAGGCATGTCCTTGGTCATTAAGGGTAGTTTTTTGTAGGACGTACCTGGCACGTCCTCGGTCGTTAAGGGGTTACAGTCCTTTGCAGCCTTTTTTCCCTAACAACTAAGACCTCATATGTTTGAATACTTAAAACTTTTGTGTGCAATATTTTTATTTAATAATTTTTATTAGATGGTTTTATTATGTGTGTAACTTTACTTTGTAATGTATTTTAGATGTGTTTTGTGCAACTTTTATGTCTCACGAAACAAGTTAACCAAAGCTCTGAAGTCGTGGCAATCATTCTAGCATAAATTGTGATTGTGCTCATGGGATTGCGTTTACTTTCAAATCGTAATACCATCGCAAATAAACCTGTGTGCAATTGATCGCGAAAACCACAAATGTTTGCATTCCACTCATAATCTGGACCATTATCATTTCAAATTATTTGGAATGCATTTGAATTTGAAAACCCATTAAAATCAACGTAATGTAGTACAGAAGGGATATCTGATTGACTGGAATGAATTCCACAGTGTGTCTATTAACTGTGTGTAGTATCATATAATCTATAGCACTGTAGTTTTAGCTTCTGGAAAATCCTTAGCTTTAAAAAGAAAAGGATAAAAGCATTAAACTGATGATAATAATAATAATAATAATTCTATTGCAGCAACTAAAAACATTTCTTAAAGGGACATTAAACCCCAAATTGATTCAGACAGGGCATACAATTTAAAACAACATAATTTTACTTCTATTATCAAATTTGTTTTATTATTTTAGTATCCTTTGCTGAAGGAGCAGCAATGCAGTACAAGTTGAACACATTCAGTGGAATAATGACAAGAGGCATATATGTGCAGCCACCAATCATCAGCTAGTTTCCAGTGATAAACCTGAGCCTACATAGATATACATTTTTTAACAAAGGAAACCAACACCTAGATTTAGAGTTCTGCGTTAGCCGTCCAAACCAGCGTTAGGGGGTCCTAATGCTGGTTTTGGCCGCCCGCTGGTATTTAGAGTCTTGTAGGTAATGGTCTAGCGCTCAAAACTTCAGCCGCAGAAAAAAGACAGGCGTTAAGAGCTTTATGGGCTAACGCCGGTTTATAAAGCTCCTAACTACTGTGCTCTAAAGTACACTAACACCCATAAACTACCTATGTACCCCTAAACCGAGGTCCCCCCACATCGCCGCCACTCTAATAATTTTTTTTAACCCCTAATCTGCCGACCGCACCCCCCGCAACCTACATTATCCCTATGTACCCCTAATCTGTTGCCCCTAACATCGCCGACCCCTATATTATATTTATTAACCCCTAATCTGCCCTCCCCAATGTCGCCGCTACCTACCTACACTTATTAACCCCTAATCTGCCGACCGTACCTCGCCGGCACTATTATAAATGTATTAACCCCTAAAGCTAAGTCTAACCCTAGTTAAATATAATTTTTATCTAACGAAATATTAAATAAATTAATCCTATTTAAAGCTAAATACTTACCTGTAAAATAAACCCTAATATAGCTACAATATAATGAATAATTATATTGTAGCTATTTTAGGATTTATATTTATTTTGCAGGCAACTTTGTATTTATTTTAACTAGGTACAATAGCTATTAAATAGTTAATAACTATTTAATAGCTGCCTAGGTCAAATAATTACAAAATTACCTGTAAAATAAATCCTAACCTAAGTAACAATTAAACCTAACACTACACTATCAATAATAGAATGCAAGCTCAATCTGATTGGCTGAGTAGGTGTAATTAGTTTAAAATTCTTGTAATCTTTTTTTATTTTTTGTAATTTAGTGTTTGTTTTTTTGTAATTTAGTTTAGTTGATTTAATTGTAGATAATTTTAGATAGTTTAGTTAATTAATGTATTGATAGTGTAGTTAGGTTTAATTGTAACTTAGGTTAGGATTTATTTTACAGGTAATTTTGTAATTATTTTAACTAGGTAGCTATTAAATAGTTATTAACTATTTAATAGCTATTGTACCTAGTTAAAATAAAAACAAAGTTGCCTGTAAAATAAATATAAATCCTAAAATAGCTACAATATAATTATTATTTATATTGTAGCTATATTAGGGTTTATTTTACAGGTAAGTATTTAGCTTTAAATAGGATTCATTTATTTAATAAGAGTTAATTTATTTAGTTAGATAAAAAACATAATTTATGCTTACCTGATAAATTTATTTCTCTTGTGGTGTATCCAGTCCACGGATCATCCATTACTTGTGGGATATTCTCCTTCCCAACAGGAAGTTGCAAGAGGATCACCCACAGCAGAGCTGCTATATAGCTCCTCCCCTAACTGCCATATCCAGTCATTTGACCGAAACTAGCCGAAAAAGGAGAAACCATAGGGTGCAGTGGTGACTGTAGTTTAAAATTTAGACCTGCCTTAAAAGGACAGGGCGGGCCATGGACTGGATACACCACAAGAGAAATAAATTTATCAGGTAAGCATAAATTATGTTTTCTCTTGTTAGGTGTATCCAGTCCACGGATCATCCATTACTTGTGGGATACCAATACCAAAGCTAAAGTACACGGATGAAGGGAGGGACAAGGCAGGTACTTAAACGGAAGGGACCACTGCCTGTAGAACCTTTCTCCCAAAAATAGCCTCCGAAGAAGCAAAAGTATCAAATTTGTAAAATTTTGAAAAGGTATGAAGCGAAGACCAAGTCGCCGCTTTGCAAATCTGTTCAACAGAAGCCTCATTTTTAAAGGCCCAGGTGGAAGCCACAGCTCTAGTAGAATGAGCTGTAATCCTTTCAGGGGGCTGCTGTCCAGCAGTCTCATAGGCTAAGCGTATTACGCTCCGAAGCCAAAAAGAAAGAGAGGTTGCCGAAGCCTTTTGACCTCTCCTCTGTCCAGAGTAAACAACAAATAGGGAAGATGTTTGACAAAAATCTTTAGTCGCTTGTAAATAAAACTTTAAAGCATGGACTACGTCCAAATTATGTAAAAGACGTTCCTTCTTTGAAGAAGGATTAGGACACAATGATGGAACAACAATCTCTTGATTGATATTCTTGTTGGAAACTACCTTAGGTAAAAACCCAGGTTTTGTACGCAGAACTACTTTATCTGTATGGAAAATCAGATAAGGAGAATCACATTGAAAAGCTGATAACTCAGAGACTCTACGAGCCGAGGAAATAGCCATCAAAAACAGAACTTTCCAAGATAAAAGTTTGATATCAATGGAATGAAGGGGTTCAAACGGAACTCCTTGAAGAACCTTAAGAACCAAGTTTAAGCTCCATGGAGGAGCAACCGGTTTAAACACAGGTTTAATTCTAACCAAAGCCTGACAAAATGCCTGGACGCCTGGAACCTCTGCCAGACGCTTGTGCAAAAGGATAGACAGAGCAGAAATCTGTCCCTTTAAAGAACTAGCTGATAATACTTTATCCAAACCCTCTTGGAGAAAGGACAATATCCTAGGAATCCTAACCTTACTCCATGAGTAATTCTTGGATTCACACCAATGAAGATATTTGTGCCATATCTTATGGTATATTTTCCTGGTTACAGGCTTTCGTGCCTGTATTAAGGTATCAATGACTGACTCGGAGAAGCCACGCCTTGATAAAATCAAGCGTTCAATCTCCAGGCAGTCAGTCTCAGAGAAATTAGATTTGGATGATTGAAAGGACCTTGTAGTAGAAGGTCTTGTCTCAGAGGTAGAGGCCAAGGTGGAAAGGATGACATGTCCACCAGGTCTGCATACCAGGTCCTGCGTGGCCACGCAGGCGCGATCAAGATCACCGATGCTCTCTCCTGTTTGATTTTGGCAATCAGTTGAGGGAGCAGAAGAAACGGTGGAAACACATAAGCCAGGATGAAGAACCACGGTGCTGCTAGAGCATCTATCAGCGTCACTTCTGGGTATATGATGATATGATCTCCAACGCCCAGGGATCCTGAACATCTATTGCCCACGCCTGGGTGAAGAGAGAAAGTCTGCCCCCTATTAGATCCGTTGCCGGATAGGGGGCCGTTCCTTCATGCTGTCTTAGAGGCAGCAGCAGGCTTTCTGGCCTGCTTGCCTTTGCTCCAGGCCTGGTTAGATTTCCAGGCCGGCTTGGATTGCGCAAAAGTTCCCTCTTGTTTTGTAGCAGAGGAAGTTGATGCCGCACCTGCCTTGAAGTTTCGAAAGGCACGAAAATTAGACTGTTTGGCCCTTGATTTGGCCCTGTCCTGAGGAAGGGTATGACCCTTGCCTCCAGTAATGTCAGCAATAATTTCCTTCAAACCAGGCCCGAATAGGGTCTGCCCCTTGAAGGGAATGTTAAGTAATTTAGATTTTACGCCCCTGGATGGCGAATCCAGAATTCTTAGCCGTTAGTTTAGTCAAATGAACAATGGCATCAGAAACAAAAGAATTAGCTAGCTTAAGTGTTCTAAGCTTGTCAAGTATTTCAGTCAATGGAGTAGCTGTCTGAAAGGCCTCTTCCAAAGACTCAAACCAGAACGCCGCAGCAGCAGTGACAGGAGCAATGCATGCAAGGGGCTGCAGGATAAAACCTTGTTGAATAAACATTTTCTTAAGGTAACCTTCTAATTTTTTATCCATTGGATCTGAAAAAGCACAACTATCCTCGACAGGGATAGTGGTACGCTTTGCTAAAGTAGAAACTGCTCCCTCCACCTTAGGGACCGTCTGCCATAAGTCCCGTGTGGTGGCATCTATTGTAAACATTTTTCTAAAAATAGGAGGGGGGGGGGAACGGCACACCGGGTCTGTCCCACTCCTTAGTAATAATTTCTGTAAACCTTTTAGGTATTAGTAAAACGTCAGTACACACCGGCACCGCGTAGTATTTATCCAGTCTACACAATTTCTCTGGCACTGCAATTGTGTCACAGTCATTCAGAACAGCTAAAACCTCTCCAAGCAACACCCGGAGGTTCTCAAGCTTAAATTTAAAAGTAGACATATCTGAATCAGGTTTCCCCGAGTCAGAGACGTCACCCACAGACTGAAGCTCTTCCTCAGCTTCTGCATATTGTGATGCAGTATCAGACATGGGCCTTAAAACATCTGCACGCTCGGTATTACGTCTAACCCCAGAGCTATCGCGCTTTCCTCTGAATTCAGGCAGTCTGGCTAATACCGCTGACAGGGTATTATCCATGATTGCCGCCATGTCCTGCAAAGTAATCGCTATGGCCGTCTTTGATGTACTTGGCGCCATTTTAGCGTGAGTCCCTTGAGCGGGAGTCAAAGGGTCCGACACGTGGGGAGAGTTAGTCGGCATAACTTCCCCCTCGTCAGAATCCTCTGGTGATAATTCTTTTAAAGATAACAGCTGATCTTTATTGTTTAAAATGAAATCAATACATTTAGTACACATTCTCCTATGGGGTTCCACCATGGCTTTTAAACATAATGAACAAGGAGTTTCCTCTATGTCAGACATGCTTATACAGACTAGCAATGAGACTAGCAAGCTTGGAAAACACTTTAAATCAAGTTAACAAGCAATATAAAAAAACGTTACTGTGCCTTTAAGAGAAACAAATTTTGCCAAAATTTTAAATAACAGTGAAAAAAGGCAGTTAAACTAACAAAATTTTTACAGTGTATGTAACAAGTTAGCAGAGCATTGCACAGCTCCTACTTTTGAAGCCTTTTGAGCCCTTCAGAGATGTCCTATAGCATGCAGAGGACTGCTGAGGGAAGCTAAATGTCACAGTTTGTAATTTTAACTGCACCAACTGTAACTTTTATACTATAACAGTGGAAAGCCTCAGGAAACTGTTTCTAGGCAAAAATAAAGCCAGCTATGTGGAAAAAACTAGGCCCCAATAAGTTTTATCACCAAAGCATATATAAAAATGATTAAACATGCCAGCAAACGTTTTATGTTGCACATTAATCAGAGTATATACCTCTGATAGCAAGCCTGATACTAGTCGCTATTAAATCACTGTATTTAGGCTTAACTTACATTAATCCGGTATCAGCAGCATTTTCTAGCAAATTCCATCCCTAGAAAAAACTTAACTGCACATACCTTATTGCAGGATACCCTGCACGCCATTCTCTCTCTGAAGTTACCTCACTCCTCAGACATATGTGAGAATAGCAGTGGATCTTAGTTACTTCTGCTAAGATCATAGAAAAACGCAGGCAGATTCTTCTTCTAAATGCTGCCTGAGATAAAATAGTACAACTCCGGTACCATTTAAAAACAATAAACTTTTGATTGAAGAAAAAACTAACTATATTTTACCACTTTCCTCTTACTACCTCCAGCTATGTTGAGAGCTTGCAAGAGAATGACTGGATATGGCAGTTAGGGGAGGAGCTATATAGCAGCTCTGCTGTGGGTGATCCTCTTGCAACTTCCTGTTGGGAAGGAGAATATCCCACAAGTAATGGATGATCCGTGGACTGGATACACCTAACAAGAGAAATTATATTTAACTTAGGGGGGTGTTAGTGTTAGGGTTAGACTTATCTTTAGGGGTTAATACATTTATTAGAGTAGTGGCGAGGTCCAGTCGGCAGATTAGGGGTTAATAAGTGTAGGTAAGGTAGCAGCGACGTTGGGGGGGGGACAGATTAGGGGTTAATAAATATAATATAGGGGTCGGCGATGTTAGGGGCAGCAGATTAGGGGTACATAGGGATAATGTAGGTTGCGGCAGTGTACGGAGCGGCAGATTAGGGGTTAATAATAAAATGCAGGGGTCAGCGATAGCGGGGGCGGCAGATTAGGGGTTAATAAGTGTAAGGTTAGGGGTGTTTAGACTCAGGGTACATGTTAGGGTGTTAGGTGCAGACTTAGGAAGTGTTTCCTCATAGGAAACAATGGGGCTGCGTTAGGAGCTGAACGCTGCTTTTTTGCAGGTGTTAGGTTTTTTTTCAGCTCAAACTGCCCCATTGTTTCCTATGGGGAAATCGTGCATGAGCACGTTTTTGAAGCTGGTCGCGTCCGTAAGCAACGCTGGTATTGAGGGTTGAAGTGGCAGTAAATATGCCTGTACGCTCCCTTTTTGGAGCCTAACGCAGCCCTTCAGAGAACTCTAAATACCAGCGTTGTTTAAAAAGTGCAGGGGAAAAAAGACACGCGTAGCTAACGCACCCCTTCTAACGCAAAACTCTAAATTTAGGCGCAAGAGAACAAAGCAAATTAAATAATAGAAGTAAATTGGAAAGCTGTTTTAAAATTGCACACTCTGACTGAATCATAAATTAAAAGTAAAATGTTGTAATAAAACATTACATAAAGTTTTATATATATATATACTAGTCCTAAAGCCTGTGTACACGGGCCATTTTTTGCAGTACAACGGTCCCACCCCTTGCTCTCTCCCCCCTCTCTTTTGCTCTCTATTTCCCCACTCTCTTTTGCTCTCTCTCTCTTCCCTCTCTTTTGCTCTCTCCCTCCTCTTTGCCTCTCTCTCCCCCTATTTTGCTCTCCCCCCCTTCTTTTGCTCTCTTTCCCCCTCTTTTGCTCTCTCTCCCCCTTCTTTTGCTCTCTCTCCCCCCTCTTTTGCTCTCTCTCCCCCTCTCTTTTGCACTCTCCCCCTCTCTGTTGCTCTCTCCACCCCTCTTGTGCTCTCTCTCCCCCCTCTTTTGCTCTCTCCCCTTGTTTTGCTCTCTCCTGCCTCTCTTTTGCTTTCTCTCCCCCTCTCTTGTGTTCTCTACCCCCCTCTCTTTTGCTCTCTCTCTTCCTCTTTTGCCCTCTCTCCACCTCTTTTGCTCTCCCTCTCCCCTCTTTTGCTCTCTCTCCTCTCCCCCCTCTTTTGCTCTCTCTCCCTCTTTTGCTCTCTCTCCCCCCCTTTTTTGCTCTCTCTTTTGCTCTCTCTCCCCCGTCTTTTGCTCTCTCTCCCCCTCTTTTGCTCTCTCCCATCTCTTTTGCTCTCTCTCCCCCCTCTTTTGCTCTCTCTTCCCTCTCTTTTGCTCTCTCTCCCAAATCTTTTGCTCTCTCTCCCCCTCTTTTGCTCTCTCTCCCCTCTCTTTTGCTCTTTCTCCCCCTCTTTTGCTCTCTCTCCCCCCTCTTCTGCTCTCCCCCCTCTTTTGCTCTCGTCCCCTCTTTTGCTCTCCCCCCCCTCTTTTGTTCTCTCTCCCCCTCTTTTCTCTCTCTCACTCCCATCTTTTGCTCTCTCTCCCCCTCTATCCCCCCTCGTTTGCTCTCTCTCCCCCTCAATCTCCCCTCTTTTACTCTGTCTACCCTCTCTTTTGCTCTCTCTCCCCTCTCGTTTGCTCTCTCTCCCCCCTCTTCTGCTTTCTCTCCCACCTCTTGCTCTCTCCCCCCTGTTTTTCTCTCTCCTGCCTCTCTTTTGCTCTCTCTCCTTTCTCTTTTGCTCTCTCTCTCCCTCTTTTGCCCTCTCTCTCCCTCTTTTGTCATCTCTCCCCCTCTTTTGCTCTCTCTCTCCCTCTTTTGCCCTCTCTCCCTCTCTTTTGCTCTCTCTCCTCTCCCCCCTCTTTTGTTCTCTCTCTCCCTCTTTTGCCCTCTCTCCCTCTCTTTTGCTCTCTCTCCCCCCCCCTCTTTTGCTCTCTCTCTCCCTCTTTTGCCCTCTCTCCCCCTCTTTTGCTCTCTCTCCTCATCCCCTTTTTTGCGCTCCCCCTCTCTTTTGCTCTCTATCCTCCCTCTCTTTTCCTCTTTCTCCTTTCTTTTTGTCACTATCTCTCGGCCACTCCCACTCCCACCTGGCCACAACCCCATCATGGGCGCTTTCGCTGACCACGCCCCCTTCACACACACCCGGTCACGCCTCTTGCCACGCCCGCTGGTCATACCCCCTCGCGGCTCTCCCGACTGGCCACGGCCCCCACAAAGGAGCTCATCCTCTCTGCTGCTCAAGGCCAGGTATGTTTGTCCTCGTGCAGTCTCTATTGCGCATGACTGCATCTGACAAACATACCTGTCCTTTTATTATATAGGATGTAGTAGAACAGATATGTGAAGGGAATTACTATTTTTTTTTTTTGTAAAGGAAATTAGCATTATTTTGGCTTCCATCAAGAAAGATAAGAAAAGAAAAACTAACTGTGGCCTAGATTGATGTTTTTCAACTCCATTCCTCAAGGCACAAAAACAAACCAGAATTTCATTATATCTGGAATAGAGCACTGGGGAGAAATTAACTAATCAGTTACTAGCCTGCTATCACCTAACAGCTGATTATTTCACCTGTGCTCTAGTTCAGATAACATGAAAATGAGGCCCCATTGGTGCAACTTGTGGACTGGAGTTGAAAAACACAAATTCTAAGCCATCACAATCAGTAGTTAGGCCCTATTGTCTTCACTTTTCAGATGACTGCAGACTATGGGCTCCATTTATTAAGCAGTGGATGCTGCTTCGGAGCCCCATTGTTTAAGGCTCAGCCCCTGCTGAGCAGGGAGTGGCATTGCACAAGCATTTCAATAGAAATGCTTGTTCAATGTTACATGCCAATAGCGTATGCTTTCGGCATTTAGCAAGGTCGAGCAGACATGATTCGCTACAGCAAATCATGTCTGCTCGACTATTAATAAATCTACCGAATACACACAAACAGTGTACAGCTCCACAGTATCACAGGTGCAGGTGGTGAGAGGGACTGTCAACCTCTATAATATGTAGAAAAGTAGAAAAATCCACAGCACCTTAATGTATTTTCAATGCTTTATTGGAACATCTTTATCCCATGCAGGTACAAAGTAGGAAGGCAGCTGCTGCCTTCCTACTTTGTACCTGCATGGGATAAAGATGTTCCAATAAAGCATTGAAAATACATTAAGGTGCTGTGGATTTTTCTACTTTTCTCATTAATAAATCTACCCCTATTTAACACACATTTCATCAGATAACGATTAATGTAGGAGTTCCTGATTTTGCTCATTTTGCAAGAAAACAATAATTTCCTTGCTGTTTATTTTCCTTACACAATTTTTTATTATTATTTACTTTGACATATTTGTTTGTACTATTTCATACCCCTTTAAGGTAAATCAAACAGTTCTTAAAAATGGAGAAAGCAGTCATATTATACATAGGTACACAGGTAAGCCTATGTCCACACTTTTGTCTTTTTTTAACTTTTGTATTCCCCCTGTATATGCAATTTCACATCTTTATAGATATTGATTCAATGTTCAATGTAAAGCTATATATTTCCCCTGTCTGTTCTCCTACATGATAAAGGAAGGAACTCTTCCGAAAGCTTGTCAACTTATAAATGTAGAGTTAGCCCAATAAAAAAGTATCATTGCTCAATGCAATACTCTTGTTATTTTGATATCTATCTATCTATCTATCTATCTATCTATCTATATATATATATATATATATATATATATATATATATTGCATACGAAGAGAGAAGCGCTCTACCAGGAACGAACATCAGCTCAACAGCTAGTTCTATGGCGATTTACCACCCAGGAGCAGCCTCTTTTAGACCAGTGTGCTTTTCATAGAGGAAAACTTTCCTGAAGCATATCAGTCTGATCCCGCCAAGTAAGGTCAGTCTAGCCCCGAAACACCAGGCAATTCTCCTCTGAACAAGGTACATGACAACCCCAGACGATCGTTTCGGCATCCTATGGGCCTCGTCAGTGAGGTGCAGCCACATTCCTCTAAGCACACTGGGCAAGGAGTCCACGTCTGTTTTCCCCCATCCCCCCATAGGGAGACTTTCCCAGGGTCACATTAATTTGCATACGAAGAGAGAAGTGCTCTACCAGGAACGAACAACAGCTAATCAGCTAGTTCTATGGTGATTTACCACCCAGGAGCAGCCTCTTTTAGACCAGTGTGCTTTTCATAGAGGAAAACTTTCCTGAAGCATATCAGTCTGATCCCGCCATGTAAGGTCGGTCCAGCCCTGAAATACCAGGCAATTCTCCTCTGAACAAGGTACATGACAACCCCAGACGATCGTTTCGGCCTCCTATGGGCCTTGTCAGTGAGGTGCAGCAACATTCCTCTAAGCACACTGGGCAAGGAGTCCACTTCTGGTTTCCCCCATCACCCATAGGGAGACTTCCCCAGGGTCATATTAATTTGCATACCAAGAGAGAAGCACTCTACCAGGAATGAACAACAGCTCATCAGCTAGTTCTATGGTGATTTACCAACCAGAAGCAGCCTCTTTTAGACCAGTGTGCTTTTAAAAGAGGAAAACTTTCCTGTAGTATATCAGTCTGATCCCGCCATGTAAGGTCAGTCCAGCCCTGAAATACCAGGCAATTCTCCTCTGAACAAGGAACATGACAACCCCAGACAATCGTTTCGGCATCCTATGGGCCTCGTCAGTGAGGTGCAGCCACATTCCTCTAAGCACACTGGGCAAGGAGTCCACGTCTGTTTTCCCCCATCCCCCATAGGGAGACTTCCCCAGGGTCATATTAATTTGCATACGAAGAGAGAAGTGCTCTACCAGGAACGAACAACAGCTAATCAGCTAGTTCTATGGTGATTTACCACCCAGGAGCAGCCTCTTTTAGAACAGTGTGCTTTTCATAGAGGAAAACTTTCCTCAAGCATATCAGTCTGACCCCGCCAAGTAAGGTCATTCTAGCCCCAAAACACCAGGCAATTCTCCTCTGAACAAGGTACATGACAACCCAAGACGATCATTTCGGCCTCCTATGGGCCTTGTAAGTGAGGTGCAGCCACATTCCTCTAAGCACACTGGGCAAGGAGTCCACTTCTGTTTTCCCCCATCACCCCATAGGGAGACTTCCCCAGGGTCATATTAATTTGCATACGAAGAGAGAAGTGCTCTACCAGGAACAAACAACAGCTAATCAGCTAGTTCTATGGTGATTTACCAACCAGAAGAAGCCTCTTTTAGACCAGTGTGCTTTTCATAGAGGATAACTTTTCTGAAGCATATCAGTCTGATCCCGCCAAGTAAGATCAGTCTAGCCCCGAAACACCAGGCAATTCTCCTCTGAACAAGGTACATGACAACCCCAGACGATCGTTTCGGCCACCTATGGGCCTCGTCAGTGAGGTGCAGCCACATTCCTCTAAGCACACTGGGCAAGCAGTCCACTTCTGTTTTCCCCCATCACCCCATAGGGAGACTTCCCCAGGGTCATATTAATTTGCATAGGAAGAGAGAAGCGCTCTACCAGGAATGAACAACAGCTAATCAGCTAGTTCTATGGTGATTTACCACCCAGGAGCAGCTTTTTTTTAGACCAGTGTGCTTTTCACAGAGGAAAACTTTCCTGTAGTATATCAGACTGATCCCACCAAGTAAGGTCAGTCCAGCCCTGAAATACCAGGCAATTCTCCTCTGAACAAGGAACATGACAACCCCAGACAATCGTTTCGGCCTCCTATGGGCCTCGTCAGTGAGGTGCAGCCACATTCCTCTAAGCACACTGGGCAAGGAGTCCACGTCTGTTTTCCCCCATCCCCCCATAGGGAGACTTCCCCAGGGTCATATTAATTTGCATACGAAGAGAGAAGCACTCAACCAGGAGCGAACAACAGCTAATCAGCTAGTTCTATGGTGATTTACCACCCAGGAGCAGCTTCTTTTAGACCAGTGTGCTTTTCACAGAGGAAAACTTTCCTGAAGTATATCAGTCTGATACCGCCAAGTAAGGTCAGTCCAGCCACGAAATACCAGGCAATTCTTCTCTGAACAAGGAACATGACAACCCCAGGCGATCATTTCGGCCTCCTATTAGCCTCGTCAATGAGGTGCAGCTACATTCCTCTAAGCACACTGGGCAAGGGGTCCACGTCTGGTTTCCCCCATCACCCATAGGGAGACTTCCCCTGGGTCATATTAATTTGCATACTAAGAGAGAAGCGCTCTACCAGGAATGAACAACCAGCTAGTTCTATGGCGATTTACTCCCAGGATCAGCCTCTTTTAGACCAGTGTGCTTTTTTACAGAAGAATTTATATATATATATATATATATATATATATATATATATATATATATATATATATATATAAAAGCAGCCAATTGGCCAGTCTCTTCTCTGAAACTAGTTCATTTTTATCATATAATCCAAAGTATATCTTTCTGGGTCCTGTTTGTACTGTTTCCACAAAAATAAACTTTATAAGCAGTGTTAATTTCTTTACATAGAAGTGCATCATTAACTTGGAAGTGAAAAAAATAAATCACACTGAGGAGGACCAAGTTTAAATCTGCATTTCACACATTTAGTATTGCAAAATACCTTTTCATCTCCATTTTTTAACTTGGTGAAGTTTAGATACCAATGGCACTGTATATTAATACTCTGCATATAATTGTTTTTATTGATAGTAGTGTTCATTATATTTATAAGTTACTCACTGTACTATATAATAATATAGATGAGAGTATCAGCTTGTTTACTATACTCATACTGAGCCTATGGTGATGAGCTGAAAAAGTCATTGCTTTTGCAAATTTTTCCTTTTGTTAATTAATTGTTTAATAACTTAAATGATGACATAAGCATCCATGGGCTAAAAATGTTAACGGATTTTCAGTCACTAAAATCCTGAAAATTTAAAGTAAATTAGTTCAGTACAAACACATCTGTTAAAATGCTGTTATTTCCTTTTATATATAAAAAGTAAGAGGATACATTCCTTTAATATACTTTGTGATTTGTAATAACTAACGGTTAGATTATGAGTTTTGTGGTATGAGTGAAAAAGCAGCGTTAAGGCTCTTTTTCACTACCGCTGGTATTACGAGTCTTGCAGGTTTAGGGACACCGCACACTTTTTTGGCCGTAACGCAACTTAATTACCGCAGCTTTCAAAAAGTCCTTTTTCAATGGGACTTCCATAGCGCTAGTATTACGAGTCTGCCTGGGAGGCCAAAAAGTGAGCGGTACACCCTATACCACCAAGATCGATACCGTAAACTGAAAGTCAGTAGTTACGAGTTTTACGCTACAAAGCCGTAACATAAAACTCATAACTAAAGTGCTAAAAAGTACACTAAGACCCATAAACTACCTATTAACCCCTAAACCGAGGCCCTCCCGCATCGCAAACACTAAAATAAATTTATTAACCCCTAATCTGCCGCTCCAGACATCGCCACCACTATAATAAACATATTAACCCCTAAACCACCGCACTCCCGCATCACAAAAACACTTGTTAAATATTATTAACCCCTAATCTGCCGCCCCTAACATCGCCGCCACTTACCTACATTTATTAATCCCTAATGTTCCACCCCCAACGTCGCCGCCACTATACTAAAGTTATTAACCCCTAAACCTAACCCTAACACCCACTAACTTTAATGTAATTAAAATAAATCTAAATAAAACCTACTATTAATAACTAAATAATTCCTATTTAAAACTAAATACCCATAAAATAAACCCTAAGCTAGCTACAATATAACTAATAGTTACATTGTAGCTACCTTAGGTTTTATTTTTATTTTACAGCTAAGTTTGTATTTATTTTAACTAGGTAGAATAGTTACTAAATAGTTATTAACCAACTACCTAGCTAAAATAAATACAAATTTACCTGTAAAATAAAACCTAACCTGTCTTACACTAACACCTAACCTTACACTAAAATTAAATAAATTACATAAATTAAATAAATTATCTAAATTTTAAAAAAAAACACTAAATCACACAAAATAAAAAAAGAAATTATCAGATATTTAAACTAATTACACCTAATCTTTAGCCCTATCAAAATAAAAAATAAAAAAACCCTAGCCAAAAGTAAACTACCAATAGCCCTTAAAAGGGCCTTTTGCGGGGCTTTGCCCCAAAGAAATCAGCTCTTTTACCTGTAAAAAAATACAAACAACCTCCCAACAGTAAAACCCACCACCCACACAACCAACCCCCCAAATAAAATCCTAACTAAAAAAAACTAAGCTCCCCATTGCCCTGACAAGGGCATTTGGATGGTAATTGCCCTTAAAAGGGCATTTAGCTCTTTTTACGCACAAAAGCCCTAATCTAAAAATAAAACCCACCCATTAAACCGTTAAAAAACCTAACACTAACCCCTGAAGATCCACTTACAGTTTTTGAAGACCCAACATCCATCCTCAACGAAGCCGGCAGAAGTCCTCAACGAAGTAGCAGAAGTCTTCATCCAACCGGGCAGAAGTCTTCATCCAGACGGCATCTTCTATCTTCTTCCATCAGGCACGGAGTGGGTCCATCTTCAAGACATCCGGCGCAGAGCATCCTCTTCAATCGACGTCTTCTTCCGAATGAGGTTTCCCTTTAAATGACGTCATCGAAGATGGCATTACTTAGATTCCGATTGGCTGATAGATTTCTATCAGTCAATCGGAATTAAGGTAGAAAAAATCCTATTGGCTGTTGCATTCAGCCAATAGGATGTAGCTTCATTCCTATTGGCTGATTCAACCTTAATTCCGATTGGCTGATAGAAATCTATCAGCCAATCGGAATCTAAGGGACGCCATCTTGGATGACATCATTTAAAGGTAAACCTCATTCGGAAGAAGACGTCGATTGAAGAGGATGCTCCGTGCCAGATATCTTGAATTTGGACCCGTTCCGCGCCAGATGGATGAAGATAGAAGATGCCGTCTGGAGGAAGACTTCTGCCCGGTTAGATGAAAATTTCTGCCCGGTTGGATGAAGACTTCTGCCTGGTTGGATGAAGACTTCTGCCGCTTCATTGAGGACTTCTGCCGGCTTCATTGAGGATGGATGTCGGGTCTTAAAAAAAATGTAAGTGGATCTTCGGAGGTTAGTGTTAGGTTTTTTTAAGGGTTTATTGGGTGTGTTTTATTTTTAGATTAGGGCTTTTGGGCAGAAAAAGAGCTAAATGCCCTTTTAAGGGCAATGCCCATCCAAATGCCCTTTCAGGGCAATGGAGAGCTTAGGTTTTTTTAGTTAGGATTTTATTTGGGGGGTTGGTTGTGTGGGTGGTGGGTTTTACTGTTAGGGGGGTTGTTTGTATATTTTTTTTACAGGTAAAAGTGCTGATTTCTTTGGGACAATGCCCCGCAAAAGGCCCTTTTAAGGGTTATTGGTAGTTTAGTTTAGGCTACGTTTTTTTTATGTTGGGGGTCTTTTTTTATTTTGATAGGGCTATTAGATTATGTGTAATTAGTTTAAATATCTGATCATTTCTTTTTTTATTTTGTGTAATTTAGTGTTTTTGTTTTGTTATTTAGTTCATTGTATTTAATTTAGGTAATGTATTTAATTGTAGTGTAAGGTTAGGTGTTAGTGTAACTCAGGTTAGGTTTTATTTTACAGGTAGGTTTGTATTTATTTTAGCTACAAACTTACCTGTGAAATAAAAATAAAACCTAAGCTAGATACAATGTAACTATTAGTTATATTGTAGCTAGCTTAGGGTTTATTTTATAGGTAAGTATTTAGTTTTAAATATGAATTATTTAGTTATTAATAGTATGATTTATTTAGATTTATTTTAATTACATTAAAGTTAGTGGGTGTCAAGATTAGGGATAGACTTAGGGTTAGGTTTAGGGGTTAATAACTTTAGTATAGTGGCGGCGACGTTGGAGGCGGCAGATTAGGGGTTAATAAGTGTAGGTAGGTTGCGACGACATTGGGGACAGGAGATTAGGGGTTAATAACATTATGTAGGTGTCGGCGATGTTGGGGGCAGCAGATTAGGGGTTAATAAGTATAATGTAGGTGTGGGCGATTTCGGAGGTGGCAGATTAGAGGTTAATAAGTATAATGTAGGTGTCGGCGATGTTGGGGGCGGCAGATTAGGGGTTAATCAGTGTAAGATTAGGGGTTTTTAGACTCGGGGTTCATGTTAGGGTGTTAAGTGTAAACATAAATTTTCTTTCCCCATAGGAATCAATGGGGCTGCGTTACGGAGCTTTACGCTCCTTTATTGCAGGTGTTAGACTTTTTATCAGCCGACTCTTCCCATTGATGTCTATGGGGAAATCGTGCACGAGCACGTAAAACCAGCTCACCGCAGCTTTCAGCAGCACTGGTATTGGAGTGCGGTATGGAGCTCAATTTTGCTCTACGCTCACTTTCTGCCTGCTAACGCCGGGTTTTTATAAACTTGTAATACCAGCTTTGTAGGTAAGTCAGCGGTGACAATAACTTGCAAGTTATTACCGAGCAGCTCTTACCGCAAAACTCGTAATCTAGCCGTCAGAAATTAAGTTTTATGTGGCTTTTACAATGAAATTTATATGAGAAAAACAGAAGCTATAAATGATAGATTCCCCACCCAAAATATTTTTAGTTAGGTGAACAAATTATACAAAGGTTTTAAAGGCTTTGAAAAACAGAATATTTTACACATGATTTCATGCTGAGGCTAGTGAGTCTATGTTGTATGTAGACTGGAAAATGTTTTTTTCCCTTTCCAGGTTATTGATGCTGGTGGCTCCATGACTATTCACACATTTGGGGCATATTTTGGGCTGACGGTTGCATGGATACTAAGGCGCCCTGACTTACATAAAAGGAACAATAAGGAAGGATCAGTGTATCATTCTGACCTGTTCTCCATGATTGGTAAGTGTCATATTCCTAGGTACATCCTGTTCCAGGTACACAAAGAAAAAAACGTTTTTATTTGACTTTTAAATACAAAGCAATGACAGGCAATAAGGCAGTACAATCTACAGGGAGTGCAGAATTATTAGGCAAGTTGTATTTTTGAGGATTAATTTTATTATTGAACAGCAACCATGTTCTCAATGAACCCAAAAAAACTCATTAATATCAAAGCTGAATAGTTTTGGAAGTAGTTTTTAGTGTGTTTTTAGTTATAGCTATTTTAGGGGGATATCTGTGTGTGCAGGTGACTATTACTGTGCATAATTATTAGGCAACTTAACAAAAAACAAATATATACCCATTTCAATTATTTATTTTTACCAGTGAAACCAATATAACATCTCAACATTCACAAATATACATTTCTGACATTCAAAAACAAAACAAAAACAAATCAGTGACCAATATAGCCACCTTTCTTTGCAAGGACACTCAAAAGCCTGCCATCCATGGATTCTGTCAGTGTTTTGATCTGTTCACCATCAACATTGCGTGCAGCAGCAACCACAGCCTCCCAGACACTGCTCAGAGAGGTGTACTGTTTTCCCTCCTTGTAAATCTCACATTTGATGATGGACCACAGGTTCTCAATGGGGTTCAGATCAGGTGAACAAGGAGGCCATGTCATTAGATTTTCTTCTTTTATACCCTTTCTTGCCAGCCACGCTGTGGAGTACTTGGACGCGTGTGATGGAGCATTGTCCTGCATGAAAATCATGTTTTTCTTGAAGGATGCAGACTTCTTCCTGTACCACTGCTTGAAGAAGGTGTCTTCCAGAAACTGGCAGTAGGACTGGGAGTTGAGCTTGACTCCATCCTCAACCCGAAAAGGCCCCACAAGCTCAGCTTTGATGATACCAGCCCAAACCAGTACTCCACCTCCACCTTGCTGGCGTCTGAGTCGGACTGGAGCTCTCTGCCCTTTACCAATCCAGCCACGGGCCCATCCATCTGGCCCATCAAGACTCACTCTCATTTCATCAGTCCATAAAACCTTAGAAAAATCAGTCTTGAGATATTTCTTGGCCCAGTCTTGACGTTTCAGCTTGTGTATCTTGTTCAGTGGTGGTCGTCTTTCAGCCTTTCTTACCTTGGCCATGTCTCTGAGTATTGCACACCTTGTGCTTTTGGGCACTCCAGTGATGTTGCAGCTCTGAAATATGGCCAAACTGGTGGCAAGTGGCATCTTGGCAGCTGCATGCTTGACTTTTCTCAGTTCATGGGCAGTTATTTTGCGCCTTGGTTTTTCCACACGCTTCTTGCGACCCTGTTGACTATTTTGAATGAAACGCTTGATTGTTCGATGATCACGCTTCAGAAGCTTTGCAATTTTAAGAGTGCTGCATCCCTCTGAAAGATATCTCACTATTTTTGACTTTTCTGAGCCTGTCAAGTCCTTCTTTTGACCCATTTTGCCAAAGGAAAGGAAGTTGCCTAATAATTATGCACACCTGATATAGGGTGTTGATGTCATTAGACCACACCCCTTCTCATTACAGAGATGCACATCACCTAATATGCTTAATTGGTAGTAGGCTTTCGAGCCTATACAGCTTGGAGTAAGACAACATGCATAAAGAGGATGATGTGGTCAAAATACTCATTTGCCTAATAATTCTGCACTCCCTGTATACAATAGTTATTACATTCTTTTCATTTATTTCTAAAGAATTTGCGGTAGAAATTTTTACGAAATTAGACTTTTTCTAACTATTAGAGAAATTGATGTTCTGGTTCCTACATTTTCTCTTTATAAATGATTAAATGTATCTAATACCAACCAATTAAGCTTCTTCAAAGAATCTAAAAGTTGGTTGGTTATTTGTTGAAATAGTATATTAGTTACTGTACATGCTGTTAATGGATATAATTATCTGGATGTATTTAAGATTTACAGTAGATCGAAGAATGATTGTTCATATATTCTGTGATAATCTGTTCTGGTTCTGGTATTTGAATCATGAGAGAATTTTATTCTTTTTTTGGCAAGGGTATGTGATTGTTTGAAAGGCAGAATGGACCCCTGAAACTGGCATAAATACATAGTTTAAATTACCGCATAAGCGCCACAACAGATAGCAGCTCCTGGGCAGGACACAACTGGTGAGCCAAAAAGGAGTGGATTCCCAATTGTCAAACAAAATGTGTAGTATTGTTTGACTAAAGCTATGTGTACTTATGCCTAAGGAGTCTTACACTGTTATCAATGGTCAATTGTGGAAAAAAGTAACATGGTCTAGGGAATTAGAGCATTTTATTTTTCTATTAGAATGTTGTTGTTTTTTTTCTTTCTATTATATTTAAAGTAATGGCAAAATATATTTAAGATTGTGAACACTATTTCATTTTCTTTTTTTTAGTACAATTTTAGCTTAGGGAACCTTCCGGTTAGCACCCAAGCAACAGCCAGGACCTAAGTTTTGTAGCACATGCCATAGACGTCTATTAGGTGGATCCAAACTTTAGTTGTTAGAGTGCCCAAGAATTTTGCTTGAGTGCTAAAATTCACTTTCCATTTGTAATATGAAAATTAAAATAAGAGCCGTCTAGCAATGTTAGCACACCATAGCACTAACATTTTTATGTTCCACTTGTAATCTTGGCCACTGTGTCTTAAAGACCATGAGGCCTATTTACTAAATATCTGTCGGCCCTGATCCGACAGTGCAGATCAGGTCCGACAGACATCGCTGAATGCGGAGAGCAATACACTCTCCTTATTCAGCATTGCACCAGCAGCTCTTGTGAGCTGCTAGTGCAACGCCGCCCCTTGCAGACTTGCGGCCAACCGGCTGCCAGCAGGGAGGTATCAATCAACCCAATCGTACTCGATCGTGTTGAATTGTGGTGATCTCTGTCCACCTGCTCAGAGCATACGGAGCTTGATAAATGGGTCTTCATATGTGGAAGATATTTACCATAAATTATTTTGTCTTACTTTGTCTGTACACAGAACAATATTATGGTGATATAGCTAAGTTTTAAGCTTTATACATTGCTATATTGAGTTCAAAGGCAAGTATTTATCTTAAAGAAAAGGAGATAAAAATTGCATTACAAGATATGTATTGTTGCTCATATCAATTTAACTGGGCATTAAGCCCCAAAATTTTATTTTATTATTCAAATAGAGCATACAATTTTAAACAACTTTCCAATTTACTTCTATTATCCCATAATATGTGGCATATATGTTCAGCCACCAAGCAGCATCTCCTGAGCCTACCTAGGTAAGCTTTTTTTTCCATAGGTAAGCTTTTTAACAAAGGATACAAAGAAAAAAAAACACAGATATTAGAAGTAAACTATAAAGTTGTTTAAAATTCTATGTTATATCTGAATCATGAAAGAAAACATGTGGGTTTCATGTCCCTTTAATCATAGATCACATATTGCAATAAAATAGGTCCACAATTCTCTGCTGATGTGACTTTATATTTGACTAAGAGAATCATTATCAAGAACTGTTTAAATTCAGATTGCAATTTAAAAACATCCTTATGTATAACATCTATTGATGGTATTAAACCAGGCTTCCATGGATCAAGATGAATAATATTTCCATTTACTGGCTTTGTAATTATTTTAACATAATATATTGCTTTGCTTCTTCATATTAATATAAGGTAAATAGTATCATCTTTGTTTATTATGACTAAGAAGTACACTATGGGGTATATTTATCAATGTGTGAGCGGACATGATACGAAGTAGCGTTTCATGTCCGCTGTACATCTCTGCAAATCGATAAATGCCGACAGCATACACTGTCAGTATTTATCATTGCACCTGCAGTTCTTGTGAACTGCTGGTGCAATGCCGCCCCCTGCAGATTCATGGCCAATCGGCCGCTAGCAGGGGGTGTCAATCAACCTGATCATATTCGATCAGGTTGATTTTTGTCTGCCGCCTCAAAACAGGTGGACAAGTTATGGAGCAGCGCTCTTTAGACCGCTGCTTCATAACTTCTGTTTCCTGCGAGCCTTCAACAAGGGGCCTCAAGTTCCATACAGAGTTTGATAAATATGCCCTATTATATTGTTTTCATAGTCTTAGTACCATACCACTTTTTTATTAGTGTATGTACGCTGACATTTCACAAATTCACCTGTTTTAGTGAAGATGGTTGGGCCCAATATATATATTTTTTCTGATTTCAGGAACTCTATATCTGTGGATGTACTGGCCCAGTTTTAACTCTGCTGTCTCAAATCACGGTGATGCTCAGCACAGAGCTGCCATTAATACATACTGTTCTTTAGCTTCCTGCGTTCTTACAACTGTTGCCATTTCCAGTGTGGTGAACAAGTCTGGCAAACTTGATATGGTAAGTAGGCAGCATGGCATGAGTTACTGTGTATTCATAATGATCAATAATGTCCAGCACAATGTGAAGCCACAGTGGTGCAAGCTGTCGGAGGTTCCACACCAAATCCTCCAAACAAACACAAGTGAATAAGTATACATGACAGCAGCACTCACCAAACGACATAAAATTTCACAGCTTTATTTGGAGATTTCCCAAGGTAAAAAGATTAAGACGACAATGTTTTGGGCTTGTTGCCCTTAGTCATGTCAAGTAACTTGACATGACTAAGGGCAACAAGCCCGAAACATTGTCGTCTTAATCTTTGTACCTTGGGAAATCTCCAAATAAAGCTGTGAAATGTTATATCGTTTGGTGAGTGCTGCTTCATGAGTTACTGTGTATCCCAGATATAAAAAGGTATATATTTTTCAACCCTTTAATTTACTCTGTCATCTTTGTCATCAAAACCCAGAAGATACTTTTACACATTCAATTCCCTTTTCAGCTCTCCGGTACCTCCACAGACCACTAGCCTCAAAGCTCAAATGTTAGCAGACCACTTTAACAAACATGAAATCATTAGAAAGAGCATATCCACATACTTAAATCTATCATCACAGAGGATGTGGTATCTAAGCTCTTATCCTCCTTTCATTTCACAACATGTCCCTCTGAGCTTCTTTCACTCCTCTCTGTTATTCTAAACCTAAAACAAGCTAAGCTTTTTTACTTTTCACTCTCAATAGGCATTTTCCCTGAACCATTCAAGCCTATGCTAATCACACCCATCCTAACTATCAGCCAGTCTCTGTGCTTCCATACAAACCACAACAAACATTACAAAGATTGATCTATAACTGCCTAGCACACGTTATCTCATTGAAATCTTTAAAATCTTTAAAAGAGTCTTACAAATTAAGTTTGCACTCTAAACACCTCACAGAAACAACACTTGCAAAGGTAACAAACAATCTAATCACTGTTAAAGCAAATGGTAACTTTTCTCTCCTTATTTTTTATATCTTTTGGAATACAACAGTTTGATGTATTTCTTCCTGTTGCCCCAATAGTCATAAAGTGTCTCAATCAATGGCACCTCCTCTGACTCTTTGTAACTCTCTGTGGTGTTTGGTCCCCTGATCCTCTCCATCTATACATCTACCCTTAAGAGATCTACAAGTTCCAATAGCACCTCCATAAAAAACAACACTTAAATATATCTCTCTTCTGCAGACAACAGACACTCCTTACTCAATCAGGTAACAATGTGTCCTTCAGGAATTTCCTCATAGAGGTCTTCACACTACTTACACTTTAATATTTATAAGTTGAACTTCTACTTATCCCCCCTGCACTTTCCACACCAGAGTTTGCACTTCTACCAAGGTCCACTGTCTGAGAGTCAAACTCAACTCAGCACTTTCATTCACTTCCCAAGTCCAAGCACTCAAAAAATCTGCCATTTTCATGTACAGAGCATTTCCAAAATGTACCCATTTCCTACCCAGGATACCCTCAAAATAATTAGCTTATTTATCCTGTCTTCCATTGATTACAGCAGTATTATTTTTAGTGACCCTCCTAACACCAGTTTATTCTTACTCCAATGATCATGAATGTCGATGCTAGAATAATTCTTCTCACTTGGAAATCAGCACAAGCCATTACTGACTCCCTATAACCTACCCAATCAAATTCATAATACTTACATTAATTTAGAAAGCTCTATAAAATCTAATGCCTGGTAATATCTCTACACTTATCTCCAGATGTTCCCCTAACTGTCCTGCTGCTCCATCAGCACATCCTTCTTCTTCTTTCTCCAAAACTTCTTTTGTGCTGCACCTACTTTATGGAACTCACTCTGAGAAATTGTCTCCAACCTCAAGTATTCTTTGAAATTTCTGTTTAGAGGTGTCTACCAACTCCTAATTTTTCATCACAACCGCCAGAAAGCATACTAAAAGCTCAATAAATAAACCCCTATACATTTGTTTCACTAACCCAGATCTCAAGAAAATAAAAAAAACTCCTCCTCTATTATTTATATTGTAAAGTCTAATTGTATTGTACTTTATACCCCACTGATCACGTATTCAGAGCTGTGACATATTGTGTCATTCAAATAAATGATAATACTTATAATGCAATTTATATGTAATATACTGGAAATGTTTTGCAGGTTCATATTCAGAATGCAACACTGGCTGGAGGAGTAGCAGTTGGCACAGCTGCAGAAATGGCACTAACCCCATATGGATCTCTCATAGTTGGATTTATATGTGGCATTGTGTCTACACTTGGATTTACCTATCTTTCCGTAAGTAATACAAACTGAAGCAAAAATGTAATAATTTGGAAATTTTATTAAAAATATATAACCATTGTCATTATGGGCCAAATTCTCTAAAGATGTCTGCTTACTGGAGATAATAAAAAAAAGGATTTTTAAAACGGGAAAATTTATGCTAAGAGCTATGTATTTCCCCAAGAGGTGTAACAATAGAGGTGCTCAATAAATTAAGCAGTTTAAACATTTGCATCAAAAGCACAATTAAAAATTGTAAATCACATAGATGTTAAAAAATTGTATTAATACGACACATTAAAAATTGTAAATGCAGATTGAAATTATTACTTAAAATTACACAGGAAAACAAAAACATATTTTTGTGCGCAGCAAAAATAATATTTAATGTACAATGTTATTTTACAAATACTATGCACCAAAAAGAACAACATTTAAAAGGTACTTTTTCTAATGCATAAAGAGTTTTACAAGCTAGATTAGAGGGCAGAACAGGAGCATTGGGTGTGTCTGAAGTTCTCCCACAGGTTTCATCATATTCTGTAAGCATCAACCCCTGAAGGTTTCTCTATTTTATCCTGTCATGTGTAAGCTAGTGGATTTGTCTCAAAATATGCAATGTACTTATTAAATTGCTATGAAAAGACATGAATGTAAAACTAGAAGCAAATGCAAGTTAAAGTATGGAGAAGCAAAGCAATTTGATTTGTATGTGCTTCCAAAAAGTGTGTTTCCTGTTACATTCAAACTCTACTGTGAGATTCTGCATTACAGAGAACTTCCTTGCTCTATGTAGAAGGCAGCTCGCGGCTTGCTGGGAATTTCAGGTTTATACCCCTTTATTCAAAGAATTCAGTGAGGTCTGTCCATGCGGATTATTTCACTCAATGCCAGTGAGTTTTAGAGCCTTTTGTCACAGACACACTGTTAAATCTAGTAAGGGCTTTATGTAATGTTAAGTGTTTGCAGATGGCATGTGTTATTGTGTTAATTAATATTTACTAACCTTTCCTTTTCAGCCAATTTTGTCTTCCAAACTTGGGCTCCATGACACATGTGGGATACACAATCTGCATGGCATGCCAGGTCTCATTGGAGGCATTGTGGGAGCAGTAACAGCTGCTGCTGCAACAGAAGGTGTTTACACTGCAGAGGGGTAAGATGTATAAAATATTTCAAGCATCCATTTTTTACATTACAGCTAGTTACATTACAACTGTTAGCAATGTTTAAAAGAGAACAATTTACAGGGACTATAATGATGCATGCTCCAAATGGTGGTATATTCACTCAGGGAATAACAGAGTAATATATTTATTCAGTGAAAGACAGGGTGCTATATTCACTCAGGGAAAAATGGTTATGGGGAGCAAATACTTCTCTGGCATATTCTCTATCTTTTCATAAAATCCCTTTAAAGGGCCACTAAAACCCAAAATTTTCTTTCATGATTCAGATAGAGAATACAATTTTAAACAGCATTCCAATTCACTTCCATTATCTAATTTGCTGCAATCTTTAGATATCCTTTGTTAAAGAAATAGCAATGCACATTGGTGAGCCAATCACATGAAGCATCTATGTACAGCCACCAATCAGAAGCTACTGAGCCTATCTAGATATGCTTTTTAGGAAAGAATATCAAGAGAATGAAGCAAATTAGATAATAGAAGTAAATTAGAAAGTTGTTTAAAATGGTATTCTCTATCTGAATCATGAAAGAAAAAAATTGGGTTTAATGTCCCTTTAAAGTGGTTTTCTGTGAATCAAATAACTGCCCCAACAGCTTTAACCCCTTAATGACCGAGGACGTGCAGGGTACGTCCTCAAAAAAAAGGCAGTTAACGCCTGAGGACGTACCCTGCACGTCCTCGGTGTGGAAAGCAGCTGGAAGCGATCCTGCTCGCTTCCAGCTGCTTTCCGGTTATTGCAGTGATGCCTCAATATGGAGGCATCCTGCAATAACAATGTATGGCCATCCGATGCAGAGAGAGCCACCCTGTGGCCCTCTCTGCACCGGAGATCGGTGGCTTCCTTCGTTGGTGGGTGGGAGCAGTACCGGGAGGCGGGTGGCGGCCATCGATGGCCCTGGAGATGTGCAGGGGGGCAGGATCATGGGCGGGGATGTCCGGGGGCACGCACGGGCGCGCGCGCGTGCACGATAGGGAGGGGGCGGGCGCGTGCACGGGGAGGGAGTGGGTGGGAACGCTGCACTACAGAAAATAGCATTGGTAATAGGATAGGTTTATACCGCTAATAAAATAAAAAAAAAAGCTAAATCAGGGGGTGTTGGGTTGGTATGTGGGAGGGAAGCTACACTACAGAAAAAAAACTGTGAAAAAAAAAAACAGAAAACATTTTTTCTGCAAACTGGGTACTGGCAGATAGCTGCCAGTACCCAAGATGGCCCCCACAATGTCAGAGGGGGACGGTTAGAGAGGTGTTTGGGGGGGATCAGGGAGGTTGGGGGATAAGGGGGATACTACACAGCAGCATATGTAAATATGCTATACAATTTAAAAAAACAACAACAAAGATTCCCTTTATTTTTGTACTGGCAGACTTTCTGCCAGTACTTAAGATGGCGGGGACAATTGTGGGGTGGGGGAGGGAAGGGAGCTGTTTGGGAGGGATCAGGGGGTGTGATGTGTCAGATGGGAGGCTGATCTCTACACTAAAGCTAAAATTAACCCTGCAAGCTCCCTACAAGCTACCTAATTAACCCCTTCACTGCTAGACATAATACACTTGTGATGCGCAGCGGCATTTAGCGGCCTTCTAATTACCAAAAAGCAATGCCAAAGACATATATGTCTGCTATTTCTGAACAAAGGGGATCCCAGAGAAGCATTTACAGCCATTTGTGCCATAATTGCACAAGCTGCTTGTAAATGATTTCAGTGAGAAACCTAAAATTGTGAAAAATATTACGTTTTTTTTAATTTGATCGCATCTGGCGGTGAAATGGTGGCATGAAATATACCAAAATGGGCGATCAATACTTTGGGTTGTCTACTACACTACATTAAAGCTAAAATTAACCCTAGAAGCTCCCTACATGCTCCCTAATTAACCCCTTCACTGCTGGGCATAATACACGTGTGGTGCGCAGTGGCATTTAGTGCCCTTCTAATTACCAAAAAGCAACAACAAAAGCCATACATGTCTGCTATTTCTGAACAAAGGGGATCCCAGAGAAGAATTTACAACCATTTATGCCATAATTGCACAAGTTGTTTGTAAATAATTTCAGTGAGAAACCTAAAGTTTGTGAACAAAATTGTGAAAAAGTGAAAAAAATTTTTTATTTGATTGCATTTGGCGGTGAAATGATGGCATGAAATATACCAAAATTGGCCTAGATCAATACTTTGGGGTGTCTTCTAAATAAAAATATATACATGTCAAGGGATATTCAGGGATTGCTGAAAGATATTAGTGTTCTAATGTAACTAGCACTAATTTTGAAAAAAAGGGGTTTGGAAATAGCAAAGTGCTACTTGTATTTATGGCCCTATAAGTTACAAAAAAAGCAAAGAACTTGTAAACATTGGGTATTTCTAAACTCAGGACAAAATTTAGAAACTATTTAGCATGGGTGTTTTTTGGTGGTTGCAGATGTGTAACAGATTTTGGGGGTCAAAGTTAGAAAAAGTGTGTTTTTTTCCATTTTTTTCTCATATTATATAATTTTTTTTATAGTTAATTATAAGACATGATGAAAATAATGGTATCTTTAGAAAGTCCACTTAATGGCGAGAAAAACGGTATATAATATGTGTGGGTACAGTAAATGAGTAAGAGGAAAATTACAGCTAAACACAAACACCGCAGAAATGTAAAAATAGCCTTGGTCCCAAACGGACAGAAAATGGAAAAGTGCTGCGGTCATTAAGGGGTTAAAGCTTCTAGGTTCAATTGAATAAATGTGTATGGCTTGATGTCTGTATACCTGTCTGATAATACATTATTTGCTGTTGTTTATTTATTTTTATAGTCTAAAACACATGTTCCGTTTTGAAGAAGAATTTAAAGACAGAACGCCAAGCATTCAAGGGGGATATCAGGCAGCCGGCATTTGTGTTTCACTTGCATTTGGATTGGTGGGAGGTACTGTTGTAGGTAAGAGTAATATAATAAATAAAATACGTAGTAAAATAATAATAATGTGTGTATATATATATATATATATATATATATATGCCATAGCTGCAATATATTTGTTTTTATTTGAGTATTGTATGCTACTTTTTCAGTACCAGAACCTTTACATAGAAGGATGTCCAATATAAGTGATATAGACAATTACTAAAAGGGAATATAAGTGGACACAAAACAATTTCCCATAATATTATACGTTTGATTATGTGTAATAAAAAAAACCTTGGCAATATTAATTCACTATTTATTTTACTTAATTTTTTATTTTATTAGAATAGTTATGTTAGGATAATTTATAGTTTAAGCTTTTTTTTTTTTATTTATTTCACAGGTAAGTTTTTATTTATTTAAAGATAGTTACATTGTAATTTTAATTTTAATTTAAAGTTAGGGGTGGTGTTAGGTTTAGGGGTTAATAGTTTAATTTAGTGTTTTGCGATGTGGGGGCCCAGTGGTTTAGGGGTTAATAGGTCTAGTTTAGTAGTTACAATGTGGGGGGCTGGAGGTTTAGGGGTTAATAGGTTTAGTTTATTAGTTACGATGTGGGGGGCTGGAGGTTTAGGGGTTAATACTTTATTATAGTGTTATTTAGTTTCAGCAATGTCGGGGGCGGTGGATTAGGGGTTAATAGGTTTATTTAATAGTCACAATGTGGGTGGGCGGCAGATTAGGTAGTTTATGGGTGTTAGTGTACTTTGTAAAATTTAAGTTATGAGTTTTGTCAAACATTTTTGTTTCGCAAAATTCATAATTACAGCTCTCAGATGGCGGAATGGATCGTGTCGGTATATGCTGTAACGCAAGCATTTTAACCGGAACGCACAACATGTAATACGGCGCTATGGAAAATCCCGAATTCAAACGTAATTTTTTTGAGTGCGAAATGGACATTGCGTTAAAGGCTAAAATGCTTGCAGTATAGCTGTAACGCCGCGACTCATAATATGCGTTCCAGGCCATTCCAGCGCGGTAATAGCTGTACCGCAACAGTTGTAATCTAGCTGCATGTGAAGAACATAAAAATGTAAAGTATGAGTTTTGCAATTAAGATTTTAACACGATCGAATTAGCGCATATGAAAATATAAAAAAAAATTATACAAATTATTAAAAATTATTAAACATACTGTAACATATATAGATATAGTCTATGGATTATTTAGAATATTTTGCAGTATGTTCAATCTTTTTTAAATCATTTTTATTTATTTTTTTATTTTTTTATGTAATATTTCAATATCACCCCTCAAGAGTACTAAGTTTTCATGTGTGCTAACCCGATCGCATTAAAATTTTGAATTGTGAAACGTGATGCTCAAAACACATACTTTACATTCCTATGTTTTTCACATAGAAAATAATGTAATTTTTATTATTAAATATAGATTTCTACATATATCTGATACTTTTAATGTAAAATACATACAGTATCTATACCTATATATCTATAGTAATATATATCTATATAACTATACCTGCATATCTATTCCTTTAGATATATAGGTATAGATATCTATTTTACATTGACATTATCCAATATATATATATATATATATATATATATAAAATATTTATTTCGTAATAAAAAAAAATTGTATTTGAATAACATAGAAATGTAAAATATGCATAAGATGCATAGGGGTTCTAATACGGTGTTGGGATAGTGCTCTCCTTTGCTAATATATATATATATATATATATATATATTCTATGGATTATGTATTATTTTTTATGGTATGTATAGTGATTTTTATTAATATTATAATATTTATTAAGATGGACAATGCTATTTCCTCTATGGCTAGGTGGACTACCATTCCTTTTTGAGGACAATGCCTCCTTTAAGTATCCAATGGACATAAACCTTTAAGATTTCCTAAGGAGATCCTTTCAGCTATATGTTTCTTCAAGCTGTTATTGTAGTCTAAGTATCTGCAGCTACTAAAGTATGGTGTGACCTTATTTCCCAAGAAGCTTTCCTTGATAACATCCAGAATTGCTTGAGGTTGGTCAAGACTGCAAGCAGTCTCTTTTGAGATGCAGCTGTTGAAACAACTTGCATTAATAACAAGAGTGTTACTATGTCTGTTTTGGCTAAAAGAGCCTTATGGCTAAAGTCATGGTCTACTGATAAAGGACCAGATTACAAGTTGAACGGTATTTAACAATCCAGCTGGCGCTCTAACTCCGCTCAAAGTAAGTTTTTTGCATGAGCCCGATAGCGCTCGTATTACAAGTTGAAAGTAAAACAATTTTGCTTGAGCGCTAACCACCAGGGCGAAAAAATCTGAGTTTCGAATATCACAATGCATTCCCCCATAGAAGTCAATGGAGCAAAAAAGTTGAAAAAAAATAACACCCTACTTGTGCGCAAACCCGATTGCATATTCTCAAGTGTGCTAACCCGGCATGAAAATATGAATATTCACATTCCAATGTTCTTCACATAGCATAATATGTTCTATTTATTCATAAATACATATTTCTACATATATCTGATGGTATTTTGGTTCAATATATATCTATATATATACCTATATAAATAGATGATTATATATAGGTATAGATATATACAGATTTATATAGGAATATCTATTTAAAAATACTTAGAACATATTCTGCTATGTGCAGAACATTGGAATGTGAAATATTTACAGTAAATACACAGTATGACACTTTATTAAATATTAATATTGCATGCATATGCTTTTAAATGTTTTCATCTACTTAACTGCAGAGGGCTCCAATGCACTTATATATGTCTAGATAAGTATGCATATGTATATATGTGTTTATATGTGTATATATGTCTGTAAATACATATATACACACATACAAATACATAAATACAAACGTACATACATATACATATTTAGACGTGTATGTATGTATCTCTATGTTAAAGCCCTTTACATGCCTTTTTAACTTTTTTGTGCAATTTTTATTTTTCATAATTTTTATTAGCTAGTGTTATTATGAGTGTAACTGTACTTTTAAATGTATTTTTGATGTGTTTGTGACACTTTTTTGTTTTGAGAAACAGTTAACCAAAGTTCTGAGAACAAGGTAATCATTCTAGTGTAAATCGCAATGGTGCTCATACGTTTGCATTTACTTTCAACTTGTAATACGCACTCTTCATCCAATGTGCTCAAACAGCTGCGATAAACCCAATATTTCTCACGCGTAACTGTTAGAGTGTGACTAGTAATATGGCCCATAATATGTAAAGGCAAAACTCTTTCCCTCCAATTTCAGAGAAAGATCTTGTTTGAACCAAAACTAGATGCTATACCTGCTACAGTCACTGGAGCTAAAGGAGCTTTCCTGCCACAAGACAAAAAAAGCTAAGGGCAAGGTTAAGTCTGCTAGGCGATTTTACCCCCTTGTCATTCCAAGACAGAAAGATCCTCCTCTTCAGTGTCTCAGAAGTCAGAGACATCCAGGTCAACAGACAAAAAAAAAGCCTTTCCCTTCTTCCAAAAGGAAGGAGGGTGCGACCTGCAACCCAGACTCTGTTCTACTTGGGGGCAGACTAAACTTTTTCCGGAGGCTTGGAGAAAATTATGTTCAAGTTCCTTGGGTACTGTCCATAATTTCCTACGGGTGTATCCTATAGGCTTTTAGTCTTGCCTTCCTCAAGGAAGATTCCTCTTGTCTTATGTTCCAAAGATAATTTAAAGGCCAGAGCTTTATTGGCATGTCTAACAGACCTAGAAGCCATGGGAGTAATTACTACGGTCTCCTTGGCGGAACAGATTCAGGGGTTCTATCTAAGCCTTTTTCATTGTTCCATAGAAATACATGACTTAAAGGCCAATCTTGGATCTCAAATCTCTGAACAAATTTCTGAAAGTTCTAACTTTAACATGGAGTGATTTCCTGGTCATTAAATTTTATTTACATCTTTCCTCCTTTTGTTTTACTATCAAGGATAATAGCCAGTTTAAAATAGGAAAGGGTAGCTGTAATTTTAATTTCTCTGGCATGGCTTTGCAGGACTTGGTACGAAGATCTGGTATGATTTTCCACAAGCCAGCCTTGGTGTTTTCCTCTCAGGAAGGACCCTGTCTTCCATTTAAGATCTCAAATCTCATAATTTGATAGAATTGCAATTGAAAGTCTGATTTTATCTCAGAGACATTTTTTAAAAAAACAAAAAAACAACACTGTCAGCATTTGACATTGCACAAGCATTTCTGGTGAAATGCTTATGCAATGCCGCCCCCTGCACATTTGCAGTCAATCGGCCACTAACAGGGGGTGTCAATAATCCCGATCGTATATGATTGGGATGATTGATTTCCGCCACCTCAGAGGTGGCGGATGAGTTAAGGAGCAGCGGTCTTATGAGCCGGAAACTTCAGGGGTAGCCGGCAGCATCCGCTGCTTGTTAAATCTACCAGATTTTGTTTGATTCTAAAGATTCTTTGCAGCATGGTCTGAATAAGGGTTTATCAGCCCATTCCCTTAAAGCCCAAATTTCTGCCCTTTCACAAGAAGATTTCAACACTTCCTGACATTTGTTTAAGATTTGGTTAGGATAAGACGAGTTATAAGGCCTGCTTCCCCTCTGTGGAACCTTAACTTGGTATTGAGGGTCAGCCATTTGATCCTATGAATAGTCTGAACATTCAACTGTTTCCTCACCCAGAAGAGCATCTGAGCTTTCTGCTCTATCTAGTGATTCTCCTTACCTGATTTTTTATCAGAATAAAGCAGTTTTATGGAAGTGCGAGCAGACATGATACGATGTAGCGTATCATGTCCGCCACATTCTCGTGCAATGCCGCCCCTTGCAGATTTGCGGCCAATCAGCCGCTAGCAGGGCGTGACAATCAGCCAGATCATATAGGATCGGGCGGATTGATGTCCGCAGCCTAAAAGCTGGCAGACAAGTTATGGAGTAGCGGTCTTTAGACCGCTGCTTCATAACTGCTGTTTCAGGCGAGCCTGAAGGCTCACGCGGAAACAGGGTCATCAAGATTTATCCAGAGCTTGATAATTCGGCCCCAATATCTTTAATTCCATTTCTTAGATCCCCTCAAAGGACAGAAAGCTACTGCAATCACCTTGGCAGGGTGGCTTAAAGCTTTGATTTGCATAGTGCATAGTAGCGGAGAAGTCTCCCCCTGAATGAATAACTTCTTGGGCTTTTATAAATGAAGCTTCCATTGAACAGATGTGCAAGGCAGCTACGTATTTAACTTTTCATACTTTTACCAAATTCTACCATTTGACACATCTGCTTCTTCTAAGGCTGCTTTTGGTATGTTGAAGTACCTGTTTAGTACCTGCCTTAAAGGGATAGTAAACTCAATTTTTTTCTTTCATGATTCATAATGCAATTTTAAGCAACTTTCTAATTGACTCCTATTATCAATTTTTCTTCGTTCTCTTGGTATCTTTACTTGAAAAGCAAGAATACAAGCATAGAATCCGGCCCATTTTTGGTTCAGCACCTGTGTTGCACTTGCTGATTGGTGGCTAAACGTAGCCACCAATCAGCAAGCACTATCCAGAGTGCTGAACCAAAAAATCCCTGTCTCCTTAGCTCAGATTCCTGCTTTTTCAAATAAAGATAGCAAGATAATGAAGATAATTTGATAATAGGAGTAAATTAGAAAGTTGCTCAAAATTCCATGCTCTAACTGAATTATAAAAAAACTAATTTGGGTTTACTAGCCCTTTAACTGTTTTTGTCTCCTAATGTTATGGTGCTCTCGTGGACTTGACAGCTTGGCTCGTATACTCTCACCATCTTATGAAAGAAAACAAAATGTATGCTTTCCTAATAAATTAATTTCTTTCATGATGGTGAGAGTCCACGATATCCGCCCTTGTTTTTCAAAAACAATTGGCGGCAGTACAAGTTAACACTTCTTTTACCCTGATTTTCCTTTCCTACTTTCTTATTTTATCCTTTCTCTTGGCCATATGTTTGACTAGGAAATCGTGTGAAAGTTAGAGCTATTAAAGCTCTGTTTTGTGGGATATTTTGCCTCCTTCTATAGGACTGGACTTTAATCCCACATGTGATGGCTTGTGGTCTCTCACCATCATCTAAGAAATGCATTTATTAGGTAAGCATAAATGTTGTTTTTATATACAGTTACTTTGTAATGCTCTGACCAATTTATGATAGAGACAGCAAAACAAAATTGTGAAAATAATTAAGCAAAGTTGCTACAAATAGATGGAAAATACAACCTTATTCCCAAGATGTAGTCTTGTGCAGAAATGGATCAGTTTCATTATCATACATGGTACAGTAGACAGAAAACAAAAAACTAGCAAGCTGAAAAACCTGCACCTACAGGATTACCCATTATGGGTAAGGAAAATAAATATTTTATGGCTGTTCAATAGGTCCCTTCTTATACCATGATTTTAAGTGCTTATTTTACTGGAAACATGCGCTACAGCTGCATGACATTTGGTAAATAGTTTTTTGATTGTCAACAAATGCAAATTCTTAAAATTTAAATTGAATCAGTTTAGCTGTTCAATTTCCATGGAATTCTCCGTAATAATGTGAGAAACATTGGTATTATTATTATTATTATTATTTTTATTGTTATTATTATTATGATAATTTATTTATGAAGTGCCAACATAATATTCAGAGCTATGACATTAGGTATAAAATTGCAAAGTGCAATAATGCAAAGACTTTTACATTAAACATAAAGGGTAGAAATCCAACAACAAATAAATCCAAGTATAAGTTTCAAATCTGGTTTGGTTAGAAAATTTAAAAATACTGGTATATTTAATAATTTATCAAGAGGATCACAAAACTGGTGACTCTTACAACTAAATTATGGCCATCATGTAGACTTTATTAAATAATACTTTAATCATGCAATCAAATTGTGGAACTTATTGCCTAAGGAGGTAGTGAATGCCAATACCCTAGATACATTTCTGGCTAGACACAGAATTCAGGGATATGAATGCTTATGTTACATGGGTCACATTTTTAATGGTATTAAGTTAAGCTCAATTGGAACTTTTATTGTAAATCAGGTAGGATCTGTATAGGGTGAAGTCAATGGACTTCTGTCTTCTTTCAACCTCTTCTACTATGTTCTCTTCTGCTATGTTACTATGTAACACAGCCTGAAGACCACTAAAGTAACATAGTCAGAAGTATGTTATAAGGGGGCTTGAACTGTTTCTTAAAAAAACAAAAAACAGATCTCTTAACAGTTGCTTCATAAACCTTTTAGCATAGGATCTCCGTCTCACTCCATGAGAAACTCCAAATAAATTGCCTTTTTTTAAATCCACTAGAACTGGAACTTTCAGTAGAGTGCAAACAAATGCTGCCAGCACCCAGCCATTCCCTCTCACTGCCGGCATGGTATACAGAACCACCTGTTACACAGCTGCACCTCCTCCAGCTCAGAGTAGTGGAAGGCATGAGTGCCAAAACTCAAGCTAGATAACCCAAATGATCCAAACAAGCATTTGACAGCAAGCTTCTAATATAACACTCTTTATTAACTGTTATACATAAAAACGCACATGGAAATAAAAACCATGTTCATGACAAACATTGTCTTGTGCATTTCTGCTGTCACTGCCTAATTCATAGACACAATATAAACAATTAAAATACATGTTAAAAAGCCATAGATCAACATTCATTGTCTCTTTCTGCCTGTTATATATCAACTTAGCCTCACCTATAAACACTGAAAATCACAGTCTCTTAATTAACGTTGAAGTGACCTAGTTGCCTGAAGGGTAGATTGACCAAAGGACATCATGATTGCATAGATAATCATTTTTTAGGACTTCTGGTGGGTGTCCCTTTAAGATGGTCATGGATTTGTGATGTTTCAATTTAAATACTAGTATCACAACCTGTCTGTGGCCAATACCTGCCATCCATTATTTCCTTTGTAATAATTGCACCCGAGAACATTTAGGAATTGAGATATTCTATTTCTTGGCCTGCCAGAAAGTAATTTAAGTACATTAGAACTGCCTGGCATTTTACACAAAATGGTGCAAGCCTTATCTGCAATGCTAACACCATTATTTGACTCGTTGCATTCGACTGTGGAAGTCATTATGCAGGAACTAACAATGCAAAGAGTGATACAAAGTGCAAATAAACTTCTTACTAATTCATTAGAACCTCACTCTTACTCACCATTGATAATAAATCTTGTCTCAACTGAATTTACTTTAGAAGTTGTGCGCTGTGGCAATGTTCATAAACAGCTACCAACTCCTACATATCCTACAAAAGAACAACATAAGAATTATGCTGTGGCAAATACAATGAATGTAAACCCTATTGTAGCTAACATAAATACATGCTACATTCAAGATTTGCAATCCTCAGAATCTGCTGTGTGCGATTCCTAGACTAAATTGAGTAAATCTCACTCCACCACTCTGGGAATGCATTCAGAGCTTCTGTCCACCGGGATCCTCCCTGCAACCAGTACAGTTATTTGCTTATGGTTCTTGTTCCATAAACACTCTGACTTAAAGGGACAGTCTAGGCCAAAATAAACTTTCATGATTCCGATAGGGCATGTAATTTTAAACAATTTTCCAATTTACTTTTATCACCAATTTTGCTTTGTTCCCTTGGTATTCTTAGTTGAAAGCTTAACCTAGGAGGTTCATATGCTAATTTCTTAGACCTTGAAGGCCACCTCATTTTAACAGTTTTTCACCACTAGAGGGTGTTAGTTCATGTGTTTCATATAGATAACACTGTGCTTGTGCACGTGAAGTTATCTGGGAGCAGGCACTGATTGGCTAAACTGCAAGTCTGTCAAAAGAACTGAAATAAAGGGGCAGTTTGCAGAGGCTTAGATACAAGATAATCACAGAGGTTAAAAGTATATTAATATAACTGTGTTTGTTATGCAAAACTGGGGAATGGGTAATAAAGGGATTATCTATCTTTTAAAACAATACAAATTCTGGTGTAGACTGTACCTTTAACTTGTGAAAATGTCATAGTGAAGGCTGGAGTAGGTTATATAGCTTTTCAAGCTGTTGCAGTAACAGTCTACTGCACAGTATTGTGAATGCTTTTCACATTGTCATGACTTTAGAATGATTTAAATAGCGGTAGCTGACAAACAACCTTCTTCCTTATTTGTCCTGGGACTCTGTTCCTTATGACATTAACTGAAGCTATACTGTTAATCCTAGTTGTGGATAATCTACCAATTGTTAAAGTACCCTGCAGAAGTTTTTGTCTTGTTTTGCTGGTTACTCACAATTTGTAACTTTGACAGTTCTCATCTTGAGTGTAAAATGTGCCATAAATGATGATTGCCACCAACACTATTTTAAGTTTTAGCAACTTCAGAGTATTTTGTTTACCATGGTTTATAAGTCTTGCTAAGGACCATCACCCCTAACAGAAATTGGAATGTTCTCTGACTGGTGTATACTTTAGTCATAAAGTGATGGTAAACTCTCCCCTTTTTAAAATCAGATCCAGAATGTTAGTGATATTATAGAAGGTATTGAATTAATCAGTTGTAATGAAGTTGTGCTATAACTTACTTTTAAATATAGATATGAAATTTAAATTCCCTGCACTCTGCCACCACTACAAAAGTCAATTTTTATATGAGCTAAAGGTATGAACTCAGTGTTCTCCCCATATGGCAATTTTATTGTAGCTAGAGTGCTTATTTGAGAACAATTCAAACGTTTAGTTCACAGAAAAATTGACTCTTGAGTCTTGAAGTGGGCGGTGGAGTGTGGGGAATTTGAATTTCATATCTGTATTAGAAAGTAAGTAATAGTGCATCTTCATTACAACTGATGAATCTAAAATATCATTAACATTTCATATCTAATTTAAAAAAGGGGAGAGTTTACTATCACTTTAAGCTTGCTTCCATATACTTGAATACAGACAATGTATCTATTCAATTTTGAGCGCAAATTTTGCTTGGCATCCATTTGCCATAGATAGACTTCCTTATTAACTCATATGCTCTAAACATATATAACACTAATCTGGTAACTTACCTACCTAGATTGCTGAGTTTCAACTTTCATCCTGAATATTATGGAGATGCTGATCCACTGTTAAGCTATTGGATAGTTTTGTTGTTTTTTTAATTATTATTTTATTCTTTATTTAAGTTAAAAAGGAATCACAGGGAAGGTTCGTATTTAAGGTTTCTTTTTCACAAAGGGATATTTTTTTTGTCTCCGAGGACCTCTAGTGGTTATTTGTAGTATCACTTCTGTGTCAGAAAAACATTGGCTACATATCTATGGTTTCTGATTCTAATTAATAACAGTTTTCACTTAAGATTTGTTACTATCCTTTTTTTTAATAAGAATTTAAAAAAAGAAAAGAGACACACTCCCTTTCCCCCAAAATTATAATTTATTTATTTTGCTTTTATGTCTGTGTCTTAATAAAAAGAATTGGAAGAGAAGAAAATAAATTTAAAAAAGTGCTTTAAAAAAAGGAGCTCTGTTCTATTCTTAATGCTTATTTTGTTGTACATGGAGCAATTCTCTGGTTTAGTGTCTTTTTGATTGTTATGTTTATTAGTTTGTAATAGTTATAAAAATGTTGAGCTCAGATAATCATATACAGTAAGTGGGAGATATATCCTTATTATCTCCCCTCAGATGTTTTATTGGGACTTACAGCCTCCTATTTATTTACAATTAAGAGAGGAGCGTATCTTTTATATATTTTTGCTGTCTTATTTGTGTATGTAATTATATGGCAAGCTACAAATTGTATGTTGACAGTAACTTCATCTCTTTGCTGTTTTATAGCTCTCACTGTGGAAAATATTGGAAATACTGTCAATATTTCTGTGATATATCTATGCATACTTGTAAACTGGTTGTAAGCTTCCTTAATTAAAAAATATTTTGAAAAATTGCACTAATCAGATGCAGGACATAAAGGCGTCTTTTGCCCTGTGCAAACAGGAAACCATATGAAATAAAGGGACACTGAACCCAATTTTTTTTTCTTTTTCGTGATTCAGATAGAGCATGCAATTTTAAAGTGATGGTAAATCTAACTATAGTTGAGTTAATATTTTAGAAGTATTACTTAATATAAGCACAGCGATGCTTTTGTTTTTTTTAAATATGCTTTTTTTTCTTATAAAATTTTCATTTATAAATGCGTCCCGTTACCTGTTCCCTGACTGCCTCCCTGTTAGAATTTCAGAAATCTCTGTTTGATTGACAGGTGCATCATCCAATCGGGACTGCACCATACGCCCTATGTAAATCTGGTATTAGCACGCTCCCGTGCTTGGAGTTTTCAATGGCATCAGCAGAACTTCAACTGCGCAAGTGCAGTTGCAGCCACAATCTCGCCGCTGCTTAGAGTAACACACTACATTACCCTGTCACTGCTTGGTGAAAAGTTTAAACGGTGCAGTAATAATTTTTAATTTAATAGCACTTTTATTTTATTTGCTTGTACTTAGATAATAAGCACGTTTGGGGGGGGGAGGGGCGGCTCATGGGGGGATTCTTTAGTACTGTCTTCTGCGCTGCTGTAAACAGTGAATTTGTGAAATGATACTGACAGGGTAATGTAGTGTTTTACTATAAGCAGCGGCGAGATCTTGGCTGCAACTGAACTTGCGCAATTGAAGTTCTGCTGATGCCATTGAAAACTCCAAGCACGGAAGCGTGCTAATACTAGATTTACATAGGGCGCATGGTGCAGTCCCAATTGGATGATGCACCTGTCAATCAAACAGAGATTTCTGAAATTCTAACAGGGAGGCAGTCAGGGAACAGGTAACGGGGCGCATTTATAAATTAAAATTTTATAAGAAAAAAACAAAAGCATCACTGTGCTTATATTAAGTAATACTTCTAAAATATTAACTTAACTATAGTTAGATTTACCATCACTTTAAGCAACTTTCTAATTTACTCCTATTATCAATTTTTCTTTGTTCACTTGCTTTCTTTATTTGAAAAAAAGGCATCTAAGCTTTTTTTTTTTTGGTTTAGAACTCTGGACAGCACTTTTTTATTGGTGAATGAATTTATCCACCAATCAGCAAGGACAACCCAGGTTGTTCACCAAAAATGGGCCGGCATCTAAATTTACATTCTTGTATTTCAAATAAAGATACCAAGAGAATAAAGAAAATTTGATAATAGGAGTAAATTAGAAAGTTGCTTAAAATGTCATGCTCTATCTGAATTGTGAAAGAAAAAAATTGGGTTCAGTGTCCCTTTAATAGTGTTTGGTTGGATATCCAACCCTCCCATGTTAGAATAATAGCACTGATATGTAGTAGGACCGCATATATAAATTCGGATGGCTAAATACTGTACACCATTAAACATTCTAATTATTAACACTACCCCCATATGCATTAGTATCCAAACACAGCAGCCATAAATGATACCCCTATGGTTTACATAAAGTCAGCACAGTGTATTTATAGGACATGTTAATATAGGACATGTTAATCTAAAATATCACCTCAAATGTAAGGTTTATTGAAAGATTGTCAGCTCACTCAATAAGTAAAATAAATATTTAACTAGATGAATACCACACCACTATAAGTTGTATTTGTTTGAACATATAATAAAGTAGTAAGTTATGTTGAACCTGCCATATTTCAATATAATAGATACATCTGAGTTTTGATGTTAAAAATATATAAATTATTAGAACATTTTACATATTATTAGATTTATTTAAATGCTATTTGTCCACAAGTGATATTCAGATACACTAGCACTAAACCTATAAACAGCTCTGGACTATCTTATCTAACATTGTTTTTCTAATGCCTCCTTAGGTTTTATTCTAAAATTACCAATATGGGGTGATCCATCTGACGAGAACTGTTTAGAAGATGATGTTTACTGGGAGGTAAGTAAGCTGTCATCTAGCTGCTTAGGTTGTTTTTTTATTATTATTCTACATTTAAATTTGAGATGCATTGAAGTGAGATACTTGTTTACTTAAGTTGCCCTTTTTCCAGTGCTCCATCCAAACCTATTGATACTGAAGCAAGGTCTAATTAGTAGATTATAACAACGATGAAGAGGGTAACAATTTATTGGCCAAAGTTCACTGAATTCATCTATGTGCCTTCAATCTAAGAGAAGAACCATGTGAAAATATTTTAGACAGACTTGCATGAAAGAAAATTATAGCCAGTCAATAGCAAATCATTGCAATGATGCATTGCTGTAACTTACAATAGTTCATGTTTATTACATGAATTTTAGCTTGGTATTTGGATTTTGGCTACAGAGGTTTGATTTTTTTTTTTAGATTATCATGAAAGTCAATTATGCTGGGGCTAATATTAATTAATGTTATTTTATGCATTTTATAATAACCTTTATAATCAATAATAAATTGTCTCGTATTAATATAAAGCTATAATTAAATACATTTTAAAAGTAAATTATTAAATAGTATACTGATCTCATCTATGCCAAGATCACACCACCATTATATCACACTGCAAAAATGTCAGGACTACCTAAGTCAATGACAGGTTACTGAAAACACTGCAAAAGTTTGGGATAGGGTTAACTCCTTGGATGGATGCAACACTGGCTATTGTTAAGGTTAGTGTTTAGATTAGGGTTAGTGTTAAAGCCAGAATTAGTGCTAGTTATAATTAATAGCTTGGTTGTATTTTGTTGTTAATGAAGGGGAGTTTGCACCCTTAGCTGCAGTGTTACTTGTGACATTGTTGTGACCACATTATGGGCTAGATAGAGTGGAGCACATTTGATAGCACAGTGTGTGTTAACTTGCACTTGGTCCTGTGCAAATAATAAAGCACAGTCTGGTAATACAAGTGGATGGTAACAATGTTAATCAGTGAATCGTATCCTGCTGTCATATTTTATCACACCCTATACTGTTCATGGATATCGCTTATAATACGTGGGGAGTTAAGGGCAGTACAAAATACCAATAAAAAGTTTGCCCTTTTGGGACAAGACAAGCAGAATGGCAGGGAACAAGTCCACAGACAATCCCCACTAGTGCTTCTTTAAGAGGGTACTGACCATGCACAAAATCTAGGCTTCATCCTGGACTCCCCACTCTCCATGGACCGACAAATCAATGCCATCCCCTCAACATCCTTCCACATTCTCCACCTTCTACGAAAAATATTCAAGTGGATCCCTACCAAAGCCAAGAAAACAGTCACCCACGCCCTTGTCAGCAGCTGGTCGTACTACGGCAACGCACTCTACACAGGCTCCACCATCAAACTCCAAAAAAGACTCCAATGTATCCAGAATGCCTCAGCCAGACTCATCCTCGACATCCCTCTCCAATGCCACATCACCGAACACCTAAGGAACATTCACTGGCTCCCCATCAACAAGAGAATCACCTTCAAGCTCCTTACCCACGCTTTCAAGGCCCTACACAACATCGTACCTGAATACATCAACCACTGCGTAAATTTCTACAACCCCGCCAGACAACTCCGATCGGCTGACCAAGCACTCGCAGTCATCCCCCGCATCAGAAAATCCACAGTGGGCGGAAGTGCCTTCTCCCACATGGCAGCAAAGACATGGAACACCCTCCCGCTGCACCTCAGACAATCCACCTCCCTTACAAAGTTCAGAAAGGACCTCAAAACCTGGATCTTCGACTGAACGCCCATCCCCTGCCCCCCTCCCCCTTTCCGCTTTCCCTTAGCGCCTTGAGACCCTCACGGGTGATCAGTTTGCGCTCTATAAGTACCCAATAGATAGATAGATACCTAAAAAAGTAAAGGACTCGCACCTAATGTAGGTCGAAATTACTCTCACATATGTAAAGCTAAAGATAAAAGTAGCTGCCCGTCCCTAAAAAAGAGAGAGGCACCTCAAACCCCTCTATATAAAAGCATATACATAAACAAGAGGCGGGATGGTGCTACACAGGTATACTATCTATGTGAATAGTATTACAAATAGTAATAGAACAAACAAAGTTAAGACCAAATAAAGTTCAAAATCAAAATACAGAGAAGTGCTTCTGGAAAAACACCCGATCTCAGAGAAATGTCAGTTCTGATTCAAGCCCTGCATGGATGTGCACTTACTTCAAAAACGCTCAATCGATATGAGGTAAGACAGATTGTATCGGTAAACTTGGCACCTCCCAGAATATGGAGCAGGATGTCTGTGTCGTTGTGGCTCCTCCGGGTTTCCAAACAATTCAGTATGAGAAACTTTCAGGGACCAGTTGTAACTACGCCCAGTATATCTGTAGTTTGACGGGTCTCTTAACAAAAACCATCACTCACAAATGAAACATTCAGCTTCAGAAACCCACGTTTCAACAAAAACTTTTCTCTGAGATCTGGTGTTTTTTCCAGAAGCACGTCTCTGTATTTTGATTTTCGACTTTATTTGGTCTTACTCTTAACTTTTGGCTAGATTACAAGTTTGGTGTTAGAAGCTGTGCGGTGCTAACGATCAGTTTATGCTCACAGCTCACAGACAGCGCTGGTATTACGGGTTTTTCCAAACCCGGCGTTAACCGCAAAAAAGTGATCGTAGAGCAAAATTTTGCTCCACATCTCACCTCAATACCAGCGCTGCTTACGTTAGCGGTGAGCTGGCTGAACGTGCTCATGCACGATTTCCCCATAGGAATCAATGGGGGAGAGCCGGCTGAAAAAAAACCTAACACCTGCAAAAAAGCAGCATTTAGCTTCTTACGCAGCCCATTGATTCCTATGGGGAAAATACATTTATGTCTACACCTAACACCCTAACATGAACCCTGAGTCTAAACACCGCTAATATTATACTTATTAACCCCTAATCTGCCGCCCCCGACATCGCCGACACCTACATTATATTATTAACCCATAATCTGCCGCTCCGGATACCGCAGCCACCTACATTATACTTATGAACCCCTGATCTGCTGCCCCCAACATCACCGACACATACATTATATTTATTAACCCCTAATCTGCCACCCCCAATGTTGCCGCAACCTACCTACACCTCTTAACTCCTAATCTGCCGCCCCCAACGTCGCCGCCACTATATTAAAGTTATTAACCCCTAAACCTAAGTCTAACCCTAACACCCCCTAACTTAAATATAATTTAAATAAATCTAAATAAAAATAACTATCATTAACTAAATTATTCCTATTTAAAACTAAATACTTACCTATAAAATAAACCCTAAAATAGCTACAATATAACTAATAGTTACATTGTAGCTAGCTTAGGGTTTATTTTTATTTTATAAAAATTAACTCTTATTAAATAAATTATTCCTATTTAAAGCTAAATACTTACCTGTAAAATAAACCCTAATATAGCTACAATATAAATTATAATTATATTGTAGCTATTTTAGGATTAATGTTTATTTTACAGGCAACTTTGTATTTATTTTAACCAGGTACAATAGCTATTAAATAGTTAATAACTATTTAATAGCTACCTAGTGAAAATAATTACAAAATTACCTGTAAAATAAATCCTAACCTAAGTTACAATTAAACCTAACACTACACTATCAATAAATTAATTAAATAAAATACCTACAATTATCTACAATTAAACCTAACACTACACTATCAATAAATTAATTAAATACAATACCTACAAATAAATACAATTAAATAAACTAACTAAAGTACAAAAATAAAAAAGAACTAAGTTACAAAAAATAAAAAAATATTTACAAACATTAGAAAACTCTTACAACAATTTTAAACTAATTACACCTACTCTAAGCCCCCTAATAAAATAACAAAGACCCCCAAAATAAAAAAATGCCCTACCCTATTCTAAAATTAAAATAGAAAATCTCTTTTACCTTACCAGCCCTGAAAAGGGCCCTTTGCCGGCATGCCCCAAAGAATTCAGCTCTTTTGTCTGTAAAAAAAAAACCATACAATACCCCCCCACAACATTACAACCCACCACCCACATACCCCTAATCTAACCCAAACCCCCCTTAAATAAACCTAACACTAAGCCCCTGAAGATCTCCCTACCTTGTCTTCACCACGCCGGGTTCACCGATCGATCCAGAAGAGCTCCTCCAATGTTTTGATCCAAGCCCAAGCGGGGGGCTGAAGATGTCCATGATCCGACTGAAGTCTTCATCCAAGCGGGAGCTGAAGAGGTCCATGATCGGGCTGAAGTCTTCATCTAAGTGGGAGCTGAAGAGGTCCATGATCGGGCTGAAGTCTTCTATCAAGCGGCATCTTCAATCTTCTTTCTTCCCGACGAATGACGGTTCCTTCAAGGGACGTCATCCAAGATGGTGTCCCTCGAATTCTGATTGGCTGATAGGATTCTATCAGCCAATCAGAATTAAGGTAAGAAAATTCTGATTGGCTGATGGAATCAGCCAATCAGAATCAAGTTCAATCCGATTGGCTGATCAACATTGGCTAACAGCCAATAGAATGCAAGCTCAATCTGATTGGCTGATCGGATCAGCCAATCTGATTGAACTTGATTCTGATTGGCTGATTCCATCAGCCAATCAGAATTTTCCTACCTTAATTCCGATTGGCTGATAGAATCCTATCAGCCAATCAGAATTCGAGGGACACCATCTTGGATGACGTCCCTTGAAGGAACCGTCATTCGTCGGGAAGTCATCGGTGAAGATGGATGTTCTGCATCGGCGGGATGAACATGGATCTGGAAGAAAGAAGATTGAAGATGCCGCTTGATAGAAGACTTCAGCCGGATCATGGACCTCTTCAGCTCCCGCTTGGATGAAGACTTCAGCCGGATCATGGACATCTTCAGCCCCCGCTTGGGCTTGGATCAAGACATCGGAGGCTCTTCTGGATCGATCGGTGAACCCGGAGTGGTGAAGACAAGGTAGGGAGATATTCAGGGGCTTAGTGTTAGGTTTATTTAAGGGGGGTTTGGGTTAGATTAGGGGTATGTGGGTGGTGGGTTGTAATGTTGGGGGGGGTATTGTATGTTTTTTTTACAGGCAAAAGAGCTGAATTCTTTGGGGCATGCCCCGCAAAGGGCCCTTTTCAGGGCTGGTAAGGTAAAAGAGCTTTTCTATTTTAATTTTAGAATAGGGTAGGGCATTTTTTTATTTTGGGGGTCTTTCTTATTTTATTAGGGGGCTTAGAGTAGGTGTAATTAGTTTAACATTGTTGTAATATTTTTCTAATGTTTGTAAATATTTTTTTATTTTTTGTAACAGTTCTTTTTTATTTTTTGTACTTTAGTTAGTTTATTTCATTGTATTTATTTTTAGGTATTGTATTTAATTAATTTATTGATAGTGTAGTGTTAGGTTTAATTGTAGGTTATTGTAGGTATTGTATTTAATTAATTTATTGATAGTGTAGTGTTAGGTTTAATTGTAACTTAGGTTAGGATTTATTTTACAGGTAATTTTGTAATTATTTTAACTAGGTAGCTATTAAATAGTTATTAACTATTTAATAGCTATTGTACCTGGTTAAAATAATTACAAAGTTGCCTGTAAAATAAATATTAATCCTAAAATAGCTACAATATAATTATAATTTATATTGTAGCTATATTAGGGTTTATTTTACAGGTAAGTATTTAGCTTTAAATAGGATTAATTTATTTAATAGGAGTTAATTTATTTTGTTAGATTTAAATTATATTTAATTTAGGGGGGTGTTAGTGTTAGGGTTAGACTTAGCTTTAGGGGTTAATACATTTATTAGAGTAGCGGTGAGATCCGGTCGGCAGATTAGGGGTTAATTATTGTAGGTAGGTGGAGGCGATGTTGGGGGCGGCAGATTAGGGGTTAATAAATATAATATAGGGGTCAGCTGTGTTAGGGGCAGCAGATTAGGGGTACATAGGGATAACGTAGGTTGCAGCGGTGTACGGAGCGGCAGATTAGGGGTTAATAATAATATGCAGGGGTCAGCGATAGCAGGGGCGGCAGATTAGGGGTTAATAAATATAACATAGGGGTCGGTGGTGTTAGGGGCAGCAGATTAGGGGTACATAGGGATAACGTAGGTTGCGGCGGTGTATGGAGCGGCAGATTAGGGGTTAATAATAATATGCAGGGGTCAGCGATAGCGGGGGAGGCATATTAGGGGTTAATAAGTGTAAGGTTAGGGGTGTTTAGACTCGGGGTACATGTTAGGGTGTTAGGTGAAGACTTAGAGATTGTTTCCCCATAGGAAACAATGGGGCTGCGTTAGGAGCTGAACTCTGCTTTTTTGCAGGTGTTAGGTTTTTTTTCAGCTCAAACTGCCCCATTGTTTTCTATGGGGGAATCATGCACGAGCACGTTTTTGAAGCTGGCCGCGTCCGTAAGCACCGCTGGAATTTAGAGTTGCAGTGGCGGTAAATATGCTCTACGCTCCATTTTTTGGAGCCTAACGCAGCCCTTCTGTGAACTCTAAATACCAGCGGTATTTAAAAGGTGCGGGGGAAAAAAAGCACGCGTAGCTAACGCACCCCTTCTAGCGCAAAACTCTAAATCTAGCCGATAGATAGTATACCTGGGTAGCGCCATCCACTATGTTGCACGCCACATGGCCACAGTTTTGGTATAAATACAGCAGAACAACCTTCCTACTATCAGTTAAAGGGACAATTGTTATTGTTTTAAAAGATAGATAATCCCTTTATTACCCATTCCCCAGTTTTGCATAACCAACACAGTTATAATAATATACTTTTTACCTCTGTGATTACTTTGTATCTAAGCATCTTCTGACTTTTTATTTATTCTCTATTGACTTATCTGTGTTGTGCTGATAAAGACCGCTGCTCCATAACCTGTCCGCCTTCTCTGAGGCGGCGGACAGAAATCAACCTGATCGAATAGGATCGGGTTGATTGACACCCCCTGCTAGCAGTTCACAAGAACTGCTGGTGCAATGATCACTGTCTGCATTTATTGATGTGCAGAGGACATGATACGCTACATTGTATCATGTCCGCTCGTTAATAAATTGAACCCAGAGCATACAATTTTAAACAACTTTCCAATTTACTTCTATTATTTATTTTTCTTCCTTCTCTTGTTATCCTTTGCTGAAAGGTTTATCTAGGTAAGCAAGCTCAAGAGCAACAAAGAACCTAGGTTCTAGCTGCTGATTGGTGGCTACATATATGTATCGATTGTCATTGGCTCACCCATGTGTTCAATTAGAAACCAGTAGTGCATTGCTGCTCCTTCAACAAATTATACCAAGAGAATGAAACAAATTTGATAATGGAAGTAAACTGGAAAGTTGTTTAAAATTGTATGTTCTACCTAAATCATGAAGGAAATGTTTTGGGTTTAATGTCCCTTTAATGCTACATGTGTCAGTCTTCCATCCACCAAGGAAAAGAATAGTGTTAAAAAAAAAAAGTATTAAAATGAACAAAAGTTAATTAAATGAGAGATGGCTAAGAAAATATGCTTCTTTTTTCTAAAGAGCTGACCTTTCTCCTCTTGTATCTGCAGGTTCCAGAGGAAGAAGAAGAAATCAATATTGAGATCGGCAAACATTTTAACTCTCATGAGCCACAGAAAATTGCACAGTCTTGAAAGGATTTACAATGAGAAGAAAGGAGTCCAGTAGTCAAAATAGCTGACTTAATATAGTGTTATTGTTTTTCTAATCTGAAATTGTTGTAGGTTTTAATAATAGGCATTCTCAGATTTTTTTTCTGGGAGGGGCAAAAAATAAATATCTGCCATAATAACAATGTTGATGTAGACAACTGCTAATACATATACATTGGATACAAAGAGCAAAATAAGAAATAAATAAGGGAGGAGGGCACGTTTCCCTTTCATACCCCGCTCTGGATGCCTCTCTGGTTGCAATAATAATTTGTTACATTTCTTTAAGGATTTTTTCACCAGTTAGTTTTCCTTTTAAAAAGATTTGAATATTACTTTATTACACTATGCAAATGAGGAAAACATGTATCACGTGTACATTATACACAAGATTTGTAAGTAATAAACTATACCACAACATGCATTTCATAGTTCTTGTAATTTATAAATTAACTTAATTGACAAATAGATGGGCAGATTCATCAACTTCTATAAAATGTAATAAAATATTAGAAAGTATTGTGTGCATAACCATGAACAATAATCATATTTGTACAGCTTTGTTTATGTTGATGATCTTTTTGAACTGAACATGAAGGGCCAGATTACAAGTGGAGCGCAAACTTTTGCACATGAGCGCTAAGAGGATTATTGTAGGTGTTTGAGCTCGTTGGGGTTATCATTCGTATTACAAGTTGAAAGTAAATGCAATCGCTTTAATTTACGGTATAATGATTACTGCGTTCTCAGCACTCTGGTTAACTGTGTTGCTAAACAAAAAAGCGTCACAAAAAAAAACACATTAAAAAAATACATTACAAAGTACACTGACACTCAACATAACACCATCTAAAAAAAAGATGCAAACAAAAGTTATAAGGGCTCAAAGATATGAGGTCTCAGGTGTTAGAAAATAAAGGCAGGCAAAGGGCTTTAACATAGAGATACAGACATACACATATATAAATGTGGATGAAGATGGAAAGACTTTTTGCTGGCTGGATGAAGACTTCTTGGAGGCTGAATGGATCCTTCAAGCTGAACTTCAAAAACTGTAAGTGGATCGTCGGGGGTTAGTGTTAGGTTTATTTACAGGTTTTTTGGGTGGGTTTTATTTTTAGAGTAGGGTCTGGGCAGGTAAAAGAGCTAAATGCCCTTTTAAGGGCAATGCCCGCACAAATACCCTTTTCAGGGCAATGGGGTGCTTAGGCTTTTTAGATAGGGTTTTTGTTTGGGGGGGTTGGTTGGTTGGGTGGTGGGTTTTACTGTTGTGGGGGTGTTTGTATTTTTTTTTTCAGTTAAAAGAGCTGATTTCTCTGGGGCAATGCCCCACAAAAGGCCCTTTTAAGGGCCATTGGTAGTTTATTGTAGGCTAGGGTTTTTTTTTTTGGGGGGGGCTTTTATATTTTGATAGGGCTATTAGATTAGGTGTAATTTGTTTTTAATTTTGATACTGTGGGTTTTTTTCTTCGTAATTTAGTGTGTTTTATTTTTGTAATTTAGCGTTTATTTTTTTGTAATTTAGTAATTTTTAATAGTAGATTTAAATAATTTGAATAGGGTTAGGTTTTTTATTATGTAATATAGATTAGTTAATTGCTAGTTTAATGTAATTGTAGTATAATAGGGTAGGTTAATGAATAGTTTAATATAGTTTATTTTAATTCTACAGGTAAGTTTTAATTTATTGTAAGATAGGGATGTTGTAATTTTAATGTAAAGTTAGTGGGTTGTTAGGTTTAGGGGTTAATAGCTTAATTTAGTTTATGGTGATGTGGGGGGCTGGCGGTTTAGGGGTTAATAGGTTTAGTTAATGTTAGTGATGTGGGAGGCCAGAGGTTTAGTGATTAATAACTTTATTTAGGTTGCAGTGGGGTCCGGGAGTGGCGGGATAGGGGTTAATAACTTTATTTAGTTTAGTTAGGTTAATAAATTTTATTTAGGTTGCAGCAATGTCGGCTGGCAGATTAGGAGTGTTTAGACTCGGGGCTTATGTTAGGGTGTTAGGTGTGAACATTACTGGTTTTCTACCATAGAAATCAATGGGATATCTGGCAGCATCTAACATAAGCTTTCGCTGCTTTCAGACTCCCATTGATTCCTATGGCATCCGCGACCTCCAGGGTGGCGGATTGAAAACCAGGTACGCTGGGCCGGAATAGCTGCGAGCGTACCGGTTAACTATTTGATAACTTTGAAAAAGTGTCAAATAGTGCTGAATGTGTATTCGGAACATCTGTAATAACGTAAGCATCAATCTGTGCCGGGTTGAGACCGGCGGATCGTATGTTATGTCACAGATTTCAACTTTTGCCGGTCTGTAGGGTTTGATAACTAGGTTGAATCAAGCTCGCTACAATTACGCTGCGGAATTCCAGCGTATTTGCAGTTGACGGCTTGATAAATATCCCCAATGGTATTCTAACTTTGTTTTTTTGCACTCTTTGGGTTAGCGTGCAAGCTAAAACAGTTTACTTTCAACTCATAATACGAGTGCAACCCAACGAGCGCAAAAGGCTTACTTCTAGCGCAAGTATCGCTCGAGCGGGAGTGTTAAATAGCGCTCCACTTGTAATCTGGCCAGAAATGTCCCTGTTTCCTACCCAATTGTAATTATCCTATGAACTTAAGGTGCTGCCAGAATGACAAGTGCCATTATAATATAATTGAAATATTGTTACTATGTTTTGTGTCATTTCAGCATCAATTTAATGGGGGTGTCTGACATAAAAACTGTATTTTCTAGCATCTTACACAAACACATATAATTGGACCACCAAGCCAGCCAGCCTCACTCTTTCCAACAGTAATCCTGCTTGTACGTGCATCCCTCCAAATGTCCACATTCAACTACTCTCTAGCGTACATGAAAAAAAGTGCTTGGCTTGGAATCCCTTCTTTTTTTTTTGTGCCATCAGCTGGCTGGGTCCTGGAACCTTTGTAGTGCAACTGCCAGGCATACTGTGTTTTAGGGAAGGAGTCTACACCTCTTAGCTGTGATAAACTATGGATATCCTGTATAACCTTTTACAATCAGCTGGTGGCCTTTAAACATCACTGAAATGCCACCATTTAGAAGAAGTGTAACATTAAAACTGTTCTAAATTTGCAGTTTTATAGTAAAACCATATAAGCTGCTTAACTCACACAACAAATATAATCCACCGCTAAGTGTATTGCAACATGAGTAAATTTACTTTAGAAGAACAAAATAAACTTCTAAAGAATAACTTAGAGGGTATTTTTCATGTTTTTTAATGAATATATTCTAGTAGACCAGTTTTTAAAGTGAATGTTAATTTTGATGCTAAAGTGCCCGTTTTTAAAAAAATTGATTAAAAACAGGGGCACTTTAATTCATCAAAATTTACATTTCACTCCTGTTGTGAAAAAAAAACTTACCTTTTAATCTTCACAGCAGCTCCAGCTTCCTCCGGTCGTTGCAAGCCATTTCTGATGTCAGAAATGATGGATAGGTCATCCTTCAATCACGGCTCCCCCCCCCCCACCTCGGGGGAATCAGTGTCTGATTCAATGCCGTGATTGGAGGAAGCCGGTGTTCTAAAGTTATGCGTCTACCCGGTAGGAATGTGTATACCTCGTCACTTCCGGTGACGTTTGTCAGCTGGTGGAGGTTTGTGGCGCTCACTGCGCATGCGCTAGAGGCCCAAACTCCTTACAACAGCTGAGGAGAATACAATCAATTATGTGGCACGCGCACGTTACTAGTTACAAAATCACAATGAACAAGCAGTCTGTCATTGGATTTTGTAACCAGAAAGGGTTCCATTCCATGTAGGAATAAGTTGCAGCATCCAGATTAAAACCATTTCCTCTTAAATTAATTAGAACAGAAAGAAAAGTAACATTCTGTTCAATGATAAAAGAATTGCATAAGGTTTTAACAATTGTCAATATGGAGTATAACAAATGGGTTAATAGTGGTTGTTAGATCACAGGCAACAAGTTTTACATAAATACGTTTGGTGTCAGTCATTCTCAAGACATTGAGAGTATATACTGATTCAATAAATGACAACATTTAATACCAGGTAATCACTTTCCAAGAATAAAGGGTTGTTCTCATCAGCGGTATTGTGTTTCTTCTTATTACTCATTTCTTATGTAATTCTCAATTGTAGTTTGTTTCACTCATCACATTATCATAGAACAGTTCATAAAAGGTATCACACTACAAAAGCAGCTGCAAATGGCAAAGAGATGTTCAAAATAAGATGAAATTACAAAAGTATAAGAAACTACCATTCAGATTTTTCATGCTTTATGTTTTGTATATACAGGTTTTGAATTTACAGTTTGTAAAAAATAAGGGATACAAATGTTGTAAGAGCAGATAAATAAGGAACCTGCGAGACTGTAAAAAAGTTTGGGCAAATAAAGGTGATCCCTGTACTATCTAGGCATATATGAGCTTTAGTGCCTGTTTGGGATATGCTTTGCCAAACCTGTATATACAAAACATAAAGCATGAAAAATCTGAATGGTAGTTTCTTATACTTTTGTAATTTCATCTTATTTTGAACATCTCTTTGCCATTTGCAGCTGCTTTTGTAGTGTGATACCTTTTATGAACTGTTCTATGATAATGTGATGAGTGAAACAAACTACAATTGAGAATTACATAAGAAATGAGTAATAAGAAGAAACACAATACCGCTGATGAGAACAACCCTTTATTCTTGGAAAGTGATTACCTGGTATTAAATGTTGTCATTTATTGAATCAGTATATACTCTCAATGTCTTGAGAATCAATGACACCAAACGTATTTATGTAAAACTTGTTGCCTGTGATCTAACAACCACTATTAACCCATTTGTTATACTCCATATTGACAATTGTTAAAACCTTATGCAATTCTTTTATCATTGAACAGAATGTTATGTTTCTTTCTGTTCTAATTAATTTAAGAGGAAATGGTTTTAATCTGGATGCTGCAACTGATTCCTACATGGAATGGAACCCTTTCTGGTTACAAAATCCAATGACAGACCGGAATGGAACCCTTTCTGGTTACAAAATCCAATGACAGACCGCTTGTTCATTGTGATTTTGTAACCAGTAACGTGCGCGTGCCACATAATTGATCGTATTCTCATCAGCTGTTGTAAGGAGTTTGGGCCTCTAGCGCATGCGCAGTGAGCGCCACAAACCTCCACCAGCTGATTATACGTCACCGGAAGTGACGTAGTATACAAATTCCTATGGTAGACTGTTTATTTTAAGACACCGGAGTCCTCATTTTAGACCCAGGAAAAGGCTTTGCGACGGGTGGAGGAAGCTGGAGCTGCTGTGAAGATTATAAGGTAAGTTTTTTTCTCAACAGGAGTGAAATGTAAATTTTGATGAATTAAAGTGTCCCTGTTTTTAATCGAATTTTGGCATCAAAATTGACATTCACTTTAATCAACCTAGAAACCTAAAAACACCATGTTGTTTTATTTTAAAAGGACACAAGTTAAAAATTAAACTTTGTTAATCAGAAAGAGCATGCAGTTTTAAACAAAAACTTTCAAATTTACTTTCATTAACAAAATGTGTACAGTCTTTAAATAGTTACACTTTTTCAAGTTACCAGCTCCTACTGAGCATGTGCAAGAATTCACAGAATATATACGTATATGCATTTGCGATTGGCTGATGGCTGTCACATGAAACAGAAGGAATAGAAGTAGACATATCTTTGAAATGTTGTCAGAAAAAAATCTACTACTCATTTGAAATTCAGACTTGTCTTGTTATCATGCATTTGATAATTATGCAAATCTACTGTATTTACTGGTCCTTTAACTATATCAGACTGTTCTCTGGCTAAAAGTATCTGAAAAAATGGCCGAAAATTTATGTTTTAACAATATATGTAACAGGGTTGTTCACTTTCTCGTATATGAAGTTTAAATTGATCATTTCACTTCAATCATGATATTTATAACAAAACATATTGCTGAAACTTTTGGTCTAAAGTAAATTTCCTAAACATTAAATGCTTCAAACTATAGGTGGGTTTCTGTCAGAGGTGTTCATTTTTTTACGAAAAAAAAAACTTTGGCAGTTTACAAAGCTGTGAGATTGTTGTTTTGTGCTGACCAATGTACAGCAGTAGAATGCTGTTTTGACTCACATTCAAGTCAATGGGTGCTGAAAAATTATAATTTATCTATAGTTTGTTTACATTGAGCTCAATAATGGCTTTCAGCTGTGTTGTAAGTGTGAAAGGTCAAAATTCCCTTTTTATATATACTACATCACCCAGCTTTGTATTCAGCTTTATCAGATCAAACCTATACACTAATCGGTTATGGCATTGGCCATCACCTACTTCTGCCAAGTTGAAAGTTGTCTGATTCTTCAAGAATTTGGAAGCATTTTTGAATGAATATTTTTTCTGTAAGCTTACATATAAGGCATTCATCACTAGTACATGAGGCCCAGCAGCCAGAAACTGACGTATCAATGCCTCTTTACAGACCAAAGTTACAAAAGAAGATGTTGCTTAATTAAGCTTCAAAGTCAACCAGCAAATTAAAGTTGCTTTGGCAAATATGTAAAATAGGATGTTTCAGAGTAAGGTTGCACATTTGAACAACTGGAGGATCAAATGGAGTTCATATCAATGGATGCCATTCCACATTATCTTCATACACTGTTTCATAGCCTCCTGGATCTATCAGTTCATGCTGAACTACATCTGGACAGAGCTCAAAGGGCCCTGCAGCCTAAAACCAAGGATGGTGTACCACCTAGAGACATTATACCAAAGTTCCAAACTTTTAAGGATAAACAATCAATATTGGCTGCAGCGAGTAAAAATCATCCTATCATGTTGGATAATAATAATATACATATGTCTCCAGACCTTTGGCAACGTAGATATATGATAAATCATTTACATTATAACAATGTTTTCTACAAGCAAACATAACCTAGAGGATTATTGTGAAGCTCTTAATATTAGACTCCTTTTCTTAAAAACTGTTGCTTAGAACTCAAAAACTCCACAACAAGAAAATAATCTATCACCCAAATCCCAGTGACCAACGTGGAACAAAATATGTAGAAAGAGACCAAAATAATATCACTGCATCCTGTAACAGAGACCCCAATGGGATAACACTACAAATTTGTGTCTAACAAGGATTTAGTCTGCTTTATGCCTCTTTATTGTTAGGCCTTTATTAATCATTTTTGGTGCACTAGTTTTGGGAATGGGTTGTCCACATCCATAATCTTCTTTCCATTGGCCTTCCTCTTCCCTTTAATATTATTATTTGCCATTTTTTTCCATTATGTCTTCTCCCCACGTTTGCTGATTCCTCTTCTTATTTGCTTATCTGTCTTTGCAAGAGGAAATTACTTAAATTAGAAGGTGATTCTTTTGTCATTTACATGTTTGTTGCCATGTTATTCTATTTGAATCTGTGCAAAGGAGGGCTACCAAAATGGTACATGGTCTAAAAAATAAAACGTACCAGGATAGGCTCAATGACCTAAATATGTACAGCTTAGAGGAGAGAAGGGGAAAAGGTGATATGATAGCAACTTCCAAGTACGTTAAAGGGCTTAGTAAAACTGAGGCTTGAGTATTTTACATAAAATGGAAAATTCAAGAACAAGGGGTCATAATCTCAAGCTAAAGGATAGTATATTCAGGAGTAATTTGAGGAAGCATTTCTTTACAGAAAGAGTGATTGATTTATGGAATTAACTTCAACAAGAGGTGGTATTGTCAACCACTGTGGGGACTTTAAGAATGCCTGGGACAAGCATAAGGCTATCCTACAAACTAGATAAGTTTATACTTTTAGGTAATAGCGGGCAGACTTGCTGGGTCTATGGCTCTTATCTGCCGTAAGGTGTAAGACTGTATCTTACACCTTCTACTTTTAATGCCCTAATTTTCTCTGTCTAGTTTATGTGGGGTATGGGGCAGAGCTTTGTTGCTTACACTTATCACAAACAATCCAGATCCAGCTGAAGGGACCTTAGATGTACTAAAACCATGGTGCTTTACGTAAGAAAAATACAACATAACATTAAATATTTATTTTTAATTATAACTTAATTATTGTAATTGTAATATTTTTTTTTAAATTGTATGTACCATTTATCATAAAATTAAATAACATATTACAATTAATATTAAATTGAAACATTAAAGCTGATCTCTTCCTGATGGTATTTAACCATCCCGCTCAAGCGCTAACTCTGCTAGAAGTACATTTTTGCATGCGCCAGGTAGCGCTCGTATTACAAGTTGAACGTAAAATGATATTGCTCATGCACTAACCCGATGCATGCCCCCAGATATCCAATTCCTGCCCCTCCAGACAGGCTGGCACCTCCATAGTGTCCATTGTCTTATAGAGTCTCAGTGGTACAGAGGCTTCACTTCTAGGGTGTCGTTGGAAAGCCCTCGGTCCCCAGATGCCACAGTCCAAAAAGCGACATGGTCCATGACTGGGGGTCAGAGGCCAAGGGAAAGTAGGAGTTGTAAGGGGGTCTGAAACCCCCAGTTCCCAAGGGAGCTCTCTTCCGGCAATCTCCTCAGCTCTTGCCCTCCCTAGGGAGTACCCACCCCCAAAACAGCAGAGCTCTGGAGTGACCTGGTGTGAGTGTCAGTGGTTATTCAAGGAGGTGCAGATGGCCGGTAGTTCCAGGAGAGGGGCTGGGCGGTCAGGGATCAGCTCTTCCGTGAGGATGTAAAGAACACAAAACAAATAAATCTGGGAAATCGTGAATTCTCTGAAAAGTCCAAATTTGGTGAGAAATTAGAGGGGGCTAGGTAGTAGGGAGTGGAGTTTTAACCTTGGCAGCCTGGTATCCGTGACAGTGTTCCCCCCTAAAAAGTCCAGCGGATCTGGCTGGGGCTGTCCGGGTTGGCCTGGGGCTGTCCGGGGAGCTATCCCAATTCAGTTTGTTGGGAAAGTCTGTCAGCATTCCCATTGCTTTTTCCTGGCCAATATTGGATAGTTAAGTTAAAAGGCTGCAATGCTAAACTCCACCCCAACAGGCGTCCATTGTCCCCAGGAACTCCGTTGAACCAAACCAGTGGGTTGTGGTCCATGAGGGCGGTGAAGGACTGTCTATACAGGTATGGTTGTAGCTTTTTCAGGGCCCACACCAGGGCCAGACATTCTTTCTCCATCACCATGTAGCCTACCTCTCTGGGTAACAGCTTCCTACTGATGTAGGATATGTGGTTGTGCCCTTTTTCGACCACCTGGCTCAGCACTGCTCCCAACCCGAACATGGAGGCATCTGTATGAACACAAAAAGGCTTGGTTGGGTTAGGAGCGGCCAGAATAGGGGCAGTAATCAGCTTTGGAAAGTGGCCTCACACTCGGGGGACCACAGGAACTGTCGGGGCAACCATTTTCAGGTTAGGTTAATCAGGGGTTTGGCCACAGCACTGTAGTTGGAGACAAACTTACAGTAGTACCTTGTGGTACCTAGGAAAGCGAAGACCTGGGTCTTGGTCTTGGGGGTTGGCCAGTTCGCGACTGCCTCAATCTTGGCCAGCTACGCACGCTGCTTCCCACAACCTACACAGTATCCAAGGTACTGGACCTCCAAGCGCCCTATCGTACATTTGTCAGGCTTCAGGGTCAGACCGACGGCCCTGATGCAATCTAGAATGATGCCTAGATAGACCAAATAATCCTCCCAGGTGTCGCTGTAGATCGCAATATCATCTAGGTAGGCACAAGCATAATCCTGGAGGTCATCCAGGAGGTGATCCACCATCCTCTGGAAGGTCGCATTCTTCATCCTAAACAGAACAGAAAAGAGACAGATGTGCCACATGGCCCAATATTGTTTGTTCAACACAATGAATATGGTCTAGTCGTGCCAATGCAAACTCACAATTTAGGGAGCACTTCAATCAGTGCAATAGAAGCAGTCTGGGATCAATCACAGTCACCCAGCAGACCGGCCTCTTGGATAGATAAGAATAATCTGTAGTGGGAATATAAGGAGACACAGAGGTGCCTATATGGCCTAGTACAGTTTGGACCCAAGATATATTACTGTGTTTAGGTAATATACTCACAATTGGTAAAGCATCTTCAGTGATGCTAGTCAGGCAGGATGGGATCAATACAGTCACCCAACAGACTATGACAGGGTTCCCACAGGAGGCAATCAGCAGAGGTCAAAAAAAGAGGCCAAGAATTGGTCCAAATAATGCACAAGAGCAAGTGTTTTATAAAAAAGTAATAAGTGTGCTGAGAAACGCGTCGCTTGTTTTTACTTGTTTTTAATAGTAAACTTATTACTTTTTTATAAAACACTTGCTCTTGTGCATTATTTGGACCAATTCTTGGCCTCTTTTTTTTACCTCTGCTGATTGCCTCCTGTGGGAACCCTGTCATAGTCTGTTGGGTGACTGTATTGATCCCATCCTGCCTGACTAGCATCACTGAAGATGCTTTACCAATTGTGAGTATATTACCTAAACACAGTAATATATCTTGGGTCCAAACTGTACTAGGCCATATAGGCACCTCTGTGTCTCCTTATATTCCCACTACAGATTATTCTTATCTATCCAAGAGGCCGGTCTGCTGGGTGACTGTAATTGATCCCAGACTGCTTCTATTGCACTGATTGAAGTGCTCCCTAAATTGTGAGTTTGCATTGGCACGATTAGACCATATTCATTGTGTTGAACAAACAATATTGGGCCATGTGGCGCATCTGTCTCTTTTCTGTTTTGTAGATCATCTCTATGGGATCCTGGCCGGGTTCTCTACAGATTGCTGCCTAAAGATTACCCTCAATTAATTCACTCCTCAGAGACTCTGTATTTGAATAATTGGAATTATTGGAGTACTATTAACTGTCTATACATTGTGTGTGATACATAATATAATATTTGATTTAAAATATTTGTTTAATTGATCTGTTGTTTATCTAATACCATACTAGGTTTGATATTTTGTTACTTTTTAGGGCGCCCCCTATCTTATAGGATTCATCCTAAACAGCATGACCTTAAACTGGTATAGGCCAAAGGAGGTGATGAACGCTGGCTTTGGAATAGACTCCAGGTCCAGGGGATCTGCCAGTACCCATTGAAAAGGTCTAGAGTGGTCAGGAAGTTGCAGCGGCGATGCGGTCTAGAAGGTTATCGACCCAGGGCACAGGGTAGGCATCGGTCATGGTTCTGTCATTGAGCCTATGGTAGTCTAAGCAAAACCGGGTAGTCCCATCCCGTTTGTACCACTGGGGATGCCAAGGGGCTGTTGGATGGTTCAATAACACCCATGTACAGCATCTCCCTGAGTTTGCTGCGCATATTTTTCTTAACTGCCTCGGAGACCCAATATGCCGGCTGTCACAAGGGCGCCTGTCTCGGGGTCTCCACTCTGTGCACCAATACCATGGTGTACCCAGGAGTAGTGATGTCGCGAACTGAAAATTTTCTGTTCGCGAACGGCGAACGTCCGCAACTGTTCATGAACTGGCGAACCGCCATTGACTTCAATAGGCAGGTGAATTTTAAAACCCACAGGGACTCTTTCTGGCCACAATAGTGATGGAAAAGTTGTTTCAAGGGGGCTAACACCTAGACTGTGGCATGCCGGAGGGGGATCCATGGCAAAACTCCCATGGAAAATTACAAAGTTGATGCAGAGTCTGGTTTTAATCCATAAAGGGCATAAATCACCTAACATTCCTAAATTGTTTGGAATAACGTGCTTTAAAACATCAGGTATGATGTTGTATCGATCAGGTAGTGTAAGGGTTACGCCCACTTCACAGTGACAGACCAAACTTCCCGTTTAACGCACCGCAAACAACCGCAAACAACCGCAAACAGTCCATTTACACAACCACGTGATAGATAGATTTGATAGATACATAGATACATAGATTAGATAGATAGATCAATAGATGCAATATACATTTGATAGATACGATAGATAGATAGATAGATAGATAGATAGATTTGATAGATAAATAGATAGATTTGATAGATAAATGGTTTCCCAGACAGAGAATTACAAGACGTGCGACTGGGACCCATGGTAAGGTTCCCAGAGGCAGTTGCGGTACCAGGGGATGATTATATGGCATGGATTTTAGGAACCGGGAGATGGAAAAAGATGCTTGGTCGGTCCTCCTACTTCAAATTTGGGGCACTGCGCATGCAATCTACTGTGCCACCAGATATGAGTGGTGTGTTAAGTAGTACTATTCTGATCAGTTTAATACCTGTTACTCCCCCTATCGGGGGACGTGTATATGGCATAGATTTTAGGTGAGCACAGTATACGCTGTGAGCCTGGCACACACGCTGGCAGGCAGGCAACTGCAATTAAATTACACTAGCAGACTGATGTTTAACAGTCAAAAAAGTTTGTTTTTTTTAAATTTACACTACTGTTACAACAGATATGAGTTGTGGCACTGTGGGCAAGTGAGCCTGGCACACATGCTGGCAGGCAGGCAGGCAACTGCAATTAGATTACACTAGCAGACTGATGTTTAATAGTCAAAAAAGTTTTTTTTTAATTTACACTACTGTTACAACAGATATGAGTGGTGTGGCACTGTGGGCAAGTGGGCAAGTGGGCCTGGCACACATGCTGGCAGGCAGGCAGGCAGGCAGGCAACTGCAATTAGATTACACTAGCAGACTGATGTTTAACAGTCACAAAAGTGTTTTATTTTTAAATTTACACTACTGTTACAACAGATATGAGTGGTGACACTGTGGGCAAGTGGGCCTGGCACATGCTGGCAAGCAGGCAACTGCAATTATATTGCACTAGCAGACTAATGTTTCACAGTCAAAAAAGTATTTTTTAAAAAATTTACACTACTGCTACAACAGATATGAGTGGTGGCACTAGTTGGCAAGTGGGCCTGGCACACACGCTGGCAGGAAGACAACTGCAATTAGATTACACTAACAGACTGATGTTTCACAGTCAAAAAAGTTTTTTTTTTTTAAATTTACACTACTTTTACAAAAGATATGAGTGGTGGCACTGTGGGCAAGTGGGCCCGGCACACACACTGACAGGCAGGCAACTGCAATTAGATTACACTAGCAGACTGATGTTTCACAATCAAAAAAGTTTTTTTTTTAAATTTACACTACTGATTGTTACACCAGATATGAGTGGTGGCACTGTGGGCAAGTGGGCCTGGCACACACGCTGGCAAGCAGGCAACTGCAATTAGATTACACTAGCAGACTGATGTTTCACAGTCAAAAACATTTTTTTTTTAAATTTACACTACTATTACAACAGATATGAGTGGTGTGGCACTGTGGGCAAGTGGGCCTGGCACACACGCTGGCAGGCAGGCAACTGCAATTAGATTACACTAGCAGACTAATGTTTCACAGTCAAAAAAGTTTTTTTTTTTTAAATTTACACTACTGTTACAACAGAAATTAGTGGTGGCACTGTGGGCAAGTGGGCCTGGCACACACGCTGGCAGGCAGGCAACTGCAATTAGATTACACTAGCAGACTGATGTTTCACAGTCAAATTTTTTTTATTTTTTTTAAATTTACACTACTATTACAACAGATATGAGTGGTGTGGCACTGTGAGCAAGTGGGCTTGGCACACACGCTGGCAGGCAGGCAACTGCAATTAGATTACACTAGCAGACTGATGTTTCACAGTCAAAAAAGTTTTTTTTTTTTAAATTTACACTACTGTTACAACAGATATTAGTGGTGGCACTGTGGGCAAGTGGGCCTGGCACACACGCTGGCAGGCAGGCAACTGCAATTAGATTACACTAGCAGACTGATGTTTCACAGTCAAAAAAGTTTTTTTATTTTAAATTTACACTACTGTTACAACAGATATGAGTGGTGGCACTGTGGGCAAGTGAGCCTGGCACACACGCTGGCAGGCAGGCAACTGCAATTAGATTACACTAGCAGACTGATGTTAAACAGTCAAAAAAGTTTTTTTATTTTAAATTTACACTACTGTTACAACAGATATGAGTGTTGGCACTGTGGGCAAGTGGGCCTGGCACACACGCTGGCAGGCAGGCAACTGCAATTAGATTACACTAGCAGACTGATGTTTAGCAGTCAAAAAAGTTTTTTTTTTTCAATTTACACTACTGTTACAACAGATATGAGTGGTGGCACTGTGGGCAAGTGGGCCTGGCACACACGCTGGCAGACAGGCAACTGCAATTAGATTACACTAGCAGACTGAAGTTTCACAGTCAAAAAAGTTTTTTTTTAAATTTACACTACTGTTACAATAGATATGAGTGGTGGCACTGTGGGCAAGTGGGCCTGGCACACACGCTGGCAGGCAGGCAACTGCAATTAGATTACACTAGCAGACTGATGTTTCACAGTCAAATTTTTTTTTTTTTTTAAATTTACACTACTGTTACAACAGATATGAGTGGTGGCACTGTGGGCAAGTGGGCCTGGCACACACGCTGGCAGGCAGGCAACTGCAATTAGATTACACTAGCAGACTGATGTTTCACTGTCAAAAAAGATTTTTTTTTAATTTACACTACTGTTACAACAGATATGAGTGGTGGCACTGTGGGCAAGTGGGCCTGGAACACACGCTGGCAGGCAGGCAACTGCAATTAGATTACACTAGCAGACTGATGTTTCACAGTCAAAAAAGTTTTTTTTTAAAATTTACACTACTGTTACAACAGATATGAGTGGTGTGGCACTGTGGGCAACTGGGCCTGGCACACACGCTGGCAGGCAGGCAACTGCAATTAGATTACACTAGCAGGCTGATGTTTAACAGTCAAAAAAGTTTTTTTTTAAATTTACACTACTGTTACAACAGATATGAGTGGTGTGGCACTGTGGGCAACTGGGCCTGGCACACACGCTGGCAGGCAGGCAACTGCAATTAGATTACACTAGCAGACTGATGTTTAACAGTCAAAAAAGTTTTTTTTTAAATTTACACTACTGTTACAACAGATATGAGTGGTGTGGCACTGTGGGCAAGTGGGCCTGGCACACCTGCTGGCAGGCAGGCAACTGCAATTAGATTACACTAGCAGACTGATGTTTCACATTCAAAAAAGATTTTTTTTTTTAATTTACACTACTGTTACAACAGATATGAGTGGTGGCACTGTGGGCAAGTGGGCCTGGAACACACGCTGGCAGGCAGGCAACTGCAATTAGATTACACTAGCAGACTGATGTTTCACAGTCAAAAAAGTTTTTTTTTTTACATTTACACTACTGTTACAACAGATATGAGTGGTGTGGCACTGTGGGCAACTGGGCCTGGCACACACGCTGGCAGGCAGGCAACTGCAATTAGATTACACTAGCAGACTGATGTTTAACAGTCAAAAAAGTTTTTTTTTTAAATTTACACTACTGTTACAACAGATATGAGTGGTGTGGCACTGTGGGCAAGTGGGCCTGGCACACCTGCTGGCAGGCAGGCAACTGCAATTAGATTACACTAGCAGACTGATGTTTCACAGTCAAAAAAGTTTTTTTTTTAAATGTACACTACTGTTACACCAGATATGAGTGTTGGCACTGTGGGCAAGTGGGCCTGGCACACACGCTGGCAGGCAGGCAACTGCAATTAGATTACACTAGCAGACTGATGTTTAGCAGTCAAAAAAGTTTTTTTTTTTCAATTTACACTACTGTTACAACAGATATGAGTGGTGGCACTGTGGGCAAGTGGGCCTGGCACACACGCTGGCAGACAGGCAACTGCAATTAGATTACACTAGCAGACTGAAGTTTCACAGTCAAAAAAGTTTTTTTTTTAAATTTACACTACTGTTACAACAGATATGAGTGGTGGCACTGTGGGCAAGTGGGCCTGGCACACACGCTGGCAGGCAGGCAGGCAACTGCAATTAGATTACACTAGCAGACTAATGTTTCACAGTCAAATTTTTTTTTTTTTTTAAATTTACACTACTGTTACAACAGATATGAGTGGTGGCACTGTGGGCAAGTGGGTCTGGCACACACGCTGGCAGGCAGGCAACTGCAATTAGATTACACTAGCAGACTGATGTTTAACAGTCAAAAAAGTTTTTTTTTTTTAAAATTTACACTACTGTTACAACAGATATGAGTGGTGGCACTGTGGGCAAGTGGGCCTGGCACACACGCTGGCAGGCAGGCAACTGCAATTAGATTACACTAGCAGACTGATGTTTAACAGTCAAAAAAGTTTTTTTTTAAATTTACACTACTGTTACAACAGATATGAGTGGTGGCACTGTGGGCAAGTGGGCTTGGAACACACGCTGGCAGGCAGGCAACTGCAATTAGATTACACTAGCAGACTGATGTTTCACAGTCAAAAAAGTTTTTTTTTTTAAATTTACACTACTGTTACAACAGATATGAGTGGTGTAGCACTGTGGGCAAGTGGGCCTGGCACACACGCTGGCAGGCAGGCAACTGCAATTAGATTACACTAGCAGACTGATGTTTAACAGTCAAAAAAGTTTTTTTTTTAAATTTACACTACTGTTACAACAGATATGAGTGGTGTGGCACTGTGGGCAAGTGGACCTGGCACACATGCTGGCAGGCAGGCAACTGCAATTAGATTACACTAGCAGACTGATGTTTCATAGTCAAAAAAGTTTTTTTTTTTAAATTTACACTACTGTTACAACAGATATGAGTGGTGGCACTGTGGGCAAGTAGGCCTGGAACACACGCTGGCAGGCAGGCAACTGCAATTAGATTACACTAGCAGACTGATGTTTCACAGTCAAAAAAGTTTTTTTTTTAAATTTACACTACTGTTACAACAGATATGAGTGGTGTGGCACTGTGGGCAAGTGGGCCTGGCACACACGCTGGCAGGCAGGCAACTGCAATTAGATTACACTAGCAGACTGATGTTTCACAGTCCAAAAAGTTTTTTTTAAAAAATTTACACTACTGTTACAACAGATATGAGTGATGGCACTGGGCAAGTGGGCCTGGCACACACGCTGGCAGGCAGGCAGCTGCAATTAGATTACACTAGCAGACTGATGTTTCACAGTCAAAAAAGTTTTTTTTAAAATTTACACTACTGTTACAACAGATATGAGGGTGGCACTGTGGGCAAGTGGGTCTGGCACTAGCAGACTGATGTTTCACAGTCAAAAAGTTTTTTTTTTAATTTTACACTAATGTTACACTGTGGTGGCAACAGGCAAGTGGGCACAGTATACGCTGTGAGCCTGGCACACACGCTGGCAGGCAGGCAGGCAACTGCAATTAGATTACACAGGGAAAAAAAAAAGCAGCCCTAAAAAGGGCTTTTTTGGGGTGCTGTCCTTACAGCAGAGATCAGATGAGTCATTCAGGACTGTAGTGGATACTGAATACACTAGCCTAGCTATCAATTTCCCTATTAAATCAGCAGCAGCTACACTGTCCCTCCTCTCACTAAGAAAGCAGCTTCCGAATTAATCTAAAATGGCTGCTGTCCAGGAGCTGGGAGGGTCTGGGAGGGAGGGTTTGCTGCTGATTGGCTGGAATGTGTCTGCAGACTGTAAGATACAGGGTCAAAGTTTACTCAATGATGACGAATAGGGGGCAGATCGAACATCGCATATGTTCACCCGCTGTTGCGAACGCAAACAAGCTATGTTCGCCGGGAACTATTCGCCGGCGAACAGTTTGGGACATTACTACCCAGGAGTAGTGAAGAACATGTCCCTCCTATCCCCTAGCACCTGTGTGACTTGCTCCCTCTGCCTAGTCCCTAGCCTCTCGTCTAACTGTATGTCACCCATGCCTGGGGGCATCCTATTTTGCCCAAGGTGCTCCAGCATGGGAAGTCTCTTTGAGTCCTCAATGGCCAGGGAACATATGGTGGCTATGTCCTCCGCTCTTTCTTGGTACGCCTTCAGCATGTTCACAAAAAAGGTCCGGTGGACCCGGTCATTTGAGAATTTGGCTACCAGGTTGTGTCATTCAGCTGTTTTACCACTCGATAGGGTCCCTGCCAGGAAGGCTGTATCTTGACTGCTTTGACAGGCTTCAGGGCCAGTACCTTCTGCCTACTGCTAAGGTTCGGTTATGGGTATTCTGGTCATATCACCAATTCTGCCTACCTTGAGCGACCTGAAGGTTCTCTCGTACCCGCTCGGCGAGGTCCTTCAGTCAGTCTCTGAATTCTAGGCTGTACCCCACAATGGAGGGTCCTTCCTCCCCCACTGATCCTTCCCAGTGGGCTCTCAATAGGTCTAGGGACCCCCTCACCCTCCGGCCATATACTAATTCAAAGGGGGAGAACCCAGTAGATTCCTGGGACACCTCTCATTATGCAAACAGGAGGTGCAGCAGGTATCTTTCCCAGTCTTTGTGAGAGGCCGAGAACATCTTAAGCAACTGCTTCAGGGTCCCGTTGAACCTCTCATACAACCTATTGGTCTGGGGGTGGTATGGAGCGCTTTGCAGGGATTTTATCCCACAAAGCCTCCACAGCAGCTGGGTGAGCTCAGCAGTGAACTGGGTCCCCTGGTCTGAGATCACTTCCTGGGGAAAACCCACCCTGATGAATATCCAGAGGAGTGCATCTGCCACTGTGTTAGAATATACTTTTTCCCGGAGGGGCTGGGATGGGACAGAACGGGACAAGTAGCTAATGATATCTACAGCTACCTGGCTAAAGGGTTCATCAATGATGGGGAGAGGGTGCAAGAAGTCTTTAGAGTGGTCTCCTGTTTTGTCTACTTTCTGACAACCTGTAACCCCTGGTCAAAAGAAGATCTGAGTGAGTAGGTAACGGGTGCTAGTGACTCCTAGATGTCTGGCAAGGGGAATGTCATGCCCTATACACAGCAGCTCCTACCGATATTTCTGAGGTACTACCAGCTGGCGCTTGAGCAACAGCCTTCCCTCTCTCTAGGTGACCCTGTATAGGAACCCTTTCTCCCACTCAAAACAGTCCCCCTGGGTCCACGGATCATTCCCTACCTGGGCACTGTAAGGGGCTAGGGTTGGGTCTCTCAATGTCTCCTGGGAAAAGTCAGTGGGGGATGCCCAGGAGATCTGGTCAGTGGTCGGGGTAGGAGTAAGGGCGGAGTGGCTTACTTGGGTCCCCAGATCGAGTGTGGTGGCCTGCCATCTGGCTTGCTGGTGGGTGGTGACAGGGCAAGCATCCGAGGGGGCTGTCCCATACAAGGAGGAAGCAAGGTGTCCCAGGTCATTCCCTAACAAGACCTCGGCAGGCAAATGGTTCATAACTCCTACTTCCACAGCACGGGAGCTGGCACCCCAATCCAGGTGCATCTGTGCAGTAGGGATCCAGAGCACCATACCCCCAGCCACACGAAGTGCAAGAGACTTCCCTGTTTGGTCCAAATGGGTGACCATATGTGGCTGGACAAAGGTAACAGTTGCCCCACTGTCTTGTAATCCCTGGGCCAGTCGGCAGTTGATCCAGACAACCTGCTGGTGGTGCAGGCGGTTGTCTCTAGTGGCGGGATCCACCTCATGTAGGACCCCAACCTCTTCCTCTGCCCATTCGGCATAATCCACAGGGCCCTCTGCGTCCAAGCATTCACCAGCGGCTCTGTAGCCTCCAGCCCGAGCCATTGTCCACTAAGCCAGAGGGGGATTCTTTGGCCTCTCCACTGCTGGGCAGTGCCTTCGGATATGACCCATCTGACTACACCCAAAGCACCCTCGAAAGGCAGGCAGGTGCTGGTTGGGTCTGGGGGTACCGGGAAGGTCCGGGGGTGAGCGGGGGTGGTAGAGGAGTAGGTCACTGGTCGCAGCTCAGGGCAGGCCTGATGCCAGGCATCCAAGTACTGATCGGCCAGGACAGCAACTTGCTCGGCTGCCTTGGGCCCCCTATCTCAGACCCAGTCCTTTACCCGGTCATAGTTCTTTTGGTCTCCCGAGGGAACAATGTTGAAAGCCTCTAGGGCTTGTCCGGATAGCTTTCCAAGCAGGAGGGTGACTCGGTCAGTATTGGCAACACCCTGCAACTTTCATTGTATCTCAAATACTTGGAAGTAGCTGTCAATCTCCTCTTCATCATCTTTGAAGGCTACCCCCATAGACTGTTGGATGTCCATCATTTTGAGTCGGGTGGTGTTGGATATTAGCTTAGTGATTACCTCCTCAGGTGGGGTGACCGCATGGAGAGTCAGTTGCCACTGGAGCTCCCTCTGTACCTCAGACATTACTGTCTCTGCCGTGGATGCCTCACTGGGCGGCTCACTGCTCCGGGCACTATCGGACCTACCGGCCGGCTCATTAGCCTGGTCACCCTCCATCAGTTCACCGATGATTGCTACCTTGGACTTGTTGCCGGCATACTTCTGCTCCATCCCGAAGAGGGCTTCAGTTGGTGGTTTGGATGTTCCAGGTAGACGGAAGCATCCCACCACTGCCAACCAAATGTGACAGACACTGGCTACCCCGACTGTGTAGCTCCACCAGAAGGGTCCTTCCTATACCTGGTACATGCCATTATGTAACAGAGCAAAGTGAGTATAGTGGAACACACCCAAATAACCAGACAGCACCAGTAGTCGGTTGAAACAAAGAACAACTTTATTGTGGAAACACACTACTTTTATACACCAACTCATCTTGATAAGGAGTCTTATCAGACCCCCAGATCTCCAGCCATTCCCACCCCTCCAGACAGGCAGGCGCCCCCCATAGTGTCCATTGTCTTATAGAGTCCCAGTGGTACAGAGGTGGCTATTCCGGGGTGATCCTGAGGGAGTGGCGACACTTCCAGGGGAAAGCCCTCGGTCCCCAGATGCCACAGTCCAAAAAGCATCATAATCTGTGGTTGGGGGCCAGAGCTACGAGTGATCAAACGTATTCCGGGAAGACCAAGGAAAAGTAGAAGTTGTAGGGGGGTCCAAAACTCCCAGTTCCTAAGGGAGTTCCCTTCTGGCAATCATCCCACCTCTTGCCCTCCCTAGGGAGTAGCCATCCCCAAAAAGAGCGGAGCTCTGGGGTAAAGGGCTGCTTGAGCAACCTGATGTGAGTGTCAGCGGGTTATTCAGGGAGGCGTGGCCTGCCGGTAGTTCCAGGAGCCCGGTCAACCTTAGAGGCGCTGGGCGGTCAGAGATCAGCTCTTCCGTGAGGATGTAAAGAACATAAAACAAATAACTCCAAGAATCTGGGAGATTGTGAATGCTCTGAAAAGTCAAAATCTGGTGAGAAATTGGAGGGGTCTAGGTAGTAGGGGGTGGAGGTTTAACCTTGGCAGTCAGGTATCCGTGACATATATATATATATATATATATATATATATATATATATATAAATATATGTGAATATCTATTGATAAATATATATAAATACTTAGAACATATTCCCCTATGTGAAGAACACTGGAATGTAAGATAAAAAAAGTAAATACACTTTATAAATGTTTTCATCTACTTAACTGCAAAGGGCTCCAATGCACTTATATATATATATATATATATATATATATATATATATATATATATATATATATATATATAGAGGGGCGCACAGAAAGACCAGATCTTGGTGCAGTATGTTATGGCAGCTTGAATGATCAATCACTTATATACAGATGGGCACTCACTTGGTACAACCTCAATCAAAATGAGATAAGATACTGGCGTGGAGGCTCTGTATAGCCTGAGGTAGAATCCAGAGTTGTTTCCCTCTGTCCAGCGTTGAAGTCTGCTTCCCCTTTGAGACAGGTGATTACTCTCTCCTTCTATTCAAAGGATCTGTCCGTGTCTCCTGGATCCCCTTCTGTGAGATGACAGTATGTGCAGGGGTTTGGGAGAGGGGGCGCTAACTAGCTGAGCAAACAAGATGGATATTAAAAAGTTTTGCTTTATTCCTGGAAACAGCATGTATCACACCAAAAAACTCACTGTTAATCACACTACTAAACATATAAAAACTGGTATTAGCATTCCCAGTACTATACACAATATATAGTGCAAGTTAGATATCGCTACTTCAATGTGCACTAAGCTGTATGGATTGTTCGCAGAAGCTTAACCGCAAACAGCCTTGATGCTTATTGTGCCACACTGCCAGAGCGTAGTAGTGTTGGGGGCGGAGCCTGATGCGTTTCCCGATGCTATTGGTCGCTTCTTCAGAGGTGGGGCCGCCCCCCTACATCTCTAAATTTATTCGTTCAGGTCCTTGGTTGATTGAAAAACGGCCGCCATTTTGGTTTCTGGCAGTCGCTGACCAGTTGTGTGCATCTCCCTTACACTGTGTAATACGAGTGTTACTCGCTTTGAATCACATTCTATACATAACTGTTATTGTTAAAAATTATATTATTTAAAACCTGATGATTCATAAAAACTGATGCTTAATAAAACATATCTGGATATGGGGGGCGGAGTCGACTGCCGCCATGAACAGTCGCATGTAGATTGAGCTCCATGTTAAAACCTACGGGGGAATGAGCATACACATGTAAAACTTCAGGAAAACAGCTAAACACAAGCCCTCTTATCTTCAGCACATCTGTCGGTGGCTTTACAGCAAAAACGGACCGTTCAGAGATACGGAGGATCACTAAAACTTAAAGCCGCCTAAGTCCTGGTCTGGGCCTATAACTACGATCTACCCTCCACAAGTGAAAGCGCTCTTTATACTCACATCGGAGGTAACAGATATCTATAATACAGATAGAAGACAACCCCACGACCCGGACTAGCAGGCAAAAAGACCACAGGTCGCGACAGATCAAGGTAAAAGAGCACGAGTTGCGCACATAATACAGAGGGGTAATTAATAATTAAAATCAAGGTGACGATAATACGGCCATCACCATACTGCCCACAGCAACTTTATTGAGAGGGAGAATTCTATCGCTACCTAAATCAAACGTACACCTTAACAGAAAGTGACCCACATGGGAAGGTTTAGTAGCAAAACGCACTGTGCTAATAACACCTTCATTAACCTAAATACGCCATTTACAGTCTTAAAGGAACAGGGAGGTAAGGAAAAAGATCTAAACTGCATCATGGCAGCAAGAAAGCAGAATAAAGGGTAAAAAGCAAACAAAAGCATGTCAGCCACAGCAACTAAGATGAACACTTACTTTAAAGCTCTCAGTACTTCCCAAGAGCAAGAGTTGGATTCTGACCAAGAGGAAAACTCTCTTCCCCCACAAGCTGCAATCCTTGAAACAGAAGTAGAAGCACCACTCACTAGGGCAGACCTTACCTCACTTGCATCTAAGGAGGATTTTAACACTTTATTATTGCAAGTAGGAAAAATCATGAAAGATGGTTTAGCAGAAGTCAAAAAAGACATTAATGAGCTTAATGAAAGGATTGTATATATGGAAGAACAAACTAATGACGTCACTAACATAGTAGATGGACACACCAGATGCCTATCACTACAGGACATACAAATACAACAACTTAAGAGCCAACTGGAAGATTTAGATAATAGGGGCAGGCGGCAGAACCTACGTATCCGTGGAGTGCCTGAGACAGTAACAGGGGATGTAATCCCGCTCTACCTACAGAAATTGTTTCAAAACCTGACAAACAACCCTTCTGCACCGCCCTATCAGCTGGACAGAGCACATAGAGCTCTGAGACCCAGACCAAAAGATACCGACCCGCCAAGGGACATAATCCTAAAATTTCATAAATACCAAGACAAAGAAACAATAGCCCAAGCGGCTAGGAAAGTCAACCTTATTCTCTTTGAAGGAAGGCACATTCAAATTTATGCCGATTTAAGCCCAATGACTCTATCCAACCGTCGAGAGGCAAGATTTCTAACAGAACATCTACTAGAACACAAAATGCCTTACAGATGGGGATACCCATTCAGCATTAAAGTTAACATAGACAATTCGATTGTACAATATAAGAGCGCCGAAGACCTAGAAAAATTCTGCAGAACATTAAACATATCCCTTCCTACAATGCCTCGCTTGCAGGAGAAATCCATCCCAGCAAAGACAACTTCATTGGAAGTTCCACAGCCCCAACGCCCTCAATGGCAAACAGTTAACCGCAAAAGACTGAGAAACACACCAACCCTCCCTCACCCAGCAGCAGAAAATTAAAAGGACTCAAGATGACTTGAAAGCAGCACAAAGATTGCATACTGATATCCTTTTTCTCTTTAAATACGCTTTCAGTTGTATCCTGTCACAAAGTTTGGCTGAAAGATGAGATTTTAGTAACAAAAACCTGGGAGTGTGAACCTGGGTTTACACTCATCTTATAACATAAATAAGAAAATTTGGTGAAAAGTTACCCATGTTTGATCAAAGCAGATATATAATACTAAAGGGCAAATTAACAAGCTCTAGCTGATATATTAAGTAAAACCCCCCAAGTTACATTTACCAAGTACCTTAGTACTTATATTTAAATTTACCCCCAAACATTTGGATAGTCGGATAGACTAGCACAATGTATGGAAATGTTATTGATTGTTTGAAGTTTCTTGAGTTGTATTTGTTTTTTGTTGTTATTGTTATGATTGTTGTCATACTTCTAGTAATTGCAGATATTGAACCCCACGAGCGCAAACTGAATCAAACCAGCCCGACAGGTAGGAGGTCCATCTCCCCTCTAAAGGGAAATGGAAAACCCTTTTCCCAAAACAGTCTACACTGTCCCCTGTGCGAGCAGACGGACTGGTACAGAAACTTACTAGGACACATGTCACACGCTTTAAAGAGCCACACTCTCCATCAGGTAAATACTAACGGAGACTATATACGCTATCACTTACCCACAATAGAATGGCAATAAGTCAAATTAAATGCTTAACGCAAAACTGTAAAGGTCTCAACTCGCCTACCAAGAGGTCAATAGCCCTATCACACTTCCACAAACTAAGAGGAGATATTATTTTTATTCAAGAATCTCATTTTGTGAGGTCGAATACCCCTAAATTCACTCACCGTGAATACCCCACTAGCTTCTTTAATTCCCACCCAAATAAGAAAACAGCAGGGGTTGGAATTATCCTACACAAGAACATACACTTCCACCTACAACACAGATATGACGATATGGAAGGTAGGACTATCATCTTGACGGGGCTATTATTTAACACGCCAGTGACCCTGGTGTGTCTATATGCACCAAACTCACAACAAGGTAGATTCCTTAGACAAGCTAATGATAAGATTTTAGAACTTGGAAAGGGTGTAATAGTTATTGGAGGTGACCTTAACGTCACGTCTGATCCAAGAATCGACAGCTCCTCGACTAGGAAAAGAACAATACACTCAACATTTAAAGGCCCATCAATAATAGATCGCTTCCGCAATAACAATATAGTAGATATATGGAGGATACACCACCCACAAACAAAAGACTACACTCACTACTCGCATGCACAAAAGTCTTTCTCTAGAATAGACTATCTTCTTATCGATCATAACCACATGCACCTTGCCTCACATACCGACATAAGCCCAGCTGCATGGACAGACCATGCAACTGTCATAATGGAACTTGATTGGCACAGCAGGCCTTCAAGATCAGCGGCTTGGAGGGTTGATGAATCACTTTTCCACAACCCAGCAGTGACATCTGACATAAAAGCAAAAATAAAAGAATACTTTCAGCTTAACACTAACTCAGTAGACAAGATAGGAACGCTGTGGGAAGCCCATAAGGCGGTTATCAGGGGCAGCTGTATACAACACAAATCAAGAAAGAATAGGAGTAGAAAAGCAGAGTACCAGAAATTGATACAAATCCTCAGGGATGCAGAAAACTTACACAAACTAAGTCCGGAGAACACGGATACCCTAGGGAATCTCACTAAGGCTAGAGCAGCATTAAACAAACACCTACAAAAAGAAGCACATAACAAAGCACTTTACCTCAAAAAAATATACTTTCATGGAGACAATAAAGCAGGCTCATTACTAGCTAAGGCTTTAAAAAAGAAAATAGCTATGAATCACATATACAACATTAAAGACAGCAAGGGAACTGTGAAACACGAAAACTCAGAAATAGCAGAGTCCTTCAGAAAATATTATGACCACATATATAATTTATCAAAAGAGAAAGAACCCCCTTCACTCACAAATATAAATTCATACTTGGAGTCAATAAACCTGCCCACAATTACTCCACAACAAAAGACTGCTCTCGATGCCCCTATCACAATGCTGGAAATATCTCCAGCCATCAAAGACTTGCCTACAGGCAAGAGCCCAGGCCCTGATGGCCTAACTAACAAATATTACAAAACCTTTAAGGAAGAGCTAACAGCCCCCCTATTGTCCCTATACCACGCATTAGATGATAAAAACCAACTCCCTACCCCTATGAAAGAAGCACATATATCGGTCATCCCCAAGCCAGGTAAAGCTTTAGACACCCCTTCGGACTACAGACCCATTTCCTTATTAAATTCAGATTTAAAAATTCTAGCAAAAATATTAGCGAATCGATTAGGCCCAATTCTCCCCTACTTGATACATACAGATCAGACGGGGTTTGTGGAGGGACGGGAAGCTAGAGATAATACTATTAGAGCATTACAATTGATGGATTACACCAAACTAAATAAAATAAACACAATCTTACTATCCACAGATGCCGAAAAGGCTTTCGATAGACTGAACTGGGAATTCCTTTTTGCCACACTTAAAAAATTTGGTTTTGGGGACGCCTTCCTTAACAGAATTCAAGCACTATACATCACCCCAACGGCTAAAGTTAGAATTAATGGGCAATTGTAAGAGGGGTTCCAAATAAGCAATGGTACAAGACAGGGCTGCCCTCTATCCCCATTGTTGTTTGTCCTCAGTATAGAAACCCTAGCGGCTCGTATAAGACAAAATAAAGATATCAAGGGAATCTCCTTGGGAGAAAACGAATACAAAGTCTCACTTTATGCGGACGATGTCCTCCTGTCCCTCACCTCACCACACACCTCCCTGAGAGCAGTCACAAAAGAATTTGAGGCATTTGGAAATCTCTCCTACTTCTCAATAAATTACTCAAAATCCGAACTATTAAATATTAACCTCCCTAGATCAGACCTAAACACTCTGATGAGTTCTAGCCCTTATAAATTACAAACCACTGCGCTAAAATATCTTGGGATTCACATCACACCAAACAACAGATTGCTATTTAAATTAAACTACTCCAAACTGTTCAGCTCCACCCAAGCAGATCTAACTACTTGGCAGAAGAAACCTCTCTCTTGGTTGGGCAGGATTCAAACACTAAAGATGACAACCCTGCCAAGAATACTATATGTAATGGAAGCCATCCCTATAAGAATTCCTGCACCCTTTCTTACTAGATGGCAGAGCATATTGAATAAATTCATATGGGGACCACTAAAACCCAGAATAAACAGAAATACATTATACAGAACACAAGAGGGGGGAGGCCTGGGTCTCCCATGCCTAGACACGTACTACAAAGCTATATGTCTCCAAAGAATACTTGACTGGCATAGGAATGCACAGACTAAAGCCTGGGTGACAATAGACTCACATATCCTGAGAGCACCAAATGTTGGAGTCCTTTGCTGGATTCCTAAGACACACAGACCGGATTCTATGTGCTACCCACAATATGAGAATACCTTCTCTATATGGGATAAGCTAATCACACAGTGTAGTTACATCTCCACTCCACGCTCACCACTATCCCCAATTTCACCAAACGCTGAGTTTATGGGGGGGCTAGAATACACAAAAGCAGTTCCTACCAGGCTGGAAATAGGTTACACCACTCCGATATATAACCTGATAGCTAATTCAAAAGTTAAACAAAGGAATGATCTGACAGATTATCTAAATGGGGCCTTTTCTCAATGGCTTAAATACAAGCAATTAATACATCTGGTAGAGACATCTGAACACAGACGGGATTGGGTGAGGCCACTAACCCCATTTGAAACACAATGTCTAGCTCAAGGAACATTAAGACAAACGCTATCTATAGCTAAACGCATAATAACAACAGGTAGAGACCATGAACAGCCGTCATTTACACACAAATTGCACAAGGAATTAGATATTGAATTAGATAATGCCACATGGAAACGCATTTTTCACTCCACCAAAACTGCCTCTACATCAGCCAAAATCATAGAACTAAATTACAAAATAATGTCAAGATGGTACCTCACTCCATCACGCTTAAAAAGCATATACCCAACTGTGTCAGACAGATGTTGGAGAGGGTGTGGTCTCAAGGGATCCATGTCACACATATGGTGGAGTTGCCCAATTATTCGTCCCTTTTGGGACCAAATCGAATCCTTCCTAAAATATTTACTTACCCCTACATTTAAGCTTAAACCAACCACAGTACTCCTAAATTTACCAATCCCGAAATTGTGCCGAATTCGCCAACACCTTTTACAATTTATTCTTAATTCAGCTAAAACCGTGATAGCCCGAAATTGGAAAAATCCAACAGCTCCCACATTACAAGAATGGCTTCATCACTTTGAAGAGACACTAGCATTAGAGGAATATGGCTTTTTCAGAACTCAAAGATTAGAGATGTTCTTAAACATTAAATTTTACTGGGATACAATTAAACAAAAGCGATCTGGTAGTCAACCGGAAAGAACAGATACCCAAAGCCATTAGTCCTGTAGAATACAGTTAGATTGGAAGCATGCCTTTGGTCCAGACTAACATAAGGGTTTACATACTGTGAAGTGAGTAGAAGATGACATTGTATAATGACAGCCCTATTCTATTAAATAGTAAAATGGATGGTAATATGACAATAAGGGATTCCAGCATAAAGATTGATGTATGACTGTAATTACTCATGATATTCCGCAATGCTTATATACTTGTTGTATGACTCGACGTTTTTGTTGTTTATTGTTTCTTCCTTTGTAAAATCAATAAAAACTATTTTTCAAAAAAAACAAAAAACATATCTGGATATATTATTGTAAAACGATATATTATATTTAATCAGTGATTATTCTAGTTAAAAACTTTTATATCCATATATATATATCTCTACTTAATCCCTAAAAATGTATAAATGTATTAAAAAACCTCATCTGACTTAACCAATAAATGAGTAGTTAATTAATAAATATGTATATAAAAAAGCTATAGGTTTTAGCTCTATCTCTGGGTTTATAAGGGTCATCGATAATTGAAGCCTAAACTCACTAAATTCATACTGTGCAAGTAAAATGTTCCCATTCAGAGACTTAAGACATTGTATAGATATACAATTCCTCTTATACTTAAAACTTTTTCTATAGTTTAATCTAATAGGGTTTTTTTTTCTCTTTATTTGACCTTAAAATGCAGCACCACTGTGTGCATGAAGGACCCTTTAATTTCTCAAAGTGTCCTTGAAAACTATTCCAAAGATTGTTTTAAAATCATTTAAAAAACATTTAAAAAACTTCTATTCCAAAATCTTTATACACATGTATATATATATATATATATATATATATATATATATATATATATATATATACATACATACATGCACCCATGTATATCCATGTATAACCACATATATCCATGTCTACACAAATGTACCTATACATGCACTCAGTGGTACCGTTTTGCCTTTTCCCCTTAATGGTACCACTGAGTGCATGTATAGATACATTTGTGTAGACATGGATATACATGGGTGCATGTATGTATGTATATATATATATATATATATATATATATATATATATATATATATATATATATATATATATACATGTGTATAAAGATTTTGGAATAGAAGTTTTCAAAATGTTTTTGAAATGATTTTAAAACAATCTTTGGAATAGTTTTCAAGGACACTTTGAGAAATTAAAGGGTCCTTCATGCACACAGTGGTGCTGCATTTTAAGGTCAAATAAAGAGAAAAAAAAACCCTATTAGATTAAACTACAGAAAAAGTTTTAAGTATAAGAGGAATTGTATATCTATATAGTCTTAAGTCTCTGAATGGGAACATTTTACTTGCACGGTATGAATTTAGTGAGTTTAGGCTTCAATTATCGATCACCCTTATAATCCCAGAGATAGAGCTAAAACCTATAGCTTTTTTATATACATATTTATTAATTAACTACTCATTTATTGGTTAAGTCAGATGATTGTTTTTTAATACATTTATACATTTTTAGGGATTAAGTAGAGATATATATGGATATAAAAGTTTTTAACTAGAATAATCACTGATTAAATAAAATATATCATTTTACAATAATATATCCAGATATGTTTAATTAAGCATCAGTTTTTATGAATCATCAGGTTTTAAATAATATAATTTTTAACAATAACAGTTATGTATAGAATGTGATTCAATGCGAGTAACACTCGTATTACACAGTGTAAGGGAGATGCACACAACTGGTCAGCGACTGCCAGAAACCAAAATGGCGGCCGTTTTTCAATCAACCAAGGACCTGTACGAATAAATTTAGAGATGTAGGGGGGCGGCCCCACCTCTGAAGAAGCAAGCAAACGTTGCAAATCCCGACACTGCTACACTCTGACAGTGTGGCACAATAAGCATCAAGGCTGTTTGCGGTTAAGCTTCTGCGAACAATCCATACAGCTTAGTGCACATTGAAGTAGCGATATCTAACTTGCACTATATATTGTGTATAGTACTGGGAATGCTAATACCAGTTTTTATATGTTTAATAGTGTGATTAACAGTGAGTTTTTTGGTGTGATACATGCTGTTTCCAGGATTAAAGCAAAACTTTTTAATATCCATCTGGTTTCACAAGAACTGCTGGTGAAATGATAAATGCCGACAGCGTATGCTCTGGGCATTTATCGATGTGTGGCGGACATGATACGCTACATCATATCATGTCCGTCTGCACAATATTAAATTTACCCAATAGACTGCTATAGACACTCTGCAGCAGTAGAGTTTGCAACTAATCAGCTCTCATTCTATTGACTTATTCAAATTAGCCAATAGAATGAGAGCTACTTAAATCCAATTGGCTGATTTGAACAGCCAATAGGATTTTAGCAGCCCTAATTTCTATTGGCTGATTCAAATGTTTCAGCCAATAGGAATGCAAGGGACGCCATCTTGAATCGGGTCCCTTGCATTGAAGATTCAGTGTACGGCGGCGACCGTATGAAGAGAATGCTCCGCGCCGGATGTCTTCAGGATGGACCCGCTTTGTGCCTTCGGGATCAAGATAGAAGATGCCGCCTGGATGAAAATTGAAGAGGCCGTCTGGATGAAGACTTCTCGCCGCTTGGATCAGGGCGTTGCCGCCGGGATGAATATTGAAGAGGCCGCCTGGATGAAGACTTCACCGGGATGAAGATTGTTCAAGCGGGACTTCAAAAACTGTAAGTGGATCGTCAGGGGGTTAGTGTTAGGCTTTTTAAGGATTTACTGGGTGGGTCTGGGCAGTAAAAGAGCTAAATGCCCTTTTAAGGGCAATGCCCATGCAAATGCCCTTTTCAGGACAATTAGTAGCTTAGGTTTTTTAGATAGTTTTTTATTTTTATTTTGTGGGTTTGGGGGGTGGGGGTAAAACATTTCAATAAAAGAGCTGATATCTTTAGGGCAATGCCATACAAAATGCCCTTTTAAGGGTCATTGGTATTTTATTCTAGATTAGGTTTTTTAATTTGGGGTGTTTATTTTTTATGGGTATTAGAATAGGAATATTTTTTTTATTTTTGATAATGTGTTTGTTATTTTGTGTAATGTATATTTTTAGGGGTTGTTTTATTTTTTAGCAAAAGAGCTGTTTATCTCAGGGCAATGTCCTATAAAAGGCCCTTTTAAAGACCCCCAAAAGGCCCTTTTAAGGACCCTTGGTAGTTTGGGGGATGGGGGTTTGTATAGTGTTAGGGGGGGGTTGTATTTTTTTTGGAGCAAAAGAGCTTTTTATCTCAGGGCAATGCCCTACAAAAGGCCCTTTTTAAAAGGCCCCCCAAAAGGCCCTTTTAAGAGCCCTTGGTAGTTTGGGGGGTGGAGGTTTGTATAGTGCTAGGGGGTGTTTGTATTCTTTTTGGAGCAAAAGAGCTGTTTATCTCAGGGCAATGCCCTACAAAAGGCCCTTGGTAGTTTATTCTAGAGTAGGATTTTTTATTTTGGGGTGGGTTGTTTTTTTTAAGGGTATTATAATAGGATTAATCTTAATTTTTTTGGATAATTTCGTTGTTTTTTTTTTGTAATTTTAGTGTTTTTTATTTTTTGTAATGGTAGATTTTTTATTTTTTTGTAATGTTAGGTTTTAGGCAGGTTAGAAATTTATTTTAGATCTAATTTAATTATGTTAAAGTTAGGGGGGTTAGGGTTAGGTTTAGGGGTTAATACAGTTTAACTTAGCTTGTTGCGATGTGGGGGGGCTGGCAGTTTAGGGGTTAATAGTTTATTTAGTTAATAATTGTAAATTTAATTTAGCTATATTTTTATTATGTTAAAGTTAGGGGGTGTTAGGGTTAGGTTTAGGGTTACGTTAGGGTTAGAGTTACGTTAGGGTTAGGTTTAGGGGTTAATATAGTTTAATTTAGCTTGTAGTGATGTGGGGGGCTGGCAGTTTAGGGGTTAATAAATGTAGTATAGTGGCGGCGATATCGGGAGAGGATTAGGGGTTAATAATTTTATTTAGGTAGCGGCGATATCGGAGTGGCAGATTAGGGGTTAATAACTGTAGGCAGGCATCAGCGATGTCAAGGGCAGCAGATTAGGGGTGTTTAGACGTAGGGTTTATGTTAGGGTGTTAGGTTTATAATGTATTTTTATTTCCCCATAGACATCAATGGGGCTGTGTTATGGAACTTTTTTTCCGCAATTGCAGGTGTTAGTTTTTTTTTTTGCCGGCTCTCCCCATTGATATCTATGGGGAAATCGTGGACGAGCACGTCTCAGCAGCGCTCTGATTGTGTGCGGTATGGAGATCAACGTAACCATATCACACGCAAAAGGCATATTTTTGAAAAATTTAATAACATATATTTTGTTGCGTTCATTAATTTCTCTATAGCGCTCAAAACTCATAATCTAGGTGAGTATCTAAATAGAATCCCAGTTATATTGCCATTTGTAAAATTTGTATGTTGATTAGTGTCACATTTAACATTATGAACTTGCATATATGACATGAAAAGTTATTTTCGCTCATATAAATAAAAGGACTTGTTGAAAAAAATGACATACTGCATCATATGAGTGCAGGCCATAGAAACAGAAATACAATGTCTAATTGAGCCATAAACCATGTTTAAACTTGTAAACACTATATTTATCACTGACAGGAGCATGCTGTCTATAAGAGGGAAAATGGCTCCTCCTTACATGTTTTGTTTGCTGTACTGCTCCTGGCACAGCTCTAGTTGCATCTCTTGTCACATTTGTGCATGGCTATTAGGCAAAGTAGTCCAATATAGACAAACAGCACAATACCAGGTGCAAGTGGTAGAGGACCACTGCAAACACCTCTCAGTATAACCAAAACAGCTGTGCTTTCTGTAAGCTAAAGCTATATGCTTTCTGTATGCTAAAGAAAATAAAAGATATAAATGCAAGAATATTCCTCTTTATTTGGTGCTGTGTACTTCAGCTGTTTTGGCTATTAGGCAGCATGGCAGCCAGGCCCAACACTCTTATTCTTTTCACTCCTTCCTGCACAGACCCTGTGTTTGGTGCTACAGAGACAGAACAGCAAGAAGCAGCCAAGCAGCCTAAGAAATATTAAAGTAATGAGATGGCAAAGTGGGATTAATAGAAAAGAAGAAAAGGGGCCTCCTTGTGTGTTTCAGTATGTCATATTGTGAACTGATATAACCTGCCCAGCTCACAGGGCAGTCACAAAAGTTGCAGCATCCAGATGTGCTTTTATAAACAGGCTGAGGTATTCTAGTGCCTTAGCTTACTGGCCACCCGCTCAGGAATCCGGAATTTCTTCCCTCTCTCGACCGGGAATCTAGCAGCAAACCATACAGCTATGGCAATAAGAGGTGCTGCAGCACTTGGAGCTGCTATACAAAATCTATTACTCAAAAAGTGATAGATAAAATCACATAGAAGTTTAATAAGAATGTTTTAAAAGATAATTAAATAAAAGCACACACATGTGTAAATGTGCAAATATATGCTACGCGTTTCTCAGCCCTCTGGCCGTTTATTCAGGCATACCTATCAGTTTGAAAAGTATTTCAAAGTGTACTCAGCCAATCACAATTAAACATGAAACTACGTCTCAAATGAGCTATTATCAAATCCATCGCCTGAGCAAGTTTAAAAGATACAATGGGGCCGATTTATCAGACAGTCAATTGGCACCAATGCATCTGTTTCCGCGCGAGCCTTAAGACCGCTGCTCCTTAACTCATATGCCTCCTTTGAGGTGGTGGACAGTAATCGTGTACAATCAGGTTGATTGACACCCCCTGCAATTGGCCGCAAATCTGCAGGGGGCGGCATTGCACAAGCAGTTCACAAGAACAGCTTGCGCTATGTTAAATGCTGACAGCGTATGCTGTGGGCATTCAGCGATGTCTGGCGGACATGATCCACTACAGAGGATCATGTCCGCCAGTCATTGATAAATCGACCCCAATGTTACATAAAAGATACAGTGTTGTTTGTAATCTGCAAAAAAAAAATTCACATATATATTTTGGCAAGTGCCAAGTTCTGAATTCCAATTTCCTTCATATATATTGAAACCAAAATGGCCATTGTGAGTGTATTAAAACAACAATCTACACTTCTTATACATAATAATAAACAATAAAAATACTTTGTGTACCATCCCATATGTGAATCTCAGCAATTCCAAGTTTGATATCTAACCTCCCCTTATATTTGTATAGACCAATAGTTGTCAGGTATTTGTCAAAGTGGGAGTGTAACCATGGACTTCCGGCCAATAACTGTGTAAGATATATTCACAGCCACATCCACACCAGCCCTCCGATGTTGCTGCAGTCATATATGAATGCTCCCTCCAATAATCAAAAAAACACTCATCCTAAATCTAGTGATCATGTGATTTTATTTAGAGATCAATTTTCATTAACTACCAAAGATCCCTTTGCAAAAGGTCCTTTTTTCAAAGATCCCACATATACCGTCTCTCATGTGTAATTGCTTTATGATACCTATTAAGACCATTAAACTAACCTAATAAATACATACATACTAAACTAAATGTGTCCTATCTAAATAGACGTGAATATATTAATTGACAGTGTATTTGAATTTCAAGTCTATATTAAAAAGTACGTTATAACGCATCTTTATTACAACTGAAGAATTAAACTGTATCTAAAATGCCACTTACATTCCTGATCTTTTTTTATAAAGGGGAGAGTTTACTATTACTTTAAGAGGGGTTTTGTACTCAAGTTTTGCCCAGCTCTGACTGGTGGTGTGTACTGATCTGCTCAGTTATGGAACAATAATTTGTTTTTTGTTTCCACTGCAGCTTTCTACATGTCAGGTAATCTGGCTGCTTTTACTCAGGTTGCCAGCCTGTTTGTGTTAGTATATATCTGGGTGTCTCTTAGTAATGGAAGCCTCAAACTCAGATTATGTTAGTCACTGGGAGGATAATTTCACATTCCAAAGGTGGAGCCAGTTCAGGTTTTACATGTTCTGGAACATTAAATCAAGCACATGCTATAACCATGGCCAGAATTTCACCTTTCATTTGATTAAATTAAATTAAAACAAATAACTACATAAGCTAAATAAAATTGCTGCAAATAAAATGTAATATTCAGAGAACTTTGTATATAATGTGTGTTTGTATATAATATGTGTTTGTATATAATGTGTGTCTGTATTTATGAATGTTGATTTACTTAGCAGTGCTTAAATGTATCATTAAATGTTTCTGCCAATAATGGTCTAATTTACAAGAGTAATGATATTGATAGTACAGTGGGTTGGATTGGGAAGGGATCAAAGGTGCTACGCCGGGATGAAGATAAGAAGAAGGACCGCCGGGTAGAAGATAAGAGATGAATGAAGAAGGACCACTGCTGGGATCAAGGTTGACAACCGCCGCCATCATCTGTGAGTACCAACTTGGGGCTTAGTGTGAGGTTATGTTTATAGATAAGATTTATTTTTATTTTTTATAGGCAGCAAAAGAGCTGAATGGCATTTTTTTGGTAATTACTTTTTTATTTTCTGTAATGTTAGATTTTTTTATTTTCTGTAATGTTAGTTTTTTGTTTTTTTTAGTAGATTCGGTTTTATTTATTTTTATAAGTAAGTTTAAATTTTTTTTAAATGTAGTTATTTATGTGAATTATTTTGTAATTTTTGTGTATTTTAATTTGGGTTTAGATGTTTATTACTTTGCGATGTGGAGGGCTGACTGTTTAGGGGTTAATAGTGTGTTTATGTACTTTGTGGAGTGGAGGATGGTGGTTTAGGGGTTAATAGTGTTTTTAGGTACTTTGCGATGTGGGGGCATGGTGGTTTAGGGGTTAATAGTGTGTTTAGGTACTTTGCGGGTGGGGGGTGGTGGTTTAGGGGTTAATAGAGTAGTTTATTACTTTGCGATGTGGATGGCTGGAGGTTTAGGGGTTAATAGTGTGTTTAGGTACATTGCAGAGTGCGAGATGATGGTTTAGGTTTTAATAGTCTGTTTAGGTACTTTGCGATGTGCGGGATGGCGGTTTAGGGGTTAATAGTGTGTTTAGGTACTTTGCGATGTGATGGCATGGTGGTTTAGGGGTTAATAGTTTAGATTTTTATTTTGTGGTGTGGAGGGATGGTGGTTTAGGGGTTAATAGTGCAGTGCAAACTTTGCAGGGAGCTATGTGGTGGTTTAGGGGTAATTAGGGTAGGGGTTTATAGTGATTCAGGTTAGCGTGCAAGAAGGGTGGCAGGTTTTTTTACAATTTTTTGCTCCATTTTTACAAGTCGGGTTAGCGCTAGAGCAATACGTTTTTTACTTTCAACTTGTAATATCAGCACAATCCGACTTGCAAAAATGACTTACCGCTAGCGCAATTGGCGCTCTAACAAAATTGCTAGTTAGCTCTTCACTTGTAATCTAGCCCATAGTCAATTTATGCAATCATAAGAAGGTACACAGCAGGTTAATCCGCCTACGCGTTTCATGCTGATCCACAGCACTTCGTCAGGGCTAACTCTTAGGCACAGGTGTTACCCTATATATGCTCCAATCTTTAACCTCTTCCATTCCGCAGGGAAGAACATTTGAAACCACTAGTATACTATGGGGCCTATTTATCATGCCGTCAACTTACTCGCATTCGACGGCACCAATACGCTGCCTAAGATCGCCTAACATTGCTGCTGCGGACCTGAATATGCTGTCCAAAGTTACCAAAAAAGCTGTCAAAAAGCCACGCACCAAGTACGGGGCAATGAGCAGCGGACTGTTGTTAACTAACAGTCATCGATCTCGCTGCTCTTCGGCTTTTTCCCAGCTTTATTGGTATACTGTCACCAAACACCCACACTATACTACACTGTTTTACCCCTAAACCGCCATTCCCAGAGCCCACCACAACTCGATTAAAGTTATTAACCCCTAAACCGCCGCTCCCGGACCCCGCTGCAACGAAATAAACTTATTAACCCCTAAACCGCCACTCCCAGAGCCCAACACCACCTACATTATGCTATTAACCCCTAATCTGCCGCCCCCTACACCGCCGTCACCTACATTACATTTATTAACCCCTAATCTGCCACCCCCAACGTCGCCGCCACTATTCTAAATGTATTAACCCCTAAACCTAAGTCTAACTCTAACACCCCTAACTTAAATATTATTTAAATAAATCTAAATTAAAATTAATATTATTAACTAAATTATTCCTATTTAAAACTAAATACTTACCTGTAAAATAAACCCTAAGCTATCTACAATATAACTAATAGTTACATTGTAGCTAGCTTAGGGTTTATTTTTATTTCACAGGCAAGTTTGTATTTATTTTAACTAGGTAGAATAGTTACTAAATAGTTATTAACTATTTATTAACTACCTAGCTAAAATAAATACAAATTGACCTGTAAAATAAACTCCCTGTATATATATATATATATATATAGTCCTAAAGCCGTGTACACAGGCCAATTTTTTTAAGTACCGCGGTTCCACCCCTTGCTCTCTCTCTCTCTCACCCCTCTTTTTTGCGCTCTTACTCTCCCCCTCTCTTTTGCACTCTCTTGCCCCCTCTTTTGCTCTCTCTCTCCCCCCTTTCTCTCTCTCCCGTCTCTTTTGCTCTCTTTCTGTCTCCCCTTCTCTTTTGCTCTCTTTCTCTCCCCCTCTCTTTTGCTATCTATCTCCCCCATTCTCTTTTGCGCTCCCTCTCTCTTTCCCCCCTCTCTTTTGCTCTCTCTCTCCCCCTCTTCTCTTTTGCTCTCTCTCACCCCTCCTCTCTTTTGCTTTCTCCCCACTCGCCCCCGTCAAGACATGTCCGACCATGCCCCTATCACGGCAAACCTGTCCACGCCCCATCACAGCATGCCTGACCACGCCCCATCACGTCGCTCCCACCCAGCCACGCCCCTCAACGGCAGCTTCCGAAAAATACTTTCTCTGCTGCTCAAGGCCAGGCATGTTTGTCCTTGCGCAGTCTCTACTGCGCATGACTACATCTGTCAAACATACCTGGCCTTTAATTATATAGGATATATATATATATATATACACATATATATATATACATATATATATTGTGACGGATACCCCAATTACCCCGGCTGGGTAGCTCCGCCAAGCGTGTCCTGCTTCCTCCCTGCTGACTGCAGCTATGTAGCTGGCAAGTGACCACATCCTGTAGCCACCCCTGATGCCCGACAGCACCAGTATTCAGGGTCCCACCCTGTGGCAGACTCCGGCTAAACTGACTAGGTAGCTCAGCCAGAGGGTCCTTCCTTCCCCAGGAAAGGGGCCACTATGTAGCAGAGAAGAAAGTGATTTCAGCAATCCCCACCCAAATAACTAGACATCTAGCATTTAGGTGGAGCAAAGAACTAATATTTTTTATTATTTTTTTATTTTAATTTTTATTTGAGGATTGTTACAAGGCATATATATGATACTCAACAATAAAACATAATAATGGTGAGAAATACATCATAGTACCACATATTTCCAATATACACTACATATTCCAGACAAGAGGTACAAACATAAGGAATGTAACTAATATGCCTGGTGGTCATTACAACTCCCTAATGTCACACAAGGTCACTTTTGGGCCTCAATAGGAAATGTCTACACTATGGGAGGTTAACTTCAACAAAGGAGACCACTTTTGGATCTCAGGTGACAAACCTCATTTTGTAATCTTTAATATAAACATCATACATTTGTATCACAAGACCCCCCTTTTATATGCAAAAGTTAAAATGAAGCATACCCCCACAGAAATAGGGTAAATGTTGAGGGATATATGATCAGGGCCTATCTAAGATCCAATGCGTTAATGCAGTTTTATATAAACGTTAAGGATAAATTATAGCCATTAACATCTAAAAATGCAGCTGCAGCGCATTTATCAAAATAGGAAATAAGTAGCTTAACACAATGTTTTATATATTCTATGAGAACCTGATAGGCCCCACAAAGGCCATAAACTGATATCTATAAATATGCTTCTATAAAGTTGCGTGAAGGTATTAAACCATTGACATCTGAGCAAGTAGCTGCAGCTTTAAAGCACTTGTCGAAATAGGAAATAATTAGCTTAACACAGTAATTTGGGGCAACATGCGTTCTAGGGTAAAGACTGAAGCCTCCTCAGGGAGTCGGAAAAAAAAATGTGTCCTACTATATTATACAGGATCCATATGCACCAATTTAGGTGGATAAGCTTAAGGTATAATAAAACCACAACTAGTAGTAGAATTTTACATATGATCTCTACGTATTATAAGAAGAGTGAGGGAGGATGATGTGCTATTCGTACCATCTCGGCCGCAGACAGTACATTATAAGACTAGTACTATAAGACTATACAAAATCTGTGAGATAAAGAGACCCAGCAAAATTATTCAATTAGATCTTGTGGTGGATTTAATGCAGTAAAATATAAGCCACGTGGAAGCCTGTAGGGCTAAACCCCACAAGTGGAGGTGCAAATATAACAAATCAGGTTGAGGCAGACTACTATCCAAGGAGGCCTCCATTGCAAACTGAATAATTAGTAGAAGTTATATGGGGGCCAGGATGGTATTGTATCTATGGAGACATACTTGTGGACTTATGTTATAGTTAAACACAGATAGGTAGCATAAATACTGTAATGCACAGATGTCATGAGCCATTCCCAGCTTAGTTCCTTACATAAACTAGCACATATGGTCAGTGGATTATCAAAGTAAATACACATTGAGACATGTCCTACAAGCCTATAGTAAGTAAAATAAGTAGTATATATACAAGAGCTAAATATATATGTATCTGAGGGTATCCTGAATGCATAACAAAACATAAGAACATAGATAGGACCTCTAAATACACTTTGATCTATTAATATATATATATATATAATAATACTGGCTTAAAGATACAAATTGTCCCCCCACTTAACATAAAGGACCATAATGGTCAGTTCTCATCAAGTTGGATACAAAGTTAGAATAAAGTCTTGCATCACACAGTCCAAATAAAACTTCACATTTGTGAGGGTTTGGATTTCAGATCACAGGATCTTCATTCATATAAGCAGTAGTGATACAAGAATCCCCACAGGAATTCAGCAGCTCAGACACTGTTTACCCAATTTCAGTCCGATTGTTAAGTTCACAGGAAGCGTTGGAGCATGAAGATCCTTTAAAATAGTCTGAGCAGGAGAAGTACTGGACACGCACATCTGTGTGAGCTATGACCCTCTGTAGTGTGAAATGTGAACTAGCGTAATAAATAAGCACTCCCCCCTCCTCCCAAATAACCAGAGACATGTAAATGTCAGTGTCCACAGGGTAATTAACACTTTATTGCAGCGACGCAGCTGCCTGAGAACCTCTGGAATGTGGAAAAACATTAAGCAGCTGTTCACATTTCTTGTGAACATTACGTATGGATTTCCCTATGGGGGTTTCCCCCTGAGCAAATGTCAACTCTCGTTCCTGTGGTGCAGAGCCAGCCTCATCCCGACAATCAGGGAAACAGCTTGATAATGAGGGATTTCCACAGCCACTTGGAGAGATGTTGTTAGTGGTATCCTCAGCAGTTACCTGGCAAATAGGGAGAAAAACTTGTGCCCTACAATGTGCCAAGATGGCGTCTCCTGATTGTCCACGCACCTTTAAATTTTTACATTCTGCCGCTGTGGTCTCAATAAGAGATGTAAAGGCGTTCAAAACTAATAGACATCTGGGACTCCAACTTGTGCAGGCAATCCTGTAGAGCTAGATACAATTTCTCCTGATCTGCAGCCATATCTAGACTGAACTACCCGGGCTACAGAGGCTCGGGGGGAACTCTGCAAATAGGCTGCCGTCTAGAGTCCTTGCGGTCCAGATCTGGGCTGGACAGTCATGTAAACAGCAAAGAGTGATATCGATCTCCTCAGAAAAACATGAGACTGATGAATATGTCCTTGTACAATGTTGATGCTGTCAAAAACCTCTAATAATCGGCGGATCATCAGTCTCATAGCCAGTCTCAGATATTGCGACCATCCCCGCCAGCCATGCTATTTACCCAAAGAACTGATTTTATTGGAAAACACACACTCCTTTTATACACAAAGCTCATCTTGACGACATGTGCCCTCATGTGTGTACCCATTTGGGTTGCACACTCACTGACATGATCTTCTTGAGTTTTCATTAATTCTCATAATCTGAATACCAATATTCACGTCTGTAACGTCTTTGGTTTTTGAGATATAGGTATCCTCATAAATTTACCCAAAGAACTGATTTTATTGGAAAACACACACTCCTTTTATACACAAAGCTCATCTTGATAAGACACTGGACAATCCCACAATTTTCCCACCATTCCCACCCCTTTAGACAGACCTGCACCTCCATAGTAGCCACAGTCCCACAGAATCCCAGAACCCAGGGGTGGCAGTTTCAGGGTAATCCCTGGGGAGTGGCAGCACCACTTCCAGGGTGTCATTTTAAAGCTCTCCTCAGATTACACAGTCCAAAAAGTGGTGTGATTTGTTACTGGGGCCTGGAGATACAGTCCATTGAAGGTATGGGGGTAGGGGTGTCCAAAACCCCCGGTTCCCAAAGGAGCTTCCCTCCGGTAATTCCCCCACCTCTTGTACTCCCTAGGGGCTACCAATCCCCAAAAGAGCGGAGCTCTGGGGTAAAGGGCTGCTGGAGTGACCAAAGGTAAAGTTAGCGGGGTCCTGCTGTTCTGTGGCCGACCGGGAGTTCAAGGAGCTGGTCCAGCCTGAGAGGGGTTAGACAGGTGTCCATTGTGAGGCAGCTGACCAGGAGTTCCAGGAGCCCAGCCAGCCTAGGAGGGTTTTTTCAAGTCATAGATCAACTATTCCATGACTAAGTGTACACAGCAAAACAAAACATAGCACGCATCTGGGAGATCCCGTAAGCCATGAAATGGCCAAATCATATATAACAGCGAGTGAGCCATGTAGTAGGGGGGTGGGGGGTAGCCTTGGCTGTCTGGTATCCATGACATCTCCCCCCCTCCAGTTCGGCAGACCCTAGGCGCAGGGATAGGCACACGATGAAAAGTCCCAAACAAGTTTGCCAAGGCTGGCTCCCAAACAGTTGCTCTACCACAAGTTCCATGGCCACACTGCCTCCCTCTGTGACCCTCATTTGAGTACCAGCTTACCCACCCACAAACAAAGCCATTGCCAGTTTCCCAGCTGTATTCCTTACTCCAGACCGAAGGGTGAGGTTGCTCCTTGGTGGGGCAGCCAAGACTCGGGTGCCCAAACTTGTGGCACCAACTGCCGGGCTGGGTCTCCCCCAGGCCCAATGTCATGTCTGCCTCCTGTGGGAAATACTCCTGGGTGGAAAAAAGGTAGAGATCATGCCCAGCTACTGGGGAGAGGGACGGGCTGCCTCTCCTCCTGGGAAGGAGATCTGCTGCTGGGGAGGGAGGCCAGCTACCTCTGCTCCCTGAGAAACTGTGCTGCCACTGGGGTGGGAGACCAGCTGTCTCCGCTCCCTGCAATGGGTTCTGCATCTGGGGAGATATATCAATATCCGTCTCTTCCTGTAAGGGGTTCTGCCTACGGGGAGGAAGGACGACTACCTCCGCTCCCAGGGGATGGCTCTGCCACTGGGGAGAGAAGCCAGTTGTCTCCACTCCCTGGAAGAGGGGCTGCCACTGGGGAGGGAGACCGGCTGTCTCCACTCCCTGCATGGGGTTCTGCAGCTGGGGAGAGTTATCAATATCCGTCTCTTCCTGTATAGGGTTCTGCCTACGGGGAGGAAGGATGACTACCTCCGCTCCCAGGTTATGACTCTGCTGCTGGGGAGAGAGACCGGTTGTCTCCTCTCCCTGTACCTGGGCCTGCCACTGGGGAGAGAGACCAACTGTCTCCCCTCCCGGGAAGGGGTTCAGCCACTGGGGAGAGTTATCGACATCTGTCTCTCCCTGCAAGGGGTTCTGTGTAAGGGGAGGGAGGACGACTACCTCCGCTCCCAGGGGATGGCTCTGCCACTGGGGAGAGAGACAGACTGTCTCCTCACCCAGGAAGGGGTTCTGTGTAAGTGGAGGAAGGAAGTCTACCTCCGCTCCCAGGGGATGGCTCTGCTGCGGGGAAGAGAGACTGACTGTCTCCTCTCCCTGCTCCTGGCTCTGCCGCTGGGAAGAGAGATCGACTGTCTCCTCTCCCAGGAAGGGGTTCTGTGTAAGGGGAGGGAGGATGACTACCTCCACTCCCAGGGGAAGGCTCTGCCACTGGGGAGAGTGATCGGTTGTCTCCTCTCCCTGTACCTGGCTCTGCCACTGGGGAGAGAGACCGACTGACTCCTATCCTAGGAAGGGGTTCTGCCGCTGGGGAGAGTTATCGACATCCGTCTCTCCCTGCAAGGGGTTCTGTGTAAGGGGAGGGAGGATGACTACCTCCACTCCCAGGGGATGGCTCTGCCGCTGGGGAGAGAGACCGACTGTCTCCTCTCCTTGCTCCTGGCTCTGCCGCTGGGGAGAGAGACTGACTGTCTCTTCTCCCAGGAAGGGGTTCTGTGTAAGGGGAGGGAGGATGACTACCTTTGCTCCCAGGGGATGGCTCTTCCGCTGGGGATAGATACTGACTGTCTCCTCTCCCAGCTCCTGGCACTGCCACTGGGGAGAAAGACCGACTGTCTCCTTTCCCAGGAAGGGGTTCTGTGTAAGGGGAGATTATTGCTGAAATCACTTTCTTCTCCGCTACATAGCGGCACCTTTCCTGGGGAAGAAAGGACCCTATGGCAGAGCTACCTAATCGGGGTAGCCAGAGTCTGCCACAGGGTGGGACCCTTAATACTGGTGCTGTCGGGCATCAGTGGTGGCTACAGGCTGTGCTCACTTGCTAGCTACATAGCTGCAGTCAGCAGGGAGGAAGCAGAACCTGTTTGACGGAGCTACCCAGCTGGGGTAGTCTGGGTATCTGTCACATTGGTGACAGCGGTGGGATTTGTTACTGGGGACTGGAGATACAGTCTGTTGAGGTTATGGGGGTAGGGGTGTCCACCCCTGTTTCCCAAAGGAGCTCCCCTCCAGTAATTCCCTCACCTCTTGTCCTCCTTAGGGGCTACCAATCCTCAAAAGAGTGGAGCTCTGAGGCAAAGGGCCACTGGAGCAACCAGGGGTAAATTTAGTGGGGGTCCTGCTGTTCTGTGGCTGACCGGGAGTTCCAGGAGCCCGGCCAGTCTGAAAGGGGTTAGACAGGTGTCCGTTGTGAGTCGGCCGACCAGGAGTTCCAGGAGCCCGGCCAGCCTAGGATGGTTTTTCCCAGTCATAGATCAGCTCTTCCATGACCAAGTGTACACAGCAAAACAACATATAGCACGCATCTGAGAGATCCTGTAAGCCATGAAATGGCCAAATCTAATATAACAGGGAGTGAGCCATGTAGTAGGGGGTTGGGGGGTAGCCTTGGGTTTCTGGTATCCATTACATATATATATACTAGCTTTTGCCCGCGGATTTGCTTGCATGGATTTTGTGATTTGTAAAAAATAGCGAAAAACCTGACCACTCACAACGACATGTGCCCTCATGTGTGTACCCATTTGGGTTGCACACTCACTGACATGATCTTCTTGAGTTTTCATTAATTCTCATAATCTGAATACCAATATTCACGTCTGTAACGTCTTTGGTTTTTGAGATATAGGTATCCTCATAAATTTACCCAAAGAACTGATTTTATTGGAAAACACACACTCCTTTTATACACAAAGCTCATCTTGATAAGACACTGGACAATCCCACAATTTTCCCACCATTCCCACCCCTTTAGACAGACCTGCACCTCCATAGTAGCCACAGTCCCACAGAATCCCAGAACCCAGGGGTGGCAGTTTCAGGGTAATCCCTGGGGAGTGGCAGCACCACTTCCAGGGTGTCATTTTAAAGCTCTCCTCAGATTACACAGTCCAAAAAGTGGTGTGATTTGTTACTGGGGCCTGGAGATACAGTCCATTGAAGGTATGGGGGTAGGGGTGTCCAAAACCCCCGGTTCCCAAAGGAGCTTCCCTCCGGTAATTCCCCCACCTCTTGTACTCCCTAGGGGCTACCAATCCCCGAAAGAGCGGAGCTCTGGGGTAAAGGGCTGCTGGAGTGACCAAAGGTAAAGTTAGCGGGGTCCTGCTGTTCTGTGGCCGACCGGGAGTTCAAGGAGCTGGTCCAGCCTGAGAGGGGTTAGACAGGTGTCCATTGTGAGGCAGCTGACCAGGAGTTCCAGGAGCCCAGCCAGCCTAGGAGGGTTTTTTCAAGTCATAGATCAACTATTCCATGACTAAGTGTACACAGCAAAACAAAACATAGCACGCATCTGGGAGATCCCGTAAGCCATGAAATGGCCAAATCATATATAACAGCGAGTGAGCCATGTAGTAGGGGGGTGGGGGGTAGCCTTGGCTGTCTGGTATCCATGACATCTCCCCCCCTCCAGTTCGGCAGACCCTAGGCGCAGGGATAGGCACACGATGAAAAGTCCCAAACAAGTTTGCCAAGGCCGGCTCCCAAACAGTTGCTCTACCACAAGTTCCATGGCCACACTGCCTCCCTCTGTGACCCTCATTTGAGTACCGGCTTACCCACCCACAAACAAAGCCATTGCCAGTTTCCCAGCTGTATTCCTTACTCCAGACCGAAGGGTGAGGTTGCTCCTTGGTGGGGCAGCCAAGACTCGGGGGCCCAAACTTGTGGCACCAACTGCCGGGCTGGGTCTCCCCCAGGCCCAATGTCATGTCTGCCTCCTGTGGGAAATACTCCTGGGTGGAAAAAAGGTAGAGATCATGCCCAGCTACTGGGGAGAGGGACGGGCTGCCTCTCCTCCTGGGAAGGAGATCTGCTGCTGGGGAGGGAGGCCAGCTACCTCTGCTCCCTGAGAAACTGTGCTGCCACTGGGGTGGGAGACCAGCTGTCTCCGCTCCCTGCAATGGGTTCTGCATCTGGGGAGATATATCAATATCCGTCTCTTCCTGTAAGGGGTTCTGCCTACGGGGAGGAAGGACGACTACCTCCGCTCCCAGGGGATGGCTCTGCCACTGGGGAGAGAAGCCGGTTGTCTCCACTCCCTGGAAGGGGGGCTGCCACTGGGGAGGGAGACCGGCTGTCTCCACTCCCTGCATGGGGTTCTGCAGCTGGGGAGAGTTATCAATATCCGTCTCTTCCTGTATAGGGTTCTGCCTACGGGGAGGAAGGATGACTACCTCCGCTCCCAGGTTATGACTCTGCTGCTGGGGAGAGAGACCGGTTGTCTCCTCTCCCTGTACCTGGCTCTGCCACTGGGGAGAGAGACCAACTGTCTCCCCTCCCGGGAAGGGGTTCAGCCACTGGGGAGAGTTATCGACATCTGTCTCTCCCTGCAAGGGGTTCTGTGTAAGGGGAGGGAGGACGACTACCTCCGCTCCCAGGGGATGGCTCTGCCACTGGGGAGAGAGACAGACTGTCTCCTCACCCAGGAAGGGGTTCTGTGTAAGGGGAGGAAGGACGTCTACCTCCGCTCCCAGGGGATGGCTCTGCTGCGGGGAAGAGAGACTGACTGTCTCCTCTCCCTGCTCCTGGCTCTGCCGCTGGGAAGAGAGATCGACTGTCTCCTCTCCCAGGAAGGGGTTCTGTGTAAGGGGAGGGAGGACGACTACCTCCACTCCCAGGGGAAGGCTCTGCCACTGGGGAGAGTGATCGGTTGTCTCCTCTCCCTGTACCTGGCTCTGCCACTGGGGAGAGAGACCGACTGACTCCTATCCTAGGAAGGGGTTCTGCCGCTGGGGAGAGTTATCGACATCCATCTCTCCCTGCAAGGGGTTCTGTGTAAGGGGAGGGAGGATGACTACCTCCACTCCCAGGGGATGGCTCTGCCGCTGGGGAGAGAGACCGACTGTCTCCTCTCCTTGCTCCTGGCTCTGCCGCTGGGGAGAGAGACTGACTGTCTCTTCTCCCAGGAAGGGGTTCTGTGTAAGGGGAGGGAGGATGACTACCTTTGCTCCCAGGGGATGGCTCTTCCGCTGGGGATAGATACTGACTGTCTCCTCTCCCAGCTCCTGGCACTGCCACTGGGGAGAAAGACCGACTGTCTCCTTTCCCAGGAAGGGGTTCTGTGTAAGGGGAGAGTATTGCTGAAATCACTTTCTTCTCCGCTACATAGCGGCACCTTTCCTGGGGAAGAAAGGACCCTATGGCAGAGCTACCTAATCGGGGTAGCCAGAGTCTGCCACAGGGTGGGACCCTTAATACTGGTGCTGTCGGGCATCAGTGGTGGCTACAGGCTGTGCTCACTTGCTAGCTACATAGCTGCAGTCAGCAGGGAGGAAGCAGAACCTGTTTGACGGAGCTACCCAGCTGGGGTAGTCTGGGTATCTGTCACATTGGTGACAGCGGTGGGATTTGTTACTGGGGACTGGAGATACAGTCTGTTGAGGTTATGGGGGTAGGGGTGTCCACCCCTGGTTCCCAAAGGAGCTCCCCTCCAGTAATTCCCTCACCTCTTGTCCTCCTTAGGGGCTACCAATCCTCAAAAGAGTGGAGCTCTGAGGCAAAGGGCCACTGGAGCAACCAGGGGTAAATTTAGTGGGGGTCCTGCTGTTCTGTGGCTGACCGGGAGTTCCAGGAGCCCGGCCAGTCTGAGAGGGGTTAGACAGGTGTCCGTTGTGAGTCGGCCGACCAGGAGTTCCAGGAGCCCGGCCAGCCTAGGATGGTTTTTCCCAGTCATAGATCAGCTCTTCCATGACCAAGTGTACACAGCAAAACAACATATAGCACGCATCTGAGAGATCCTGTAAGCCATGAAATGGCCAAATCTAATATAAAAGGGAGTGAGCCATGTAGTAGGGGGTTGGGGGGTAGCCTTGGGTTTCTGGTATCCATTACATATATATATACTAGCTTTTGCCCGCGGATTTGCTTGCATGGATTTTGTGATTTGTAAAAAATAGCGAAAAACCTGACCACTCACAACGACATGTGCCCTCATGTGTGTACCCATTTGGGTTGCACACTCACTGACATGATCTTCTTGAGTTTTCATTAATTCTCATAATCTGAATACCAATATTCACGTCTGTAAAGTCTTTGGTTCTTGAGATATAGGTATCCTCATAAATCACCCCCCCTTTTGAACCCCTAAAGTGGATGTTTGGGAAATGGTAAAACGTGTTTCTTTAGTTTTAAAGGAGAATCTAAATACCAATTTTCACGACTTTAACATATTTGGATTTTTGAGATATAGGTATTCTCAAAAATCAGCACCCCACTTTTGAACCCCCTTAAGTGTATTTTTTTTTATTTTTCAAGGAGAATCTAAATATCAATTTTCACGTCTGTAATATCATCGTTTTTTGAGATATAGGTATCCTCAGAAATCAGCCCCCCACTTTTGACCCCCTTAAAGGGACATTATACACTGATTTTTTCTTTGCTTAAATGTTTTGTAGATGATCTATTTATATAGCCCATAAAGTTTTTTTTTAATAAATGTATAGTTTTGCTTATTTTTAAATAACATTGCTCTGATTTTCAGACTCCTAACCAAGCCCCAAAGTTTTATGTGAATACCGTCAGCTACCTATTCCAGCTTGCTCCTGTTTGTGTAAAGGGTCTTTTCATATGCAAAAGAAGGGGGAGGGGGGAGTGTCTTATTTTCCACTTGCAGTGGGCTTTCCAGCTACCTTTTCAACATAGCCAAACTGACAGTTTCTAAGTAAGTTTTTAAACAGTTTTATACTAGATTTTTATATCAGTATCTGTGCATCTTATTCTTTATAGTAGTGTCTATTACATGCAGTTATATGAAAATGAGTGTATACTGTCCCTTTTAGTGGATTTTGGGGATTTTGGGGATTTTGCAAGGAGAATCTAAATACCAATTTTCACGTCTTTAACATCGTCGTTATTTTAGATATAGGTATCCTCAGAAATCAGCCCCCCACTTTTGACCCCCTTAAGTGGATTTTGTGGAATTGGTAAACCATGTGTTTCTTTATTTTTCAAGAAGAATCTAAATACCAATTTTCACATCTGTAACATCGTCGGTTTTTGAGATATAGGTATCCTCAAAAATCAGCACCCCACTTTTGACCCCTTAAGTAGATTTTGAGGAAATAGTAAAACATGCGTTTCTTTATTCTTCAAGGAGAATCTAAATACCAATTTTCATGTCTGTAACATCGTTGGGTTTTGAGATATAGGTATCCTCAAAAATCAGCACCCCACTTTTGACCCCCTTAAGTACATTTTGAGGAAATAGTAAAACATGTGTTTCTTTATTCTTCAAGGAGAATCTAAATACCAATTTTCATGTCTGTAACATCGTCGTTTTTTGAGATATAGGTATCCTCAGAAATTAGCCCCCCACTTTTGACCCCTTAAGTGGCTTTTGGGGAAATAGTAAAACATGTGTTTCTTTATTTTTCAAGGAGAATCTAAATACCAATTTTGATGTCTGTAACATTGTCGGTTTTTGAGATATAGGTATCCTCAGAAATCAGCCCCCCACTTTTGACCCCACTTAAGTGGATTTTGGGGAAATGGAAAAACACGTGTTTCTTTATTTTTTCAAGGAGAATCTAAATACCAATTTTCATGTCTGTAACATTGTCATTTTTTGAGTTATAGGTATCCTCATAAATCAGCCCCCCACTTTTGACCCCCCAAGTGGATTTTTGGAAAATGGTAAAACATGTGTTTCTTTGTACCAATTTTCACGTCTGTAACATTGTCAGTTTTTGAGATATAGGTGTCCTCATAAATCAGCCACCTACTTTTGACCCCCCCCGCATAAAGTGGATTTTGGGGAAATGGTAAAACATGTGTTTCTTTATTTTTCAAGGAGAATCTAAATACCGATTTTCACATCTGTAACATCGTCGGTTATTGAGATATAGGTTGCCTCATAAAAAAATGCACCCCCCTTTTTCACCCCCTTAGGGACGTAATTTCCAAAAATCCTTACTTAGCGAGTGCCTACATCATAAAAACAACGTACCTTCCAAATTTCACGTTCCTAGGTTAAATGGTTTGAGCTGGGCATTGATGAGTCAGTCAGGAATTCTTCTTTTATATATATATATATATATATATATATATATATATATGTATACTTATGTATTTATGTATATGTGTATATATGTATTTAAAGACATGTATGTACATAAAAACATATAAATATATATGTACACACATAGAGACAGATAATGCTTGTCAGTTTAGCGCACAAAAATGAAAGAGGCAAGATTGCAAATCATTAACCTGGCAGGGATAGATTTAAGACAAGAACACTATACTCTGCTACCAAAGGGCCTTTCCTTTATCCCCACTCCCAAGTTCGACACATTTAACTGGGTGAAGGACACACATTTATTTGCGAGAAAGCTAGTTTTACATAAATTTCATAAAGCTGCTAATAAAAATTGCCTCACTGATATGGGGGTTGAAGAAGATGATCAGGAAATAGTGAACCTAATGTTGACACTATTACATGAAAATAAAAACCGTGATAATGCCCCCAAAAGTAGCACTGTAAAACCAAAGAACAGCTTTATGCCCACAATCTCCAAATACCCTACCATTGATAAGTTTGTTTCCTTGGTAACCACCAAACTTGAAGCACTTAATTGTAAAAGTAAAACTAGGAAGAATCTTAGTTTTAAAGAAAGAAAAGCTGTCTGAGCTTAAAAACAATTCAAATAAAAATCAAAAGTGCCGACAAAGGTGGAAATATGTTAATAATGAACAATACACAGTATATAAAAATGTGTCTAGATATTTTGACAAATAAAGATAACTACCAAATGTTAAGACAAGACCCCACCAAAATATTTATCAAGGAACTAAATTCGCTTTTGGATAGAGGTTTTGGTGAAAGGATAATTTCGAAAGCTGAATACCAATTTATGTGTAACATGACACCCAGAGTAGCAACATTTTATAGTCTCCCTAAAATCCAAAAAAACACACAAATGAACCTCCAGGCACACCAATAGTGTCTGGCAATGGGTGCCTGATGGAAAATATCAGTATTTATATTGATAAGAAACTTAGAGAATTTGTATACACACTGACATCATATGTCCAAGATACTAAAGATGTTCTTTAAGTGTCTAGAAAACACCAATGTACAGGACAATACCCTCCTGGCTAGTATAGATGTTGAAAGTCTTTACTCAAATATCTCTCACCCATTAGGGAGACAAGCTGTACAATATTTTTAAAAAACGGTAAATCTGACAGGGAGTGAGGAAGATGAGTCTATTATTGACCTGCTTGATTTTGCGCTAAAACACAAAGTATATTTGCAAAAGAAGGGCACAGCAATGGGCACATGCTGTGCCCCCACATATGCAAATTTATTCTTAGGTTGGATTAAACACACCTATATCATTAACAAAGATATAAATCCATTCATGAAATTCGATGATGTGCTAATCCTTTGGACAGAAACAAAAGAGGACTTTACAAACTTTTTGTGTTGGCTTAATGATAATGCCTATGGGATATACTATACCTCTATGATTGAAGAGACTAGCATTTCATTTTTAGATCTTGAAATCAAGAAAGAGGAAGATGGGTCTCTAAACACTAACACCTAGATTACGAGTTTTGCGTTAGAGGCTGTGCGGTGCTAACGAGCAGTTTTCTCTCACCGCTCACTTACCTGCAGCGCTGGTATTACGAGTTTTCAGAAACCCGTTGTTAAAAGACAAGAAGTGAGCGTTGAGCAAAATTTTTCTCATTACCACACAATACATACAATACCAGCACTGCTTAAGACAGCGGTGAGCTGGTCGTAAGTGCACGATTTCCCAATAGGAATCAACGGGGAGAGCCAGCTGAAAAAAAGTCTAACACCTGCAAAAAAGCAGCATAAAACTCCTTAACGCAGCCCCATTGATTGTTATGGGGAAATAAAATTTATAAACACCCCTACTCTTACACTTATTAACCCCTAATCTGCTGCCCCCAACATTGCCGACACCAGGATTATATTATTAACCCCTAATCTGCTGCTCCGGACACCGCCGCCACCTACATTATATGTATTAACCCCTAATCTGCTGCCCCCAACATCGCCGACAACTACATACTATTTATTAACCTCTAATCTGCCGCACCCAATGTCGCCGCAACCTACTTACATTTATTAACCCCTAATCTGCTGCCACCAACGTCGCCGCCACTATATTAAAGTTATTAACCCCTAAGCCTAACCCTAAACCTAACACCCACTAACTTAAATATAATTACAATAAATCTAAATAAATATTCCTATCATTAACTAAATTATTCCTATTTAAAAATATAGGATTGAACTTCAATCCTATTGGCTGATCGCATCAGCCAAGAGGATGCTCCGCGTCGGATGTCTTGAAGATGGACCCGCTCCGTGCCGGATGGATGAAGATAGAAGATGTCGTCTGGATGAAGACTTCTGCCCATCTGGAGGAACACTTCTGCCCAGCTTGGATGAAGACTTCTGCCCGTCTGGAGGACCACTTCGCCCGGCTTGGATGAAGACGTCTCCCGGTAAATCGATCTTCAGGGGGTTAGTGTTAGGTTTTTTTAAGGGTGTATTGGGTGGGTTTTATTTTTAGGTTATTGACTTTGGGCGGCAAAAGAGCTAACTGCCCTTTTAAGGGCAATGCCCATCCAAATGCCCTTTTTAGGGCAATAGGGAGCTTAGGTTTTTTTAGTTAGTATTTTATTTGGGGGTTGGTTGTGTGGGTGGTGGGTTTTACTGTAGGGGGGGTTGTTTGTATTTTTTTTACAGGTAAAAGAGCTGATTACTTTGGGGCAATGCCCCGCAAAAGGCCCTTTTAAGGGCTATTGGTAGTTTAGTTTAGGCTAGGGTTTTTTTTTTATTTTGGGGGGGGGCTTTTTTATTTTAATAGGGCTATTAGATTAGGTGTAATAAGTTTAAATTTCTGTAATTTGTTTATTATTTTCTGTAATTTAGTGGGGGGTTTTGTACTTTAGCTAATTTAATTTAATTTAGGTAATTGTATTTAATTTAGTTAATTTATTTAATTATAGTGTAGTGTTAGGTGTTAGTGTAACTTAGGTTAGGTTTTATTTTACAGGTAAATGTGTATTTATTTTAGCTAGGTAGATATTAAATAGTTAATAACTATTTAATAACTATTCTACCTTAGTTATATTGTAGCTAGCTTAGGGTTTATTTTAAGGTAAGTATTTAGTTTTAAATAGGAATAATTTAGTTAATGATAGGAATATTTATTTAGATTTATTTAAATTATACTTAAGTTAGTGGGTGTTAGGTTTAGGGTTAGACTTAGGTTTAGGGGTGAATAACTTTAAAGGGACACTGAACCCAAATTTTCTCTTTTGTGATTCAGATAGAGCATGACATTTTAAGCAACTTTCTAATTTACTCCTATTATCAATTTTTCTTCATTCTCTTGGAATCTTTATTTGAAATGCAAGAATGTAACCTAGGTTGTCCTTGCTGATTGGTGGATAAATTCATCCACCAATCAAAAACTGCTGTCCAGAGTTCTGAACCAAGAAAAAAGCTTAGATGCCTTTTTTTATATAAAGATAGCAAGAGAACGAAGAAACATTGATAATAGGAGTAAATTAGAAAGTTGCTTAAAATTGCATGCTCTATCTGAATCACGAAATCAAGAAATTTTTTGGGTTCAGTGTCCCTTTAATATAGCGGCGGCGACGTTGGGGGCGGCAGATTAGGGGTTAATAAATGTAGGTAGGTGGCGGCGATGTTAGGGATGGCAGATTAGGGGTAAATAATATTTAACTAATGTTTGCGAGGTGGGAGTGCGGCGTTTTAGCGGTTGATATGTTTATTATAGTGGCGGCGACGTTGGGGGCGGCAGATTAGGGGTTAATAAGTGTAGGTAGGTGGCGGCGACATTGGGGGCGGCAGATTAGGGGTTAATAAATAGTATGTAGGTGTCGGCGATGTTGGGGGCAGCAGATTAGGGGTTTATAAATATAATGTAGGTGGCGGCGGTGTCCAGAGCGGCAGACTCGTAATACTGGTGCTATGGAAGTCCCATAGAAAAAAGACTTTACGACGTTTACGTAAGTCGTTTTGCGGTAAGGCCAAAAAAGTGTGCGGTCACCCTAAACCTTCAAGACTCGTAATACCAGCGGGCGTAAAAAAGCAGCGTTAGGACCTCTTAACGCAGCTTTTTTACCCTAACACACAACACGTAATCTAGCCGTAAGTTATTTAGGAAAGAGACATCGACAAATAGCCTTTGAAATTGGGACAATTACAATCCAAAAAGTCAAAGGATGGGTATTCCCTTTGGACAATATTTGAGAGCAAGACGTAATTGCAATACTGAAGAAGACTTTGAGTCTGAAGCGAAGGAACTATGGAAGATATTCAAAGAAAGGGGTTATCCCAATAGGTGTCTCAAAAAGGCCCATCAACGAGCCAAAGCATTAAAGAGACCCACCTTACTACTGGAGAGAAAATACAATGACAGACTACCCCTAATAAAATCAGAATCATAGGTACCTTTCATGAGAAAAATAGTGTAAGTCGTAACATCTTCCAGAAATACTGGCATGTATTACAAGAAGACTCTGATCTCACAGAAGTAATCACAGATAAGCCCATGATAACAAATAGGAGATCTCAAAATTTGAAAGATATTCTGACAAAAAGTAATTTCTCCCAAATAAAACCTAGGACGTGGTTGCAAGAAACAAAAGGCTTCTTCAAATGTGGACGCTGTCAGACGTGTAAGAATATGTTCCCCAAAAAATATTTTGAACATCCAAAAACAAACAAACGATACCAAATAACTGACTTTATGAATTGCAGAACAAATAGAGTCATATATGTCGCCATGTGCAAATGTCCCCTGATCTATGTGGGCAAAATGTCTAGAGAACTATGCACAGGAGTACTTGAACACATGGGAGATATAAAATGGAACCGTAATGTGCCAGTGGCACAACATATGAATACAGTACATAAAGATAATAAATATGAAGTGTATTTTTTGCAGTTGAACAATTGAAACTAAAGGGTAGAAGGGGTGACATTAATAAAATGCTTCTACCAAAAAAATACAGATGGATAAATGAACTACAGTCTGCATCCCTAAAAGGTTTGAATTAAGCAATCTCTTATAAGAGTTTCCTTTAAAATCGAGCATTACTGTTAATAACCCATGTTCATAACACCCATAGGCCATTTGTGGTTGTTATACCTTGATGTAATCATAACTTTAAATAACCATTTCTGTTACTACTAAATACAGTAGTCTATCTCTCATTTAGGATTTTGAAATATATCTCCCGTAGTATATAAATATGAGCGATTAGGAGACATAACATAATAAAATAACTGTTGAGACTATTATCCATATGTATAATATATTGTTTATATAAGATTATATGTACTAATACCTTAATTTTATATATATTATGATAATGCTATAAATAGAATGACATAGGTATTAAGTATATTAAAATCCTTTAACAAAGACTCAGTGTCAGGAAATTCTGAGGAAATAACAATATATGAATACCTAAATATGCTCCTTATATATCTGACCAATATAGTGTTGCCATCATGATATAGAAATATACTGGGGAAAATATATACTGATATATGAGTTTGTAAGACTCATTCTGTATTAGCTAAGCGAGGTATACACTGTATAATCTAAAAATGGACTTTATAAACCAGTTTTAACATGCCCTATGAGTAATGCGATCAGTATAAACGTGCTGTGATAGGTAAACTAGATATATTCTAAATGCTATTTATCTGACATTTCTAACCAACTCTTGGGGATTCTATAGCATCTGACTGACATCATATGATGATATGACTTTGAATATAATTTTCCATTCGAAGTGACCCTGTATGGGTTAATGTTGCTCTTCTGATGACATCAAACAAATAGATAGCGTATAAAAAATAATATCATAAGTATATGATTTATAGACCAATAAACCTGTGGACAATAAAATATGTTAATGCTTTACAAGAGTAGAATACTTTTTGATAAACGTGATCGCCATAATACGTATGCGGTTAGCACTTCCACAAACATATGCCATCACCATGGCAACCCAAGACTATATCAGGCGGGCTGAACAGCTGGGCCGCCACTATGCCCTGACGAAGTCACACACAAGTGACGAAACACGTCAGTGGGCGTGGCCTGAGAGAGGGGTGTTTTACTGTGGGAGCTAACAACGGCTTGCTTTAAACTTATACTTAATAACTTGTTGGTCCTTTTGTTCAAATGGATGTATTGTTGAGGTGATACATTACAACCACATACACACAGAGAGGGTTTTGATTGTTATCCACCACACTGTATATGTATGAAAAATGTGGTGTATGTAGTATAATTTCTCACGTTGTGATATTAAATCTCAGATTAAGCGAGCAGAATGAGTGAATGATAGATAGGGACTAATGGCTACATGGTTAATCTCTTTGTTAGACGAAAATATATAAAGAGATCAGTGCTTTGAGACTGTGCATGCTTGAATGGTGTGTAAAGCTATAGGGAAACAGAAATTGGCTGACTGGGTTAAATCCCAGCAGTACGCAGGCAGGAGGATGCCTTTGAGCGCTTAATCTGTGTGATCTTGATGATCGTTTACACCATTATCACCTTCTCATTCTCCTCACTCCCCATAGTACCCCATCCAGGCCACATAGCCCCTTTTTAGCCTTAATTGTTTTTAATTATTGTTGGATCACAAACATTATGATTTATTAGAAATGGTAGTGAAATACCCATTTCTTTATTGATCCAATTTATGGAAAATTATTCATTTGTATATATGTTAAAAAAACTGTTGTTCTTTTTTAAAATGAATCAGTTTAGCACACTTGAATGAATGCAATCAAGTTAGCGTGCAAATATGAGTGTTTTTGCTGTTTTCGCGATCCATTGAAGTCCATGGAAGAATATGTTAACGCAGTCGCTATATTCAAAGTTCCACTTTTTGCGTGCCTCTGGTTTTCCCTCATAAGCAAACTTTTTGCTTTCAATTTGTATTACCAGTGCAACCTAACGAGCACAAAAAGTCCCCTTCTAGCGAAGTTAATGCACGAGCAGAAGCACGAAATAACGCTACACTCATAATCTAACTCTTAAGAGTGTAAATCCATCCTCTGCAGCACATCACAGCATTTCACACCATAGCACAGCACTTTACAGTACAATGTCCTTTTTACAAATGATTCACAGCAATAAAGTCTCTTTAGACACACCAGCCCTCCTAGCTAAGTGATAATAGGCCTATGTCAGGCTTCCTTTTAAAACATAGGAGCTGAAATTATGAACCAAACCTGTGATTAATGAGCTCACTGGCCCACCCTTCTCTCCAAATACTCCACCCCAAGAAATAGGTGTAGGGCCAGACTGGGAATGTTAGAAGACCAGAACCCCCTCCTACCGGCCCCAGCCCCCTACCTTGCCTAAGGCCAATTTTCCTCTGGAACAGGCACCCCACACCTTCATTAGGAGCAGTCCTTGGCAGTCATTTTTTTGCCACCAGAGGCCCCCACACCCTTATCAGCAGCGGTATTGCTCTGGTCTGTGTCATGATCCTTATTATCGGTGACCAGGGCTGCCACTTGAAATTTTGGGGGCCCTGACTAAACCATTGATTTCAATCCTCCCCCCGCGTGACATTATGTGACATTGAAAGTAACATATGTGATTCATCCTGGAGTAGTGATGTCGCGAACCTAAAAATTTGGGTTCGCGAACAGCGAACGCGAACTTCCCCAAAAGTTTGCGAACCGGCAAACCGGGTGAACCGCCATTGACTTCAATGGGCAGGCGAATTTTTAAACCCACAGGGACTCTTTCTGAACACAATAGTGATGGAAAAGTTGTTTCAAGGGGACTAACACCTGTACTGTGGCATGCCGGAGGGGGATCCATGGCAAAACTCCCATGGAAAATTAAATAGTTGATGCAGAGTCTGGTTTTAAGCCATAAAGGGCATAAATCACCTAACATTCCTAAATTGTTTGGAATAACGTGCTTTAAAACATCAGGTATGATGTTGTATCGATCAGGTAGTGTCACCCCAGTGTCACTGGGGTGACACTGTGCCCTGGCAGGCAGGCACTGAAACGCACACGTGTGAAGGAAACTGACTGCTATTATTTAACACAGTCAAAAAAGTGTTTTTGTTTTTTTTAAATCTACACTACTGTTACACCAGATATGAGTTGCACTGGGGTGACACTGTGCCCTGGCAGGCAGGCCCTGAAACGCACACGTCTGAAGGAAACTGACTGCTATTATTTAACACAGTCAAAAAAGTGTTTTTTTTTTTTTTTAAATCTACACTACTGTTAGACCAGATATGATTTGCACTGGGGTGACACTGTGCCCTGGCAGGCAGGCACTGAAACGCACACGTGTGAAGGAAACTGACTGCTATTATTTAACACAGTCAAAAAAGTGTTGTTTTTTTTTAAATCTACACTACTGTTACACCAGATATGAGTTGCACTGGGGTGACACTGTGCCCTGGCAGGCAGGCACTGAAACGCACACGTGTGAAGGAAAATGACTGCTATTATTTAACACAGTCAAAAAAGTGTTGTTTTTTAAAAAATCTACACTACTGTTACACCAGATATGAGTTTCACTGCGGTGACACTGTGCTCTGGCAGGTAGGCACTGAAACGCACACGTGTGAAGAAACTGACTGCTATTATTTAACACAGTCAAAAAAGTGTTGTTGTTTTTTTAAATCTACACTACTGTTACACCAGATATGCAACAGTCAACATCTCTGGCAAGACACTAACAGGGACACAAAAAGAGGTATTGGAAAAGGGACTATCATTTTGCAAAATGGAGAAATGTAATTTTTTCAAGTTAGAGCAAGATCTTTACAGGTTCAATAAGAGCCTGAAATTGAAGTAGTTTTTTTCCAAAAGTGACCCTGCTAGATTTTCTAAGAATGTTTCAAATGTTGTGAATACTGATGAGCTAGCAATTAAAACACTGGGCTTGAGGAATAAAAGTGTGTTTACACCAACAGTCTATGACTCTAGCATTGATGTGTTTATGAAGCTTGTCAGAAAGGATGTTGATTGTCTTAGAAAACAGTGTGATAAGAAGGGTTATTCATTTAAATCTAATATGTCCAAACAAGAAAATTTGGCACTTAAAGCGCTGAATGATGAAAAAGAGGTCATTTATAAACAGGCGAATAAGGGTGGTGCAACTGTAATACTTGATAAAGTTTATTACGTTAATGAGATTAAAACACAGTTGTCTAATATTGAAGTATACACACCTTTATCTTATGACCCCTCTAAAAAAATTCAGTTGGATATTTACAAATGTGTTCAAAATAGCATTCCTTAATGGTATCATTGATAATGACACAAACATTTTTTTAATCAAAGATGAGTTTACTATTCCAGTTTTTTATGCACTCCCCAAAGTGCATAAAAATTTAGAGGCACCCCCAGGACGCCCAATTGTGGCAGGCACTGACTCCATATTTACTAATATTTCCATATACCTGGATAAATTGTTAAGATCATTTGTAACACAGTCTATGTCATTTATTAAAGACACAAATGATTTTTTGGATAAAATTAACAATCTACCAGGGCGAATGGATAAGTGTATACTTTATAGTTTGGATATCGTTAGTCTCTACACCTCAATACCCCACACTAGTGGTTTGGATGCGGTTAAGTTTATACTGGTTAAGAGTAATAGATTTTCATTGGAACAGCAGCAATTTATTATTGAGTTACTGGAGATTATTTTGTATTGCAACTATTTTCTGTTTGAAGATGTGTACTATATACAAAAACAGGGTACAGCTATGGGGTCCAACGTCGCCCCTACCTATGCAAATATCTTCATGAGTATCTTTGAAGAAAAGTTTGTTTATGAGATTGGATTGTTTCAGCTATGTGGCGCCACTTGGTGGTGGTACATAGATGATATTTTCGGCATTTGGTGGGGTGACGTTGGATCCCTACAGAGGTTTGTTTCAGAGTTAAACTCTACAACAAGAAATATAAAGTTCACATTATCCTGGAGTGAGCAATATATAAATTTTCTTGATACTAAGGTATATAAAGAAGGTATGGTTTTGAAAACAGATCTTTATAGGAAACAAACAGATTAAAATAGTCTCTTACATTATACTAGTGCTCATGCTCCTGCATTAAATAGATCACTACCATTTAGTCAAATGCTGAGAGTAAAAAGAATTGTGGGTGATGACATTTTGGCTCAGACAAGACTTACGGAAATGGGGTGTAGATTTGTGGAGCGTGGATATCCACAGAAAATGATTGATGAGGTTACTAAAAGAGTATTGCTAACACCTAAAGGAAACCCTAACAATAAAAGACAAACAAAAGATCCTGATAGGATGGTATTTATTAAAGAATATAATGCCTGTAGTCCAAAAATACAACGGATTATACGTAAACATTGGCATATTCTTACTGAGTGTAACCCTGAGGTGAAAGCATTTAGACAACTGCCTGTGCCTGCCTATACTAGGCTTCCTAGTTTAAGAGATAAGTTAATTAGGACTGATATAGGTAGTGCTAAGAAAACCAAACAGGGTTTCATTACCGATATGAATAATGGTTGTTATCCCTGCCTCAATTGCTCAAACTGCAATAATTTAATAAAAGGATATTTTTTTACCCACCCCCTAACGGGTCAGAAATTTGGAATCAAAGGATACTATAATTGTAATGCCACTTATGTGATTTATTTAATTAAATGCCCATGTGGTATAATTTACATTGGCGAGACGACCCAAAGGGTCAGAGATAGAATCCTTCAACACAAATCTAATATTAGAAATGGTGGCCTTTAATGCCCTGTAGCACACCATTTTGTAGAGAAGGGCCATACAGTCTCACAATTAAAATTCCAAATAATTGACTATATACCTATTCCAAGGAGAGGGGAGAATAGGGAACTTCTCCTTAAAAGGAGGGAAGCACTTTGGATTAACAAATTAGAATCATTAATTCCCAAAGGCATGAATAGGGAGATAGATTTGAGTGTATTTTAATATAGGTTAAGTTTATGTGAATATCTGGAAGTGTTAAAGCATTATCTTTGATGTAATCTGTTTATTAAAACTATCCCCTCCTCATCAGTATTTATACTATGTTTTTAACTTTTAAAAAAAAAATTGTAACATTGACAGGTGTTGACCACTGGGTGTCAGTATTTAGAAATAAAGAATTGTGAAATAAACCTGAAAGTGTTAATCCAAGAGGTGTGGTTACACCTGTTTGTAGGTATTTAAGTCTGTATGCAGTGATTCATTTTGTATGAACATGAATAAGGGTACATAACCCGAAACGTTGTTCTATTTTATTGCTGTACTTGTGTCATGGAATAAAGAAAAAAAGATTGGAAATACTACAGTGGTGCTGCTGTGATTTTTTTCATTGGATGTTACACCAGATATGAGTTGCACTGGGGTGACACTGTGCCCTGGCAGGCCCTGAAACGCACACGTGTGAAGGGAAATGACTGCTATTATTTAACACAGTCAAAAAAGTGTTGTTTTTTTAAAATCTACACTACTGTTACACCAGATATGAGTTGCACTGGGGTGACACTGTGCCCTGGCAGGCAGGCACTGAAACGTACACGAGTGAAGGAAACTGACTGCTATTATTTAACACAGTCAAAAAAGTGTGTTTTTTTTAAATCTACACTACTGTTACACCAGATATGAGTGGTGGCACTGGGCAAGTGGGCACAGTATACGCTGTGAGCCTGACACACACGCTAGCAGGCAGGCAACTGCAATTAGATTACACAGGAAGAAAAAAAAAGCAGACTGATGTTCTAGCCCTAAAAAGGGCTTTTTGGGGTGCTGTCCTTACAGCAGAGATCAGATGAGTCCTTCAGGACTGTAGTGGACACTGAATACACTAGCCTAGCTATCGATTTCCCTATTAAATCAGCAGCAGCTACACTGTCCCTCCTCTCACTAAGAATGCAGCTTCCAAATGAATCTAAAATGGATGCTGTCCAGGAGGTAGGAGGGTCTGGGAGGGAGTGTCTGCTGCTGATTGGCTGGAATGTGTCTTCTGACTGTGAGGTACAGGGTCAAAGTATTACTCAATGATGACAAATAGGGGGCGGATCAAACATCGCATATGTTTGCCCGCCGCGGCGAACGCGAACATGCTATGTTTGCCGGGAACTATTCGCCAGCAAACTATTCGTGACATCACTATCCTGGAGATATCTAATGCAATCATTACAAAGCTAAACCCACAACTGCATAGTTTAAACAAGCACGTTAACTTTAAAAGAACAAGAGATTCAACATTTTTCTTTTATGATTCAGATAGAAATTACAATTTTAAACAACTTTCCAATTTACTTCTATTATCAAAATTGCTTCATTCTTCTTGTTGAAGAAGCAGTAATGCACTACTGAGAACTAGGTGAACACATCAGGTGAGCCAATAAAAAGGAGGCATATATATGCAGCCACAAATCAGCAGCTAGTTCCCACAAGTGCATTACTGCTCCTGTGCCTACCTAGGTGACAAAGGATAGAAAGAGAACAAAGCAAATTAGATAATAAAAGTACATTAGAAAGTTGTTTAAATTAAAATTGCTTACTTTGTTTTAATCATGAACATTTAATTTTTATTTTACTGCCTCTTTCATTTCCAATTTATCACCAGTGAAGTCTTAATCATGAATTCTTTTTTACTTTAATGTCTCTTTAAGTTATGCAGCCATATAGGAGCAAGGCCATAGAACAATCTTATGCTACCCCTGTACTCTAGTGCTTGGAGATGCATACCTGCAGACCCTAAAACCTAAATGGCTAAAGTTTGTAGTTAAATGTACTGTAAATATAACTTAAAGGGGCATTCTATTTCTATATAAAAAGCTCTTTTTTGTTAGATCATTTTATTTTTAACAATACTTCACTTTTACTTAATACATAGGGACATGATGTGGCAAACGAAAAATGACTTGCAATAAATAGGAATAGTGCCATCGTCTTGAAGGGCCAGAACTTTGGGACTTTAAAAAGACTAAATTATCCTGGGATAAGAGGGAGTATGAGGCTAACAGAGTGTATAGATGGACTCAATCATCACAAAGGAATTTTAGTGATAAGAAAACACCCTTCTTTAGAAGGAGTAATGATAGTAAATCAGCTAAACATGTGGAGTATGAACAGGATACAACTGATAATGATTCAAATGGACAGGGGGCACAACAGTTTGGAGCAGTTTCAACCCTAGATATACCATCAACAGATCTTACAGGGGTTTCAAAAAACGAGCAGGCTTTGGGATCGAAGCAAAAAAGAAAAAAACAAGGAGAGGGAGTAGAGGCAGAAAAAGTAAAGGAACCCAAAAGATACCATATGAGGGCCAATCGGACACAGATCCGCAAATATGTTTAAATAATGTGGTGAATTTATCACAATATGAATTGAATAAATTTGAGACAGAAGTACTAGGTATGGGTCTTAATTTTTCACCTACTACCTATTTTAATCTGTTTGATACCATCCTTGACATCAACAAATTGGCCCTTAAAAAACACTTTTTTTTGTGGAACCAGTTTTGTAAATCCCTGAGGTTAGTCACAATGAAGTAGCTACTGATCAGGATATCCATAAAGTTACATTGGATTTTGCTGATCATTGTGCTATTAATGAATTGGTCAGACTTATGGAGAACAGGGTCAATGATAGTCCTTCACAAGATACACATTGCCCCCAAGTAAAGACTTTGAGTAGGAGTTCTTTCTATCCTGTGCACACCAGAGGAAAAAATATTGATGTGTTTCAAAGAACTATTGAGAATAAACTCAAATCCCTGGCACACAAGGTAGAAAGTAAATGAACAGAAAATCCATCATCTAAATATAAAAACAATCTTAGTGGTAATCATTTTAAAGCACTAAAATCCCTCCAAAGTAATGACAACATAGTCATAAAATCGTCAGACAAGGGCGGCAATGTTGTTGTCATGGACAGAGAATATTATCTATCCGAAGCCAAATGTCAACTTAGGAATTGTGATGTATATTCTAAATTGGATTTTAACCCAACAGCTAATTTTAGATTAAAATTAGAGAAAATTTTGCATCAGGGTCAACAAATGGGAATTATAGCAGAAAGAAAAATGGAGCATTATTTAATATTACATCCTAATGTGCCAATTTTGTATTTTTTGCCCAAGTTACACAAGAATGCTACCCATCCCCCTGGTAGACCGATTATTTCGGGAGTGGGCTCCCTTTTGGAGCCCACTTCAGAATTGATGGATGCTTTTTTACAACCCTTAGTGGGACAGCTCACTAGCTACATTAGGGATTCTACTCAAGCGCTTTGTGCATTGCAGACCATTAGGTGGAAATCAACATACAGATTCATTACGGTGGATGTTGCCTCACTGTATACCTCCATCCCACACCAGACAGGTCTCAAAACAATGTCAAATATCCTGGACAGAATGTCAGGCTATACAGAGGATCTTAAACATTTCATAATTTGTACTTTGGAGTTTTTATTAACTCATAATTATTTTTTGTTTGAAGGGTCTTACTATCTGCAGAGGCGTGGAACAGCTATGGGGGTGAAATTCGCCCCCTCCTATGCCAATCTCTATATGGGATGGTGGGAGCTGCTCCACGTCTATGCAGATAGTAACCCCTTCAAAGACCATATTGTCTACTTTGGCCGCTATATTGATGACCTGTTATTGGTGTGGGATGGAGATGAACAGTCAGCGTTTTCTGTTTTCGAGTATTTTAATTGCAATGAATACAATTTGGGTTTCGTTGGTTGGCAGAACCCACATAAAATTGTGTTTTTGGATATTGAATTATCGGTTGAGAAAAATTAAATTGTAACAGATTTACATAGGAAACCTACAAGTGGAAACACCATACTAAATTATAGATCTTGTCATCCAAAGCACGTGCTTAAGGCCATTCCAAAGGGCCAATTTATTAGAACAAAATGAATTTGCTCTAATGAGACACTGTATTATAAACAAAGGCAGGACCTTCATAATAGACTTCGTAATAGAGGTTATAGTTAAGTGTTATAGTGATAAACTTTTGTCTAACACCAGACAGATTGTTGATAGTATTCCATGTGACTCTTTACTACAATATAAAAAGGGAACTGAGAAATCCCAAAGTAAAGCTATTTCAGACAAGATTGTTTTCAGTACCCCATATAGTTTAGAGTACAAAAGCATATGTGACATTGTAAAGGAAAGTCTCCCCATTCTACAAAATGATCCAATTTTGGAACAAGTTATTATGGAAGGTGTTAAATTTGTGTCTAGGAAAGCTAAAAACATACAGAATTATGTAGCTCCCTCTTTCTTGCCGGAAGTAAAAAAACGTACGTGGTTACCATCTAGAGTAGGTTTTTTTAAATGTAGAGGCACACAGTGTAAAACTTGTAATCATGTTACAGAGGGAAATACTTTATCCTCACACAGTACAGGGAGGCAGTATACAATTAGATACAATTTAAATTGTAATTCCACACATGTGGTATATCTTATGACATGTAAAAGTTGCCAGATACAGTATTTGGGCAAAACTAAAATGCGACTGAGAGATCGAGTGTTAGAGCATATTAGAGATATAGATGACCCTGATGTTTTTACCTCTGTAGCCTCTCATTTTAAATTTGAGCATCAGGGAGATTCTGCCTTAGCTTTTTTCCAAGCAATTGACCATGTACCCTTCTCCAAAAAAGGGGGTGATAGGAAATATTTTCTAAGTAAAAAGAAAGTCAAATGGATTTTTAATATGAATACTAGGTCCCCTCTTGGTCTTAAAGTTGATACTGATGTAAACCTATTTGTGTGAATTATTTATTTCTTTATATATATTTGCTTCAGCGCTTTTAAATCTTTAGTTTTTAATATACAGGTTAATAGCTGATTGTGCTTTTCATATATATATATATATATATACTAATATCACACTTAACTGGTTCCAATAGGCCTATTAATATAGCTTTAAATGAATATCTGTAATGCCTTACAACATTGCTGTTTCTTCTTCTAATTATAGACAAGATGTTAATTAATGTGTAGCATATTAGTTTTTGTGCCTCTGTCTAAGCAACCTATTTGAGGGTTAATTCTTTGATTGAATACGGTGAACAGGTGTTTTTACCTTTAAGACTTCCCCTTAAATAGGCTGATAGGCAGGTATGTTTCTTATGCAGTGAACAAGTGCGGCAGCCCCGCATGAAACTTTGCATGTCTCTCTCTGCCTTATTGACCATTCAGTATTAACCGAATGGCCACTTTCTGTATGCCTTTTTGTTCTTAGCACTGTATTGTACCTTTTTGTGATTAAAACGTTTTGAACTCCTTTTCATCTACAAAGCGTGGTGTCCTTGCTGGGCAGTTATCCCGGATTACATACAGTTTTTCCCTGCAGCTCTTTGACGTTGGTGGACCGAGACGTCTTTTTCTGGCTCCTGCCAGCACCCATAGGAATGTCAGCATAGTGCATGCTCCGAAGACACGCTGGATCAAGCGCAGAAGAAGCCCGTCATCATACAGCCAGGGGGCAAGCACCGCTTTTTTGCATTGGTTGTACACCTGAACCCTTCTTAACTATAATGAATCAAAAAAATCTTCTGTATTTACAATTGACAAGAAGTTTAAATTCATTCCTGGATTCGTGTTGAACCATATCGGAGGTCCGATAAGATTTCCCAGATAAGCCCGGCTGTTATCATTCCCTGGATGACGCATTGTAAAGAGTTGTCATTTCTGGACAGTGTGGAACATCCACCTTTTATAATTTGATGAGTTTTTCAGCTTTTTTTAGCTTTTATATCACTCTTGGAACTTTTTATTTTATTTTTGGTTGTGGTCACAACTGTATTTAGCTCTGTTTTAATATACTTGTATTTAATGCTTTTAGTAAATTGTGTATTGTGTATATTAGACATTGGTCATTATATCTCATTTAACCCTCATTTTTAGTGCTTCCCATCCACTTCTATAAGAAGTTTGTATTCATGTCAAGCCAGATGGGCCCTTTCCTGATTAAACTAGATTGTATCCTATGCATCTTTAGAATGCTCAAAACCAAATAGCAAAGAGTCACATTCTTGTAATTTTTTGTATCTACACACATTCTCCAGGAAGCACATGATTGACCAATGACTGGACACCCTGGTGTACAAACTATGACCCAAAGATTGAACTTTGACTCATGTATCAATGGATTTCATTACTGATCTCCTTCCATCAACTACTGATAGTTGCTTATCTGTGTTTGTTTTGACTACTATTTTTGATCCTCCATGTCCTGGGGTAGTCACATCCTGGGTCTCATACAGGATGTTGAGACAGACGCTTGGTCCTTACTGGGATAAACAGTTTCCTTACTTTTGGCTTTGTGACTCGAGACCTCCAGGGGCAGACTGCTATTTCATTGAATTTTGGCACCTTTTTCTGTATTTAAAGGTATGTAGATAGATATAATTAATAGCAGGAAAATCTTAAAATATTTTCTGTTTTTGAATATTTTAAATGCAATAAAGGTCTTTTTATTAAATATAATAGTGTGACATCATAATATGGTGACCAGATGTCATTTTCTTAACAAGATAGCTTTTTCCCTAAACTTTGTACCTTTGTCTCCAGAACATCTAAAAGAGTTGAGAAACATATTTTTTTAAGTGGAGCCATTTGTGTTCACAGGGCCTGGCTTGTAGCAGGTGCTGTAGCATAACTGTATTGCATTTGGCCTTCTACTAAAGCCTTTTACCAGCCTTGCACCTTGGAACTATAGTTCCCTGCATTTAATAGATGAGGAAGAGAGTGCTGCAAGACTGGAGAAGCAGAGTGCTCAGTCTTCCTTGTTGCAAGACAAATTGCTTCAGAGCAGACAAGTAGTGGAAACAGCAGCCACCGAGAACTATGCAGCAGTCCACCTTTCTAACATCTGTAACAATAATTATATAATTTCTCTTTCCAACAATAATGGAATGCCGAGGCTTGTATAGTCTATCCTTTCATGTAAATATACTAACACTTTAAAACTGCTTAGCATTATTGTGAATTGTTGGGACCCTGTAGCTCTATTTTCCTAAGGCATCTCTTAATCAAAGACTTTCTGGGATATGGAGCTGAGGGGGGCAGTGGCAAACCTGGGTTAGGTGGGAAGAGCGGTATCAGAAGGGGCATCACCATGGGTAACCAGGACATTTGCCCTGCCTGGGGAGACTGTGGGAGGGACAGCAAGTAGACCTTCCAATCCATGACAATCCCACAATATCCAGGATAGCTGGGAGGTATGCGACAGAGCCTGAGATGATGCCAAAACACTTGTAAGAAGAATAAAACTCCATACATAGAAATATAACAATTAATTGACAATAAGCTTCAGTTCAGGGTGAAACTTATAATCACATTTCTTCAGCAGTTTAGGAGTTTTAAAGAGTCTGCATCCTTAAAATACACTGTTGTTGGGGTTCTTTTGAAAGTCTGAAGAGATAATTTGACTCACAGAATAACATGAGATCCGTTCAGTTTGAACTACCAGCATACATTTCCCATGCTGTTTAAATGTATCATTTTTAATTTTTAGAGTCTGGGCACCCTAATATTTGAGAAAATTAGAGGTATTTCCTTAAAGGGACACTGAACCCAAATTTTTTCTTTTGTGATTCAGATAGAGCATGACATTTTAAGCAACTTTCTAATTTACTCCTATTATCAAATTTTCTTCATTCTCTTGGTATCTTTATTTGAAATGCAAGAATGTAAGTTTAGATGCCGGCCCATTTTTGGTGAACAACCTGGGTTGTTCTTGCTGAATGGTGGATAAATTCCTCCACCAATAAAAAAGTGCTGTCCAGAGTACTGAACCAAAAAAACTTAGATGCCTTCTTTTTCAAAAAAAGATAGCAAGAGAACGAAGAAAAATTGATAATAGGAGTAAAGTATAACGTTGCTTAAAAGTGCATGCTCTATATGAATCACGGAAGAAAAAAAATTGGTTCAGTGTCTCTTTAAACTGTATAATATGCTCGAAAAATATACATTTGTGGGTGTATCTCACAGAAAAGGCTTGTGTATAAAAGTGTAATAAAGAAAAAGTTGAGTATAAAAGTCTTAAAATATTTCTGCACAAAGGTAAGCTATTTAAATATTCTTAGTAAAATGTCTTCAGGAGCATCTCTTTAAAATTGTTGTCTTTTACTGTAATGCAATAATTTTAAAACATGTAATAGCCAGATTACATACTATAAATGCATTCTATTCAGTATATAATATTGTGGAATATATATCTATAGCTCTATAGTTTTAAAACCATAAAATATGTTCTAAACCATTTTTGTACTAATAGTAAGATAGCTGTTTGTACGGATGTCTTGATGACCTTATAAAATTTATGACACGCATGTCATATATCTTACACACAACAGTGTTCTGCAACTACTCCCTTTTCTAAAATAAAGAGATAATAAATTACAATGATGAAGTCACACCCCAAACATCCAGCTATATAGAATGGAAGCACAAATTTCTATCATATTAAAAACTTTGGGAACCCTTTGCTTATATAGCTGCATGAAGCAGGGCATATATTTATATATTGGTTCATATAAGGAACTGAAACTTTCATTGTTTAAAGAAATAATATAAAATAGCCAAGATGATGAAAAATACATACATGAGATTAAAACTACCATTGATTTGCTTTATCTGGGAAATTGCTATGATAATTCTGTTTGGAGTATTTGTACGTTATAACATCGAAACTGATCCCCATTGGGAAGAATACAAACTGGCTAACAACATTCCAAGTGACAATGAAAATAGTTTTTATTACAGGTATCCAAGTAAGTATTTTATATATTGATATTTATTTTTTTAAAACTATACGCATTATCTTGCACTCCCTTTAAAAAGTTACTGTTTTCCACCTCTTTTGAAGAGAAATAAATGTACTTTCTCTGTAAAGTTTCCTTCTGGCTGAAATGTGGTTCTTTTAATCTTTACACTTTGTGTCAAATATATTATTGTTTTACAAAACTCAAGATTGTATTTAATGTTTACCCACTTGTTTTATTAACTGCGGACTGAAAGGCAAAACAATACTTTGTTTTTTATGTGTTCAGTCTTAGACCAAACAAGAAATGTCCTTTCTATATTGCTTGATAAAAAGGTTGAAAGCTGCACCTGCCTCCTTCCCTATTCAGATCATAGCATATTGTACCTACAAAGGTATTGCAAATTCCAAGTTACATTGGCTTCAAAAACATATAAAGTGCTTTTAAATGCCCTAGGCTTCCTTTAGACTTCTATATTCATTTTAGTGACATGAATGCCAAAAATAAACTTTCCTGACTAAAGAATACAATTTTAACAGAATTTTCAATTTACTTCTGTTATCAAATTTACTTTGGTCCCTTGATATCCTGTGTTGAAAAAGATACATAGGGGCCAAATTATTAAGCTCCAAATGAAGCTTGATGCCCCTGTTTCTATGCGAGCCTTCAGGCTCTCCGGAAACAGAAGTTATGAAGCAGTGGTCTAAAGACCTCTGCTTCATAACTTGTCCGCCCACTCTGAGGCTGCGGACATCAATCCGCCCGATCCTAAACGGTCAGACTGATTGACAACCCCTACTAGCAGCCGATTGGCCGCGAATCTGCAGGGGATCATTGCACAAGTAGTTCACAAGAACTGCTTGTGCAAAGATAAATGCCGACAGCGTATGCTGTTGGCATTTATCGATGTGTGGCGGACATGATACGCTACATCATATTATGTCCGTCAGCACTTTAATAAATTGGCCCCATTGTATCAATGCACTACTGGTAGCTAGCTGCTGATTGGTAGTTGCACATATATGCCTTTTGTCATTGGCTCAAAAGATGTGTTCCCTTAGAAAACAGATAATTTTTGTTTCTAAAAACAATCTTAACTAAATGTATACATTTAGTTTTGATTCTTAGCCCATTAGCAATGCATCATGGCTGTCGGCCCCTAATGGTTCCCTAAAATGAACTGTTGCTCAATGCATATGATACTTAAGTTTCTAGTGACCTTTAAATGAGCCCATTGGTTGAAATGCTACTTAACTGATTGACTGAGACCAGTGCACTCACAGAGGTATGTGGAGCCTGCCATAGACAATCTGTATATACCTTCCAATTTATATATGTACAATACAGAAAGGGGCCTTTATTAAGAGACGGTCCATGTTACAATCTATGACCCCTTTGTGTGTGTGTGTGTGTGTGTGTGTGTGTGTAGGACACCATGATAATATTCTAAGTAAAATTAAATGTATGTTATCAATGTATGTGAAATATTTACTAATATATAATAATTAAATATCTACATAATATAATGTATTTCTTTTACATGTGTGCCATGCACAGGTTTAAATATATGTATATAATTTGCTTAGATGTGGCAATAGACTTGTGCAAATACAAATGTTAATATATTTAGCATATGTTATATGTAGGGTTGCCACTTTGGACATGTTAACCTGCTGTGCTTTGGGGTGACCACAACATCTCAGAAGAGCCCTCTAGAGGGAAGAACAGCAGGCAGAAAGTACCATGTAACCTTAACCAAATGTATTATATAAATATATAACTTTATATTATTTGTTTGTTTAATAGCCATACATTTATATGGGGCCCCTATGTGATAGGAAGTAGACCATCACTGATTTAGATATTATGCCTTAAGGCTCATAAACAAATTGTATACAACAAAGTAGGTGACTGCCCATAAGCTGGTTTCAGATGAGTGCATAGGTGTGACAGGTGGCTCTGTGGAAATGCTCTGCCTTGTGCTGAAAATAGCAATATTGCCAACAGTAACCTAGATCCCATTGTCAGCTCTAGCTGTAAAACTAGCTGTACCCAGCAGATATTAAAATTATCTCATTAGCTGGGGTCACACCTTGAGTGCTTTATGTGGTAGGTAGCAACAAGTAGTGAGCTACTATAGGTTGAGTAGTGTCACCTACATCATCACAGGGATGTTATCATATGGCTATCACTGAAATAATACCCCTGGAGCTACAGTATGTTTTAATGGTTTGAGTCCTAAAGGGCAAAAAAAAAAAAAAATACTATTAAAAATATTAAACATGGAAATATAAAAACTGCTGCTAACACCCCAGGAACCCGCATAGCAAAAATCTCTGCCAGCTAGGCTTCTGATCAATCAGCATATTAGGAGTCTTCTGAAATTCAGGAATAAATTGATCCTTCTCCCAGTTACTGGCTCCTCCTCTGGGGCTTCTTATTAATATAAGGTGGCTTGGGCCATGAGTGGGCTTAACTAACTAGAATAAAGACAGAAGACTAATGAAATGAGGGTTTGATCATTATGGGGGGAGGGGGTAAATTAACCCAAATTGTTCTTTCATAATTCAGACAGTAAGTTTCCAGTTTTATTATATTATCATATTTGCTTTGTTCTCATGGTATTCATTGTAAGTATATAGTGTGCATATGTCTGGAGAATTACTAGTGCTCTTGCAAATGTATATAATTGTTAAAAAAAATCCTTCCAAGTAAACACAAGTAAATTGGAAACTTTTTAACAATTGTGTCCCCTCTCTGAATTATGAAAGAAAGCATTTGGGTTCCATGTCCCATTATTATTATTATTATTATTATTGTTATTGTTACTATTATTATTATATTTGAACATTATTAAACCTTAAAAATGTTTTTTATTTTAATATATTGGGTTTAGGGTTTTAGAGGTCAGTAATTTAGAGGGGTTATTTTGTAATTTGGTTAATTTGAGGAGGGATATCTTAGAATTAGGGATATTTTAATTTAATGATGATGTGCATATTCTGGTTCTGTTAGGACAATGCATGTTAAATGGACTAAGAGGGAAGATAGGGTAGAGTTGGGTAAAATTTGTGAGTGAAGTGATCCGATATGGGGGCCCATTTATCAAGCCGTCAACCGCAAAAACGCTGGAATTCCGCAGCGTAATTGTGGAGAGCTGGATTTGCCTTATTTATCAAAGGCTACAGACCGGCAAAAGTAGAATTTTGTGACGTAACATACGATCCGCCGGTCTCAGTCCAACACAGATCGATGCTTACGTCACTACAGATGTTCCGAATGCAAATTCGACACTATCTGACTACTTTTGCTAGTTATCAAATAACTACCAGGTACGCTTGCCACTATTCTGGCCCAGCGTACCTGGTTTTCAATCCGCCGCCCTGGAGATGGCGGATGCCATAGAAATCAATGGGAGTCTGAAAGCAGCGAAAGCTTATGTTTACTGCTGCCCGATATCCCATTGATTCCTATAGGAGAATAAAAGAAACGTTTACACCTAACACCCTAACATGTACCCTGTGTCTAAACACCCCTAACCTACCGCACCGACACCGCCGACACCTACATTATACTAATTAACCCCTAATCTGCCGCCCCGACACCACCACAACCTACATTATACTTATTAACCCCTAATCTGCCTCCCCCTACACCACCGCCACCTACACTATACTTATTAACCCCTAATTTGCCGCCCCGACACCGCCGCCACTTAAATAAAAGTTTTTAACCCCTATCCCGCCACTCCCGGAGGCCACCGCAACTAAATAAAGTTATTAACTCCTAAACCCCTGGTCTTCCACATCACTAACACTTACTAAACCTATTAACCCCTAAACCGCCAGCCCCCCACATCGCCATAAACTAAATGAAACCATTAACCCCTAAACCTAACAACCCGCTAACCTTACATTAAATATTAACTCATCCCTATCTTATAATAAATTTAAACTTACCTTTAGATTTAAATTAAACTATATTAAACTATGAATTAATCTACCCTAACTATTATACTAAAATTACATTAAATTATATTAAATTAATAATTAACCTACCCTAACTATTATAATAAAATGACATTAAACTATATTAAATTAATGATTAATCCAACCTAACTTTTAAACTAAAATTACATTAAACTATATTAAAATAAAAATTAATCTAACCTAACTTTTATACTAAAATTACATAAAACTACAAATTAAATTAAATATATTATATATTTAAACACCTAACTCTACTCAAATAATTTAAATCTACACTA